>NW_024412434.1:29499331-29552446 GCF_014898765.1 Herpailurus yagouaroundi
GAACACCAGGTTCCCTCATGTAAGTGAATCTGTTTCTGGAAAGTTCTTTTACATTCCACATTATCATGCTGTTTTATTACCGACTTAATTGCCACTTCACAGAAAGTTATCTGGCAGGCAATCTAACTCTTTAAGACTTCCTAGTTCATGATGTGTGAGAGTCCCTAATACACCATTTTCCAAATAGCTGTCTTATTTCAAAGGAAAAAAGTTATGATCTTATAAAAGGACATTTATGTTAAAAATGTAGTGGTTAGTTTAAAAATTACCTACTTAAAAAAGAGGCGATCAGTAAATATTTGCTAAACTTTTATTATATCATAGAGAGTCTTCCCATAGATTTGAAAGATAATCAGACACTCGTAATGAAGTGAGTATACAGGGAACATACCTCAACATAATGAAGGCCACATGTGACATGCCTACAGCTAACATATACTCAACACTGAAAAGCCAAAAGGTTTTTCTCTCAGATTAGAAACAAGGATGCCCATCTCTTGCCACTTTTATTTAAAGTAGTATTGGAAGTCCTAGCCAGAACGAATAGGCAAGAAAAGTAAAAGGCATTTTCAGATGACACGATACGAAAACCATAAAGTATTCCACAGAAAATCTGCTAAAATGCATTCAGTACAGTTTCAAGATACAAAATCATTCTACAACAATCTGTCGCATTTCTATACACAAATGACAAACTATCATAAAAAGAACTGAACAATCCCATTTACAATTCCATCAAAAAGAATACCAAGGAATAAATTGAACTAAGGAGGTGAAAGACCTGTACACTGAAAATTATGACACTTATGAGATAAGCTGAGAAAGAAAGATACAAATAGATGAAAGGTATTTCGTACTCATGGACTGAAGGATATCATCAGAATGCCCACCCTCCCCAAAGCAATCCATAGCTTCAGTTCAATTGCTATTAAAATTCCAGTGGCATCATTTCACAGAAATAGAACAAGCCTCAAATTGGTCTGAAACCAAAAAAGGACCCTGAAGAGTCAATGCAGTCTTGAGGAACAACAAAGGGGAGGTATCACACTTCCTGACTTCAAACTATATTACAGAATCCATGGTCATTAAACCGCTATAAAATTAGCATGAAGACAAACACGTAGAGGGATCGCTGGGAAGATGGCAGAGTAGGAGGACCCTGAGCTCACTTTGTTTCATGGATACAACGAGAGGACACTCACGTTAGTGTGTATAACCCACAAAAGGACACAAAGACTGGCAAACCAAACTCCACAACTAAATGTAGAGAAGGGTCCACATCAAGAGGGTAGGGAAGGGCAGGGATGGGTGGGGAGCTAAACAGACCCCGGGGACTATCCGTGGGAGGGAGGGCCCCACAGGTGCCGAGAAGGTGCACTGTCAAGCTGGACTTAAAACATGGAATTTTAAAAATAAGCAGGCTGGATCAAGGCGAGCCCAGAGAGCAGGAGGCAACTGAGTGCCCACCCTTAAAGAGGCAGCACAACAAACACCCTGTAGAGATGTAGACAAGAAGCAGCACTTTGAAAATCTCCTGGGACATACGGAAGGGAGAGTTACTTACTAATCTCAGAGCAACTCCCAGAGAGGCAGAGATCCTTGGGGGGTTCTCCAGGAACAAAGGAGCTGCCAGGAGCTCCCTCCTCCCATCCCCCACAACACCTCTTACCATAAACACACAGCCACCTATGGGACCCGGTGTTCCCTGCACTCACTGTACAACTTGTTCACACCACGGGAAATGCATGCTTCGGCAGATCCAACCCTCCCACCCCCAGCCAGGCCTGTCTCATTCCCAGTGTAGCAGGGCCCCTCCTGCAGAGGACCAGTGGCGTGCAATATGTCACAACACTGCCCTGCCAGCCCGTGCGTGTTGATGATCTGCCCTCTAAAACACTCTTGGCCAGAGGCCATCCAGCATGGCATCACAGGCCTGGCAGTGTGCGAAAGCTCCAACAAGGGCCAACACCACTATACCGTGATTCCTGCCCCGGGGAGAGGGAAAGGTGAACACACATAGCAGTTAGACTGGGCCCCAGCAGTGCCCTAATGGCAGACATCTAGTCTGACTAGAGACCCCGCACACCAATGAAAGCTTCCCAGGGGACAACACAGGAAAAGCACCCTGCAGTTTAATGCCACTGTATCTCAGGCAAATGTCTTGTCTGACTCAACTCAAGCCCACGGCAGCCCCAGACTGGCCCACTAACACCACAGGAACGAAACACTGCTCACAACAGGCAAAGAGAGCCACTGCAGACAACTGGGCTGAAGGAAAAAGTGTCCCAACCACAACAGTAGGGTGAACACAACACACCTAAGAGACACCCTAGAAGTACCAGGTCCTGGTGCATAGGGGATACTACACTTTAGGGGACCATAGCACCTCTTCTTCATAAGGCCATTGCTTTTAAGAATATGGAGATGTGGGGCGCCTGGGTGGCTCAGTCGGTTAAGCGTCCGACTTCAGCCAGGTCACGATCTCGCGGTCCGTGAGTTCGAGCCCCGCGTCAGGCTCTGGGCTGATGGGTCAGAGCCTGGAGCCTGTTTCCGATTCTGTATCTCCCTCTCTCTCTGCCCCTCCCCCGTTCATGCTCTGTCTCTCTCTGTCCCAAAAATAAATAAACGTTGAAAAAAAAATTAAAAAAAAAAAGAATATGGAGATGTAACTGAATTTCCTAACACATAGAAACAGACATAGAGAGTCAGAAGAGACACAGGAGTATGACCCAAATGCAAGAAAAGATAAAAATCACAGCAAGAGACCTAAGTGAAATGGAGACAAGCAATATGTCTGATAGAGAATTTGGAGAAATGTTCGTAAAGATACTCACTGGACTTGAGAAAAGGGTGATTGACTTTATGAGACCTGTAACAAAGAGATTAAAAACCAATCAGAGACAAAGAACACAATACATGAAATTAAAATTCACTAGGTGGAATAAACAGTAGACGAGAGGGAGCAGAATAATGAATCAGCGACCTGAAGGACAGAGTAATAGAAACTAGTCAAGCTGAGTACGTGAGAGAAAAAAAATTATGCAAAATGACAATAGACTTAGGAAACTCAGTGACACCATTAAACATGATAACATTCACATTGTAGGGTACCCTGAAGAAGAAGAGTAAAGGGGACAGAAAATTTATTTGAGGAAATAATAGCTGAATACTGTCCCAATCTGGGGAAGTAAACGTAAATCTAGATCTAGGAAGCCCAGAGAACCCCCAACACAATCAACTCAAGGAGGTCCACACCAAGACACATGGTAATTAAAGTGACAAGAAGTAGTAATAAAAAAAATTAAAAGCAGCAAGAGAAAAGATGACAGTTACATATGAAGGAAACCCCATAAGTCTATCAGTGGATCTTTCAACAGAAAGTTGGCAGGCCAGAAGGGAGTGGCATGATATATTTGAAGTGCTGAAAGGGAAAATCTGCAGCCAAGAATACTGTATCCAAAGGCTATCATTGAGAATAGAGGAAGAGATAAAGAGTTTCCCAGAAAAAAAAAATTAAAGAAATTCATCAACACTAAACCATCTTTACAAGAAATGTTAAAGGGGACTCTGAGTGGAAAGTCCATAAATAGGAGTAAGAAAAGTAGGAAGGATCAAGGCAGGAAAATTAAGTATATCTATAAGAATCAGTCAAGACTCACGAAATAAAAATGATGTAAAGTATGACACCATATACCTAAAACATGGGGATGGGAGGGAAAGGAGTAAGGAATGAGTTCTCTTCTCTATAAGTTGTACCAAAACATCTACTTAACTTCTTTCATTTGTACCATTCCTTTAAATTAAGTAATTTGGTACCTCTCCCCAAAAAAGAACAGGTTCAAACTCAAGTGACCATCAACTTAATAAAGACTGCTACATGCAGAAGATGTGATATACAAACCTAATGGTATCCACCAATCAAAAACCAGAAATAAATATGTAAAAATAAAGAGAAAGAAATCCAATTATATCACTAAAGAAAGCCAACTTATTGTGAACGAAGAGAGCAAGGGAAGAAAGGAACAGAGAAGAACTACAGAAACAACAAGTAACCAAAAGGCAATAAATACATAGTTATCAATAATTACTTTGAATGTTAATGGATTAAGTGCTCCAATCAAAAGACACAGGGTGATGAAATGGATAAAAATCAAGATTCATAGATATGCTGCCTACAGTCGACTCATTTCAGATATTAAGATACATGGAGATCAAAAGTGAAGTGATAGAGAAGCGTTTATCAAGCATGGGATGTGAAAAGAAACATTGGGTAGCAATACTTATATCAGACAAAATAGACTTTAAAGACTTAAGGTCTTAAAACAAAGACTATAACAAAGAGACAGAGAAGGGACACTATATAATCATCAAGGGAACAATCCAACAGGAAGACATAACAATTGTAAATATTTATGCGCCCAACATTGGAGCACCCAATACATAAAGCAGCCAATACCAAACATAAAGGAACTAATCTATAGTAATACAATAGTAGTAGGAGACTGTTAACACCCCACTTACATCAATGGAGAGATTATCTAATTGGAAAATCTACAAGGAAACAGTGGCTTGAATGACACATTACACCAGATGGATTTAACGGATATATTCAGAACATGCCATTTTAAAACAGGAGAATACACATTCTTTTCAAGTTCATATGAACAGTTTGCAGAGTAGATCATGTTAGATCACAAAAAAAGCTTCAACAGATTCCAAAAAACCAAAGTCATATCATGCCTCTCTTCTGACCACAGCCATATGAAACTAGAAATCAATCACAAGCAAAAAAAATCTGAAAAGAGGACAAATACATGGAGATTAAACACCAAGCTACTAAACAATAAATGATTCAACCAAAAAATCAAAGAAGAAATAAAAAATGGAAACAAATGAAAATTAAAACACAACAATCCCAAACCTTTGGGATGCAGCAAAAGTGGCTCTAAGAGGGAAGTTTATAGCAATAGAAGCCTACCTTAAGAAGCAAGAAAAATCTCAAACAACCTGAGCTTACACCTAAAGGAGCTAGAAAAAAGTAAACAGAACACAAAAATATCAATATGAAGGAAATAACAAGGATTAGAGCAGAAATAAATGAAATGGAAATGCAATAAACAATAGAACTGATCAATGAAACCAGGAGCTTGTTCTTTGAATAGATCAACAAAATTGATTAACCTTTAGCCAGATTGAGAGAAAGAGAGAGAGAGAGAGAGAGAGAGAGAGAGAGAGAACTCAAAATTATATCAGAAATGAAAGAAGAGAAATAATAACCAACACCATAGAAATACAAAGGATTATAAGAGAATATCATGAAAAAGTATACGCCAATGAATTGGACAACCTAGAAGAAATGGATAAATTCCTAGAAACACATAACCTGCCAAAACTGAAACAGGAATAAAATTTGAACTGTCCAATTATCAGCAGCGAAAGTGAATCCGTAATCAAAAAACTCCCAACAAACAAAAGTCCAGGATCAGATGGCTTCACAGGCAAATTCTACCAAACATTTAAAGAGTAGTTATTACCTACTTTTCTCAAACCATTTCAAAAAATTGAAGAGGGAGGAAAAGTTCCAAATTCATTCTATGAAGCCAGCAGTACCCTGATCCCAAAACCAGATAAAAACACTACCAAAAAGAGAACTACAGGCTAATACCTCTGATGAAGATAGATGTAAAAATCCTCGACAAAATACTAGCAAACCAAATCCAATAATACACACAAAAAAATCATTCACCACGATCATGTGGGATTTATTCCCAGATGTAAGGTGGCTCAGTATTTGCAAATCAATGTGATACATCACACCAATAAGAGAAAGGATAAAAACCATATGATCATTTCAATAGATGCAGAAAATGCACAACCCCCATTCATGATAAAAAACCCTCCACAAAGCAGGGTTAGAGGGAACATACCTCAACATAATAAAGGCCATATATGAAAAACTCATAGCTACGATCATATTCAATGGTGAAAAAGTGAGAGCTTTTTCCCTAAAGTCAGGAACAAGGCAAGGATGTCTACTCTCATCACTTTTATTCACCACAGTACTGTAAGTCCTAGCCACAGCAATCACACAAGAAAAAGGAATAAAAGGAATACAAATTATAAGAAAGAAGTAAAATTAGCAGTATTTGTAGATGGCACGAAACTATATATAGAAAATTTTAATGACTCCACCAGAAAACTACTAGAACTGATCAATGAATTCAGTGAAGTCTCAGGATACAAAATCAATGTACAGAAATGTGTTGCATTTCTTTTTTTCTTTTTATCTTTTTAGAGAGAGAGGGCATAAGCAGCAGAGGAGGCAGAGGGAGAGAGACAGAGACAGAGACAGAGACAGAGACAGAGAGAGAGAGAGAGAGAGAGAGAGAGAGAATGAGAGAGAGAGAGAATGAGAGAGAGAGAGACAATCTTAAGCGGGTTCTACACTCATCATGGAGTCTGATGTGGGGCTTGATACCATGACCACGTGTTCATGACCTGAGCCAAAATCAAGAGTCAGACGCCCAATCGAATGAGCCTCCCAGGTACCTTCTGTTGTATTTCCATACACTAAATAATAAAGCTGCAGAAAGAGAAATTAAAAACACAGTCCCACTTATAATGGTACCAAAATAATAAAAACACATAGGAATAAACTCAATCAAAGAGATGAAATACCTATACTCTATAAACAATAAAATAATGATGAAAGGAATTAAATATGACACAAACAGACATTTCATGCTCATGGATTAGAAAAACAAATATTGTTAAAATGCCCATACTACCCAAAGAATTCTACAGATTCAGTGAAATCCCTATCAAAATACCAGCAGCATTTCTCACAGAGCTAGAACAAACAATTCTAAAGTTTGTATGGGAACACAAAAGACCCCAAATAGCCAAAGCAAGCTTGAAAAAGAAGAACAAACTGGAGGTATCACAGTCCCAAATTTCCAGATATACTACAAAACTGGAGCAATCAAAACAGTATGGTAGTAGCATAAAAATAGATACACAGATCAACGAAACAGAATAGAAAGCCCAGAAATGAGGTAAGAAGATACAATGGGGAAAAAGAGAGTGTCTTCAACAAATGGTTTTGGAAAAACTGGACAGCTATATGCAAAAGAATGAATCTGAACCAGTTTCTTACACCATGTGTAAAAATGACTCAAAATGGATTAAGTACCTAATTGTGAGTCATGAAAGCCAGAAAAATTCTAGAAGAAAACACAGGCAGTAATTTCTCCGACATTGGCCATAACAACATTCTTCTAGATACGTCTCCTGAGGGAAAGGAAACAAAAGAAACATAACCTTTGGGGCTACATCAAATAAGAAAGCTTCTGCACAGGGAGATTGTGGGAAGATTGTGCAGC
This sequence comes from Herpailurus yagouaroundi, assembly GCF_014898765.1. Lineage (NCBI taxonomy): Eukaryota > Metazoa > Chordata > Mammalia > Carnivora > Felidae > Herpailurus > Herpailurus yagouaroundi. The sequence continues at coordinate 29,506,714 of NW_024412434.1, forward strand.
AGAAGCACCCTAAGTTTGCCTTATCCTGTGGATACAACTAAACAACACTTGGATCAGCTTAAATAGCACAGAGATGGGTCCAAAGACTGACAGAATGAGCTCCACAACTAAAAGGTAGAAAGGAGGACACACAGAAAAAGAGAGGAAATGTGGAGACAGGATTTGAGACCTCAAGGAACTGTGGCCATCTGCAGATGAGAGGGAACAGGAAGAGTGGGTGAAGGGCGAGAAACAGATGACCCTACCAGGGACCCTGCCCTGGGAAGATGAACTTCTGTAACACTTGGCTTTGAAAGCAAGAGGGGCCACATTTTGTGAGTTCTTGTAACCAGCAGGACTTAAATCCTGGAATTCTTAAAATCAGTGTGCTCAGCTCTGGGAGAGACCTGAGGGTGTTAGGAAGCAGAGTCCCTGTCCTTAAAGAGGCAGCAGGACAAGCAGGCTGAGCACATAGAGTGTAGAACCAGCACTTGGAAAAAAGCCAGAGGCAGATGAGAAGGAGAATGATTTACTCATCACAGGGGTGTCCTGGAGAGATAGGGATCTCAGAAAGGCTCTCCAGGAACAAAAGAGCTGGCAGGTACCACTTCTCTCCTCTGCCTCCCAGCATAAACACAAGGCCACCTGTGGGAACTAGTGCAACGCCCACACATGCTACCTAACTTGCCTGCACAGTGCCTTCCCCCACTTTAGGAGATCTGCCCTTCCCAATCACACTTGCTTCAGTCCCAGCACTTTGGGCCCCTCCCAGAGAAGATCAACACAAAGGTGACCAGCACTGTGTCTCCTCACTAGTGCCTTTTGCAGGGCCTTGGTCTTGGCCTCCTTGGTGGAGGCAGGTGCTGCAGAAGCCTGTGGCAAACTTTGTTAGAAGTGCAGGATCCACCCACATGCACTTTGCAGATCTGCTGAGTTTGGCTGGTCCAGCAGCTGTGGCTTCAAGCCTCAGTTAGTAAGCAGATCAGCAGGTACCTTGTTAAAACACACACCACACTCCCCAGGGACCAAACACTGACCACAGCAGGCAAAGAGAGCCACTTTAGGTAACTGAACTGAATAGAGGCAGGAAGAAAACCGGACACATGTAACACACACAGGAGTGTGAAGTGCCAGGTCCCGGGGAAGAAGAGACACAGCACTGCAGGGCATTTCAGGACCTCTTCTTCATAAGACCATTACCTTCAACAGCAGGAGATGTACTGACTTTCATAATGGACAGAAACAGAAACAGAACACTAGACAAAATGAAGATACAGAAAAATATATCCCAAAGAGAGAACAGGACTAAACCACAGCAAGAGACCTAAGTGAAATGGATATAAGTAATATGCCTTATGGAGAATTTACAGTAATGATCATAAAGACTTGAGAAAAGAGTAGAGAGCATCAGTGAGACCCTTAACAAAGAGATAAAAAACAACCAGTAGAGATGGGAAACTTAATAAATGAAATAAAAAATGTACTTGACGGAATAGCAGCAGGCTTGATGAAGCAGAGAAATGAATTAGTGACCCGGAAGACAGAGTAATGGAAAGTAACCATTCTGAACACACAAAAGGCAAAAATATTATGCAAATTGAGAATAGTTTTTGGGAACTCGGTGACTCCATCAAGCATAACAACATTCACTTCACAGGGATCCAGAAGAGGAAGAGAGAAAAGAGGAAAGAACATTTATTTGAAGAATCAATAGCTGAAAATTTCCCTGTGCTAGGGAAGGAAACAGAAATCCAGATCTAGGAGGCACAGGGAGCCCCTAACAAAATCCACCCAAGGAGGTCCACACCAAGACACATAGTAATTAAAATGGCAAAAAGTAGTGATAAAGAAAAATCTTAAAAGTAGCAAGAGGTGGGACAGCTGCGTTGCTCAGTCAGTTAAGTGTACAAATCTTTGTTTCAGCTAAGGTCATGATCTCATGGTTGTGAGATAGAGCCCCATGTCAGGCTCTGTGATGAGTGTGTAGCTTCCTTAAGATTCTCTCCTTCGCTCCCCCTCTGCCCCTCTCCCCTCCTTACTCTCATGCTCTCTCTCTCTTAAAAAAAAAAAAAAAAGGCAATAGAAAAGATGACAGTTACATACAAGGGAAACTCCATAAGTCTTTCAGGAGATCTTTCAGCAGAAACTTGACAGGCCACAGGGGAGTGGAATGATATATACAAAGTGCTGAAAGGGAAAAATCTGCAGCCAAGAATGCTGCATCCAAAGACTATCATTCAGAAGAGAAAGAGATAAAGAGTTTCCCAGAAACACAAAAGGTAAAGAAATTCATCAACAGTAATCCAGCTCTGCAAAAAATGTTAAAAAGCATTAAAATTAAGTGTCTCTGTAAAAATCAGTCAAGAGACTCACAAAATAAAAGGATGTAAAATATGACACCAAATACCTAAAACATGGGAGGAGAGAAGTAAAAATGTAGTGCTTTTAGAATGGGTTGAAGTTAATATGATCCTCAACTTAATATAGATTGTTATATACGTAAGATATTATATATAAACCTAATGGTAACCACAGATCAAAAACTGGTAATAGATAAGCAAAGAATAAAGAGAAAGGAATCCAAGTTTATAATTTATAATCCAGCAAACCATGAGAGAAGAGAGCAAGAGAAGAAAGGAACAGATAAGGACTACAAAAAACAACAACAACAACAACAACAACAACAACAACAACAACAAACAAAAAACCCAACAACACCAACCAGAAAGCAAGTAACAAAATAGCAAGAAATACATAGTTATCAACAGTTACTTTGAATGTAAATGGACTAAATGCTCCAATCAAAAAATATAGGGTGATGGAATGGATAAAAAGCAAGACTCCTATATATGCATATATATTGACTCATTTTAGACCTAAAGACCCATGCAGATTGAAAGGGAAGGGGTGGAGAAACATTTATCATGCATGAGATATGAAAAGAAGTATGGGGTAGCAATACTTATATTGCACAAAATAGACTTTATTTTTATTTTTTTAAATTTTATTTATTTTGAGAGAGATGGAAAGCATGAGTGGGGGAGGGGCAGAGAGAGAGAGAGGGAGAGAGAGAATCCCAAGCAGGCTCCTCACTATCAGTGCATAGCCCAATGTGGGGCTCACACCCACCATGAGATTATGACTTGAGCTGAAGTTGGATGCTCACACCCACCATGAGATTATGACTTGAGTGAAGTTGGGCTGACCCACGCAGGCACCCTGCACAAAATAGACTTTAAAACAAAGACTGTAATAAGAGATAAAGAATGATATTATATAATCATCAAGGAAACAATCCAGCCAGAAGATACAGTTGTAAATATGCACCCAACATGGGAAAACTCAAACACAAAAAGCAATACCAAACATAAAAGAAATATAATAGTACAATAACAGTATGAGATGTTCAATACCCCGCTTGCATCAATGGACAGATCATCCAAACAGAAAATCAACAAGGATATAGAGTCTTTGAATGACACATTGCACCAGATGGATCTAACAGATGTATTCAGAACATTCTATCCTAAAACAGCAGAGGACACATTATTTACAAGTGCACATGGAACATCCTCCAGAATAGTCATCTAACATGGAGACAAATAAAAATGAAAACACGTTGTCCAAAATTTTGGGGATGCAGCTGTTCTAAGAGGGAAGTTGATTGAAATACAGGTCTACCTCAAGAAGAAAGAAAAATTTCAAATAAACAACCTAAACTATACCTAGTGGAGCTAGAAAGACAAGAACAAAACCCCAAAGCAGTAGAAGGAAAGAAATAACAAAGATTAGAGATGAAATAAACAAACCAGAAACTGAAAAGAACAATAGAACAGATGATTGAAACCAGGGAGTTGGTGCTTTGAAAAGATTAACAAACTCAGTAAACCTTTAGCCAGACTGATTAAAAGAAAGAAAAAGAGAGAGGGCTCAAATAAACAAAATCAGAAATGACAGAGGAGAAATAACAATGGATACCACAAAAGATTGTAAGAGAATAGTATGAAAACTTATATGCCAACAAATTGGACAACCAAGAAGAAATGTGGGTGGGGGGATGGATGAAATAGGTGATAGGTATTAAAGAGTACTCCTATGATGAACACTGAGTAATGTACAGAATTCTTGAATCACTATATTTTTTAAAATGTATTTTGGAGAGAGGGAGAGCACTAGCAGGGGAAAGGTGTAAAGGGAAAGAGAGAGAATCTTAAGCAGGCTCCATGCTCAGCCCTCATAGGGGGGCTCAGTCCCATAACCTTGGGATCATAACTTGAGCTGAAATCAAGAGTCAGATGCTCAACTGACTGAGCCATACATACACCTTTGAATCACTATATTGTACACCTGAAACTAATATAACACTGTGTGTTTACTATACTGGAATTTTAAACATTAATAAGAAAATTTTAAAAACTTAGAAAACGGGGATAAATTCCTAGAAACATATAACCTCCCAAAACTGAATCAGGAAAAAACAGAAAATTTGAAGATGCCAATTAGCACTAATGAAAATGAATCAGTAACAGAAAACTCCCAACAGACAGAAGTCCAGGGCCAGGACTTAACCAAGGAGGTGAAAGACCTGAATCTGAAAACTATAAAACACTGATGAAAGCAATTAAAGATGACACAAACAAATGGAAAGACATCCCACGCTCATAGATAAGAGAACAAATATTGTTAAAATGTGCATACTACCCAAAGCAGTCCACTGATTTAATTCAATCCCTGTCAAAATACAAATAAAATTTTTCACAGAACTAGAACAAATAATCCTAAAATTTGTATGTAATCAAAAAATATCCCCAATAGCCAAGAAGAACAAAACTGGAGGTATCACAATCCCAGATTTCAAGACCAACAAATGGCGTTAGGAAAACTGGATAACTATATGCAGAAGAAGGAATCTGGACCACTTTCTTAACACCATGCCAAAAAATAAGCTCAAAATGGATTAAAGACACAAATGTGAGACCCGAAACCATAAAAATCATACAAGAGGGGCGCCTGGGTGGCACAGTCTGTTAAGCGTCCGACTTCAGCCAGGTCACGATCTCGCACTCCATGAGTTCGAGCCCCGCGTCGGGCTCTGGGCTGATGGCTCAGAGCCTGGAGCCTGTTTCAGATTCTGTGTCTCCCTCTCTCTCTGCCCCTCCCCCATTCATGCTCTGTCTCTCTCTGTCCCAAAAATAAATAAACGTTGAAAAAAAAATCATACAAGAGACCACAGGCAGTAATTTCTCAGATATTGGATGTAGCAACATGTTTCTAGATATGTCCCCCAAGACAAGGGAACTAAAAGCAGAAATAAACTATTAGGACGACATCAAAATAAAAAGCTTCTCCACAGCCAAGGAAATAATCAACAAAACCAAAAGACAACCTACTAAATGAAAGAAGATATTTGCAAATGGCATATCTAAAAAAAGGTTAGTGTCCAAAATATATAAAAACTTATAAAACTGAATACCAAAACCCCCCAAACAATCCAATTTAAAAATGAGAAAACATGAACAGACATTTCTCCAAAGAAGACATACAGACGGCCAACAGACACAGAAAAAGTTGCACACTGTCACTAATCAGCAGGGAAATGCAAATGAAATCACAGGAAGGTATCGCCTCGCACCTGTCGGGATGGCTAAAATTAAAAACACAGGAAACAACAAGTGTTGGTGAGGATGTGGAGAAAAAGGAACCTTCTTTCACTGTTGGTGGGAACGCAAACTGGTGCAGCCACTTTGGAAAACAGTATTGAGGTTCTTCAGAACATGAAAAATGGAGTTACCATATGATCCAGTAATTCTACTTCTGGGTATCTATCCAAAGAAAACAAAAACACTGAATTTGAAAAGATAGATGAACCCCTATATATTTATTGCAGCATGAGTTACAATACCCAAATTATGGAATCAACCCAGATGTCCACTGATAGATGAATGAATAAAAAAAGATGTGTTATATATAATACCATTCAGCCATGAAAAAAATGTCATCTTGCCGTTTACAACAACATGGATGGCTCTAGAAGGTATAATGCTAAGGGAAATAAGTTAGAGAAAGGCAAATACTGTATGATTTCCCTCATGTGGAATTTCAGAAACAAAACAAATGAAAGAAGGAAAAAAGAGAGAAACAAAAAAACCAGGCTCTTAAATGTAGAGGAAAAAACTGATGGTTACCAGAGGCAAGGTGGTTGGGGGATGGATGAAACAGGTGAAGAGAATTAAAAGAACACTTACCCCAATGAGCACTGAGTAACGTATAGAGTTGTTGAATTACCATATTGCACACCAGAAACTAACATAACACTGTATGTTAATTATGCTAGAATTAAAATTTAAAAAGAAAGGCTAGATGCAAAAATGAAATAAAGACATATCAAGACAAAAGATGAGAGAATTTGTTGCCAGGAGACCTGTACTATAATGTTAGAAGTTCTTCAGTCTGCCCCAAATAATTCCAGATGGAGTCTTGGTTCCCAAAGCAACATAGAATGCTTGAAATGTTAAATTACAATTATATGGAAAAGATATTTTTCTCCTTTTAAACAATGTCTTTAAAGACAATTGATGGGAGAAGCACTTTGAGAATGACAGAGTACAGACCTTCAAAAACCCACTCCTCTATAAAAAGCAACTGGCAAAAGTTATCAAAATGATTTTGTCAGAATTCTGGAATTTATGCAAAGGCCTACAATAATCTGATGAAATTTATTTAAGAGACATGGCTGGATCACAGTAAAAAGAGTAAGCGTTGTGGCATTTTGACTTGCCCTACTCTTCCCCCTTCCCTGCCCAAGCTATGCAGTGTTTGGTAAAATCAGCTGCCTCACAACCATGGTAGCTATGAGAATCAGTACCCTAGCAGACATCAGAGACATGTCCCAAGCAGACTTTTGCTGGGAACTTATCAATGTGAAAGGTAATGTGGGAAAATGTGAGAATGAGAAAAAAATAATTTTAAAACAACAAGAGTTAATGTTTTTTTGAGACTTAGCAGAGATGGGTACATTCTAAGTATTAATCTGCCTAAGCTGTTTGAGAACAAATGTATGTGAAACAGATACCCAGTCTTCTGTTGTGTGCATCCAAAGTGAGACATCTGTCAGTGGACCTTGTGGTCAGAAATAATGGAAGCAGGGTTTAAACCCCAAAGTGACCTGTCATGTGAATTATTGAAGGATTAATTACTCAGTAAAACATAATGCTTTGATTCATCACTCTGCATATTAGAAAAATACTTCTTAAAAAATTGTCAATCTGTTTCTAAACTGTCAGATTTGAAGAAATTTTTAAAAGATGCGTGTGAAAAATCAAGTCCACCAAGTAACTGCATGTTCTGTTTCTTAAATATTTAAGTGCTCCGAAAGGTCTAAAAACTTATTGTATAAATACTAAATAGTCATATTTAATGGCAGAGATTTGTCACTATTTAATCTGCTAGAGGCTCCCTAGAAAGATTCCACTCACATGGTTTGTCTTTATTTCACCTGAAAAAGATTTTGCTTAGTGAAAAATACCCAAAGCAAAAAACATTGATTGAAAACAATCAGTGGCAACTCTTGTTTAAGAGGAAGCCACCTGAGGGGCGCCTGGGTGGCGCAGTCGGTTAAGCGTCCGATTTCAGCCAGGTCACGATCTCGTGGTCCGTGAGTTCGAGCCCCGCGTCGGGCTCTGGGCTGATGGCTCAGAGCCTGGAGCCTGTTTCCGATTCTGTGTCTCCCTCTCTCTCTGACCCTCCCCCGTTCATGCTCTGTCTCTCTCTCTGTCCCAAAAATAAATAAACGTTGAAAAAAAAAATTAAAAAAAAAAAAAGAGGAAGCCACCTGAGAAGGTGAAACCAATTTGGGAAAATGAGAGGGTAACCAAGGACTTAAATGGAAGACCTGGTGAATGAGATCTCTATAGGGAGCTTTTAAAAACTCCAATATATCTGTGAAGATCTAGAAAGCCAAGTATGTGTGTAGAGTTGTGCACATGCGCAGAAAGAACTCCAAGTATGATAAATGAAAAGAGATCCATACTTACAGACATCAGCATCAAACTACTGGAAGTAAAAGAGAGAATCCTGAAAGCAACAAGGAAAAAAGGAGGGGGATAGACTCATTATGTACACTAATAAGATTAACAGCTCAATAAGATTAACAGCTAACTTCTCATCAGAAACCATAGAAGCCATGGGGCGCCTGGGTGGCTCAGTCTGTTAAACGTCAAACTCCTGATTTCAGCTCAGGTCATGATATCACTGTTCAAGAGATCAAGCCCCATGTCGGGCTCTGTGCCGACAGCACAGAACCTGCTTGGGATTTTTCTCTCCCTTTCTTTGCTCCTCCCCTGCTCAAACACTCACTCTCTCTCAAATAAACAAACTGAAAAAAAAAAAAAAAAAAGAAACCATAGACGCCAGAAGGCACTGGGATGACAAAGTGCCAACAAACAAACAAACAAAAAAACCAAGAATTCTATATCTAGCAAAACCACACTTCAAAGCTGAAAAAAAAAATCCCAGGTAAAAACAAAGAGAATTTGCCACTGGCAGTTTTGTCCTAGAAATGTCAAAGGTGGTCCTTCAAACTGAAATGAAAAAAACACTAGCCTATAATCCCAATCCAGATGAAGAATATGTATTAGTAAAGGCAACAACATAGGAATATATAAAATGTAGTAGAGGGGCACATGGATGGCTCATTCGGTTAAGCCTCCAACTCTTGATCTTGACTCAGGTCATAATCTCACATTTCAAGAGACTGAGTCCCACATCAGGCTCTGTGCTGGCAGCATGAAACCTGTTTGAGATTCTCTCTCTGTCCCTCCCTCTCTCTCTCTCTCTTTCAAAATTAACAAACTTAAAAAAATAGTAGATATGTATTTTAGTTTGTAACTTTTTTCTTCTATGTGATTTAAAATATCATTGCTCATATCAATACTTATAAAACTTGTAATGGGCATATGATGCATGAAGATACAATTTGCATCACAGAAACAGCAAACAAAAGGTGAGATAATGAAACTTTATTGGAGCAAAGTTTTTATACACTATTGCAATTAAGTTGGTATTAATCTGAACTAGATTGTCTTAAATTAAGATGTCAATTATAATCTCCACAGCAATACTAAAAAAAAAACCTTCAAAAATATACTAAAATAAATAAAAAAGAATTTGAATGGTGCACTATAAAATATCTATTTAACATATAAAAAGGCAGTCATGCAAAAATAAAGGCTCAAAAAAGAAATAAACATATAGAAAATAGCCAAATGGCAAGCAAAAAGCCCACTTTATCAGTAATTACATGAACTACAATGGATTGAACATTTAAAAAGGCATAGATTGTCAGATGGATTAAGAAAACATTATACAATAATTATACAATAATACAATATTACATTATACAATAATTATACAATAATAAACTGTTTACAAGAGATACATCTAAGATTAAAAGACACAAATAGGTTTAAAGTAAAAGGATGGGAAAAGATATCCTATGCAAAAAGTAACCAAAAGTGAGATGGATTGAATAGTATAACTAAGATCAGACAAAGTAAACTTTAAGAGAAAAATTGTTGCTAGAGACAAAGAAGGTCATTTTATAATGATAATAGTGTCATCTCATCAAGAATATATAACAACTGGGGTACCTGAATAGCTCAGTTAGTTAGGCATCTGACTTTGGCTCGGGTCATGATCTTGTGGTTCATGGGTTCAAGCTCCACCTCAGGCTCTGTGCTGACAGCTCTGAGCCTGGAGCCTGCTTCAGACTCTGTGTGTCTCTCCCTCTCTGTCCCTCCCCTGTTCATACTCTATCTCTCAAAAATAAATAAACATTAAAAAATATAACATCCTGCAAACATATGCATCAAACAAGAGGGCACCAAAACAAATAAAGCAAAACCTGATAGAATTGAAGGGAAAGCAGACAAGTCAACAAATTCAAGAATAATAGTTGGAGGCTTCAACATCCTACTTTCAATAATGGATAGGGCAGTTAGAAAATCGACAAGGGACTGGAAGACTTAACCAGCACTATTAATCAATTGTACCTAATAGACATCTAGGAAACAATTCACCCAAAGCCAGCAGAATACACATTCTTCTCAGGTGCTCCAGATAGATCATATGCTATGTGATAAAAGAAGGTTCAATAATTTTGGAAGGATTGAAATCATAGAAAGTATTTTCTGCAGTCACAATGGCAGGACCTTTGGGAAATACACAAACGTGTGGAAAATGAACATGAGGTTTTTTGCTTTTTGAACAACACATGGGTAAATAGACAATTGGTCAAAAAAAGAAATTATATCAGATATTATACAGGGGGCATAATTACTAACCTTATAAAAGTAAAGAAGATTATAAGGTAATACTATATAAGAAACCTACAGCAAGTGAAGAGATTAAATCAGTAATTAACTTTGCAGTAACAAAAGTGCAGACCCAGAAGTCCTCACTGACAAATTCTATACAACATTTAGAGAAGAATTAACACCAATATTTTACAAAATCTCCCCCCTAAAAATGTAAAACAAGGGAACACTTCCAACATCATTTTATAAGTTTCCTATCATCCTGATACCAGAGGTAGAAAACAGAAGCAGAAGACTGAAGACCAACATCTCTCATAAATACAGATTCAAAAATATTCTACAAATTTTATATAGTCCCAATAGTTTATTTTTGCTTTTGTTTCTCTTGAAACCTCAGGAGACCTGAGGAGAAAGGAGGTTATGACCAATTTCGGAGAAATTACTGTTTTGCTCTCTTCTAGGATTTTCATGGCTTCAGGTCTCACATTTAGACACTTAATCTATTATGAGTTTTTGTGTATGGTGTAAGAAAGTTGTCCAGTTTGATTCTTTTGCGTGTAGTTGTCCAGTTTTCCCAGCACGATTAGTTGAGGAAACTGTCTTTTTCCCATTGCTTATTCTTGCCTCCTTTATCAAAGATTAATTGACTATATAATCACACGTTTGTTTCTGGGCTCTCTATTCTGTTCCATTGATCTGTGTGTCTATTTATGTGCCAGTACCATGCTGTTTTGATTACTACAGCTTTGTAATATAGCTTGAAATCCAGACTCATGAAGCCTCGAGTTTTGCATTTTATCTGACAGAGAGAGAGAGAGAGACAGAGACAGACACAGAAGTAGAGAGAGAGAGAATCTAAGCAGGTTCCACTCTTACCATGGAGCCCAATGTGAGGCTCAATCCCATGACCCTGGGATCATGACCTGAGCCAAAAGCAAGAGACAGATGCTCAACCAACTGAACCACCCAGATGCCCCTTGCTTTGCTTTTTTAAGATTGCTTTGGCTATTTAGGGTCCTTTGTGATTCCATACAAATTTTAGGATTGTTCTATTTCTGTGAAAAAAATGCTGTTGGTATTTTGATTGCCTTGGGTATTGTGGGCATTTTAACAATATTTGTTCTCCCAATCCATGAGCATAGAATGTCTTTCCATTTATTTGTGTCCTCTTCAATTTCTTTCATCAATGTTTATGGTTTTCAGAGTATAGGTCTTTCACTTTGGTTAAGTTTACTCCTAGGTATTTTATTATTTTTGGTGCAAGCATAAATGGGATTTTTTTTCTTAATTTCTTTTTTTGCATCTTCATTATTGGTGTATAGAATACAGTGAATTTCTGTATTTTGAATTTATATCCTGCAACCTTACTGTATTCATTTGATCATTTATACTGTTTTGTTTTGTTTTGTTTTTTGGTTGAATCTTTCAGGTTTCCTACATATAGTATCATGTCATCTGAAGATAGTGAAAGTTATACCTCTTATTCACCAGTCTGAATATTAATGGAATAAAATACTAAAACTATATGAGAATCAAAATAAGTACAAAAAACTGACAAAATCCAACATACTTTCATGATAAAAGAATTTTTAAAAATTTGAACAGAAGGGAACATCTCCAATCTAATAGACAATATCTATAGAAATCCATTCTAATATAATACCTACTAGTAAGAGACTATTTTACCACTAAGATCAAGAATAAGACAGGATGTCTGTTCTCACCAATTCTCTTCAACATTGAACTGGAAGTTACAGCAAGGACAAATACACAAGTGAATGGGGGTGGGGGTGGGTAGCACACCTATATTGAAAAGGAAGAGGTAAAAGCATGATCTTGTATATAAAATTCCTAGAGAGTGCACGTCTGCACCAGAACTATTCAAACTGATCAGTGAGTTCAGCAAGGATGCAGGATATAAGATCAATATACAAAAATCAATTGTATTTCTAAATGCTAGCAGTGAATAATTCCAGACAGACAGCTTTCACAAGGAGACCCCTCCAGGAACAAAGGAACTGGTGGGCACTATTTCTCTACCCTACCCTTCAGCATAAACATAGAGCCAACTGGTGGGAACCAGCACAGAGCCAACCCTCACTACCTAACTTGCTTACAGCAAGCCTTGCCACCCCCATGCTCTAATGGAACAGCCCCTTCCAGTAACATTTCCCTCAACCCCAAAGCAGTGGGTCTCCTCCTCCAGAAGACTGACCCATACCTTGTCCACACCACCTTTCCTAGTGAAGGAGTTTTGCAGAGCCTCATTTGGTGGTGGTGGCAAAAGGTCTCCTTTCACAAACAGACCAGAGGACACCTAGTTATAATGCACCACATTCAGGCCAGGGACCAAACACTGCCCACAACAGGCAATGCAGATGACTGCCCTGAATTATAAAACAGGTGGGACAAATCAGCAGAGCACACACAGCACATAGCAGAGACACTCCCTGTAGTGACAGGCCCTGGGGAACAAGGGAAACTACATAGCAGGGAACTACAGAACCTCTTCTTCATAAGGCCATTATCCTCAAGCACAGGAGATGTAGCTGAATTCCTAACACACAGCAACAAGCACAGGAACTTAGACAAAATGAGAAGACAGAGAAATTTATCCCAAATGAAAGAACAGGACAAGGCCACCACCAGAGATCTAAGAGAAACAGACCTAACTAACATGCATGCCTGATAGAGAATTTAAAGTAATGATCATAGGATATTCACCAGACTTGAGAAAAGAGTGGAAGACACAAGTGAGACACTTGACAGAGAGATAGAGGGCTCAATAAATGAAATGAGAAACACGCTAGATGGAATGAGCAGCAGGCTGGAAGAAGCAGGGGAATGCATTAATACCCTAGAAGACAGAGTAATGGAAAGTCATCAAGCTGAACAAGAGATAAAAAATGAATTGTGCAAAATGAAATTAGACTTAGGGAACTCATATTATAGGAGTCCCAGAAGAAGAAGAAGAGAGAAAAGGGGGCAGAACATTTATTTGAAGAAATAATAGCTGGAAACTTCCCTAATCTGGGGAAGGAAACAGATATCCGGATCCAGGAGGCACAGAGAACCCCTAACAAAATCAACAAAAGCGGACCCACGCCAAGATACCTTGTCATTAAATTGGCAAAATGTAGGGATATGGAAAAACATTTTTTTAATAGCAAGACGAAAGAAGACAGTGACTTACAAAGGAAAACCCCTGAAGCTAGTGGGGGATTTTTTAGCAGAAACCTTCCAGGTCAGAAGGGAATGGCATGATATATTCAAAATGCTGAATGAGAAAAAAACTGCAGCCAAGAATACTCTATCTGGCAAGATATCATTCAGAATAGAAGAGAGGATAAAATGTTTCTTAGACAAGCAAAAACTAAAGACATTCATGACCACTAAACCAGCCCTGCAAGTAATAGTAAAGGGGACTCTTTGAGTGGAAAGGGGAGACCAAAAGTGATAGTATAAAGGTAGGAAACTAAGTAAAAATGAATATTTCTGTAAAAAATTTAAAGATATTGTCAAAAAACTCACAAAATAAAAAGGTTATAAAATATAACAATATACACCTAAAACGTGGGAAGGAGAGCAGTAAAGAATGGGTTCAAACTTAAATGACCATCAACTGAATATAGATTGCTATATGCAGAACAGGTTGCATACAAACTTATCAGTAACCATATATCAAAAATTACTAATAAATATAAATAATAAAGAGAAATAAATCTAAATATATCAACCTCTAAATTCAGCAAACCATGAAAGACAGACAAGAAAGGATCAGAGAAAATCTTCAGAAACAACCACAAAACAACTAGTAAAATGACAGTAAATACATACCTATCAATAATTATTTTGAATCTAAATGGACTAACTGCTCCAATCAAAAGACATAAGATAGAATGGATTTAAAAAAAACCCAAACCCAAGACCCATCTATATGCTTCCTACAAAAGATAATTTTACATCTAAAGACACCTGCAGATTGAAAGTGAGGGGATGGAAAAAAAAAGAGCATGAGGGGAATGGAGAAACATCTACCATGCAAATGGTTGTCAAAAGAAGCTAGGGTAGCAGTACTTATATCAGACAAAATAGACTTTAAAATAAAGACTATTAACAGAGACAAGGACTATATAATAATGAAGGGGGCCATGCAAGAAAGTAAAATAATTATAAAATTTTATGCACTCAACATAGGAACACATAAATATATTAAAAAGTTAATAACAAATGTAAAGGCACTAATTTATAATATACAGTAATAGTAGGGGACTTGAATATCCCACTTACATCAATGGACAGGTCATCTAAACAGAAAATAAACAAAGAAAGAATGACTTTGAATGACACATTGCACCAGATGGATTTATCAAATATATTCAGAACATACTATTCTAAACAGAATACACATTCTTTTCAAGTCCACATGAAACATTTTCCAGAATAGATTGCATATTAGCCCACAAAACAAGCCTCAATAATTTCAAGAAGATCGAAGTCATACCATGCATCTTTTCTGATCACAACACTATGAAACTGGAAGTCAACCACAGGAAAAAATCTGGAAAGACCACAAGTACATGGAGATTAAATCACATGCTACTAAACAACGAATGGTTCAACCTGGAAATCAAAGAAGAAATAATGTGGGGTGCCTGGGTGGCTCAGTCGGTTAAGCATCTGACTCTTGATTTCAGCTCAGGTCATTTTCTCATGGTTCATGAGTTCAAGCCCCTCTTTGGGCTCTGTGCTGAGAGTGTAGACCCTGCTTTGAATTTTCTCTCTCCCTCTCTCTCTGCCTCTCCTCCACTAGCGTGCGTGCTCTCTCTCCCTCTCTCTCTCAAAATAAACTTAAAAAAATAAAGAAGAAATAAAGTACATGAAAACAAATGGAAATGAAAACACAATGGTCCAAATCCTTTGGTATACACCAAAAGCAGTTCTAAGAAGGAACTTTATAGCAATACAGGTCTACCTCCAGCAGCAAGAAAAATCTCAACCTAAACTTACACCTAAAGGAGCTAGAAAAAAAACATACAAAACCTAAAACCAGCAGAAGGAAGGAAACAATGAAGATTGGAGCAGAAATAAATGATATAGAAACTAAAAAACCAATAGAAGAGATCAATGAAACCAGGAGGTAGTTCTTCGAAAAACATCAATAAAAGTGACAAACCTCTAGCCAGACTTACCAAGAGAAAGAGAGAAAGGACTCAATTAAAATCACAAATGAGAGAGGAGAAATAACAACCAACACAACAGAAATACAAACAGTTATAAGAAAACATGATGAAAAACCATATGCCAACAAATTGGACAATGTAGAAGAAATGGATAAAATCCTAGAAACATGTAAACTACCAAAACTGAAACAGAAAGAAATAGAAAAGTTGAACAGACTGATGACCAGCAATAAAATTGAATCAGGAATCAAAAAAAACCTCCCAACAAACAAAAGTCCAGGACCAGATGGCTTCACAGGCAAATTCTACCAAACATTCAAAGAAGAGTTATTACCTAATGTTCTCAAACTATTCCAAAAAAAATAGAAAAGAAAACCTCCAAATGTATTCTATGAAGCCAGCATTACTCTGATACCAAAGTCAGATAAGGACACTACTAAAAAAGAACTACAGGCCAATACCCATGATGAACACATATCCAAAAATCCTCAACAAAACACCACAGATCAAAGCCAACAAAACATTTTAACAAGCATATACTGCAGTCAGTGGGATGCAAGTGTGGCTCAATATTTGCAGATCAATCAATGTAATATATCACATATTACAAGAAAGGAGAGGTACCATATGATCATTTCAATAGATGCAGAAAATGCATTTGACAAAGCATAACATCCATTCATGATAAAAACCCTCAACAAAGTAGGTGTAGAAGAAACATACCTCAACATAATAAAGGCCATACACGAATAACCGACAGCTAATATCATCCTAAATGGTGAAAACCTGAGAGTTTTTTCCCTAAAGTTAGGAACAAAACAAGGATGCCCACTGTTTAAAAAAATTATTTTAATGTTTATTTATTTTTGAGAGAGGAAGAGAGAGACAGAGTATAAGTAGGGGAGGGGCAGAGAGAAAGGGAGACACATAATCCAAAGCAAGATCCAGGCTCTGAGCTGTCAGCACAGAGCCCAACCCAGGGCTCGAACTCATGAACTGTGAGATCATGACCAAAGCTGAAGTCAGACATTTAACTGGCTGAGCCACCCAGGTGCCCCAAGGATACCCACTCTTAACACTTTTATTCACCATAGTGCTGGAAGCCCTAGCCACAGCAATCAGAAAACAAAAAGAAATAAGAGGCATCCAAATCAGTAAGGAAGAACTGAAACTTTCATTATTTACAGAACAAATGGTACTATATACAGAAAACCCAAAAGACTCCACCAAAAAACTTCCAGAACTGGTAAATAAATTCAGTAAAGTCTCAGGATACAAATTCAACATACAGAAATCTGTTACAATTCTACACATCAATAATGAAGCTACAGAGGAGAAAATAAGGAATCAGCCCATCTACAATTGCACCAGAAATAATGATATGTAGGAGTAAACCTAACCAAAGAGGTGAAATATCTGTACTCTGAAAACTATAAAACATTGATGAAAGAAATAGAAGATGACACAAAGAAATGAAAAGACGTTCCATGCTCTTGGATGGGAGGAACAAGTATTGCTAAAATGTTTTCACGACCCAAAGCAATCTATACACTTGACGCAATCTCTGTCAAAATACCAGCAGCATTTTTCTCAGAATTAGAACAAACAATCCTAAAATTTGTTTGTAACTGCAAAAGTCCCCAAATAGCCAAAGCTGTCTTGAAAAAGCAAAGCAAAGCTGGAGGCATCAGAATTCCCAGACTTCAAGTTCTATCGTAAATCTGTGGTAATCAGAACTAAAATTGTACAAAGTACTTCTCCCCGTCTAGGGAAACATTATCTTGAAATGGAGGGGTTATCATCCCTCGCGTATTCCTGTTCTTTTGGGGGCATACATGAAAGTGTGTTTTTACACAATGGCATCATACTGAAAATATTCTTGTATTCTTGCCCGTCCCTTTTTTACTCAAACTTTAGAAGCAGTTTTGGGGTGCTTGGCTGGCTCAGTTGGTAGAGTCTGGGACTCTTGACCTCAGGGTTGTGAGTTCAAGTCCCACATTGGGTGTAGAGATTAAAAATAAAATGTTTAAAAAAAATTTGAAAACATTTATGGGGCGCCTGGGTGGCTCAGTCAGTTGAGCGTCTGACTTCGGCTCAGGTCATGATCTCACGGTTCGTTGTTTTGAGCCCCGGGTCAGGCTATGTGCTGACAGCTCAGAGCCTGGAGCCTGCTTCCGATTCTGCATCTCCCTCTTTCTCTGCTCCTCTCCCACCAGTGCTCTCTAAATAAATAAATATTTTAAAAAACACTTAAATGTTGTTAAAATATATATTCAGGTTGATGCATGTAAATATGTGTTTTATTAATAACACAATTCATTCATTCCCTTACAATTAGATGGCTTCTAGATTTTCTGTTGAAAACAGTGCCACCGTGCAGATTTCTGCACATCTCTCACAGCATACTTGGCAGAAAGGCAGAAGTGCGTCACCATAGGGTGTGTATAGAGTGACCATATAATTTACCCTGTGGCCCAGGACACTCGGGAGATGAAAGGAAGGCTTACTAATAATTATTCCGGGACAAGAGGCTGAAGCCAGGAGTTTCCCCAAAGAGCCTTAGGTGTGTGCCTCTTCGGATTTCCTAGGCTTTGTTAGAGTGGTGATACCATTTTGCCCTTCTACTAGCTATGTACAAGAGTTTGTATTTCCTCACAGCCTCACTGACCCTCCTTATTGTCAGACTTCAAACTTTTAAACCCAGCCGAATGGGTGTAAAGTGGCATTTCACTGGCATATCAAATGATTTCTTTCTCTGTGAATTGCCCATCCATATACTTTATTGGCTTATCTCTTTCTCATGGATCTGTAGAACTGCATTATGTTATACCACGGATCAATCTTGTTGACTACATGGATTGCAACTATCTTCTTTCTAACTGTGGTTTATCTTCTCTGTTTATGGGATCTTTTGTCATACAAAAGCTTTTTATTTGACTGCAATATTTTTCACAACCAATATTTTCCCTTAGGCTTTGCGTGTTTTGTGTCTTAAGAAATTCTTCCCAGGTGGTTCAGTCAGTTAGGTCGCCGACTTCGGCTCAGCATGGTTCATGAGTTCGAGCCCCATGTCGGACTCTAGCCTGGAGCCTGCTTCGGAATCTGTGACTCTCCCTCTTTCTCTGTCCCCTCCCCAGCTCATGCTCTGTCTCTGTCTCTCAAAAAATAAATAAACGTTAAAAAAAAAATTCTTCCCTATCATAGTGTCAGGACAGTTTTTTTTTTTCTATGTTATACTCATGTTGTTGTTTTTCACACTTGGCTTTTTAATCTGGAGTTAATTTTCATGTGTGATGTGATTTTATGTTTCTTCACATAGATTTGACTCAATACAATTTATTAAATGCGTCAGTCTTTCCCATGGATGCTCCCTCTACTGAACACCAGGTTCCCTCATGTAAGTGAATCTGTTTCTGGAAAGTTCTTTTACATTCCACATTATCATGCTGTTTTATTACCGACTTAATTGCCACTTCACAGAAAGTTATCTGGCAGGCAATCTAACTCTTTAAGACTTCCTAGTTCATGATGTGTGAGAGTCCCTAATACACCATTTTCCAAATAGCTGTCTTATTTCAAAGGAAAAAAGTTATGATCTTATAAAAGGACATTTATGTTAAAAATGTAGTGGTTAGTTTAAAAATTACCTACTTAAAAAAGAGGCGATCAGTAAATATTTGCTAAATGAACAGAACTTTTATCATATCATAGAGAGTCTTCCCATAGATTTGAAAGATAATCAGACACTCGTAATGAAGTGAGTATACAGGGAACATACCTCAACATAATGAAGGCCACATGTGACATGCCTACAGTTAACATATACTCAACACTGAAAAGCCAAAAGGTTTTTCTCTCAGATTAGAAACAAGGATGCCCATCTCTTGCCACTTTTATTTAAAGTAGTATTGGAAGTCCTAGCCAGAACGAATAGGCAAGAAAAGTAAAAGGCATTTTCAGATGACACAATACGAAAACCATAAAGTATTCCACAGAAAATCTGCTAGAATGCATTCAGTACAGTTTCAAGATACAAAATCATTCTACAACAATCTGTCGCATTTCTATACACAAATGACAAACTATCAGAAAAAGAACTGAACAATCCCATTTACAATTCCATCAAAAAGAATACCAAGGAATAAATTGAACTAAGGAGGTGAAAGACCTGTACACTGAAAATTATGACACTTATGAGATAAGCTGAGAAAGAAAGACACAAATAGATGGAAAGGTATTTCGTACTCATGGACTGAAGGATATCATCAGAATGCCCATCCTCCCCAAAGCAATCCATAGCTTCAGTTCAATTGCTATTAAAATTCCAGTGGCATCATTTCACAGAAATAGAACAAGCCTCAAATTGGTCTGAAACCAAAAAAGGACCCTGAAGAGTCAATGCAGTCTTGAGGAACAACAACAAAGGGGAGGTATCACACTTCCTGACTTCAAACTATATTACAGAATCCATGGTCATTAAACCGCTATAAAATTAGCATGAAGACAAACACGTAGAGGGATCGCTGGGAAGATGGCAGAGTAGGAGGACCCTGAGCTCATTTTGTTTCATGGATACAACGAGAGGACACTCACATTAGTGTGTATAACCCACAAAAGGACCCAAAGACTGGCAAACCAAACTCCACAACTAAATGTAGAGAAGGGTCCACATCAAGAGGGTAGGGAAGGGCAGGGATGGGTGGGGAGCTAAACAGACCCCGGGGACTATCCGTGGGAGGGAGGGCCCCACAGGTGCCGAGAAGGTGCACTGTCAAGCTGGACTTAAAACATGGAATTTTAAAAATAAGCAGGCTGGATCAAGGCGAGCCCAGAGAGCAGGAGGCAACTGAGTGCCCACCCTTAAAGAGGCAGCACAACAAACACCCTGTAGAGATGTAGACAAGAAGCAGCAGTTTGAAAATCTCCTGGGGCATACAGAAGGCAGAGTTACTTACTAATCTCAGAGCAACTCCCAGAGAGGCAGAGATCCTTGGGGGGTTCTCCAGGAACAAAGGAGCTGCCAGGAGCTCCCTCCTTCTCCCATCCCCCACAACACCTCTTACCATAAACACACAGCCACCTATGGGACCCGGTGTTCCCTGCACTCAGTATACAACTTGTTCACACCACGGGAAATGCATGCTTCGGCAGATCCAACCCTCCCACCCCCAGCCAGGCTTGTCTCATTCCCAGTGTAGCAGGGCCCCTCCTGCAGAGGACCAGTGGCGTGCAATATGTCACAACACTGCCCTGCCAGCCCGTGCGTGTTGATGATCTGCCCTCTAAAACACTCTTGGCCAGAGGCCATCCAGGATGGCGTCACAGGCCTGGCAGTGTGTGAAAGCTCCATCAAGGGCCAACACCACTATACCGTGATTCCTGCCCCGGGGAGAGGGAAAGGTGAACACACACAGCGGTCAGACTGGGGCCCAGCAGTGCGCTAATGGCAGACATCTGGTCTGACTAGAGGCCCCGCACACCAATGAAAGCTTCCCAGGGGACAACACAGGAAAAGCACCCTGCAGTTTAATGCCACTGCATCTCTGGCAAATGCCTGGTCTGACTCAACTCAAACCCACGGCAGCCCCAGACTGGCCCACTAACACCACAGGGACCAAACACTGCTCACAACAGGCAAAGAGAGCCACTGCAGACAACCGGGCTGAAGGAAAAAGTGTCCCAACCACAAGTAGGGTAACACAGCACACCTAAGGGACACCCTAGAAGTACCAGGTCCTGGTGCACAAGGGATACTACACTTTAGGGTACTACAGGACCTCTTCTTCATAACGCCATTGCTTTCAAGAATAGGGAGATGTAACTGAATTTCCTGACATATAGAAACAGACATAGAGAGAAAGAGGAGACACAGCAACATGTCCCAGATGCAAGAAAAAGAAAAGGCACAGCAAGAGACCTAAGTGAAATGGAGACAAGTAATATGATAGAGAATTTGAAGTAATGGTCATAAAGATCCTCACTGGACTTGAGAAAAGCATGGTGAACCTGATGAGACCCATAATAAAGAGATCAAAAGAACCAACCAGAGACAAAGAACACAATACATGAAATTAAAATTCACTAGGTGGAATCAACAGTAGACGAGAGGGAGCAGAATAATGAATCAGCGACCTGGAGGACAGAGTGATGGAAAATATTCAAGCTGAGCAAGTAAGAGAAAAAACATTATGCAAAGTGACAATAGACTTAGGGAACTCAGTGACACCATCAAATATGATAACATTCACATTATAGGGATCCCAGAAGAAGAGTAAAGGGGACAGAAAAGTTACTTGAAGAAATAACAGCTGTAAAGAGTTCCAATATGGGGAAGGAAACAGAAATCCAGATCTAGGAGGCCCAGAGAGCCTGCAACATAATCAACCCAAAAAGGTCCACACCAAGCCATATGGTACTTAAAATGGCAAAAAGTAGTAATAAAGAAATAAATCTTAAAAGCAGCAAGAGAAGGTCACCTGGGTGGCTCAGTCGGTTAGGCATCTGACTCCGGCTCAGGTCATGATCTCACAGTTCGTGGGTTTGAGCCCCACGTAGGGCTCTGTGCTGACAGCTCAGAGCCTGGAGCCTGCTTCAGATTCTGTGTCTCCCTCTGTCTCCCTGCCCCTACCCCTCTTATACTCTCCCTCAAAAATAAACACTAAAAAAAATTCTTTTTTTTAAAAGCAGCAAGAGAAGAGATGACACTTATATATGAAGGAAATCCCAGAAGTCTATCACTGGATCTTTCAACAGAAAGTTGGCAGGCCAGAAGGGAGTGGCATGATATATTTGAAGTGCCAAAAGGGAAAATCTGCGGCCAAGAATACTGTATCCAAGGGCTATCATTGAGAATAGAGGAAGAGATCAAGAGTTTCCCAGAAACACAAAAGTTAAAGGAATTTACCAACACTAAACCAGCTGTGCAAGAAATGTTAAAGGCGACTCTGAGTGGAAAGAACATAAGCAGGAGTAAGAAAAGTAGGAAGAAAAAAGGCAGGAAAATTAAGTATATCCGTAAAAATCAGTCAAGAGACTCACAAAATAAAAGGATGTAAAGTATGACACCATATACTTAAAACATGGGGATGGGAGGGAGAGCAGTAAAGAATGGGTTTTCTTTTCTAAAATTTTTTTTTCAACGTTCTTATTTATTTGTGGGACAGAGAGAGACAGAGCATGAACAGGGGAGGGGCAGAGAGAGAGGGAGACACAGAATCGGAAACAGGCTCCAGGCTCTGAGCCATCAGCCCAGAGCCTGTGGGGCTCGAACCCACGGACCGCGAGATCGTGACCTGGCTGAAGTCGGACGCTTAACCGACTGCACCACCCAGGTGCCCCTCTTTTCTATAAGTTGTACCAAAACATCTACTTAACTTCTTTCATTTATACCATTCCTTTACATTAAGGAATTTGGTACATCTCCCCAAAAAAGAACAAGTTCAAACTTAAGTGACCATCAACTTAATATACACTACTATATGCAGAAGATATTATATGCAAACCTAATGGTATCCCCAATTCAAAAACCAGAAATAGATGTGTAAAAATAAAGAGGAAGGAAGCCAATTATATAACTAAAGGAAGCCACTTTATTATGAAAGAAGAGAGCAAGGGAAGAAAGGAACAGAGAAGACCTTTGGAAACAAGTAACAAAAGGCAATAAATACATAGTTATCAATAATTACTTTGAATGTTAATGGATTAAATGCTCCAATCAAAAGACATAGGGTGATGGAATGGATAAAAAGATTCATACATATGCTGCCTACAAGTGACTCAATTCTGACCTAAACATACATGCAGATTGAAAGGGAAGTGATGGAGAAGCGTTTATCATGCATGGGATGTGAAAAGAATATGGGGTAGCAATACTTATACCAGACAAAATAGACTTTAAAACAAAGACTATAACCAAGAGACAAGGACATTCTCTATATAATCATCCAGGGAACAATCCAACAGGAACACATAACAATTGTAAATATTTATGCACCCAACATGGAAGAACCCAAATACATAAAGCAGCTAGTGACAAACATAAAGGAACTAATCTATAGTAATACAATACTAGTACTTGATGTTAACATCCCATTTACATCAACGGACTGGTCATCCAAACAGAAAAGCAACAAGGAAACCGTGGCTTTGAATGACACATTGCAACAGATGGATTTAACAGATATATTCAGAACATGCCATCTTAAAAGAGAATACGTATTCTTTCAAGTGCACATAAATAGTCTCCAGGGTAGATCATGTTAGGCCACAAAACAAGCCTCAACAGATTCCAAAAGACAAAAGTCATATTATGCGTCTTTTCTGACCATAATGACCAACATTATGAAGCTAGAAATCAACCACAGGGAAAAAGTAATGGAAAGAGAACAAATACGTGGAAAACAAACAACGTGCTACTAAACAAAAAATGAGACAACCAAGGAATCAAAGAGGAAATAAAAAATACATGGAAACAAATAGAAATGAAAACACAACAGTTGAAAACTTTTGGGATACAGCCAAAGTGGTTCTAAGAGGGAGATTTAGAACAATGCAGGCCTACCTCAAGAAGCAAGATAAATCCCAAACAACCTAACATTACAGCCAAAGGAGCTAGAGAAAGAACAAACGGAACACAAAAGTAGCAGGATGAAGGAAATAATAAGGATTAGAGCAGAAACAAATGAAATGGAAACTAAAAAGACAAAAGAACAAATCAATGAAACCAGAAGCTGGTTTGTTGAATAGACCAACAAAATTGATAATCCTTTAGCCAGACTCGTAAAAACAAAAACAAAAAAAACTTAAATATACAACATCAGAAATGAAAGAGGAGAATTAACAACCAATACCACAAAATACAAACGATTATAAGAGAATATCATGAAAAACTATTGACCAAATTAGACAACCTAGAAGAAATGGATAAATTCCTAGAAACATATAACATGCCAAAATTGAAACAGGAAGAGAAGTTGAACAGACTGATTACCAGCAATGAAATTGAATCAGTAATCAAAAAACTCCTGACAAACAAAGTCATGACAAGATGGCTTCACTGGAGAATTCTATCAAACATTCAATTAGTTAATTAATTTTAAGAAAGTAGTTTTCTTTTAAGTTTATTTATTTGGAGAGAGACAGAGACAGCTTGAGTGGGGGAGGGGCAGAGAGAGAGAGAGAGAGAGAGAGAGAATCCCAAGCAGCCTCTGCACTGCCAGCTTGGAGCCTGATGCACGGCTCAAACCCCTGAAACCATGAGATCATAACCTGAACCAAAGCCGAGAGCTGGATGCTCAACTGACTGAGTCACCAAGGTGCCCCTCTATAAAACATTTAAAAGAAGAGTTATTACCTATTTTTGACACTATTCCAAATAATTGAAGAGGGAGGAAAACTTCCAAATTCAATCTATGAGGCCAGCATTACTCTGTTATCAAAACCAGATCAAGATACCACCAAAAAAAAAAATAGTAAAAAGAGATGTAGAGGCTAATATCTGATGAACATTGATGTAAAAATCCTCAACAAAATACTAGCAAACCAAATCCAATAAAACACCCAAAAAAATCATTCACCACGATCATGTGGGATTTATTTCCAGGTGCCAAGTGGCTCAGTATTTGCAAATCAATCAACATGCTACATCACATCAACAAGAGAAAAGATAAAAACCATATGACATTTCAATAGATGCTGAAAATGCACAACATCCATTCATGATGAAAACCCTCCACAAAGCAGGCTTAGAGGGAATATACCTCAATACAATAAAGGCCATGTTTGAAAAACTCACAGCTAATAATGTACTCAATGGTGAAAAACTGAGAGCTTTTCCCCTAAGGTCAGGGACAAGACAATGATACCCACTCAAAACATTTATTCACCATCATACTGGAAGTCCTAGCCACAACAATCACACAAGAAAAAGGAATAAAAGGAATACAAATTGTAAGGAAGAAGTAAAATTTGCACTATTTGCAGATGGCATGAAAGTATATACAGAAAATTTTAAAGACTCCACCAAAACACCACTAGAACCGGTCAATGAATTCAGTAAAGTCTCAGGATACAAAAATAAATGTACAGAAATCCATTACATTTTTATACATGATAGAATGAAGCTGCAGAAAGAGAAATTAAGAAAACAACCATATTCATAATAGCACCAAAAATAATAAAACACCTAGGAATAAACCCAAAGGGGTGAAAGACCTACCACTCTGAAAACTATAAAACACTGATGAGAGAAATTAAAGATGACACAAAGAAATGGAAAGACATCCCACACTCATGGGTTGGAGTAACAAATATCGTTTCGATGACTCTACCATCCAAAGCAATCTACAGATTCAACACAATCCCTATCAAAATATCAGCAGCATTTTTCACAGAGCTAGAACAAATAATCCTAAAACTTGTATGCAACCACCAAAGACTCTGAATATCCAAAGGCAAAGAAAAGCGAAGCTAGAGGTATCACAATTCCTGACTTCAAGTTTTATTACAAAGCTGTAGGAATCAAGACAGGATGGTACTGGCATAAAAACAGCCATGTAGATGAATACAGATGAATACAAAATCCAGAAATAATCCCATAACTATATGGTCAATTAATCTCCAACAAAGCAGGAAAGAATAACTGGTGGAAAAAAGATAATTTTCAGTAAATGATGTTGGGAAAACTGGACAGCTCGCTACATGCAGAAGAATGAAACTGAATCACTTTCTTATACCATATACAAAAAATAAATTCAAAATGGATAAAAAAAAAAAAAACCTAAACGTGATACCATAAAAATCACAGAAGAGAGCACAGGCAGCACACACAGCAATGTGTGTGACATTGGGTGAAACAGTGTTTTTCTAGATTATGTCTCCTGCGGCACGGGAAATAAAAGCAAATATAAACTAATGGAACCACATCAAATAAATGCTTCTGCACCGCAAGGGAAACAAGCAATACAACTAAAAGGCAACCTACCGAATAGAAGATATTTGTAAATGACATATCTGATAACGGGTTAGTATACAAAACATATAAGAAACTGATACAACTCAACACCAAAAAAAAATTTTTTTTTTCAATTAAAAATGGGCAGAAGACATAAACATCCATTTTTCCAAAGAATACATGCTGATGGCCAACAGACACGTGAAAAGATGCTCAACATCACTCATCACCAGAGAAATGCAAATCAAAACCACTCTGAGAGATCACCTCACACCAATCAGAATGGCTAAAATAAAAAAAAACGCAATAAATAACAAATGTCAACCTGGAGAAATAGGAAGCCCTGTGCACAGTTGGTGGGAATGCAAACTGGTGCATTCACTGTGGAAAACAGTATGGAGATTTCTCAAAAAGTTAAAAATAGATGTACTCTATGATCCGGCAATCACATTACTGGGTACTTACCCCCCAAATACAAAAACACTGATTCAAAGGGATACATGTATCTGCATGCTTATAGTAGCATTGTTTACAACAGCCAAGTTATGGAAGCAGCCCAAGTATCTGTAGATACATGAATCGATAAATATGTGGTATATATACACAGTGGAATATTATTTAGCCATAAAACAAGTGAAATCTTGCCATTTGCAACAACACGAATGGGTTAGAGAGTATGATGCTAAACAAAATAAAAGAGAAAGGCGATATCATATGCTCTCACTTATATGCAGTATTTAAGAAACAAATGAACAGAGGAAATGAGAGAAAGACAAATCAAGAAACAGATTCTTAACTACAGAGAACCAATGGTTGCCAGAGACGACTGGGTGGGGGATGGGTGAAACAGGTGAAGGGGATCAAGAGTACACTTATGGGGGCGCCTGGGTGGCGCAGTCGGTTAAGCGTCCGACTTCAGCCAGGTCACGATCTCGCGGACTGTGAGTTCGAGCCCCGCGTCAGGCTCTGGGCTGATGGCTCGGAGCCTGGAGCCTGTTTCCGATTCTGTGTCTCCCGCTCTCTCTCTGCCCCTCCCCCGTTCATGCTCTGTCTCTCTCTGTCCCAAAAATAAATAAACGTTGAAAAAAAAAAAAAAGAGTACACTTATGTGGTGGACACCGAGTAATGTACGGAACTGCTGAGTCACCATATTCTACACCTGAGACGAGTATATCACTGTATGTTAACTACACTGGAATTTAACAAAATA
The DNA here is from genome assembly GCF_014898765.1 of Herpailurus yagouaroundi. NCBI lineage: Eukaryota > Metazoa > Chordata > Mammalia > Carnivora > Felidae > Herpailurus > Herpailurus yagouaroundi. Next base: position 29,534,350 of record NW_024412434.1, read on the forward strand.
GACGCATAAATTGATGAAACAGAGCGGCATGCCCAGAAGTAAGTCCGTGAGTGTATATGGTGAATCAATTCACAAGAAATGAGCCGAGACCATACCATTGGGGGAACAGACAGTCTCTTGGACTAATGGTGTTGGGGAAACTGGATAACTACATGCAAAAGAATGAAACTGGACCACTCTTATAAAATACACAAAAATCAACTCAAAATAGGTTAAAAACTTGGACCTAAGACCTGAAACCATAAAACTGCTAGAAGAAAATGAGCGGTAAGTTCCTGGACATTGATTTTGGTGATTTCTTTTTTCTTTTTGGATTTCACACCACAAGCAAAGGTAACAAAAGCAAAGACAAACAATTGGAACTACATCAAAGTAAAAAGCTTCTGGGGCGCCTGGGTGGCTCAGTCGGTTAAGTGTCCAAATCTTGGTTTTGCCTCGGGTCGTGATCTCATGGTTTCATGCGTTTGAGTCCTGCTATCAGGCTCTGCACTGACGGTGCAGAATCCCCACTGCTTGGGATTCTGTGTCTCCCTGTCTCTCTGCCCTTCTCCCACTTGCATTATCACTGTCTGTCTCAAAATAAATAAACTTAAAAAAAAAAAAAGTAAAAACTTCTGCAGAGTAAAGGAAACCATCAGCAAAATAAAAAGCCATCTCTATTGGATGAGAGAAAAATATTTGCAAATCATAGATCTGATAAGGAGTTAATACCCAAAATATATAAAGAACTCCTACAACTCGATAGCAAACAAATAAGCTGATTAAAACATGGGCAGAGGACCTGAACAGTCACTTTTCCAAAGGTGACATACAATTGGCCAACAGGTACATGAAAACATGCTCAACATCATTAATCATCAAAATCACAATGGGATATCACTCCACACCTGTTAGACTAGCTATTAACAAAAAACCCCAAGAAATAACAAGCATTGGTGAGGACGCAGAGAAAAGGGAACACCGCACTGTGGCACAGCCATCATGGGAAACAGTATGGAGGTTCCTCAAAAAAATAAAAAAATAGAACTACTACTTCTGGGTATTCATATGAAGAAAATAAAGACACTAATTTGATGTGGTGGTTTCTTCCAACATAAGGCTGTTTTATCTACATTGATAAGCTGGCGTAGCCAACTTTGTTTTCTTTGCTAGATCTTCTGGACCTTGCTGCTTCACCACGCAGGTTTTTGTTCGGGAGACGGGCAACCCAGGTCTGCGAGTTTTTCTTCTGCGGCTTCCTCACCTCTCTGCCTTTGTGCGATTGAGGAGTCAGGGCCCTGCTCTGGATGAGGCTTTGGCTTAAGGGAATGTGTCTGGTTCGCTCTCTCATCTAGACCAAACTTTGTATCAACAATAAGGCTGTTTGCTTTCTTATCATCCCTGTATTTGCTGGAGTAGCACTTTCAGTTTCCTTGAAGAACTTTTCCTGGGGTGCCTGGGTGGCTCAGTCGGTTGAGCGTCCGACTTAGGCTCAGGTCATGATCTCATGGTCTGTGAGTTCAAGCCCTCGAGTTGGGCTCTGTGCTGACAGCTTGGAGCCTGGAGTCTGCTTTGGATTCTGTGTCTCCCTCTCTCTGCCCCTCCCCCACGTGCACGCTCTCAGAAATAAACATTAAAAAAAAAAAAAAAAGAACAGAACTTTTCCTTTGCCTTCGCAACTTGGCTAATTGTTTGTTGCAAGAGGCCTAGCTTTCAGCCCGTCTTGGTTTTCGACATGCTTTCCCCACTAAGCTCACTCATGTCTAGCTTTTCATTTAAAGTGAGAGATGTGCGACTCTTCCTTTCACTTGAACAGGTAGAGGCCATCGTAGGGTTGTTGATTGGCCTGATTTCAACATTATTGCATCTGAGGGAATAGAGAGGCCCGAGAGGGGGAGACTGAGGGAAACAGCCTGTCAGTGGAGCACACAGCATTTATCAAGTAAGTCTGAGGTCTTCCATGGGTGTGGTTCATGGCGCCTCCAAACAATTACAACAGTAACATCGAGGATTATTGATCATAGATCATCATGATACTGAAAACATTTGAAATACTGCCAAAGTTACCAAAAAGTGACACTGAGACACAAAGTGAGCAAATGCTGTTGGAAAAATGGTGCTGATAGATGCTTGCCACAGGTTGTCACAAACTCCAATTTGTTAAGAAAAAAAAAGGGCAAGATTTGCAAAGTGCAATAAAGTGAAATGCAATAAAATGAGTATGCCTGTATGCAATAAAAGGAAATTAACACAAAGATAGATAAGTTACTGTTTAATAATATTTTAAAGAAATGTATTTTAACTTGGAGGAAAATTAACTTAGATTCTAACCGCCGCAAAAAAATCCAGACTTAAATACTTACCAGCAGAACAGAACAAAAATAACATACCTGCTCTGGCCCTTGCTAGGGAAGTACATTCTGAATATGAAGAGGGAACACTCTCAGAGTATGTGTGTCTGAATATATAAACACTTAAAGCTCTTCTGTAATACTGAAATCAAGCAACAGAAGAAGGAAAAATTTCCAAAATAAGCTAATGAGGAAATATCTGCTAACATTTAACAAATAAGTACTAGGTACGTATACAAACAAAAATATATGGTTTATAAATATATGTGGCTTACACAAATATACAGTCTATACTAAGACCTAGAAGAGACTTTGCCAAGGAAGAAAAATCAAAGAAAATACAAACATACAAACAAGGCATCGTCATAGGAAAAAACATAACATCCCGCAGCAAACAGATTTTTTAAACGTACAGTTAATACAGAATGCCAGAAACTGGCAAGAAAAATGCAAAAGCCTAATTATGGTACGCAAAGGGGTGCAAAGCCACACTAATAGGCTTGAGATGTCACTTGCAAGGCTGGGGCTGTGACTCCCCAGCAGCTCTGGTCAGACCGACAAGGTTCAGCCTCCACTCAGTGCGTGCCTGTGGTCTGGACCGGAGGAACATTCGAGTCGTCCAAGCGAGAGATCAGACCTTCCGCACTCCAGTAGTCCTCCTGTATTTCCGCATCAGGTAATTTCTGGTATTTTTACTTTCCAGCCCAAGCTAACTTCTACAGGTAGGCTCAATACAGGTCAGACCTGGTGAGAAATCTCGTGACCAGGCCGCAAGGAACTTGGACAAAGGTAAACCTGCCGCATCACGCAACTGCCTTTGGGAAAAGCAAAGCAAAGCACAAGGGCTCATTCGGTTGTCCGCCTGGACTTATTAGGAAACCGGCTCTTTCCCGCCGCGAGGCTCGGAAAGGCGCGCCTGCTGGGTTCTCCCGAACCTAAACGATTCAGGTGACAGACACGGGGAGCGTCCCCGCTCCGGCAGGAAGCCCGACTCGGCGTCACAAGGGCTGAGCGGCCCTGGGGCGCCGCGGAGGCTGCGGCCGAAGCCGGGCCGGGAGCACCAGCGGGGCGCGCACGGACTACCCGGCGCCAGGCCGCGGCGGAACTACAACTCCCGTGGTCCCTCGGGAGGACGCCGCGCCCCGTAGGCCCGCCCAGCCAGCGGAGCCCCGCCCAGGTCGCGGGCACCCGAGCCGCCGGGGTATGCGGGCGGGCGCGCGGCGGCGAGCGGGCGGGCGTGCGGCATGGAGCCCCGCGCGGCGGACGGCTGCTACCTGGGCGACGTGGGTACGTGCGGGTGCGGGCGGCATGGGTGCTGGGGGCGCGGGGACCGCGGGGCTGTTCCCGGCCGGACAGGTGCGTCGGAGGACGCCGGCAGGGGCGTTTCGGTGGGCCCAGGTTGGAGCGCCGCCGTGTCCTTACGGGGAGCGAGGTCGGTAACCCCAAGCATCTGAGGCGCTCTCTGCGTCCGGCGTCTTGGCCCCGGTCAGCGTTGTGACGCGCCAGTCGCGGGACTTCCCAACCGCAGACCCATCGGCGCACCTTGGGGAAGGCGCAGGGAGGGGTGGGCATGGTCATCCCCAAGTTCAGAGCACCCAGAGTTGCCTCTGCTGGACCGCTCCTAGGGCAGCCCCGCAGAGCCCCGTGTGGGAGCCGGAACATCTTCCAGGGACCCTGTGGGAAGGTCGTGTCGCACTGTCATTAGCATCCTACAGGTCTATCCGGCTGTGACCGAAGGCGTGTGCCCCAGAAGGAAGATAATGCCCTTGTGACAGGTCACCCCATGTTTAAAAAAAAAGAAAAGCCATCTCGGTTCTTCCTACCATTCAGGCTACGGGAGAATAAAATGGATCCGAGGGCAAAGGGACATTCTGTGGGGAAGGAGACTTCCCTACGAAGTAAATACTACAGCAGATGAAGTGACCTGAGAAAGCACTTAGAAAGCCTGGAAGCAAAAAACCAAAACCAACCAAACAAACAAAACTAAAGTACTTTCACACTGGTAAAAACAGTGCCGATAAAAGTGAGACATCTTAAGGGTAAATTTGGCGTAAGGGGACTTGACGTCACAGCAAGGCAGATATTTGAATGGATCCTGGAAAATAGCCACCTTGAACATGATCAAAGACATTTAGTAAACATCTGGTTTTACTTGGCATTCCACCGCAGGCAGGTGCAAGACTTTGACCCCTCCAGTGCATCTGTGTTTGGTTCAGTTAAAATAAGCAAAGAATGGCTAACCAGGGCCACGTGGACACGTTTTCATGTTTTGTTCAGGGAGCATCTTCAATAGCGCAGCCTTCACTTTTCTGAGCATGGTTTAAGGAATCTTTAAGAGAAAAGCTTGCTCAACCAATGGATTTTACAGCTTCTGGGGTTCATGGATATTTTTGACTGTCATTGTTTATTTCCTCTAAAAATAGGTTCCTGACATTTTCATTCTCAGCATTAACGGATAAGCTGAATGTATTGAATCCAGAACACTGCTATCCCAGCAGAAGCAATGGCCCACTGTAGGGACGATAACCCATTTTAACTTTCTGATCTGAAATTGTAGATGTGTGGTATATATACTTCAAAGCAGGTAGATTTTTCCTTTTTTTTTTTTTTTTTTTATAGAACGCCTCACAGAGGTAAAGATTATACTTATTAAGGCCATATTGTAAAGCTCTGCAGAGAATTTAGGGCAAGCCACCTCCTAAGTGAATCCTATATTTATAACTTAGCCAATGTAATACAGGTTGTTAGGGACCCAAGGGCAAGCATCCTTTTGCGAAGTGGAAAAAGTGATCCTGTGTTCAGGATCTATACTCAAGAGCTGTATTCGAGAGGCTGGCAGACAATGATAAAAGGGTACCTTAAGGATTTGAGGTTCTAAGCAAGGGGAGCTGGATTTTTTCTGTCATCCTTAGCCGTGAACTCTAAACACAGCTCGCTGCCATCTGGGGGGATCGCTACCATCTGGTCAGCTGGAGAGAGAAAGGAGAGACGGTTTCTGGGACCACGATAAGAGCCTGGTGCTGCTTAGGTTATGTGCCAGTGCTGGTCACAAGCCCAGAGGCAGCTGCAATACACTTATTATTGATAATTTAGAGGTACGGTGGAGTTCACACAGCTAGAAAGAGGCAAGGCTGAGGTTTAAACCCAGGCGGGGCTTTCCTGGGTTGCTGGTTTTATGCTAAAAGGCTCACACCCTTCACATCAAGTACATTCGTCTGTAATCGGTTTGCAGGGCTACTTGGACTGCTGGGCTGGGTGGATGAGCCGCGTCCTGCTGTGGGTTCCTCAGGGGACATGGAAAGCTTTTACTGCCTACCTCCCGTCTCCACTTGTTACTATATGGCCTTTCCCACCGTGAGACATGTGTCTGCCTGTGGGGTCCACGATCAGAAGCACAGCTTGGTCTGCATCCCCGTGCCTGGGAACCTACACAGGCACACCTTGGAAATATTTTGGGTTCAGTTCCAGACCACCACAGTAAGTGGATGTTGCAATAGAATCACATGAATTTTGGGGGGTTCCCAGTGCATATAAAAGTTATGTTTACACTGGCCTGTCGAGTATGCGATCCTCTGAAAACAAACCTTAACTGTAAAAGTGCTTTCGTGCGAAGAATGCTGTCATCTGATCGTCTTGCTGGTGGAGGGTCCTGCCTCGATGGTGATGGCTGCTGATTTAGCAGGGTGGTGAAAGTTGGGGTGGCTGTGGCAGTTTCTTAAGATAACAACGAACTTGGCCGCGTTGCTGGACTCTTGCCTTCACAAACTTTTTCTGGAGCATGTGATGCTGTTTGATAGCACTTTATCCCCAGAAGTTCTTTCAAAATTGGAGTCAGTCTTCTCAAACCTTGCTGCTGCCTTGTCAGCAGGGTTTATGTTGTATTCTAAATCCTTTGCTGTCATTTCAACAGTCTTCACCAGGAGTAGATTCCATCTCAAGAAACCACTTTCTTTGCTCCTCCGTGAGAAGCAACTTCTTTTCCGTTCAAGTTTTGTCAGGAGATTACAGCTCTTATTCCACTTTACAGCCCCACTTCTGATTCTGGTCTGCTCGCTCTTTCCATCTCATCTGCAGTGACTCCCTCCACTGAGGTCATGAGCCCCTCAAAGTCATCCACGAGGGCTGGAACCAACGTCTCCCAACTCCTGTTATCCTGTGAATGTTGATATTTTGGCCTCTTCCCACGAATTATGAAAGTTCTTAATGGCATCTGGAGTGGTGAATCCTTTCCAGAAGGTTTTCAGTTTTCTTTGCCCAGATCCATCAGAGGAATCACTATGGTAGCTATAGCCTTATGGAATGTATTTCTTAAATAATAAGACTTGAAAGCTGAAATGACTCCTTGATCCATGGGCTGCAGAATGACGTCGTGTTAGCAGGTATGGAACCATGAATCTCGTTCATCTCCATCGGAGCTCTTGGGTGACCAGGCACATTATTAATGAATATTTTGGAAGGATCTTTTTCCAAGGAGTAAGTCTCAACAGTGGGCCTAAAGTAGTCAGTAAACCATGTTGCAAACATATGTGCTGTCACCTGGGCTTTGTCGTTCCATTTATAGAGCCCGGGTAGCCTAATTCTTAAGGGCCTTGGGATTTTTGAAATGGTCAGCGAGCACTGGCTTCAATTGAAAGTCACCAGCTTCATTAACCCCAGCAAGAGAGTCAGGCTGACTTCTCTCTAGCTATGAGAGTCCTAGATGGCATCTTCTTCCAATAGAAGGCTGTTTCATCTCCACCGATCATCTGTTTGGCATAGCCACCTTCGTTAATTTTCTTAGCTACATCTTCTGGATAGCCTGCTGCAGCTTTGACATCAGCACTTGCTGCATCATCCTGTGCCTCCATGTTTTAGAGTTGTCCTCTTTCCTCAGACCTCACAAACCAACCTCTGCCAGCCTCCAGTTTTTCTTATACAGCTTCCTCACCTTTCAGCCTCCGTGGAATTGAGGAGAGGTGGGGCCTCGCCCTAGGTTAGGCTCTGGCTTAAGGGAATGTTGTGGCTGCTTTGATCTTCTGTCCAGACCATCTGAACTTTCTCCAGATCAGCTGTAAGTCGGTTTCATTTTCTTATCATCCACGTGTTCGCTGGAGTAGCACTTTTAATTTTCTTCAAGAAAATTTAGCATTCACACCTTGGCTGTTGGGGTCAAGAAGCCTAGCTTTCAGCCCGTCTTTGCCTCCGACATGCCTCCCTTACCGAACTTAATCATTTCTAGCTTTTGATTTAAAGTGAGGGATGTAGGACTCTTCCCTTCACGTGAAGGCCCAGAGGCCATCGTAGGGTTATTAATTGGTCGTAATTTCAGTGTGGTGGTCTTAGGGAATAGGGAGGCTGGGGAAAAGAGCTGGTTGGTGGAGAAGTTGGAACACAATGTTTGTCGATTAAGTTCACCATCTTACGTGGGCACGGTTCATGGCATCCTGAAACATCACCATACTAACAAAGATTATTAGTCACAGATCACCATGACAGATGTAGTGAAGTCTGAAATATTGCAAGAATTAGCAAAGCATGACAGACACAAAGTGAGCAAACACTGCTGGAAAAATTGCAACACAGGATTGCCAGAAGCCTTCGATTCGGAAAAAAAACACAATTATCCGCAAAGTGCAAGAAATGGAAGGTGCACTGGCTTTCCTGAGCTGCATTTCCCTTTTTTGCTATATGATTGAGGGCCTCGCCCTGCCCTCCTCTTTTGAAGGTTGCAACTCCTCGTCCTACCTGTGGGGTTTTGCTTCTTCCAGTGTGACTCTGGAACGATAGCCACTTTTCACTAACCCCCAAGACAGGTGTGCCCATGCCTGGTAGTCACTGCTAAACAAACATACTGGGGGGTCCCCTTCTTGAAGTGGTAAATAGAAAGTTCCACGAGCTTGGCTTTTATATTTTGTGAGAATCAAATCTTTCTGAGTTTCAGCTCTCCTTTTGCTCCATCCTCCACCACTCATACGATCAAGTCCCCATTTCATGGGGTCACAGGCTCTTTGGCTAGCGGACAAGACAGGTAGGCACGATGGGGGAGGAGGGGTATTATAAATAGACCGCATTTACTGAGCACTTTGTGCCAGTCCCCACAGTAGGTGCTTTCACTCACTATAATCTACTGAATTTTCATAACCCACCAATGAATAAACTATTATCATCATCCCCATGTACAGGTGAAGAGACAGTCAAGGGAAGCTACGTCCCACAGAAGCTGATAAGTGGCTGAGCCAAGTTTCAGATGTAGCAGAGCTTAGTCCCCGTGCTGTCCTTGCCACAGGCTGGTGGGGACAGGGAGGCAGGCTGACGGGACACAGACGAGATGCTAACCCAGGGTGCGTAGGGGCAGAGGTGGGGCAAGTCCTCCTGGAAGAAATAAGCACTGGATTGCAGCGTGGAGAGGTACAAGCAGAACTCATCCAGGGTGAGTGGGAAAGGTGGGAGTGAGGGGAGATGGGGGGAGAAAAGGGCCTTCATTCAGAGGGAGAGGTATTGTCTAAAGCAGTGGTTCTCAAAGTGTAGTCCCCAGACCACAGCGTCAACATCAGCATCATGTGGGAACTTATTAGAGACGCAGATTCTCAGGCACCAAGACCTGCTGACTCTGGGGTGGGGCTCAGCAGTCCATTCTCATAGCCCCCAGGTGACACTGTTGGATGCTCAGGTGTGAGGGCCACTGGTTAAAGGGATCAGGAGGTCAGAACACTTTTTGTATAGCCAAAGGGAGTGATGGGGAGGGGTGAGCCAGTGTAGGAGAGAGAATTTTACTCCATTTTGGGATCAGAGCAGTGCCTTGATCAGTTACAGGTTTGTTGAATGTATACATTGAGGTTGGAATGAATGTAAAAATAGTTTTAGTTTGAGATGAATAAAAATGCGGATAATCTACCAAACTCATGAGAGGAGAGTCCCAGTAGCACTTGAAGGACTTTTATAGCCGTAAACATTTATATTAAGAGGAAACAGCTCAAATCAATATCCTTCCACCTTAAGACACCGGAAATAGAAAACTAGAGCTGAAGGAGGTAGAAGGGAAAAAATAATAAAGATTAGACAGGACATCCATGAAAACTGGAGCTGAAGGAGGTAGAAGGGGAAAAACAAAGATTAGACAGGACATCCGTGAAATAGGGAATAGAAAAAACAACACAGAAAGCCAACAAAACCAAAAGTTCTCTGGAAAGAGCAATGAAATCGACAAACCTCAAGGAAAAAGATGCAGATCACGAAGATCAAGGAGGAAAGGGATGACGTTACTCTGGCCTTTCTAGAAAGGAGGACCACAGAGGGACAGTGTGAACGGTGGCGTGTCAGTCTGCCAGGGCTGCTGTGACAAAATGCCACTGGGTGGCCTACACAGTGCACATTCATTTTCTCACGCTCTGGAGGTTGGAAGTCCAAGATCAGGGGCTCAGCCAGGCTGGTTTTTGCTGAGGCCCCTCCACCCCTTGGCTTACAGATGGCCACTTTCTAACTGTGTCCTCACATGGCCCTTCCTCTGTTCAGCCCATCCCAGGTGTCTGTGTCCTAATCTCCCCTCATGAAGACTCCACTTAGATGGGTTTAGGGCAGGCTCTAATGACCTCACCTTGACTTCATTACTTCTGAAACCGTGCAGACTCCAAGCACAGTCACATTCAGAGGTATATAGGGTTCAGGCTTTGCTTACGAGTTTTGGGGACAAAATTCAGTCCATAACCAATTGTAGGCCAACAGATTAGAGGATGTACGCAAAGTGGAGAAATTCCAATAAAGACACAAACTACCAAAATTGGCAAAAAATAGACACCAAAACTGACTCAAAAAAAATAGAAACTCTGAATAGACCTGTAGCAAATGAAGATGTGGAATTAGGAATTAAAGCTTATAGCAAAGGAAAGCCCAGACCCAGAGATCTTCCCAGATGAACTTGACCCAACATTTAAAGATTCGATACCAGTGCTTTCCAATTTTTGGAAGAGACAATAATTTCCTGACTCATTCTATGGAGCCGGAAAAACCAGATAAAAACATCAATCATAAGACAACTGACTTACGAGTGTAGATATAAGAGTCCTGAGAACACTAGCAAACCAAACATGCTATGGCATCATGACCAAGGGGGTTTATGCCAGAAATACATAGTTGGCTTAACATCTGAGAGTCTGTTAATGTACTAACCGCTTCCACAATTAAGGAACGCCGGCAGGAGCACTGCATTAGATGCAGAAAAAGCATTGAACAAAAATCCAACGCCATCTGGTGATTAGAAACAACAACAACAACAACAACTAGAAAGGGAGGTGAATGTCCTCCACCTGATAAAGGCCACCTGTGAAAAAGTCACAGCTAAGCTCATCCCTGACGTGAAAGTCGACGAATAAGACCGGGACGTGCTCTTACCGCTTCTGTTCAGCATCGAGCTGGAAGTCCGAGCCAGGGCAGTGAGGCCGGAAAGAGAAGAGGCATCCAGATTGGAAAGGAGGTGGTGAAACTACTGCTGTTAGCAGGTGACACGATTTTACATGTACAAAGTCCTGAGGAACCTGTTAAAGTGGATTAAAGGTGGTCCCCACTTTCAAGGCACTCCTGGGCAAGGATGGGGTGGAGAGGGCGTCAAGCTGTAAATGAGGGTGTGTGCGCGAGTGTCGTGGAAGAAGGGGGGACTTCAAACGGGTGCAGGTACGGCAAGTGACAGGAGACTCTAACGGGAGATTCTCCCGTCCCGGTGCTCCAGTCTGCAGAGGGGGGGATCCCAGGCGGAGAGGCAGGTGTGGAAGGGCGGTGGGCACGGAGCAGCTACAGGTGGCACCGGAGAGGGGTCAGTGGGGGGGGGGGGGGAGGGCTCAAAGAGGTGAGCAGGGCCCAGGTCGCCACCCCCGACAGGCTGTGCCAACGAGTATGACCTCCACGCTCCGGCAGTGGGGATGACCCGAGCGTTTTGAGGAGCGTTTCGGCCAACTCCGTGATCCTGCATCGGGTGCTGGGTTTCATGAAGCGTCCTTGCGACACTGCCATGGTCTCCTGACCTGGGTACACATGTCCCCGGGTCTCAGCACTGGGTCTGCCTTCCTTTCCAGGTTTCTGGGTGGAGCGCACCCCTGTGCACGAGGCTGCCCAGCGTGGCGAGACCCTGCAGCTGCAGCAGCTGATTGAGAGCGGGGCCTGTGTCAACCAGGTCACCGTGGACTCCATCACGCCCCTGCATGCGGCCAGCCTGCAGGGCCAGGCGCAGTGTGTTCAGCTGCTGCTGGCCGCCGGGGCCCAGGTGAGGGGCCCTTTGGGACAGACCCCCGGGGACGGGAATGGATGGAGCGCGTATGGAGGGAGGGGAAATACTAAGAGGCTCGGGATTCGAGTTGCAAATGCACAGAAAGTAGAGAAACCACGGGGGAGGGGAAGGAAGCCTCCAGCGTGGGGTGTAGTGGAGGCCAGCAGTGGTTCACGGCTGGGCTGCCGGGAGGGCACGGGTGGCCAAAGAGCGGGTGGTTCTAGTTTCTCGCGAGGGAGACGTCTGTGAGGGCTGGAAGCCGTGGCTGAAGAGCCACTGCCTGGGTCCAAGAGCAGGATTCTAAGCACAAGATTGGGATCTGCTTCCCTGCGCACCTGCTCCTGCTTGCGGGCTGGCTTGAGCTCCAGCCGTCGCCGCGGGCAGAGTCGCTGGGCGGAGGGCAGCGGCAGCAGCAGCAGCGGGCCAGGAGCCCGGAGCATGGGCTGCAGCCTCCGGGCCGAACGCACCCAGGAGCTTGGCTGTGAGGGCGCTCCCACAGGAAGCGGACCGAGCTGTCGCGCGTACCCACGCAGCAGCTGAAGTCTGAGCACAGCCCGCCAGCCTGGGGGTCGGCTTTCCCCTCCGGGTCATTTCCCGGCTAGAGGGGGCACGATAAGCAGCTCCGGGCAGCCCTAAGCCGGAATTAAAACGCCCTTTTTACATCCTGCCTTCGTCACCTTGCAGTCTTGGGGGGGAGGGGGGCCTAGGGGACGGGTAGGAGGTGGCAGGAGGCCGAGTTGACCCTGTCCCAAGAGAAGAGCCCGGAAAAGGGCCCCTCCTGCACTTGGTGGGCTCAGAGGCGCTGCCAGCCCATCTCCCTTTGTCCTTGAACGCCCTTGCCTGCGACAGCACCTTGGCACACGCTGCAAAACTGCTAATAAGGGACTTTGCAGAGATGAATGTGTGTCAGGATGAGGAAGCGAGTCGTGTGGGCTTTTCCCCTCCACCCTGACGCTCGTTTCTCCCTCCCCACCAGGTGGACGCCCGCAACATCGACGGCAGCACGCCCCTCTGCGATGCCTGTGCCTCCGGCAGCATCGAGTGTGTGAAGCTCTTGCTCTCCTACGGGGCCAAGGTCAACCCCCCCCTGTACACAGCGTCCCCGTTGCACGAGGCCTGCATGAGCGGTGAGTCCGCACCAGCAAAGCTAGCATTGTAGCTGAAGCCGTCAGCCGGCCGAGAACCCCCCCCGGCCCGCCCCCCCCCGCATTCTGTTTCTGGAGCTCGGGTCCCCAGCCGTGGAAATCCTCAGCTTTTCCTCCTGTAGACCCTTCCCCACCAGGAGCAGGGGCCATGGTTTCTAGGGTAGGATTCTACTTCTTAGCTGGGTCTCCAGGGCCTTTCAGATACTAACGCTGGAAATCAGCCTACCCTGTGATGGCTCACTTGGTCTTCACCGTCTTCTGCCCTGTGGACCCCTGTTATATTTCGAGGAGACCCAGCACGGGCCGAGGACAGGGCGCTCATTCTGGGGGCTCGGGGAACAGGTGGGATTTCAGCCGCCCTGCAAGAAGGAGTAGGTTTCAGAGGAAGAGGAAGGCCACTCCAAGCGAGAGAAAGTGACTTGTCCAGGCTCATTGGACCGGAAGCTCCCAGGAGAGGGGTGACAGAGAAGACGAAATTTAGGGCGAGACCGGCAGGTGGGAAATCTTTAAATGACACACTAAGGAGTTTGGATTCTACTCTTCTGAGCAAAGTTTGCAAACTTGTGGCCGATATTTTGATTGGCCGACACAGTGCCGGCCAGTGTTATGTTCGGGTGTGGGTGCGTGTCCTTTCGTAGCTCCACTCAGAGCCATCATTCTCTGCGGAGATGCCACTTGCACTCAAGTCAAGAGCAGTTCCAAGGGCACTTTATGAAACCCAGGACCCTGCGTAGGATCACAGAGTTGGTCCCAACGCTCCTCAAAATCCTTGGGTCATCCTCACTGCTGGACGGGCCTACCAGTCATACTCGTTGGCCTGTCGGGGGTGGTCACCTGGGACCTGCTCACCTCTTTGAGCCGTCCCCCACCACCGACCCCTCTCCGGTGCCACCTGTAGCTGCTCCGTGCCCACCGCCCTTCCACACCTGCCTCTCTGCCTGGGATCCCCACCTCTGCAGACTGGAGCGCTGGGACAGGAGAATCTCCTGTTAGAGGTTACGTGCTCCACCTGGTCCGTAGAGTCCTCTCAATGCTCTGGGCTGATAAGGGTCTGGAATTTTCTCTGGTCATTGCTTTCTGTCTTTCCTGGTAGAGGGGGATGGGGAGACCGTTATAAATTTCTGTCCCGCTATTAGGCAGATGGGGAGGGGGGCAGAGAGCTTTTCTTATATCTGCCATATAATTGCTTTAAGCTCAAAATAATCCTTATGCTAAAGAAGCAGATTTTGGGGGTGGCGTAGCTGCTGCTCTCCCATAGAGGAGCGATGGGGCTGGGGTATCCTGACGTGGAGAGAGGAGTTGGAGCCCAGGCAGGGTGGATTCATTTAGAAACCTTTAGGGGAAGAGTCAGCAGGATTTAGTACGGGGGAGAGGACTACACAGTGGTCCAGACATCCCCAAGAGAGTGGCCAGCAGAGGGCTGTAGAGAAGAGGCTGGATTTCAGGGCCACAGGTGGAAAACTTGGCCGCTGCTGATGATGAAGCACGAGTAAGTGAGGAAAGAGGATGGAGCCTGGGACAGAATGAACCTCCACCCAAACCCAGTTAAAGATGCCGGGAAAGAGGCAGAAAAACACCTGCCAGGGAGAAGGCTGGGGGACCTCCGAGGTCAGGAAGCTTCGGGAAGCTCCTCCAGGGGGCTCGGACTTGGGCTGCCGGCAGCTTCAGCTTATCACCTCCAGGCCTGGTGCTCCCGACGCCGCTTAGGAGACCCCGGAGGTGGGGAGCACCTTCCTGCTGAGGAGCCGGGCCTGGCTGCTCAGAGGTGCTGTTCCCAAACCTACTGCTCTCCCACGAGAGGCTCACCCGTGCCCTCTGTCCCTCGTGCTGCCAGGCCGGGGGAACCGTGCACGCCCAGAAAGCACAATGTTCTGGCTCCGCAAGGCAACTCGGGGTTGTGACCCGCTGTCAGTTGGGGTGCGGTTCTGGTTCCCCGTTCTCCCCCAGCAGCCAGGCGTGGGGCTTACCTGTTCAGCTGTGCTTCTCTCAGGCTTATCTCAGACGTGTATGCTCATTAACGGTCCCCATCCTTTTCCGCTTGCTTTAAGGAAGTTCCGAATGCGTGAGGCTTCTTATTGACGTGGGGGCCAATCTGGAAGCACACGACTGCCACTTCGGGACCCCTCTTCACGTCGCCTGTGCCCGGGAGCATCTGGACTGCGTCAAAGTGCTGCTTAACGCAGGTGTGCTGGCGCCTGCTGCCGCTGGCGTGTCGGTATTTATACGGCGCAGGCGTGGTAGGCTTACACCCGTGGTGCTCGGTGTGGGGTGTTGCATTTATAGGCGTGCTCCTCAGTGCAGGTGTGTTGTGTTTACTCCTGCTCTTCAGGGCAGGTGTGCAAGTCCATTGGCTTTTATGGCTGGTCTCCTCAGGGCAGGTGTGTCCTGTTTCTGCCTGCCTTGCTTGGTGCAGGGGTGTTGGTGATCGTATCCGCCCTGCTCGGCACAGGTGTTCTGCTTACCTGCACCGTGCGCTGGCCGAGCGCTGGGCGGTGGACTCAGACCAGGTTGGAAGTTGGCTCTCCCTCTTGCCAGCCGAGACCGTGGGCCTCAGTTTCTGTATCTACACAACTGGAAAAGGAAACCTTATTTTGGAGGGTTGTCAGAAGGATTTGTGATCACGTTTCTGCAGGGCCTGATGCTGAGTGAATGCTAATCGTTATTTTTGGTGGCCTCGGGACCATCCCCAAGACCTGCCTAATTCGATCGCCATCTAAATTTTTTTTTAATGTTTATTTATTATTGAGTGAGATAGAGTGTGAGTGGGGGAGGGGCAGAGAGAGAGGGAGACACAGAATCCGAAGCAGGCTCCAGGCTCCGAGCTGTCAGCACAGGGCTCGAACCCACGGACTGTGAGATCATGACCTGAGCCGAGGTCGGACGCTCAACCAACTAAGCCATCCAGGCGCCCCGGGTGCCTTCTAAATCAGAAAGAGACGGGGATTCGAGGGAAATGGAGCTGGCAGCATGTGGAATCCAGATCCTTGTCGGGTGTTCAGAAAAAGGATAGGGAGGCTCCCAGGATGAAAAATAAAAAACAAGATGGAAAACAACCCAGTCAAGTGGAGGTTGGCTTCGGGACCTGTCTACCACAGGAGTTTGCAAATGTAGCCAAACTGGGTATTGGGAAGGAGTTTTTATTATGAACCCAACTTAAATATTTTGTTGGAAAATTTTAGCTCAGCCATGCTGGGTGCAACTTAGGATAGAAAAACAAAACTGGTCAGGAATAGAAAGCTTACCAGTTCTCTCCGGAGGATGGTCGTTTGAGCTTAGGTTGTATGTACTTTTCTATTTGTGGGTCTTGCTCACTTTAATGTGCACTTTTAAGTCTTGAGCAAAAAGGATTCATTTTGTATAAGGTTTGCCATTGGGGTCGTTTTTATTTATATATTAAAAAAATTTTTTTAATGTTTATTTATTTTTGAGAGAGAGAGAGAAAGGGAGGGTGACCAGGGGAGGGGGGGGGGGCAGAGAGAGAGGGAGACAGAATCTGAAACAGGCTCCAGGCTCTGAGCTGTCAGTACGGAGCCTGACGCGGGACTCGAACTCATGAACTGTGAGATCATGACTTGAGCCAAAGTCGGCTGCTTAACTGACTGAGCCCCCCAGGTGCCCCACGTTTTTACTTTTTGTATAGTGAAAGAATGTCTAGATGAGAAGCAGCCCTAGATCTTCCGGCCAATTCACTCAGCTTTTCTATCAGCCTAGGGTACCTGCCGGGCATTATTGCCGAACTTTTGAAATAGTTTTCTGATCCATAGCCATCTGCAGAGCGCGTGGTACCTGTGTGCTCAGTACATCTCAGCGCCCGTCCTTTTTTCCTTCCTCTCCTTGTGGCTCCAGGGGGAAGGATAAGACTAGGGGTTGGAACCCCAACATCCTTTCTGCACAAAGTCCTAACTTAATGGAAATGGTTCCTCATGTGTAAGCAGTGGAAAACCCACTGTAGGGGCTGCGGGGACCAGAAGGAGGCAGCTTTCGAGGCCAGTTTGTCCTGAGGGTCAGCAGGATCATCGAGCCCTCACTTTCCCTGAAATTTGGAGGTCTCCTGTCCAAAGTGTTCACTTGATCCTATGCCCGGGGCCCCTAACGGGGTTAAAATGGCTGCATCAGGGTCGGGCTGAAATCCAAATACTTTTGCTCAGGAGGCTTCTGGAGGCTTCTGGTAGCTTTCTGAGAAGAGTGAAAAACCACTTGTCCAGATGCCTGCCCAACCCTTCCCTCTTGTGTCCAAGAGGAACCTGCGCCCAAATTGGAACCTGGGTCCAAACCGAATCCAGGCCCTTCTTCCAGACTCAGCCAAATTCTGATTGGGTGGGGCCCAGATTATTTGAACCAATTACTGGGGCCGGGGAGAGGGATTAGCCAATCAGGACCCACACCCAAGGCTGGAGCCTAGGCCATCCCACCCCCACCCTAATAGCACGCCGCCACTGCAGGCTGTCAGCGCGGCGGGGCTGGCTGGTCACAGTGGGAGGGCGGCTGTGGGGTTCACGCCGGTCTCAAGCCGGGGTTCCCCCGGATGCGACAGTGGTGGCCGCCACCACCAGGCCGGCAGCTCTGGGCTTGACTGCGGCTCTCCTGTGACAGCTCCTCCTCCCTAGATCAAATGGATTCTTTTCAAAGAAAACGTTTTCAGCTACAGGAAGCCTCAAGCATACAGAAAAAGTAGGGAGGGCAGCACATGGGTTCCTCTTAAAGTAGCCATTCTTCACGTTGGGGGGGGGGGGTGGTGGGCGGGCCCCTCGGAAAGCCCAGTGGAAGCGGCATCTCTGGAAAGCAGGTGCCCCCCGACCCACGGGGTGGGCACCGGATGGCCCAGCTGCAGGTTGGTTGTGCAGAGGAGGGGGAGGGTGAAGGTGTAATAGCGACGCTTAACAGCTGCCACAGCATTTAGCTCCGCAGGAAGTGGTCAGAAGGAGTGATGGGTGTTACAGGGCCAGGTACTGAGCTGCTTGGCTTTAACGTCCCTGAACCGGCTCCCTCCCCCCTTTCCCTCTCCCTGTCTCCTCCAACCCCCTCTCTCCTCCTCCCCCTCCTCTCCCTCCCTCTCCCCCTTTCTCCCCCTCCCATCCCTCTTCTCCCCTCCCCCTCCCTCCTCCTGTCCTCTTCCGCTCTCCCTCCCCCCTCCTCCCCCCTACCCATCCCTCTTTCTCCCTTTCCCCCTGCCCCCCTCCCTCTCTCTCTTTCTCAGTTCAAGGCACATTATCATCATCAGTTCCCACGAAGCCACCCTCTTCCCCTCCCCTCTTTCCTCTACCCTGCCCCCCAGCCCCCATTCTAACATGTATGTGTATGTGCTTCATCTGTGTTTTTGTAAGACACTCGTTACGGGTTGGGGCAGGGTAGAGGAAAGAGGGGAGGGGAAGAGGGTGGCTTCGTGG
>NW_024412434.1:29552546-29574419 GCF_014898765.1 Herpailurus yagouaroundi
CCACGAAGCCACCCTCTTCCCCTCCCCTCTTTCCTCTACCCTGCCCCCCAGCCCCCATTCTAACATGTATGTGTATGTGCTTCATCTGTGTTTTTGTAAGACACTCGTTACGGGTTGGGGCATGTATTTTTAATCGACCTAAGTGGTGCTGTGTTACAGAGTTTGCCTTTTTGCTGTTTTTTGTCCTGCTCTGTAGTCTCAAGCCCCCCCACCCCCATGTACTCTGTTTGCCCAGGGGTGTGGCTCCCAGCTGCAGAGCATGCCGGACCCCTCCTAGTCTCCCGTCCAAGGGAGCCCAGCGCACGGTGTAAAAAGGTCCTGTTGTGTACCTTGGTACGCCACCTGGTGGAAAGAGTCACCTTCTGAGGCGAGGCCTGGAATCGTGAGAAGCCCTAGGAAGCGGGATGGAAGGGAGGTGTGAGTTGTACAGCCACCCCTAGCCATAGTGTTCTCCTTGACCTTGAGAGGAGCTTGACCGCCTGGGCCCCCTTCTCTCTTGCTATAAGTAGAGACAGTCTCTTTCCTCCCCACTTGGCAAGATTATTGTGACAATTAATGACCTGCGAGACAGCTACCTGCACTTCAGATCGTTAGACTTTACAGTTTATTTTTCGTTGCAAGTTTGCGTCTAGCGTCCAGACCTGCCTTTGCTTTATGACCCGCGGAACTATGCGAGTCTGTATTCTACCGGGCAGGTGTTGGAAGAGCGCCCTCAGGTGGTGGAGCGGGTGCACGGTGCGGGGATGTTTTTGAACGGATTGCTCTTTAGTACTATTTTTACCATGCATAGCTGTTGAATTCAATAGCTAGGTAATGTAGTCTTCTAACTGAGGGATTTTTTTTTTTTCCCGGACCTGACTTGGGAGTTTGGGCTGTGGGCATTGGAGAGCATTACTTGTATTGTCTCATTGCGGTGCTTGCTGTGTTCTTAGGGTCACGCGATGGCCTCTGTGTATGTACACAGTTTTTATGTCTACCAGGGGATTAAAACTATTTTAAGTCAGAAATCCGAATTACCCACTATTTTCAGTGGGACAGGAAATCTAATAGCCTTACACCCCTTATTTCCTGTTTTCGGCCTCTAAATTTATCATTACATGGAGACAGGCTGGTGATATGATTTCTTTAAACCCCACTTTGCTGATATTTTGTGACTGTGACTTGAATCTATTTTGGGGGGATAGCTTCAGTGATGCTGGACTCTTTGCTTGGCTTCTTTAAAATTCTTTTCTTCTGGCCACCTGGGTGGCTCAGTTGGTTAAGCGTCTGACTTTGGCTCAGGCCATGATCTCCATTTGTGAGTTTGAGCCTCACATTGGGCTCTGTGCTGACAGTTGGGAGGCTGGAGCCTGTTTCGGATCCTCTGTCCTACTTTCTCTGTGTTCCTGCTCATGTTGTCCCCAGAATAAATATTTAATAAAATAAAATAAAATAAAATGCTTTTCTCCTACCCCCCCTTTCTCTTATAACCTCCTTATCCATTAGGTGCAGACTTCAAAGAGGTTGGTATTTTCTTAAAAAAAAATTCCAAGGCTGTAGGAGATCCCCTTGCATAGAATTGGTGGTGGCCGTGCCCTAAGAATGACGCCTTACACAAATCATAGTTTTAGCAAAATCTTTACTTTTTAAAGCATCTAAAACTACTGGAATTAGCTACTACTTGTTCACCTCTTTCTGGGTGTCTACTATTGTCCCCAAAACAGATGGATTCACAAGTGAGACACCTCATCTCTTACCTGAACTGGTGGACAATGTTTGGGGAACATTACCTATTTTCCCTTTGAGCTTCTCTTTTGTGAAAGATGTTTATGTTTAAGGACTTTTCATCCATTCATGCAGCACATGTTGTTAGCACCCCTGCCCTGCACCCGTCGTGCGCGTGTGGGAACCATCAGAGAGCCTCAGGACCAGTGGGGACGGACTACATAGGGTCTTAGAACTGCTTCTGGGGGCGCATGGGTGGCGCAGTCGGTTAAGCGTCCGACTTCAGCCAGGTCACGATCTCGCGGTCCAGGAGTTCGAGCCCCGCATCGGGCTCTGGGCTGATGGCTCGGAGCCTGGAGCCTGCTTCCGATTCTGTGTCTCCCTCTCTCTCTGCCCCTCCCCCGTTCATGCTCTGTCTCTCTCTGTCCCAAAAATAAATAAACGTTGGAAAAAAAAAAAAAAAAGAACTGCTTCTGACTCACAGGGGAGTTTTCTGTTTTATTTTTCTTCTTTTTGCTTCTGTTTCCAATTATATTACTTTCTTACTGCGATCTGTATTTAGCTCTCTTGCCATAAGAAAAAACGTTAATTACCACATTTGGATCTTGAAAATGATTTTGAGTGGGGCGCCTGGGTGGCTCAGTCAGTTAAGTGTCCAACTCTGGACTTCGGCTCAGTCATGAGCTCACGGTTCGTGGGATGGAGTCCCTGAGTCTGGCTCTGCACTAACGGCATGGAGCCTGCTTGGGATTCTCTTTTACTCTCTCTCTGCCCTCCCCTCCATGTGCATGCACTCTCACTCAAAATTCTTTTTTAGTGTTTATTCATTTTTGAGAGAGAGAGAGCAAGCACAATCGGGAGAGGAGCAGACAGAGAGAGAGAGGGAGACCCAGAATCTGAAGCAGGCTCCAGGCTCTGAGCTGTCAGCACAGAGCCCGATGCAGGGCTCGAACCCATGAACCAGGAGATCATGGCCTGAGCTGGAGTCAGATGTTCAATCAACTGAGCCCCCTGGGCACACCTCTCTCTGAAAATAAATAATAAACAAATATTAAGAAAAAGAAGACAGGTGGAAGGCTCCATGGTCTTGTAGACAAAAAGATTTTGAAAAGGCTGTGGCAGAGCCCGTCTAGATTTTCTCTCCTGTGGGATCGCTTCTGTGCACTGTGCTGAACAAGAAGGTACCGGTCGGGGTTTCTCCTGGCTGCGCGTACCCTCCTCGGTGATACCGTTCCTCGCTTTGGACCCACAGGGGCCAATGTGAACGCAGCGAAGCTTCACGAGACAGCCCTGCATCACGCAGCCAAGGTGAAGAACGTCGACCTCATTGAGATGCTCGTCGAGTTCGGAGGCAACATCTACGCGCGAGACAACCGGGGCAAGAAGCCGTCTGACTACACGTGGAGTAGCAGCGCACCCGCCAAGCGCCTCGAGTTCTACGAAAGTGAGTAGAACTCACTTTCCTGTTGTTGTTGTTTGAGTGGTGCTTGCTTGTTTGGAATTGCACGAGTCCGCTGTGCAGGAAACTTTGTCCCAGATGGTCTGTCCAGCCCTGTACAAGGCAGTCAGCTGTCCCGATCCCTGTGAGCAGCCCTCGCTCGCCCTTCCGGGGACAAGGGACAAGTGATCAGGAAAAAGGACAAGACTTCTCTGGGTACAGATTTTTAAATGAGTTCACACCGCCTTACAACCACATGAGGCTTTCAAACACCTCTTGCTTATGGGGCGGGGGGTGGTGGTGGTGAATGATTTATTCAAATTTTTGTCGGCCCCACCCAACCAAACTCCAAAAGAATTTAGAGGCAAATACCATCCACATCTGTCAAATATTTCCTGGAAGACAGTTTTCCTGCATCCAAATTATCTGGAGATAAAGGAACATGGGAAAATGAATTTCTCCAGGACTTGTTTTTTCTCTCTCAAAGAACTTATTTCATGAATCTGCAGAAGTTGAGAATATCGTGTTTGGCTTATTTATATTTTTATCAAGCAGATATTTGCATCAAACATGGGGGATTTTTAAATATTTTTTTTAAGTTTATTTATTTTGAGAGCGAGCGAGCGGAGGGGAGGGGCAGAGTGAGGGGGAAAGAGAGAGAATCCCACGTAGGCTCCACTGCTCAGCGTGGAACCCAGTGTGGGGCTTGATCTCATGACCGTGAGATCATGACCTGAGCCGAAATCAAGAGTCGGACACTTAATGGGCTGAGCCATCCAGGCACCCCTCTACTTGGTTGTAAAGAATCGAATTGTTCCAGGGGCACCTGGGTGGCTCAGTCCGTTAAGCGGACTTCAGCTCAGGTCATGATCTCACAGTCTGTGGGCTCGAGCCCTGCATCAGGCTCTGGGCTGACAGCTCAGAGCCTGGAGCCTGCTTCTTATTCTGTCCCCCTCTCTCCCTGCCCCTCCCCTGCTTGCACACACATTCTCTCTCTCTTTCTCTTTCAAAAATAAACATGAAAAAGATTTTTATTTTATTTTTTTTAATTTTTTTTTTCAACGTTTATTTATTTTCGGGACAGAGAGAGACAGAGCATGAACGGCGGAGGGGCAGAGAGAGAGGGAGACACAGAATCGGAAACAGGCTCCAGGCTCTGAGCCATCAGCCCAGAGCCCGACGTGGGGCTCGAACTCACGGAACGCGAGATCGTGACCTGGCTGAAATCGGACGCTTAACCGACTGCGCCACCCAGGCGCCCCTGAAAAAGATTTTTAAAAAATTAAAAAAAAAAGAATCAAATCGTTCCAAAAGGCAGTTGTGAGGCCAGACTCTGCACATGTTCTGGCACCTCAGCTCCAGGGGCCTCCAGGTACTTTCCATCTTTGGCCCTGGTGTGCTGGCCTCCTAGCGGCAGGCTTTGTCTCTGGTCCTGAAGGCCGGACCCTCAGCACTGGGATGTGCATGCGCAGACGGTGTCAGCCGGAGCAGTTTTGTGACGCGTGCCACTTCTCGTCGGGCGCCTTGGCCCTGTCGCACACGGTACTGAGAGCCTGGACCCACAGGAGCCGGCGGCCAGGCCCCTGCCCAGCCCTAGCCCTTGCCCTGGCCCTCAATTGTCCGCAAGTTTGAGAAACGAGCCTACTAGCCTTAGATTAGTCCTTGGCTGACAAATCTGTGTGTCAACTTACGACTTTATAGAAAAGAGGAAAAACCTCCCCAGAATCCCGCAAAATGAAACCCCAGCGCACATCACCCGTATCCCATTTCCTGATCTTCCTTCCTAGGTCCCGTCCGTCTGTCCTGGTAGCCATCCAGGGAAAGCATGCAGGGCTGGCCTATTTCCGGTTCCACCTCGGTATTTGCTAAGTTGAAGGATGTTATGCTATTTCCTTAGGCTGACCTCATGTGCTTCCTGTTCCCTTTCAGAAACCCCTCTGTCCCTGGCACAGCTCTGCAGGGTGAGCTTGCGGAAGGCCACTGGCGTCCGAGGACTGGAGAAAATCAGCAAGTTGAACATCCCTCCCCGGCTCATCGATTACCTTTCCTACAACTGAGCTGCAGGCGCGCGAGGCAGGAGCCGGCTGGGGGCCCCCTGGCCTCTCCAAGCCCAGCGCTGGGCCACTCGGCCCTGCCTCGTCTGCGGCCGTTCCACTGCTGTAGATAGAGCAATGCTCCCGGGGGCCGTGCCGGCTGGCCTGCTTTGTCTTCTCTGCAGACTCCTGGACAGTGTTGCCAAGGCACTGAGAAGGCCCTGCCTGGTCCCGGCCATCCGGCGCTCTCAGGAAGGGCTCTGCAGGGAGCGCAGGGGAGGGCCGGGCGGAGCCGGGCACCGGGGTGGCCCTGGGCATCCGGAGGGAGGAGCCTGAGCTACGGAGGTCAGGGTCAGGTCCCGACCCTGTGGCCTGGGACAGCTGCTTTGGTGATATCCTGCCGCTTGGATGCTCTTTTCTGGAGCTGCGGTTGCCACTTTCCAGGGCCCACCTGTGCCCAGGTACACCCGTCACTCGGGGCTCTACACGGATCTTGGTCGGGGAAGGGCTCGGGCCGTTTATTCCCCACAACCAGCACAGTGCTTCTTGGGACCTTTTCAGGTCCCAACTCTGAAAAAGCTTATGTGGGGATAAGACGCTTGCAGAGCGTATATAGGCTGTAGCGCTTGGGTGCTGTCAGTGGATCTCTACGACAGGCGACGTGTTCCAGGAGTTGTTCCTGGCACGGAGCGCCGTTAGCCGACTTTAGGGATGAGGTGTCCTCTGTTCCTGCTGTTGCCGACTGAAACCTTCTCCTACCCTGAATTTTGCTCACTCCTTTGAAGCTCTGAAGTCGGCAGAAGAGGTCGCCAGCGCCCAGTGGGTATTCACAACCACCGATTCGTGCATTTTGCAGCCACTTACGGGACATCTGTTACGTTTCAGGAGTTGTCGGAGTGCTTTGAACCGGGTGGGAATCAGGCTCCCTGTCCAGGGCAGTGAAGGAATCTATTCCTGTAGTGCTAGAAACAACGAATTCCACACTGTAGGCAGGAGGTGAACTCATTGATATTCGGATTGCATTTGTCTAAGATTGTCTCCTAATTGAAAAGCCAAAACCGGGGAGTTAAACTAGAGGACAGTTGTACAATTAGCTCAGGTGTATCTAGTTTGAGGGCACGGGGAAGGCACCCTCCTATGAGTCATGCCGGAAGCCGGCGTCCCCAGAAACGGCAGTGTTGCCAGGTGCTTCCAGGAAGGCCTGCTGAACAGAAGGAGCCTGGATTGCTGGGCTGCATGACCGACTGGCGGGGTCTCTTCACGGTTCCTCGGTGGGGCCCACATCTGGGGGGAGTTTCACGGCTGCCGCAGGTATTTTCTGTCTGGGCTGTTTGAGCTGAGAATGAGCCACTCCCGTTCCGTTAGAGTCTGAGATCCGAGTTGGGGGTAAATCCGTGTTTTTGCATGTGCCAGTAACGACAGCGACAAACAAAGCACCTGGATCTGCCCGGGAATCTCTGGAACAGAAGCTTGCCCCTAGCAGTGAACGCCCACGACACTTCCTCACGCGGCACACCGAGTGCAGGATCAGACCCCACACCCACTGCTCAATAAAAATCGTTTGAGTCCATCCTTACGTTCCCGTGGCCCTTGCGTCGGGAGCAGAAACGCGGGACGGGCTTCGCCCTGTCGAGAGGGGTGCTGTCCTCTCCTCGTGTTTTAGAAGGTCACGTGATGGGGCCCTGCCGCCCCCCAGATTCATTCCCTCCTGCCTCTCCTTGTCTCCTCGTGCTGATGTACCGCCCTCAGGTGGGGACACGCTGCCCGGGGGATCAGATGACTAAGATTTTAGGGCCTCCTGTCCCTCCCCCGCTCCCCCGCCCCCCCCGCTTTATTGAGGTGTAATCGACATGGAACCCACCCGAACCCTTAGGGTAGGGTAGGGCTGTGACCGCAGATGCGTCTCTGCCCCTCGGAGCCCCGGCCTCCCCCACTGCAGCGGAAGGAGGGAGGCTGACTTCGATCATTAGAAGGACATCGGTGACCAACTCCTCAATCTTACACATTTGAAAGTGGGTCCCCGACACCCTCCTATGTTCTTGTGAAGCTGAAAAATAAGGTGATTAAAAGATGCCTTGAAAAGTATAAAGTGCTCCCCAAACATAAAAGTTACATGTTTGTGTCGGTACTGTGGTTTTGTTGATGTCTGTAGACTTTACAGCCGTGTAAATGATTCTCTTCTGACCCTGGGATGGTCCTGGCTTATTTCAAGATAGTCCTGACTTAGGATGGTCCGGACTTATTTCATAGATCAGAAAGAGCGCTCAGTTTACATCTTATTTATATATATATATATTTTAAGAGTATTTATTTTGAGAGATGCAGAGACAGCACAAGTGGGAGAGGGGCAGAGAAAGTGAGAGAGAATCCCAAGTAGGTTCTCGCTGCCAGCACAGAGCCCAACATGGGGCTCAAACTCACGAAGCCATGAGATCATGACCTGAGCCAAAACCAAGAGTCAGACTTAACTGACTGAGGCACCCAGGTGCCCCATTCAGTTTACATTTTAAAACTCGATGTGTCGCTGACAGATTTGGAGAGACATTTGCAGCACAGATAACAAATGACGTAATCAAAATATATAAAGACCTAGAAATCATTAAGAAAAGGATTCATAACCCAACAGATGAAGGAAAACCGGCGAAGACTCTGGACAAGAAATTTATGAAAGAGAAACCTCGAATGTCCCCTGAAGGGAAAAGGTGGTTAGTAATGACCAAGGAAATGCAGATTAGTAAATATTTAATTCAACAAAAGGATATCAATATATAGCATCTTCCTGATTAAAGTTAAAAGGTCTGATAGTTTATGTGGATGGGGCATAAGGGGGACACAGCTAATGGGGGTGTCAGTTGAAGTGTGTATTTTGAAGGGTAGTAGATGATACTGAGCCCCATTAGAAGTGCATACCACACGTGCTCAGTATTTCTCTTTTCATAAACGTACGTTAAACTCAGGCATATCCTGCAGAGACGTGTATGAGGACGTTTAGCACAGCAGTGTTGGTAACAGTTGGAGAGTATATTCTTATAATGCCTATGTTCTGTTAAGGTGAAGATGACTTAGAGTTACATGTTTTCACTAATAGACTAATCTAAATGCTAATAGATTTAAGACTTAGAATGGGAGATGGAAAAAAAAGTTGTGCACCTTATTTATGTGCAGTATGGATCCATTCATATCCTGAGTATCTAAGGATACCTGTGTGTATAGTCAATGCACACCATCACGGAGCCAATGTCATGCTGGGGTCTCCTCCGGGCGAGGAAGGGACGTGTCACTTGGGAACAGGCACAAAGGGAGTGTCATCTCTCTGTGACATTTAATTTCTTAAAGTTATAAGCAAACACAGAATTCTATTTGTTCAGGTTGGGCAGCAAACAGGTAACATGGGTGTATTCTCTATGTGTTTTGGTGTTTTGTGTTTTTTCATAATAACAATGTAAGGCCCAGAGGAGGAACAAATGGCAAAAATGTCTTTTAAGAAAAGAGGAAGAGATCCCTGCCACTGTTATAAAGTGGACTCTGTTTAAGAATACTTTTCAGCTTGGGGCATGCACCTGGGTGGCTCAGTCGGTTGAGCGTCCGACTTCGGCTCAGGTCATGATCTCTCAGTCTGTGAAGTCGAGCCCTGCGTCGAGCCCTGTGCTGATGACTCAGAGCCTGGAGCCTGCTTCCGATTCTGTGTCTCCCTCGCTCTCTGCCTCTCTCCAGCTCATGCTCTCTGTCTCTCGCTCTCAAAAAATAAACATAGAAAAAAAATTAAAAAAAAAATACTTTGCAGCTTCGTACCGGCTTCGAGGTCCTATTTTGGTCGGGAGACCTTACATTTCACAACAGTTGCTGACACTCGCTCACGGCCCATATTTTTGGGCAGGGAAACAGGTTGTAGCTACTTTCTTAGGTAAACTAGACTCCGAAAGCCCTGAGCGTGCCGTGTGGCTCCCGGGGCCTGCCCGCCTCTCATCTGAGGTTTTAGCCCTTAGGTGATTGTGAACCTTCTAGATGTGGCTCTGGGCAACGCTCCCAGCCACAAATCCTCCTCTTTGGAGAGATGGGAGCCTGAGGACCTGGTTCACTAGGAAGACCCATCTTCGGGCTCCGGGGCGCTGCCGGCCCCCCCACAGGTTGAAGCGAGGGGAGGTGCACTGTCCTGCCCCTCTCTGGGCCCCCTCCTGTCACGACGGAAGGATGAGGCGTCTCCTCCTTTCCTCCTTCCCGCGCTGATGTTCGCACTCACTGAAATGCTGCACGTGGCATCCCGTCCTTACTTCGGGATGAGTCTGCGCAAAGCTTCGAAGTTGTTGGGGACAAAAAGAATGCCTTTCGTAGCACGTCCCCTTTCCCTCCTGGGTTGCTTGGCCGTGCTTTCTGTCCGGGGGCAGCAAGCCACCCTTACTTTCAAGCCGCCGCGCTCCGTTATTCATGAACGTGGGCCTAACGCGGGCCCTGCACACAAGGCCCCCTGTGTGCTCACGTCATGAGTTGCTGTCCCACAGCCGTCAGGAGGGCCAGCAGGCTGGCGGCTGTCCCGGCCTCAGGGCGGCTCTGTAGCCTTTATTCTTCTCCCTGTAATGGCCCAGAAAACACCTCCAGCCCTGGGGCTTTGCTTTCTCTCTCCTCCGTGTGGGCACCTCATGGCATTGACAGCCGAGCCCCATTATGTTGGTGTGAAAGTCCTGTGATCTCCGGCAGTTTGAATGAAACTGTGTCTTAAGCGGGTCCAATCTAAACAAGGCGCCTCCTGTAAGCCTAATGTCTCAAAACCATAAATCAAGGGAGAGAAGATTCATGAGAGGTACCCCCCACCCCACCCCCCAAACACACACTTACTTCTTTATATGAAATTTTCCTTTCCAGCAGCTGGTCTGCAGGTGTGTGGTTCTGGGGACCCAGACGTCAGAGCGGAGAGAGAAGTTGAAGCTGAACCCGGAGCCAGGTTGTGCGATTACTTCGGCTTCCTGCTCTCTGCGTGATCGATGCAGAAAACCCCCATTGCTTCCTGTTGTCAATGCAAATCCTGAGACTCATTCTGCTGTGTTAGAGACAGAGTGCCAGATGGGACAAGAGGCAGGAACGTGGACTCAAACCTCAGTTCACTTTCCTCGTGCAGCCAGCCATCCCTCCTCCCTCCCTCCGTACATTTATCCTTTGCTCCTTTCTTTTTATTTACTTTAAAGCAGTTGTTTCATTTTAGGTTCTCTGCTGGTCACTAAGGATTAAAAAAAAAAAAAAATCCATAAAAACGAAGCTTGGCCCTGAGGGATTTCAGGGACCATTTCTCGGGGAGGAGACACGGGAGCAAGTGGTGTGTCCAGAAACGTGGTGGTTGGGGCATGAGCCTCACACAGGACGAAGAGCTAACTCTGCTCTTGGGAGAGCAGGGAAGCGGGATGCCCGGGATTCGGCTCCCGGGTCTTGGGTCAATCAGTGCAACTACGTTCATTTTTATATTCACGGTGCTGTGTAGTTTACAAAGCCTTATAAAATGGCCATTTACTGGCTGTACGTTTCTGTGGTAAATGACTCATTGTTAGTTTTTTTTCTTTTGGTGGCGGTGAGCGGGGGATGGAAGTCAGAGGGGTCCCTTGCTTCTTTTAAAAAAACAAAGAGGGGGCGCCTGGAGGGCTCAGTCACCTAAGTGTCCAACTTCGGCTCAGGTCATGATCTCATGGTCTGTGGGTTCGAGCCCCACGTCGGGCTCTGTGCTGACAGCTCGGAGCCTGGAGCCTGCTTCGGATCCTGTGTCTCCCTCTCTCTCTGCCCCTCTCCCGCTCACACTGTCTCCTTCTCTCCAAATAATGGACATTAAAACAAAGAGTATACAATTTTATTCAAGGAACATAGCAACAATATGCTTTAATTCCATATACCAGACTGGAAATGGAAGAAGGGCAGGCAAGGGAAACCAGCTGTCCTTTGTGGCATCACCGGAGGGGACACCAGCCAATGCCGTGTGGGGATGGGAACTTTCCACTCAGAGCAGGTTGACAGTAGGGTGCAGCTTTGGATGCCTATGGCGCCAACCAGAGCGATGTCATCTGAACGCCTGGATGACATCCGCCTCTCCCCGCCCCCGCTGTCCCACCAACGAGCAATTCCCAGACCTGAGAGCTGCACCTGAAGGGCTCGGGTGGCCTTCCCCAGACGGTCTGACCTTGTCCGCAGATCACGCCTGTGCGGCTCTACAATAGGGCAGCGTAATAACTAAGCCTCAATGAAGCCAACTGACATTTGTAGTGACGAGGAGACTGTGGCCCAAGACGGGGGCCTTCGGTTCTTATTTTGAACACGTTCCTTCACAGAAACAAATATTACAGGTTCCCGGACCAGCAGCCTCCAAGCACATATCCCTTCACATTCTAGAAACACTTAACTGTGATGATTAGGACATTCTGCAGGCTTCTGCCCGGGTCCCGGAGGAATGAAACCCAGAGTAAGGCAGCCGGCCAGCTGCAAACACAGGTTCCTGCTGGGGGCTGTCGGGAATGGGCAACCATGTCCCGTAAGCACGTATGATGGAGTCCAAAGGACAGATGGTCAAGAAACGTGACTGCATCTACTGGAGCCCAGCAAAACAAAACATGATTTCCAAGATAGGCTTCCGATTTGTACGGACCATGAGAAAAAGCAGGAAGAGGTGGAGGGGGCGGGGAAGCTTTCCTGGGATGCTAGAGGGGCTGTGGGAACCTGGAAGGGTTTTTACAAGTTTGTACCATCGGGTGGTTCCTTCTCATCACAGGTGCACTTCCAGATCTATTGTGTGTCACCAGAGAGGCCAGTCTGAGCCAACAATGGCAGGGGGAGAGTGAGAGAGATTTGAAAAAAGTTTCTCAAGCTACTGGGCAAAAGTCAGGTGAGAAAGCGACAATGTTGGGGCGCCTGGGTGGGTCACTCAGGTAAGCCTCTGACTCATGGTTTCAGCTCAGGGCATGACCTCACAGTTCGTGAGTTCGAGCCCCACATCAGACTCTACGCTGACAGTGTGGAGCCTGCTTGGGATCCTCTGTCTCCCTCTCTCCGCCCTTCACCTCCACCCCCTCCCTACTCTCTCAAAGTAAGTACACACTAAAAAGATTATAAAGAAAGCAACAATAAATAGGTTAGAGATAATCAGAAATCTGGCCCAGCATAGCCTAGTTACTACCTGGAAACATTCACAGACAGGACTCTTGAGGGTGGATGGAGAGAAAGGGATTCTATGGGGGGTGTGAGGGTTAATTTTGTGTGTCACCCTGACGGGGCCAAGGGACGCCCAGGTAGCTGGAAGGTTATTTTCCAGCTATTATTTCCAGTTATTATTTCCAGGCACACGCGTGAGGGTGTTTTCACAAGAGATGAGCACTGTGTTTGCAAGACTGGGTAAAGCAGGCGGCCGTGGGCAAGGTAGGCGTTGCCCGCTCGGCTGAGGGCCTGCGTACAACAGAGAGGTGGGGGACGGGAGGGTTTGCCCTCCCTGCCTGAGCTGGGCCATCGCTTTTGTCCTGCTCTCAGACCCGGACTTACACGACAGGTTCCCTTGCTTCTCAGGCTTTTGCGCTTGGACTGAATCACACCAGCGGCTCCCGGGTTCTCCAGCCACAGATGGGAGACGGTGGGACTTCTCGGTCCCCACAACCACGTGAGCCGACTCTGATAATAAACCCTTATACCTGCACTTATCTCTCTATACCCCGTTAGTTCTAGTTCCCTGGAGAACCCTGGCTACCACAACGACTGAGTGGTTCGCCAATCTCGCTGTCATAACTCAACGTGGTGATGCCGTTTGACCTTGAACCTAGGACCCATCATTTGCTATGCACCAGTGTTTTTAGATTTGGCATTTGTGAAGATATAGCCTATTACCTCCTGAGCTTTTTGCTTTTTGTCAGGGCGGTAATGTAGGAAAGCAGCTAGGCTGGGATTTCCGGGGCTCAGGGTCAGACGGAGCTGAAACGTCAAATCCCGCACCCTGATTTACCAGGGGGGCGGCAATGGTGGTCATGCAACCTTCCTGATCTATTCCAGTTGCTCTCAGCGCCGATCAGTCACCTGGAGGGCTTGTTCAAACAGATCGCTGAGCCCCACTCCCAGAGTTTCTGACTCGGTGGGTCTGGGGTGGGGCCTGAGGTACATTTCTAGTAAGTTCCAGGGCTGCTGCTGCTGGTGGGGGTATCGGGAGAAGCCACACCGTGAGGCCACTGCCCTTGTCTGCTGCAGTCTGCCCTTCACCAGACTGTGTCGTTTTACTTTCTTGCCCGGGTGTAATGAAATGTCCTTGAAGCCTCATTTGTTAGGGAAACACGGAGTTTCGAGACTCCGCACCCAGCCAGGCTGTTTCCCGTGTAGACCCTGCTCCATGCTTCCTGGAGGAACCGCTTGGACCACATCTCTTTCTTTTCTTCTTTCTCTTCCTTCTCTTTTTCCCTCCCTCCCTCCCTCCCTCCCTTCCTTCCTTTCCCCTCCCCCCTTCCTCTTTTCTCTTTCTTAAAATATATTATTTTTTTTAATGTTTATTTTTGAGAGACAGAGACAGAGCACAAGTGGGGAAGTGGCAGAGACAGAGACACAGAATCCGAAGCAGACACAGGATTCCGAAGCAGAATCCGAGCTGTCAGCCCAGAGCCCGACGCAGGGCTCGAACCCACGAACCGCGAGATCATGACCTGAGCCTCCACAGGCACCCCAGGGACCAGGTTCCTAAGGCTGAGCCCCGGAGATACGCTCTGCAGGCCTTGACCGTAAGGCACACGGTGGTGTTGTCCCCCGTGCCGCCCTCTGCTTAGGCGTCCAGCTGTGGCCCAGCTGCCCAGTGAATGTGGTGCCGACAGAGGAGGGCACATTACCTGACACCAGCTGCAAACCATTTTCCTCAGGCCGCTCCGGCCGCTGAAGGAAATGATTGATGAACGGAAGGGGCCCCGCGACGTCAGATAAATCTCTTACCAGTGGGTAAGCCCTTGCCCTGCGAAGCGGGGTTCTTTGGTGTTTCTTCTACTTCCAAGCAAGTCAAGGCCCTTTGGAAAGCCGGCCCTCCGCAGCTTTGTGAGGTCAAGGGGACGAATTCTGCCATCTTTCTGCACCGAAACACGGAGAACAAAGACGCAGCTTAGGGGGACAGTGCTGCCCACCTTGAGACAGCGTCTCTCCGTGAGATACCCGCTCATATCGGGAAGCAGCCGCATCCAAGCACATGGCAGGGTGGGGAGGGCCTCTCACTTTTGGGAATTTGCCAGACTGTGTCCTGGGCCGCACCCTATTTCCTCAGGAGGCCCTTTGGCCCAAGCTGGGACATCTGGTCCCCTTAGGAAATCAGGATGCCCCCCTGGGCTTGTGGCGGGCTCCCGGGGGGACGTGGGGAAGGCCGCTGCCTGGGGTCGGGATGATTTCCTGCAGGGAGGGAATGGGACAGCAGCCCAAGGTGAGGGACAGGAAAGCTGAGGCTTTTAGGAGCGTTTATTCGACCACAAGGAGACCCCCAGAATCAAAGTGGGGGGCGTCGGGGTGGCTCAGTGGGTTGAGCATCCGACTCTTGATTTCGACTCAGGTCATGATCTCAAGGTTTATAAGATCGAGCCCCTGTTATACTCTGCAATGACAGCACTGAGCCTTCTTGGGGTTCTCTCCTCGCCCCCAGCTCCCCCCCCCACTCCCGCTTTCTCTCTCGCTCTCAAAATAAATAAGTTGACATTAAAGACAAATGTGTTCTCTTGGGGCACTCGGGTGGAGCAGTCGGTTGAGCGTCCGACTTTGGCTCAGGTCATGATCTCGGGGTTCCTGAGTTCAAGCCCCGTGTCGGACTCTGTGCTGACAGCTCAGGGCCTGCAGCCTGCTTCAGATTCTGTGTCTCCCCACCCCCTCAAAAATAAACATTAAAAAAAATTTTTTTTTAAACTGTGTTCTCTCAGGGAATTAGGGAGTGAGCTGTGGGCAGGCTCCAGGTCATCTAACCCCCGGCCCTAGACCATCGCAGGTGGTCCCCTGGGCAGAGGGCCACTGTGACGCCCCCACACGACAGTGTCCAGAGGAGGAAGCGACATCATCTCTTTTCTGTTGTTCTCTTGTGGGAGGGGGAAGCGTTCCCTAAATCCCCCCAGCCGACATCCCTTGTCTTTCTACAGCACCCCCCCCCCTCCGCCCCACTCAGCAGACAAGGGGTAGATTTGAATTCACGTCCAACCCTGAACCAATCGCCAACAAGGAGTCACTGAGATTTATCCACACTATCACTGGCGGGAGTGGGTGTCGGGAGTCCACGGGGACCCCCGTGAAGGGAGCGCAGGGAACAGAGAAAAAGACCACCTTCCGTGGCACAGGACACGTGAGGTGCTGATCCGTGAATAAGGAGGAGGAGATGGCTGGGCTGTAAATGCCAGGGGAAGGAGCGCAGGGGAGTTTTATTCCGGGGACCGATTTCAGTCAGGGGGTGATAAGAGCAGAAACACGTGTGCATATTCTGGAATGTTCTGGAAGATGGGCAGCAAGCAGCGAAGGGGGGCGCAGGGTCTGTGAGAGGTATGAGAGGGAGGGAGAAAAGTGAGGAGGGTGGTGCCTGTCAATCCGGACTACCGTCCACTGGATGGGTGACCAACAGGGTAAGTGTGGGGGTGGCTGGCCTGGTGAATCCAAGCCTCAGCTCCTGGGAAAATGGGATGCCGTATAAAACAACATAAAGGGATGGAGAAATGGGGCAGGCTGCCCTGTGGCCACTCCCTCACCCACCTGAGGACCCTGGTTCCCAGTCACCTGACAGGGGCGCTCTAAGGTCACGCATCTGACCCTGCCGCTCAGAGCCAGGAGGCAGAGGCAGTGAAACAGCCAAGTCAAGAACAAAAAGACTTACGGACTTCGGAACTGGTGGAAATGAGGCCCGGGGAGCCTCGGTCCCGCCCGTGTGCTAACGGCCTAACTCCCCACTCAGCCTGTAGCATCAACAGAGCCGAGATTCCCAGAGTACAGAACTTCCTTTCTCCCCGCAGGGGCCAGCTTGTCCTTGCTGGCGCTCAAAAGCTCGAGGGCATCCTTGGCTCTCTGACCTTGGCCAAGCTGGGAAGGTTCTCTCTCCTTTTATGTAACCCAAATAGCGACAGGAAGAGAGTCCCTGCAATCTTTATTTGGGGGAGTTAGCCCCCTGAAAGCAGTCCCACTATTTCCACGTTTCCAGCAACAAGCTCAGCCTAGAGGTTCTTTCTCTCCTGTAAAAACCTCGGCGTCCAGTCTCGTCACCCTTGTGAGTCGGTTCCTCAGGGGAGAAGGAATGGGACCGTCCTCTTGAAAGCCTGAGAGTTCCACTCTGAGCCTTCTCCAAGGCTCCATTCTTCAGTCTCTGCAGTGGTCAGGGGAGCCAGCTGCTGTAACAAATAGTCCCAAGCCCCAGGGGTATAATACGATATAGTGTACGTTTTCTCCATGGCACTGGGGACGTGGGTTGGTGGGAGGGCTCTGCTCCCTGTGGTCAACACGTAGGGCCTTGGGATTCTCTGAATCTCTTCCCACAGATAAGGGAAGAAAGGACACGTTGGAAGACACCTTCTCCCCCACCTCAGCCAGGGCGGATACTGGGGGGAGATGCCCGCCACTGCCACTTATAGCCTATTGGGGAGAACAGGTTCCCCCTCGATGGGGCGGGGCTGAGAAAGTAGCATAGCTCTCTGGTGGAGAGTTTGCAAGCATGGATACTGGCAAACAGCTAGCCAGAGTCTGCCACTGTGCCCAGGTCATGCGCATGTATTGAGACATGCCAAACGCATCCTCCTCCTAGAATTTCCCTCGGTGGTCGTGGGCCAGATTCAGCTCATGGGCCATAGTTGGCCAACCCCTGCTGTCAAAGCTTAAATATGCCAGCGCCAAAGTTTTTCAACTTTCTTGACTTTTCCCAAGTGGTCCCAAGATGGCTGCCACAGCTCCAACCACCATGTCCTTGTTCCAGGCAGGAAGAAAAAGCAAGGAGCAGGGACAAAGCGGGGTCTGCCAGCTACATAAGCCTTGTTTATTGGAGGCCCCACCCAATAGCTTCAGTTTTTTTTTAAAAAACTGAAAAATTAAAAAAAATTGTTTTAATGTTTATTTTTGAGAGAGACAGAACGTGAGCAGGGGAGGGGCAGAGAGAGAGGGAGATACAGAATCCAGGCTCTGAGCTGTCAACACAGAGCCCGACATGGGGCTTGAGCTCATGAACTGTGAGATCATGACCTGAGCCCAAGTCGGACACTTAACCTACTGAGCCACCCAAGCGTCCCTAATAGCTTCTATTTAACGAAGATATTCTTATTAACGAAGAAAGAAGAACAAATAGTTAAGGGCGACTTAGATGAATAAAACTTGTAAGAAAACAAATAACAGATGTTAAATAGCACCCAGCATTTCCTACCACTGCTGCTTGTTTTTTGGAAACAACCCTCCAAGGATCTGTCCATAAAGCCTCCCCCATTCACTCATTTCAGGTCACTAACTTCACTCAGTGCTGAAGTCCTCAGAGGAGGGTACCACCTTCACAGTGTAACGCTGCAAAAAGACTTCTGGAACTTTCTGATCCTTGTCGAAAACAAGAGGCCACACAAGTCAACAACTCCTGTCCAGCTGCGTGGGGAACGAGAAGGCGGAGGCCGGGGAGCAAGGATGTGGTGTGGGGCTGCCCACAGTGACCGTGGGCAGCTGGAGGGGACAGCTGGAGGCTCCCGGACTCGGGGACAGGACTGACGGCCCACGGTGGGTGCCTGGGACTCTGTCCGGGGAAGCAGATTCCATGACGTCTCTGGGCCGTCATTTCTAATGCTCCCTCTTCCAAAAGCATTTTATGACAGGGTGGGAGTACTCGAGCCCCAGGTTTTGCTCTGTTTTTCTGCAAGTGTCTCCAAACTGCAGAGCAGAGACCCTGCGGACACTCTTGGTCCCGAGGCACGGAGTGCTGCAGAGAGTGCCTGACCTGCACACCCAGGGGGGCCCATGTCCTTGGGGACGAAAGTGTCATAGTCTCTTCCATTCTCTTTCCCAGCATCCCTTTCTCCTCTGCAGAATGGGCGCCTTCTTTTGAGTGACTGGTGACAAGGACAGGACGAGAAGTTAGCATTAGAACCCGGGAGGGCTGGTAGGGAAGAGGAGGGGACTGCCATGGCCCCCCGCCAGCCTGTCCCCTTGGCCGAGTGACGGCCCTAGGTGGTGGTTTGCGTCCCCTGGTTTTTACATGTTTTTAGTGACTCTGACACCCATCTGGGTCCCTCCCTTCTGACTCTTTCTGGCACTTTCTCGTCCAGCTTCCATGTTTTCTAGTGCATGGCTCAGACCCTGTCTGTGCAGCTGGTGGTTCTGGAAGGAGATTCGTGCTGGAGATCTGTGGCTTTGGGACTGGAATCTGTGTCTCCCCCCGCATTCGGTGCCCCCCCCCCCCCCCGCCCCCTGCCAGACATCCTGTGAACACGAGGAGGCGTCTGGCCAGCTGCAAACCCCACGCGGCCTTCTCTGCCTCTTCTCCGTCTCGCTGTGAAAATGAGCTCAGACTGTGTGGAAGGCTTGCCAGCTCAGAGCTAAACTCCTCGGTTTTCAGGGCTTCAGCTCATGTGGGGCCTTTTCGGAATCTTCATAAATTCTTTCCGACCGAAGACGCGCTCCCTCTCTGGGCTTCCGCCTGTGTTACTTACAGCTGCACTCAAAGCACCTGACGCTTCTGTGACAGTCTGATCAGACGCCATTCTAATAATTAATTCATGAGCTTGTGGAGTTGCCCAAACCGTAGGTGCCCTGAGGGTGGCGACCGGGTCCTGGCTCTCATCAGCCATAATCCTGGTGCACCTGCCTGGGTGTGCCTCAGGATGGCGTGTCCCGTCCCCGGGTGCCCACAGTGCGGGGGAGGGGTGCTGCCGCGCCCTCCCCGTCTCTCCGGTGCATACTGGGCACTGAGGAAAGAGCCCGAACATCTCAGGACTTTATTTTGTTATCATTTCCACATAGACACTGAGCCACGAGTAGCATGACTGCAGGCGAAGCCCCCTGGAGACGCCGAGAGGTCCGAGAGTGGACAGCTTGGCTAGGCCATTTCTGGGGTCAGTGGCTAAAGAGAGGGGGCTGCCTCATAGCGGAGTTTGAGCTTCAGCTGCAGCGTGGCGTGAACAGGTGATGACGTCCCTGCCCTGAGCTTGTTGACCAGACAAGGCAGGAAGCCTTCCATGGAGATTTCCAGAACCTGCCAGAAAGAAGTAGCCTTCTGGCCAAGATGTCGGCCACCACCAGCTTCACCCCCACAGCGGACAGAAGTTCAACTGCCCTTTGGGCTTTCTGACCTTTGGACCAGTAGTGATCGGCACATCCTGGCCTCACGACCAGTCTGCAGAGCCTTGTCCTCAAGCCGGAGTCTGTAACAACCAGAGACAAAGCTGGGTGGCTTCTATATCAGAGACCAGCCCTGCCATGCAGGGTGGTCAGTGATGGGCCAGCTCCTGGAGGATCAATGGAGGAAATCGCTCGCGATTTTTCTGGAAACTTCTGTGAAGGTTCTCTCTCCCAAGGCCGGTCCTCCCTCTCTCCCAGGGAGAGAAGGCTTCCTCCTCCCTCCCCTGTATCTCCCAAGGGAGTGTATGTGCCCTGGTCTGGCCGTCTGTCCTGAGCTCTAGCCTCCTCACCATCTGGTGCTGAGGGGGCCCTGCTACCTGAGGCAGGGACTGGCCACCACCACCAGAGGGCATCTGCCCATCTTTGGACAAGTCAGGATTTGCTCTGAGAGGACAGGGAAGCTTTTGAATCATGGGCCTTTGCTCTATCCTTGGGACTAAAGGAAACATGGCTACTTTTTCTGCAAATAACGACGATGATGATTTGTCTTCATCAGCTTGGGCCGCCTTAGCCACAGACATTTATTCCTCGCGGTTCTGGAGGCTGCAAGTTCAAGACCAGAGTGCCGGCAGGTTTGATTCCTGGTAAGAGCTCTCTTCCCAGCATGCAGATGGCAGCCTTCTTGCCATGTCCTCACACGGTGGTGAGAGTCAGCTCTGGTCTCTCTTATAAAGACACGAATGCTCCCACAACCTGATTCCTTGTCACTATTATGAAGCTTCCATTTCTCTCTTTTTTAAAGTTTATTTATTCTGAAAATTCCCGTATAGTTAACACAGCATTGTATTGGTTTCAGATGGACAATATAGTGATTCAACAATTCTATACACTACTCAGTGCTCATCGTGAGGAGTGTACTCTTAGTCCCCACCACCTGCTTGCTGTCCCTCCCTCCCCCTGGTGACCATCAGTGTGTCCTCTGTATTGAAGAGCCTGGTTTTTCTGGTCTTTTTCTTTGTTTTGTTTCTTAAATTCCACATGAGTAAAATCATACGGTATTTGTCTTTCTCCGACCGGCTTATTTCACTTAGTATTATCCTCTCCAGACCCATCCGTGTTGTTGCCAATGGCAAGACTCCATTCTTCTTTATGGCTAATCTTCCACTGTGTATTCATAGCACATCTTCTTTATCTGTTCATCTGTCGATGGGCACTTTTGGCCGCTTCCATAAATTGGCTATTGTATGTAATGCTGCTATACACATAGGGGTGCATGGATCTTGTCGAATTAGTGTTTTTGTTTTCTTTGGGTAAATACCCACTAATGGGGTTACTGGATCTTATAGTAATTCTATTTTTTTTAATCTTTTAAAAAAAACTTTATTTTGAGAGAGAGAGAAACAGAGAGTATGAGAGAGTGCATGCTCGCACGAGGTAGGGGAGGGACAGAGAGGGAGGGAGACAGAGAATCCCAAGCAGGCTCCACGGTGTCAGCACAGAGCCCAAGGGGCTTGATACCACAAATGGTGAGATCACCACCTGAGCTGAAGTCAAGAGTCGGACGCTTAACCAACTGAACCACCCAAGCACCCACCCCTAGTAACTCTATTTTTAATTTTTTGAAGAACCTCCCTCTGTCTTCCAGAGTGGCTGCACCAGTCTGCATTCCCACTAACAGTGCAGGAGGGTTCCCCTTTCTCCACATCCTCTCCAATACCTGTTGTTTGCGTTGTTTCTTTTAGCCATTCTGAAAGGTGTGAGATGATATCTCATTGTCGTTTTGACTGTCATTTCCTTGATGATGAGTGATGTCGAGCACATTTTCATGTGCGTGTTGGCCATCTTTTTGGAGACATGTCTGTTCATGTCTTCTGCCCATTTTTAATTATTTGGTTTTTTTTTCCTGATATTGAGTTCTATAAGTTCTTAATATATTTTGGACGTTAACCCCTTAGCAGATGTATCATTTGCAAATATCTTCTCCCATTTGGTAGGTTGTCTTTTTGCTTTGTTGATGCTCTCCTTTGCTGTGCAGAAGCTTTTTATTTTGGTATAATCCCAATACTTTAATTTTGCTTTTGTTTTGTCTTATTTTGCTAATTTTGCTTGCCATAGGCGATATACCTAGAAACATGTTTCTATGGCTAATTTCAAAAACAAATTGCTGCCTAGGTTTTCTTCTAGGAATTTTATGGTTTCAGGTGTCACATTTAGTTCTTTAATCCATGCTGAGTTTATTTTTGTATATAGTGTAAGGAAGCAGTTCAGTTTCATTCTTTTGCATGTAGCTGTCCAGTTTTCTCGACACTATTTTTTTTTTTAATTTTTTTTTCAATGTTTATTTATTTTTGAGACAGAGAGAGACAGAGCATGAACAGGGGAGGGGCAGAGAGAGAGGGAGACACAGAATCGGAAACAGGCTCCAGGCTCTGAGCCATCAGCCCAGAGCCTGAC
>NW_024412434.1:29574429-29630730 GCF_014898765.1 Herpailurus yagouaroundi
AATCGGAAACAGGCTCCAGGCTCTGAGCCATCAGCCCAGAGCCTGACACGGGGCTCGAACTCACAGACCGTGAGATCGTGACCTGGCTGAAGTCGGACGCTTAACCGACTGCGCCACCCAGGTGCCCCTCTCGACACTATTTGTTGAGGAGACTGTCTTTTTTCTCATTGCGTATCCTTGTCTCCTTTGTCATAATGGACCGTGTAAGTTCTATTCTGTTCTATTGATCTATGTGCCAGTACCATTTTTGATTACTATAGCTTAGTAGTATATCTTGAAATCTGGGATTGTGATAACCTCCAGTTTTGTTATTTTTCAAGATTTCTTTGGCTATTCTGGGTCTTTTATGGTTGCATACAAATTTGAGGATTCTTTGTTCTAGTTCTGTGAAAAATGCTCTTGGTATTTTGATAGGGATTGCATTAAATCTGTAGATTACTTTGGGTAGTACGGACATTTTAACAATATTTGTTCTACCAATCCATGAACATGGAATATCTTTCCATTTGTTTGTGCCCTCTTCAGTTTTTTTTTTTTTTTTTCATCAGCATTTTGCAGTTTTCAGCATACAGGTCTTTTGCTTCCTTGGTTAAGTTTACTCCTGAGTATTTCGTTATTTCTGGTACAACTGTCGAGGCAATTGTTTTCTTAATTTCTCTTTCTCCTACTTAGTGATTAGTGTGTAGAAATGCAACAGATTTCTGTACACCGGTTTTGTATCCTTGAGCCCTATTTCTTGAGCATGCACGATGTGTCCCCAAAGCTATCCCAGGTAAGTGTGCCTGTCTTGTTTTCAGATGAGAGAAGGTTCTGAGAAGTTAAACCATTTACTCAAGATTACATTGTAAGGAAGAGACGGCAGGTGGAGAGGAAACTGGGAGTATCTTCTAGTTTCTTCTTGTTGCTTTGTTGCCTGTGGAGATGGCTTGCGTGCCCCACAGTCCATCTGCCCAACCCTCTCAGTTTTCCTGTCTCAACGCTAAGTGTCTCCTTTCCCTTCATCACTTCTTCAGACGACTTCACCTTTCTGGCTGCATGGCCTGACCTCGCTCCCTCAAATGACTGCCCTGCGTCAGAGAACAAATGAACTTCTTTGCAAACAGGTGAGAATGTGTTAATCGTGTTCCTTATCTCTGGAAATAGAATTTTACTTTATTTATTTAAAAAACACTTTTTTAGGGGCGCCTGGGTGGCGCAGTCGGTTAAGCGTCCGACTTCAGCCAGGTCACGATCTCGCGGTCCGTGAGTTCGAGCCCCGCGTCGGGCTCTGGGCTGATGGCTCAGAGCCTGGAGCCTGTTTCCGATTCTGTGTCTCCCTCTCTCTCTGCCCCTCCCCCGTTCATGTTCTGTCTCTCTCTGTCCCAAAAATAAATAAACGTTGAAAAAAAAAATTAAAAAACATTTTTTTAATGTTTATTTTTGAGAGACAGAGACAGAGCATGAGTGGGGGAGGGGCAGGGAAAGAGAGGGAGACATAGAATCCAAAACAGGCTCCAGGCTCTGAGCTGTCAGCACAGAGCTCGACACGGGGCTTGAACTCGGGAACGGCAAGATCGTGACCTGAGCCGAAGTCGGACGCGTAACCAACTGAGCCACCCAGGCACCCCTAGAACTTTTTTTTTTTTTTTTTAACATTTATTCCTTTTTTGAGAGGCAGAGAGAGACAGTGTGAGCAGGGGAAGGACAGAGAGAGGGACACACACAGAATCTGAAGCAGGCTCTAGGCTCTGAGCTGTCAGCAGAGAGCCCAACGCGGGGCTTGAACTCATGAACTGTGAGATCATGACCTGAGCCGAAGTCAGATGCTTAACCAACTGAGCCACCCAGGCACCTCTATAATTTTACTTTAATAAGAGCTTTCTGGAGGCATGTCACGTTGAGGCCCACATTATGAGTGTTGTGAGCCCTACACACTTTTGCTCTCATGGTCTCTGCCTCTGCTAAGAAAAATTTTTTACGTTAACCACTGTATTGGTACAAAGATGAATTTAATCCAGGCTGGGCTCATTATTATATATTCATTATTATTATATTCATGTTTTCTTCTCATTTTAAAAGAGCTCGACGTTACAAGTATTGTGGGCCTGAAGCACTGTCCCTACTGTGCACAGAGACCAGGTGGCCCTGTGTGTCTTAACCCTTGATACTGAATAGGAAGTTAGTCACTGGGATGGGTGGCTAAGAGGCTGTTCTGGAATTCTGTAACTGCTGAAGACAGAACCAAAGGGGAGGTTCTGGAGGTTAGCTTTTTTAAAAAAAAAAATGTTTTTAATGTTTTATTTATTTTTGAGAGAGAGAAAGAGTGTGAGC
Organism: Herpailurus yagouaroundi; assembly: GCF_014898765.1. NCBI lineage: Eukaryota > Metazoa > Chordata > Mammalia > Carnivora > Felidae > Herpailurus > Herpailurus yagouaroundi. Next base: position 29,576,740 of record NW_024412434.1, read on the forward strand.
AGGGGGTGGGGAGGGGCAGAGAGAGAGGGAGGCACAGAATCCAAAGCAGGCCCCAGGCTCTGCCTGAGCTGTCAGCACAGAGCCCGACACGGGGCTCGAACCCACGAACTGTGAGATCATGACCTGAGCTGAAGTCGGACACTTAACCAACTGAGCCACACAGGTGCCCCTGGAGGTTAGCTTTTTAATGTCACCATTCTGCTCCTATAAGCTTGGGGTCCCCCACGTGTCCTCAGCTTTCATAAAGGAGCCAAGGGTTCGGCCCAAGATATTGGCCAGCCACGGGTAGGACACACATTTATAGCCTGAGTCTTACTCTCAGTTAAGGCTTCCTTAGCGTAAGGCCAGTGACCCACAGGGGTGAAAGGTGCCGGTTGGTTGGGGCAAAGTGGCACTTGCACGATGGGTCCCCAGACTGGCCTTTTGTGTTTGGCCACACGGGGGCACCAATGAGCCAGCCTGCTGCCCTCTCTGCCCAGGCCTGGTTTTGCCCAGGGAATCTCTGTGGCTCTCACCTGCCTCCTCCGTAAGAGAGAGGCCTTTCACTGGGCCCCCAGCCTGTCCGCAGCGTCCTCGGGCCCTCACGACCTTTGCCTTCTCTCACCTGCCTCCCAGGGTGGCTGCCAGGCCCTCTGCACCTGGAAACTAGAAGCTTCCACCTTTCTGCTGTTCTAAGGCTTAGGGGTACGGGCAGAAATTGGGAGGAGGGCCGAGCCCCAGCTGCAAATTCCACGGTCTCATCCAACAACTCATCTCCCAACAAGAGCCCTGCCTTAGCCTTGCTCAGAGGCCGTTGCGATGAGAAGTGCTGATTGCTGCTTTTTAACGGCAGTGCCTTCACGGTGCTGTGAATGCCCTTGTACTTGAACATTCCCGTGTCTCCAGCACGGGGCCCAGGGGCCGGCAGCAGCAGCCCCCCACAGCAGTGGCGCACAAGAGGGGGTGTTGGTGACGAAAACAGAGTTCTAGGCCCCGTTCCTGAGACTGATTCCCTAGGCCTGGGGTGGGGCCAGAAATCGCCATTCTCCCAACCAGCTGGCCAGGTGAAATAAGGCCGTGGAAATGTTGTTGAAAGAACAATTTTCATTAGTGGGTGTTCTTTTTTTTTTTTTTTCTTCTACCCTTTCTTTTTTTGTTTCTTTTTGTTTTAAATCGTATCTCAGTGCCTTGGAATTCTGACATATGGAGGATGTAAAAATAGCCTCGTTGCGAGCCAGCATTTCCAGTCTCCTGTTTAGTCTGGGGCCGCACACATCCCCGCCCCCTCCACCCCATCGGCCCTGGGGGGAGGCCTGCGTCCTGCCCCTCAACGACCCCAGGCACCAGGGGTCACTCCAGAACGCGGACGCCGAGTACTCGCATTAAGGGCTCCCTGCGTCTTCCCGTCTGTCCCTGTCCCGCTCACCTGAGGGACCTCACAGAGCCAGGACGCTGCACCCCTCCTGCCCACCGCCCCCCACCCTGCGGCGCGTCTACTCCCTCAACGCGGGGCTCCAAACCAGCCCTAACACCAGCACGAAACAAAGGGGGACAAGTTAAAAAATGTATCTTGACCTCAAAGCCCAGAGCCGGGTTCACTTCCAAAGCACCAGTAAGGAGAGGGTCTGCCCGGGGAAGCGGGGAACGCGCCGCAGGAGGGACAGTCCCCGTGGGGCAGGGCTGGGAGGGGGCCTGCAGAGTCGGGGGGGGGGGGGGGGGGGGGGGGGGCGGGGAGCGAGCGGGCCTGGGCCTCCCCTGGCACGGCGGGGACTGCGCTCTGGCCCGCGGCCTCCTTTGGGAAGGGAGCACCCCTTTGCTCACCTTTCCAGGAGGCGGGGCGGGTCCGGCCCTAGCACACCTGGAGCCCGAGGGGTCCCCGCAGGAGGGGAGGCGCGGGACCCCTTCCTGGGGCCTGGAGCTGGCCCCCCCACCCTCCGCAGACTGGGCCAGTACCCCTGCCACCCAGGAGAGGAAGGCGTCACTCACCCACTCGTGCGTCCAGGCTTTGAGCATCTCCTGAGCACTCGCTCTGTTCCAGGCTCTTTCTTAGCCTGGCAGGTGGCCCTGCAGGTGTGGGGCTGGAAAGACTTGGTCTCTGGGCTCGGGCTCCTGGGTCCCCTCTGCTGCGAGACCGCCCAGCCCGGAGCTGGAGCCTTGACCGCACCCGTGACCGTGGCGGGGCCTGCACCCAGAGCTCTCCGGCCAGCCTGGGGCCCGTGCTCCGGAGAGGAAAATCTAGCGCCTCCCACAACCTGTGCGGAAATGCAGCTGTGCGTGCTCTCGCGGAGCCCTAATTCTGCCCACCTGAGCCCTCCAGGAAGTCAGCCTCCAGCACATGGCCCTCCATAGCTTTTGTCCCCCTCCTTTTGAACACCAGACACCGCGTAAGGCTCAGGCCGGCACATCCCTCCTCCCTGACCCGAGTATGAGAAGGGGGGCCAGCCTCCCGAGCATTACCCTTGCCCGGCCCTGCCATTCTGCACATTGTTTAACCTTCGAAGGTTCATTGCCTCACCAGGAACGCGAGGGTAACTGCCGTTCTTACCTCCGCAATCTCAAGAGGCTCGTTAGTAATTCGATTTTCATTTTATGGTGGTCTTACAAAGTACCAGGTGTGGCTCTCGGTGTTTTACGCGTGCTCAGACTGTCTCTACAGAATAGATGTTACCAGGATGGCTAGCTTGCTAGTGAGGGAGCAGAGGTCCAGAGAAAGTAAAGCATGTGTGCAAAGTCACATATCTAGTAGAGGTGAGTTGGGATTCCATCCTGGATGTTGGTGGGACTCCGGAGCCCCAACCTGCCGCACCCCTCGGCCTCCCCGAGGCCCGCTTGACGTAGAACATCATGTCCGTTTAAGGGGTACAACTGAGAGCCCGCAGTAGCCATGGCCCCGTTCCATCTCCCAGTGCGGAAAAGACGGTCAGCCACCAAGGGCCCCTGCTTTATGGCACCTTGGCCTCCCCTTCAAAGCAGAATGCCGAGTCCTGCCCTGCCCTGCCCTCCCCCTCCCGCCCTTGGGCGATGGGGCAAGGTCACTGTGCTGGTTCGGTTGCGTGACCACCATCCAGCACGGGGGGCGAGGATCTCGCTCTGAAGCATAGCACTCTTCCTTCCTTCAGAAATCCTGCTTCTGGCTCCAGCCCTGTCTCCAGAGGTCAAGGCTCCTTCTTGCCTTGACGTCTCAAAGTTGTTGGGTTTCCACTGGGCCCTCTTCTTCTACTTCTTCTTCTTCTTTTATTTTTAAACTTTTTTTTTGAAGTTTATTTATTTATTTTGGGGGGAGAGGGAGAGAGAGAGAATCCCAAGCAGGCTCTGCACTGTCAGCACAGAGCCCAGCGTGGGGCTTGAACTCACATACTGTGAGATCATGACCTGAGCTGAAACCAAGAGTCGAATGCTTAATGGACTGAGCCACCCAGGGGCCCCCCTGGGCCCTCTTTTAATGTCACGTACGTGAGGGCCGCCCTCTCCCCCAGGCGTTGGCCGAATCTTCCTGTCTGTAGTCTCACCAAGCCCCCTTGACATCCTGCTGAGGACCTTTGGTCCTCAGAGCAAACCCCAATGTCCTTGGCCTGTTATTCGAGGTCCTGCCGCCTGCCCCGACTTGCCTGTCCAGCCCTCCCTGTCCCAGCAGCCACCCGCATTCCTGTCTGCTGTCCCAGCCAGCCCATGCATCGGCCGCAGGGCCCGCACCCTCCCCCACCAGCTGGGGAGCTCCCACTCCCTCTGCCCCGCACCGCCCCCCAACCTCCTTGGGTCAGCGACTTCCGCCTGAGCACCTTCATGTCCACAGGGAAAATTGTGGAAAGCTGACAGTGACTATCTTGCAGGTGAGAGGATCCAAGCTAAAGATGTAAAGGATTTTCCATCAACCCCCAAGAAAATCCACGGGAGAAGCCAGACTGGAGCCCAGTCCCGTGGGGTCCCGGGTGGGGCTGTTTAGGGAGCTACAGGGCCTCCCTGCCCGCGTCCCCACCAGTGCACTGAGAAGGAGCCCAAAGAGGACTGTCCCCAAATCCCAAATCACGGGCAAACATCTCCTACCGAGAAAACTTACCTTCTCCCTCCCTTCCCAGGCTCCTGTATCCGGATAGAGGGAGGGAATGCGTTCAAATGAAAAAACAAAACATGTTCCCCCAATCCCCCAAACACCCTTTATATTAGAGTTATCTGAAGGATTAAGTAACGGGGATGGGGGGAGACCACACAGTTTTACCCCCAGGCTCATGTGTCAGACATACACCTGGTCCCGAAGGGAGAAACCCAACCATGAGAAGAGAGCAGAGGGCAAGCAGACGGAAACTTGGCGAGAGCACGCAGGCTATTTGTAGCGGCAGCCAGACCAGGAAAACCGAGCCGGTGTGAGCAGAAATGGCTAGAAGGGGGGGGCTTTTCCAAGAACTTACAGAGGGACCTCCTTCCAAGGGGCTGCGGGCCTCTGCAGACATGATCTCATCGCCCCCTCCCCCCACAGCCTCCGGGGGTACCTGGGGGTCTCTGCCCGGTCCCAAAGCCAAAGAAAACTCAAACCACCCCCTTCTAAAGACGCCTGGATCTGATGTTTGCTCACCGACAGCGGAGGGACCGCAAGGTTCCTCCGACAGCCGATACAACAGAAGTCTCCTCGAGCTTCAAGAGTCCTTAAGAACACTTGAGATCGCTCAGGACAAGAATGACCGGAAAACAACAACAACAACCACCCTGCAGTTATTCAAAGAAGAGAATTGCGTCATTCTGTGCCAAGGGGGTTGATGGTCTCAATGGCTTTGGTGGGAAGAGAGAGAGGAGGACTCAGTGTATTAGGTGAGGAAGCTCAGGAAAAAACAGGACCAACGGGACACACAGGATACACAGAACAACTCGTTCTTGCCATTAAGGACGTGAGAAATCCCACCATCTGCAGGCTGGACGCCATAGTTCCGCGTCAAACCCAAGGGCCAGGCTTGGGAAACAGCGTCCCTCTGAGGGTAGGACAAAGTGGAGGTCTCAGCTCGGAGAGCTAATTTCTCCCTGCCTCTACCTCTCGTTCCATTCTCGCCCTCAGGACTGATGATGCTCCCCATGCCCATCCCCCCCATAGGGGAAGTCTCCTCCCACACTCTGAGCACCCATTCAAATGCTAAACCGCCCTGAGACACCCACCAGAAAAATAATCCTTCCCAGCTCTCCTCCCTTAGACTAGTCAAGGTCACACATAGAATCAACCACGCCCCCAGCCTTGGCAAGGGGGGGGGGGTATGCCCAGTGCTTTGGGTAGAGAGCTTTTTGGGGATCGACTAAACAATGTTTGGGGGCCTCGTCTATGCTGTCAGCACTTTGCTAGATGCTGGAGGACACAGTGGTGAGCCAGGGCCAGGCTCAATGGGTAAGGGGCAGATCCTGTGTCGTGGTGGGGAGCAGACGTGCTAAATGAGTGTCACAGCGTGTTCAGAAGAAGAGAAGTTTGGTGGCCGTGGTCTCTCCAGCAAGGCTTGGTGGGGCCATCCATGGGGTGCCAACCACGAGCTGGCTCTGTGTATCGATCCCTCTACCCCATCATGTTCAATCTGTATCATACCTGCGGCCGAGGGGCGGGGGAGCTTAGCAGAACCTCCCGCTCACAGAGCTCAGCCCTTGCCGGGCACTGGATTCCAGGAGGTTCTTGAGCCAATGGTTGACGATGACGTTCGTTGTAGGAGGGCTGTTCAGGAGACTGAAGCCATGGAAGAAAAGTAATTTATTGTCAGGTGCTGAGTATATGACCAAGGGAACCAGATCCAGACGGACCCCAGGACCCCAGGGACTAGGAGGAGCCCAGGCAGATGGCCCAGCCTGGACCCGGTTGTGCCTCTGAGTGGCCGTGTGTCCTTGGCACAGTCATGGATTCCGCAGCTGTTGATTGTAGGATTGAGGTAAGAAGATCTACTTCAGAGGGCTGTTGGGAGGATGAAATGATGTGATACGTACACACTTGCTTAGCACAGGACTGGCCTATAGAAGTCACTCGATAAATTATTTCATGAGCTTCCATCTGATGCCGGGTCTGTGAGAGACTTAGTCTCTTGCTTCATCTACTGAGATACCATTTTCTCACCCTCCTTAGTGTTTCTTCTTCCCACAACTTCGGTTTAGGTTATAGTCTTGTGAGGTCCATACAAAATGACAGGACAGGAACCCACCCAAGAAGACAGGCCTATTTCAGTTGCCAACACGATTTACCTTAGAGCCTGGGTAGACCTTGCTGACTGTGGCCATTGAATGGCACTGGAATAAGTGACCGCAGCTTCTTGGGGACTCACCTTATCTAAACACTTTGAAAAATAATAAGGATGTTAGGGCTCAAGATAAAAAAAGAAATGCATAGGGGCGCCTGGTGGCTCAGTCGATCAAGCGTCTGACTTTGGCTCACGTCTCGATCTTACGGTTCACGAGTTCGAGCCCCTCGTCAGGCCCTGTGCTGACCGCTTGGAGCCTAGAGCCTGCTTTGGATTCTGTGTCTCCCTCTCTCTCTCTGCCCCTCCCCCACTGACTCTCCCCCCACCCCCCTCAAAGATGAAAAAAAAATTTTTTTTAAACATTAAAAAAAAGAAAAATAAATAGCTAAAACATCACAGCCAAGAAGAATGAAAATCAATTGCTATTCAGGCTCCTATTTGAATCTCAGTTATGATAAATATTTGCTTACTTAACAAAGATTCTATATCTTGCAGTGGGTTATTACAGGAGAGGACTGATGGCATCTGAGCCCTGGCTGTGAAACGCTAGCAGTTTATCCTTTAGGGACATAACGAAAGCAGAACCCTTACCCAAGCCAGCCAAGACTGTCCTTGAGCCCCACTTCATGGACTGCGCCCCACTTCGAGCATCTGTTAATGGTTTGTCCTTGCTTCCCAGCAGCGGTAGGGCAGGGACACCCACGTTCGTGACCATTGGAGGAAAGGGGTCTTTTCCACTGCAGTGCTGACCTAAAGAAACTCACGGAACGTTAGCAGCCAGGGCCACGGAGACGCCTTTAGCCAGCCGTGGTGCGCAGCTAAAACGCAGTGGACGTGTGTGAACCCTACAGAGAGAAGGACCCGTGGCTCTCAGCCCTCTTTTCCAATGCCCGGGGTTTATTTTGGCTCTGGACACCAGACCCTCCTGGGGATAGAGGAACCTCGTGGACCAGGGCAGGGAGGAGGCATTTGAAAACCACAGGGTTTGTGATGAGACAGCGCAAAACAAACCTGACCGAAACGCTGAGTTTAGGGTGGGCCGGGCGGGGTGGGTTTCAGGGGATCCCATGACCGTCAGGGGTAGTGTGCAGAGCTGAGCACACCCAGATTCCGAGTTCCTGGCAGACATCGATTTCCTGAGAAATATTCCACAAAGTGATCACACAGCTTTAGCTAAATGGCCCTCATTAGATGCCCCCCCCACCCCCCCACTAACCACAGGCAGCAGCTTTGAGGTTGTTGAATTTGTACATGAACAAATGTTCCTAAAGCCCAGGAGAGGTTCCCATTTGCCTCCCCAGCCCCGCCCAGGTTCTCTGGGCTTGTGAGCCTCAGTAATGGCCCCTGCACACACCAGGCCTGCATACGTCCATCCCCGGAATCCCTGGGGACGCCACCAAGCTCTCCGATGGGCTGGAGCCTCACCAGAGTCTATCACCTCTAGCTGCTAAGCCTCCCGGAGCCTGCAGGGAGGTGACGGAGGTGGGACAGACAGCTGCGGATGTGAGGCTGAGTCTCTGGCGGGGCCCAGTCCCGAAGAAGCATGCTTCCAGGCGGGAGGGACTGCGCACCATCAAGTCCTGTCTTGCCGGCAGTCGTCTCTCAGTTGGCCACCATAATTCTGCTGGAACGGGAGAGGTAACCCCCCACATGGCTGTCCAAGGATTCCATGGATTGACTATTATCTGCATTATGCTTCCTGATCAGCAGGGCTAAGGGGGAGCCTGTGGCTTGGCTTCCCAGGTCCCTTAACCACCTGTTCACACGCTTGGGCTCTGGGCCCTTAGGACCTTAACTGGGTAAAAGGTCGACGGTCACCCTCTGTCACTTCCAAGCTGCCCCCACATCCCCCTCCCATCAAACAAAACAAAACACAACACACAAGCAAACAAAAGCCCTTCCAAATGCCCAGACCTTGTCTGCTTCGGGAAATTCAGTCTTGACTAACGGAGAAGCCACCAGATTCAAGGGGCTTGTGAACGCAGGTCTTCTGTCTGCTTCCTGATTGTCAGTGTCACCCCGTGACATGGCTTGGCTTGCGGACTTCAATAAGAAGCAGACAAAAATGCCAGGCCTGGGGCGCCTGGGTGGCTCAGTCGGTTAAGCGCCCGACTTTGGCTCGGGTCACGATCTCGCAGTTTGTGAGTTCAAGCCCCGCGTCGGGCTCAGAGCCTGGAGCTTGCTTCGGACTCTGTGTCTCCCCCTCTCTACGCCCCTCCTCTGCCCACGCTCTGTGTCTCTCTGTCTCTCAATAATAAATAAATATTTAAAACAAAAAACAAAAAACAAAAAAAGAAAGAGAAGTTACCTGCCAGGGGGTGGGGCCAGGTGGATGGGGAGGGAGGGGCAGGGGAAGAACCCACTTTTCTCTCATACCTTCTGATGCCACCGGCAAACCTCACCGACACACCTTCTGCTGTCTTCCCTAGATATTTCCTTACAAGGCCAAAGAGAGAGGGAGTTACCCAGAGACCGTAGTTCTCTCCTCTCCGTGGCCAAGAGCCAAACGGACCGCTGAGGGCGGTGGGCCGCAGTGAGCCTCCCCTCAGATCCCCAACCTGATCCTCGTCCACGATGGCATTGCACACGCACACGCACAGACGGGGCACACCGACAAGAGAGTGGACGCCACCAGACGTGCTCGTCCTCGCTGGTCCGCCAGAGCCTGGGAGAGTCTGGAAGGCAAGACAGGGGAAGAGGACATTTGCAGAGATGCTTCGGTGTGTGGTGCTGAAGTGACCTGATAAATCAAAACCGGCCACTTGGTGGCTCCGGCGCTGGTGAGCAGACCTGAAGAACACGCGAGTCCGCAAACACGTCCACTAGCGGTGTGCCCCAGGGACCGACCGCAGCCTGAGGACGCAGAGGCTCAAGCGGTTTCGTTCTTGTGCGCTCCCCTCTGATAACACACAAGCATTTTAGTGCAAAAGAGGAGGTCAGCATTCAGATTCCTGACTGCGCCTTTGGGGTCAGACCCCTCACTCTGCCCTGGCTGGGGTCTCAGGCACGGCGGTCTGTGCGGAGAGACTAGGAGAGACGGAGCTCAGGCTCTAAATGCAAAGCGAGGGTACATCCTGCTGTCTGGAGGCTGTCCGGATCAGCGAGCAGCGCGGATGCCAAGATTCGCTGTTGATGGGACAGTAACCAGAGGGATGGGTTCCAGCAGGGCCCTCCTGCCTCCTAGGACAGCAGTGGGGGGGATCGGGGCGCAGGACAGTTGCCCTGGGTCTCTTCTCCTGGGCCTTGACCTTCTCCTCTTTGCACAGGTCGTGCCCGCCTTGCTCCGTAACCCGTGCACAGGGAAATCCCGAAGTCGAGCCGTGCACAGCTGCCTGGAGGAACAAGGAGGCCCTGGCGTGACTCAGTATCCCCATCCGCTGGCCGAATCCATACGGACTGTCAACCACGTGAGAACCTTCCAGCCCGTCTCCTGCCTTCCTCAGCCGTGAACCCCCGAGTCCTTGCCCTTGCCTCACGGTTGCTGACCCCGTGCCCGGCACTGGCCCAGGCTAGCCCCCCACACCTCTGAGGGCCCCGGGAGACCGGGACCGCAGTCGAGCTTGTGTTTCGAGTGCTCAGCCCGCGTGCACGGTGTGTGGATGGTGTGTGCCTGGGGGAGGCAACCAGCACGCCCCCCCGCGTGTGCAGGCGCTGTCCTCACCCCCCCAACACAGAAGAGAAGGGGGGAGGGCCCGCAGCACGCACCCCCGGGAGAGAGGGCCCCCCTCCCAGCCCCGCAGTGTGCCCCGAAGGCACGAGACGCTGTGCTGGAAGGCTCGGGGTCGCTTTCCACCGGACCCCAATCTCTCCTCCGGGCTGTCCCGGTCAACGAAGAAAAGGACTTGGTGTTGCTACGTTCCCAGACGTGTCAGTCCTGGAGGTGGTGGTCCGGATCATTGGCGGCCCACATCTGGCCCTTTTCAGAGTGAAAGGGGTACGCAGTGGCGACGCCGGACGTGGAGGGGCCCCAGACGGGTGCCCACAGGAGGTCTGCACGCCAGGCCATGAGGCCACGGGCCGTCTTGGCTTCCTCCACGGCTTCCCCGGCTGTTGGACAGTGTGATTCTACCGGACGCTGCTTTGGCCTCTAGCTCCCGAATGGCAGTAGTCCGGCTCGTTTCTGCGGAGGGGCGACCTGCCCCACGTGTTCCAGAACACCTCCTGGAAGGGAGGGCCTTGTAGCTGAGCTTGCCTCGTAAGGCGCCAAGCCCCGTGGCCACGTGTCAGCACCGGTGATATTTGCCCCGTGACCCCGCGGGGTGTTTGCCGTGAAAGAGGAGGAACGGTGTCTCCATCTCTGCCTTCGCTGCTTTCAGCAGAATCGTGATTTCTCAAGCTCTCAGGCCCGCGACTCTCCCGCGTGCCCGCTGGAGCTCCCACCCCGCCCCTGCCAAAGCAAAGGGCGCGAAACTAAAAGAGTGGACGACGCTGCGGACCGTCTAAGGCCAAGATAGCCGCCTCCACCACCCTGCGGGCATCGCGGTTCAAGTAACCAAGGCGCTAACCCCCCACCCTGCCCATTTTGTCCTTTGTGAAAGCCCGCCGTCTAACGCCATCAGGCCATTTCTCCCCGGAGGGGCTCTCGCACTCCCTCCTTCCTCTCTTTTGGCCTCCGTTGCTGCCAGCTGCCGCTGGTCTGCGGAATCCCTCCAGACCAGCCTTCTAGAACACCTCATTCTTCACGCTGTCCATCCTGCCCGGGAACCCACCGTCTCAGGGTGCAGGACAAGTCGGGGTGTCTGATGGGACTTTTGGGAGGCTCCAGAGCATCTATAGGAGGACAGTCTGGCGGGAGGGAGGGGTGAGGGCTCACCTCGGAGGCCACTTCTGTAGCAGGCATACTGGTTTTACTTCTTTGCGATCACAGATGCCTACGAACAGCAAAGGTTTCCAAAGGCGATTTTAGCAGAGGGCTTCTGTTCAGCAACAGAAAATCCACATCCTACTGGTGTCAACAGAAACACCCAGAGCTTCTTTCTGGGTGATTTGCTCTCGAGTTCTCAGTCTCTTCGGGCCTGCATGTTCTTCGCTGAGCCCTCAGCTCTTCTGAGGGGCAGCCTGTCCCCAGGCTGGGACCCTCGGGGGAGGCATGTGCCTCCTGGTTCACCTCCAGGAGGAGGAGGAAGGTGCCTCTTCTCTCTAAGGGGGAACAAAGCCTGCATTTCACTCCAAACGCACGGATTGAGTTTTCGTGTCCCTCCCCGAACCATCTGTAGCAAGAGTTCGCCGGGAGCCTGGGGCTGTGTCAGTCCCCGTGCAAACGGTCGGTGTGGGCGGGATGGTCCCCGGTGTCCATAAGATTGAGAAAATAGCATCAGATGTTAGCAAGGTCGAGGGGAGGTGTGGGTGGGGGCACTTGATGGGGATCATGTGTGGGTGTCGGGAATGTTCAAGCCCCAGCTCCTGCCCGGCCCCCAAATGCGAGGCTTCTGGGCATGAGAGAGCCGTTCTAGAAAGAGGCGGTATTTGAGACAGTGCGGGGAGCTTCTTGAGAGAACCACTTACGCTTTGGAAAGGGTGGGTTTAGAAGGACCTTCTCTTCGAGTTTGGCTTGAGTCCAAGCAAGGTACCCGAGAGCACATCACGTCTGCGGAAAGAAGAGAGGGACACAGGCAGCGGGGCCCCTTCTGGACGCCCGTCCTGGGATAGCCCGGCTGGTGGCGTCCAGTATGGCTGCCCTGAAGGACTGGAATCGTTCCTCTCCACCTCGCACACGCCTCCAACTCTTTCTTGGCAGTGTGAATCTTTTTTACGTTTTATATAGTTTTGAGAGAGAGAGCATGAGCAGGGGAGCGGCAGAGAGAGGGGGAGACACAGGATCGGAAGCAGGCTCCAGGCTCTGAGCTGTCAGCACAGAGCCCGACACGGGGCTCGAACTCACGGACCACGCAGACTGCGAGATCACGACCTGAGCCGAAGTCAGACGCTTAACTGACTGAGCCACCCAGGCGCCCCGTGAGGCAGTTTAAAATTAGCCCTTTGCTGAACACGTTGGACCTGGTTCCCACTGACCCAGCTACACGCCTCGGTTTCTCCAGGGAGGAAGCAGAGACGAGTCAGCAGGAAACCAGGAGAGAGGCTTCTAGTTACCAGCCTTCACCTCGAGCACCAATCTGATACGTGATTTCCTTAGAACTGGTATCAGCCCTTTCTGTTTCTTTTATGGCAGAAAGTCCGGAAGAGGCCCCTGCCCACCCAGTTCGCGATGATATGTGACCTCTCCGTTCTTTGCTTCCGGGAGGCCGGAAGCCACAGGCGGCACTTGCTGTCCTTGGTGTCCAGCCCCACGGCATTTCCTAAGCGGGAAAGCACATTAATCCGTGCGGTGAAGGGAAGGGGCTCTGGCTCCCAGGGAAGCTGCGTTCTGCGTGGTTCAGTGCTGACTGCTCTGTGACGGGGGCCTCTGCACCCACTCGCGGCCACTGACTCGGGGGTCACTCAACGACCCCTGGGAGGCACTGGGCCTGCCGGACCTCAAGTTTCGTAGCAGTTAGACCCACCGGTGTGACCTGGCTGGACCCGGCGGCTGGGGCCCTGTGGGGACTGACTGTCGGACCCCACGAGGCACCGCTGCTGAGGGGGGTTGAAAGCTGAGATGGGACAACCCGGGAAGAATTGAAACAGACACAGGTGACCCTAGAGGTCATCGGATTCCGTCCTTCGAGCTGATATAGAAGGACGTTGATGCCTAGAGAAGAGGACAAGATTCACCCCCAAAATTAAGCACTAGAAAGCGATGCCATTAGAACTTGAACTTGGACTTACTGCCTCCTGATCTCCGTTCCTGGACTTCTTATTACAAATGTATCATGTACGTGGATACGTGTCACCTTTTAAAGAATTTATGGCTCCTGAGTGGCTCAGTTGGTTAAGTATGTGACTCTTGATTTCTGCTCAGGTCACGATCTTACGGTTTGTGGGTTCAAGTCCCATGGCAGGCTCTGCACGGACAGCATGAAGCCTGCTTGCGATTCTCTCTCTCTCTGTCTCTTTCTCTCTCTGCCCCTCCCCCACTCATTCTCGCTCCCTCTCTCTCTCCATAAATTAACATTAAAAGAAGAATTCATGGCTCAAATATTGTACACTCTCGACTCTTTTGAGACCTAAAGGCAGAAGTATGAACAGCCCCGGGGAGTCCTATCGCCTCCCTGTTTCTGGTCTTCCATTCACAACGGGATCGATGCTCACCTGTCCGTGACGCCCAACTCAGGTGGGCAGGGGTCGCCCAGGCTTTCAGGGAGCTCACTGGCTTGGGAGCGGCTCCCCAGTCTGTTTCGGGGACATTTTTGCCTTAAGATGCCTTAGGAAAAGTGTGACGCGAGAGAGTCTGCCAAATAAAGATTTTACTGTGAGTCGGTGAGGTATTTCTGGAGGCATCCTGAAGTCCTCAGGACTTACCCTGGGGACATTGTGGGCACTGAAGGGGATGACAGAGCACAAGAGGATAGTCACAGGGTCTCCCCAACAAGGTCCACGCTTGCTCGTGGGCATGATGTTTACATTTGAGAACACGAACTTATCTTTCCACTTTCCTTGCTCTGTATGCCTTTTTGGAACTGTGGGCTGGTTTTAATTTCTTGTAATGTGTATTTATTTTTGAGAGAGAGAGAGACAGAGCGTGAGCAGGGAAGGGGCAGCGAGAGAGGCAGACACAGAATCCGAAGCAGGCTCTGAGCTGTCAGCGCAGAGCCCCAGGCGGGGCTTGAACCCACGAACCGCAAGATCATGACCTGAGCTCAAGTGGGACGCTTAACCGACTGAGCCCCCCAGGCACCTCAGCTGTGGGCTGGTTTTAAAGCCCGATTCTATTTTCAGGTGGAGATAGATATTACTTACTAGGTTTTATGAGGCGTGGGACTCAGCGTGCCTGATGCCTGTTCTGGGAAATAAGGTGGTGTTTTCACCCGAGTTTTGGCCGTCGAGCTGCCTGAGGAATGTTGCTCGGGCTGCACCCTGATTCTGGGCCCCTGCGGCCTCAGTTTACACCTCACATTCTAGGTCTTCCTCAGAAGAACCTTGTGGTGACGCACGTGGAGATCCTTCAAGTCAGGGGAACGGAGTCGAGTTCTGAGACAGGCAGGGAGGGTCTTGGCCGGGAGTGCACACGCACGTCTGTGCAGGTGCCCGCACTAGCTGAATACAGGGCCCTGCTCCGCGTCCCGGGGCCCGAGGGTCACCCAGACCTCCGCATCACGGTGCCGGTTCACTTTGAGGGGTCCAGTGCGGACAATGGGACAGTGGCCTTCAGAACTTCCCCCTTGCGAAATCCAAGAGCGGGTTCTTCCTGATTTGGGGCATGAGACGTTACTACAACTTTTATGGGACGCAGGAAGGAAGTCCTCCGTAGAGGACAAGCCAGCACACAAGTCTGCAGAAACCCCGAACATTTGAAGAGTGGCTTAGCTGTGCTGGCCTTCTCTCTCTCTCTCTCTCTCTCTCTCTCTCTCTCTCGTTCTCTTTAGCTTGCCGGTGAATATACTTACAGAAAAACACCCACGCCAAGAGTGTTCAGCTAGGTGAAATTTTATACACGTGAGCACCCAGCTCAAGAAACACAACCTCGGGCCCCCGGAAGTGCCCTGGCTGTCCCCTCCACGCCCCCGCCACCCCAGGGGAGCTGCAGGGCCCATGGCGAACGGCCCAGTAGGTTCGCCTTGTCCTTACAGCTCAGATGAGTGGGAGCAGACAGAGCCTTGTGCCTGGCTTCCTCCGGCTGCCGTTGTCTGTCCCTCCTCTTCTGAGGGACCTGAAAGCGAAGCCATGTCATCAGATGTCTGTGAAAAGTGGCACCTCCAAATAGGACCGCGTGCACAGAAGACGGGTGCTTCGGGGAGACCTCGGCCCAGAGCCGGGAGCGATGCTGTCCCCTGCTGTCCCACCACGGCTCCCAGGGCTCGCCCACCTGCCAGAGCGCTGGGGCGGCTGAGGCAGGCGGGGAGCCCTGTCCTGGCCCAGGAGGTCGTCGTGAAGGGACCACAGCCACCGCAGCCCGTGCACGCGCTGTCGCCGGGAGCCGGCTTCAAGCCCTCCCCCTCCTCTCTCTCTTCCTTTTCTTCCTCTTCCTCCCCCTTCCTCTTCCTGTCTTTCTTCTCTAACCAAGTTCTGGACCCAGTAATTTAGAAAAGAGGCAGACGTCTCCTGAGAATGACGTGTGCCCGGCGCCCGCCGTTCACGCGAGCTGAGAAAAGCTCACGTGCTTCCTTGAAAATCTCTAAAGCAACTCCCACGTCGCCACAGCCTCGAACCACCTTTCTTTCAGTTTTCCTCACGCCGCTAACTCAAAAGGAGACTTTTCTCTTTCACCTTACCGGACACACAGAGAAATAAGGAACAGAACATGAGGTCGGGTTGGGCAGAGAGCTCAGCTTCCCTTTGGAGGTGCGAGAGCAGACCACGCAGACGGGTGACAGGCGGGAGCCAGTCCCATCGCAACTCGCTGTCAGCATACTTCCTGTGCCTGCTTCCTCCTGGGGCCCAGCCGGGTCCCCCACCTGCTGGAGCACCGAGCACAGGCGCCCCAAGGAATGCCTTCGGGCTTCAGCCGTCCCATAGACGGCTGGAGCCGCATCCGACTCTCCAATGCCCACCTCTTCTCCCCCGACACGGGCAGGTCCGCGGCCTTCGGAACACGCTTGGTGATTAACATGCAACTGGCCAAGACCCAGTTGGAGGCCTCTCTTTTATACCCGCTTCGAGGCTCTAGTTATTTGTTTCCATTTGCCGGGGCTGTTGTAACAAAACATCACACGGGGGCTCCAACCACAGAAATTACGGAGGTTCGAGATAAAGGGTGGGGGGCAGGGCTGGACCCTCCCGAGGCTGCGAGGGGAGTCTGTTCATGCCCCTCTCCTGCTTCTGCTTTGGCATTCCGTGGCTCGTAGAGGCATCGGCCCCATCGCCGCCCTCACCGGCTCGTGGTGTTCTCCTCGTGTGTACCTCTGTGTCCAAATTTCCCCCCTTTATAGGGATCCTGGCATGTTGGATTCGGGCCGCCCTACTCCGGTATGACCTCATCTTAACCGATCGCATCTGCAAAGACTCTATTGTTAAGTGAGGTCACATTCGGAGGTCCTGGGTGCTAAGGGCTTCAACGTCCCCAGTTTGGAGAGACACAGTTCAACCGTGACGCTTCCCTGGTATTCCAGGGTGTGGGGGGGGGGGGGGAAGGTAAGAAATGGTTGCAGTCAAGCCACACAAAGCTCTTAGAGGGCAGCGCTGGAAGTGAGGGCAGCAGGGATGAGGGATGGTTGGGAGGAGGGAGGACCGAGAACCTTCAGGGAGGTTCTGGGGCCCGGCCATGCTCTGCCCCCTGCCTGCGCCCTGTGGCCCCTGTCTCCCCCCGACCCCCAGGTTCACATGTCGAAACCCTGCCCCCTCCCTGATGCCGAGGTACGCGGACGTGGGGCCTCCCGAATGCGATTCATGCCCTTATAAGGGTCCCCGGAAAGCCGGCTTCCTCTCTCCGCTGTCGGCCCCGGGAGAAGGCAGCAGCCTGAAACCCGGGGGAGGCCCCAGCGCCCTGACCAGGACGGAGGAGGACGTCCTCGTGTGTCTGTCCCGAAAGCCGCTCAGCCTGCAGGGTTAGTCGCTGCCGCTGAGCAGACAAGACGGGGTGCTGACGCAGTTGCTTCCTACCTGCTATTCCTTCACGAACATCGCTGAACGCTTGAGTTTTATGCAGTCTTCTCAATGTGCGTTACGCTTTACGATTTTTCAGACGTTAGAAGAAAGAGGGGATGCATAGCAGTTTGGCTTACCTGAGTGAGAGTGTGGTTGGTGGCAGTGACCCCCGGTCTCAGTCCGGTTCTGCAGGCGCTGAGGCCTCTGCTGTTACAGCAGGTCCTGTGTAGATGGTGGGTCTGTTGTGTGTATGCGCCTGTGTGCACAAGCGTGCCTGCGTGTGTGTGCACAGCTATGTGTGTGTTGATGTGTGCATGCGATGGTCCTTGGCTCCTTTCGTGGCTGGAGGCTTTCTGAGAGACAGGCTATGTGTCTCAGCGTCCCCTCCAGCAGACACTTGCTCATCTCCTTCCTGGCGGGGGGAGGGGTCTGCTGCTCCCGCCTCTCCTCTTCCCACTCTGTTCCTCTGGGTGACCATGGAGGCTGACGGCCTCTCTGACTTTCTAGCGTCTTGTAGAACAGGGACGGATGTCCTCTTCTTGCCTTGGCTGTCCTTCTAGCCCTTGGCTGGCATCTGCTATTGTGCTGATAGCTTGTGAGTCAGCAGTGGCCAAAGGGCTGGGGCCACAAGGCAGACAGACACCTGGTCCCTGCCCTCAAGGGACTCTCGTCCAGAGGGGGACAGACTGGAAGGGCAGACGATGGAGGTGTGGGGTTAGTGTACAGATCGTGAACAGCAAGGCTATGTGAACACGAAGAGAGCCCAGAGTGAGACATCGAGCCAGGCTTCATGAACCCCAAGAGATGATCGGCACTGGGTTTTACCTCTTTGAGCCTTAGTTTCCTCGTCTGCAAAATGAGAAGGGTTTTTGGTCATTAAATGAGACTCAGCAGGTAAAAGGCCAGTTAGATCACAAGCACTTAAGAAATACTAGTTATTTTATATTATGTGTATTAAACATTATTCAACATATTATGTTGTTATCTATATTATTTTGAATTCTTCTTCTTATTGGAACAGATCCCTAAAATGTAATGTGTCAGGACAGAGAAATGTGCAAAGAACCTCTGCTCATCCTCATGAAGAGAAGCCTCATGAGAGACCTCGTTGAAGAGGAGCGATGTGTGACAGTCGAGCAGGAACTGGTCAACAAACAGACCAGTGTCTTTCCCTGCACGGGGGGCATCAGGGGAGTGGGGGCATGGCTTGCCTGGGGCCAGCAACCTACCGATGGTTAAATCTAGAAGTATAGAAAAGGAAGTATAAAAGGTAGCTATGGACCAAACCAGGGGTGTCTAAGGATTTAGAATTTGAGGCTGATGTGACTTCCTGACGGCACGCAGGGCTGGTAACTTGTTCTGGAAACGACACGAAAATGGAAGGAGCTCCATTTGTCATGTGCATGTGTCAGTCATGTCCTCCAGAGAAACAGAACCGATGGGTTGTAGATATAAACGGAAAGAAACGTGTCTTAAGGGATTTGCTCCCACAATGATGGAGTCTGACAAGTCCAAAATCTGCAGGGTAGGCTAGCTGATCAGAGACCCGGGGAGAAGGTGGTGTTGCAGTTCTAGTCCACAGACCTGCTGTTGTAGAATTCCGTCCTGCTCAGGGGAAAGTCCGTCTTCTGTTCTATTCAGGCCTTCAACTGATTGGATGGGGTCCATCCAAATTAAGGAGGGCAATCTGCTTTACAAAAAGTTCATTGATGTAAATGCTGGTCTCATCCAAAAACCCTCACAGAAGCATCCGGAATAATGTCTGACCAAATACCTGGGCACTGTGGCCCAGCCAAGTTGACACATACAGTTAACCATCACAATGTGTCACTTGCAGACTAAAGCACTTAATTGTTAGTGTTCAACTTCCCAACCCTCGGCCATGGTGAACCTCCAAGTTTTGATTGAGACATCAGCACAGTGAAGCGGAGGAATCTCAGTGAATCTGGGGTCCTAAGTGAGGCTAGTCCTCCCTCAAGCCCACACTGGACCTATATCACGAGCAAGAAATAGACCCTCGCTGTTTAAGTCAAGGGGACTTTGGGATTGTTTAATACTGCAACCAACCTGGCCTGTCCTAACCAACGATGTAGGACTGAAATTTGGCAGTGGCCATGTGGATGGAGAGGAAGAACAGATCTGGAGTAAATTAAGGGCTCAAATCAACCAAGGACAAGGGAACAGGAGGAGTCTGCAATGATTCATGGGTGGGACTTGGGGAAACCCATGGAAGTTGCCACCATTTTCAGAGCCTGGGAGCTGGGGAGGCAAGTGTTTGGGCAAAAGATGAGAACTCATTTGGACCTTGTCAAGGATGAGGCAGTCATGGGCCTCTGGGGGACGATGGGGTGGCAGGCACAGAAGCATTTTCTCCATCCGTTCACCAGTGCCTTTCCTTCTCAATCCTAGGTCTCAACAACATAAACAAAACTCTTGAGCAAGCATAGGTCCTTGAAAAGGACTCTGTATAAAATAAAACCCCAGAAAGGGAGAAAAATCGCCTCGTGTCATCATGGGAAGGGTTTTCAAGGTTCAGTGTTGAAGCCCTCCTTATCTGGCTGGTCTCCTCCAAAATCTCGTCCTCTAAGGTCCTATATCTTGAAGCTGTGTCTGTGTTAAAATTGTTTTAGTCACCCCCCTCAAATAGTACCATATAATGACCAGTAGAGAAACTTTACATATAATGTGTCGATAATGCTTTTAAATATAACAGGCAGAAGCCATGTTAAGAAGCAGTAGGATGTCTCTTCTACATCAAACTCACTTGAGCTTAAAACCGGGAGAAGGTGCATGTACTATACCCCCATCTCTGTGTGGATTGTAGTGGGGGGACTCAGTTGGCTGGAATATGTTGGGGAAACGCTCATAAACGAAGATGCTTGGATCTTTGGATACTTGGACACACATTGTGGCCTGTTGGTTTAATTTTACCCATTAACCGCAGACTGCACCCCAAACTCTCACTCCTTTTGCACAGGCGTGTCTCGATCCATTTGGGCTGCTGTAACAAGAATCGTAGACCTACTCACAACAGACATTTATCTCTCACAGTCTGGGGGCTGGACGTCCTGGATCGGGGCGACAGCATGGGCTGACCCTCCTCCGAGTTGTAGGCTGTCACCTGCTCATTGTGTCCTCTTGTGGCTGAGAGCAGAGAGAGGAAGCCAGCTCTCTTGTGATGCTCAGAAGGGCGCTAGTCCCATTCGAGACGCTTCACCCCCATGGCCTTATCTACCCCAGTTATCTCCCAGAGGCCTCACCTTTCGATACTATTACCCTGGAGGGAGGGTTTCAACACAGGAATTCTGGGTGGGCACGAGCACACCGTCCGTTACCCATGTGTTTTCTTGGTCGAAGAATAACGAGATGGGAGTGTGACAGCCTTAACACCAATCTGCCACCATGACGAGAAAAGCAGCATGGTGTCCATGCCAACGTTAGCGAGGACCACCCTGTGGCTTTGGCACATCGAGCGCTGTGATCTGCTCGAGGCCGGATCAGAGTCGGGCGTCTGGCCTCTGTCTTCCGCACCGAGCCTCAGTGCCCTTTTTGGGAATTCCAGCTCGTCCTCATTATGATCCATTGCAAACTTGAGCCTGCCAGACCCCCACATTCCAAGCCCTTGGGGAAGACGCCGTAGCTGGGGCTTCTGGGTCCACTGCAGTTCAGGGTCGTGTCATTGACAACAGCAGCTCTAGAGAAAGGTGTTCAGCAAGAACAGAATGTTTTCTCTCCTTGAGTCTAAGTTTTTTGGTGTGTCTGAAGACTATGTGCAGACCCAAGTGCGACGAGCACCCGGAAGGTGAAAGGACTTCCCGTGAGCACTTCCTCTGTCACGAACGGATGTTTGACCTGTGTTGTGGATGAGGTAGTGATACCTCAGGAGGAGCTTGAAGCCGAGTGTTGATGCCCGAGCCCTTTCTTTCAGGGGCAGGGGGTGGTTTGGGAACTTGTTTACTTAAGGTCGGATTGGCAGAGGGCAGAGACATGAAGGTCACGTCCAGTGAGATGCTTTGGGGGACAACTGAGACCAGGAAGCCAAAGTGAAGGTCACATCCACAAAGCGCCAGCAGCCCCGCCGAAGTTAGGGAGACGCACCCAGGTGTTTCGCACCGGGCAAAGACGGATGGGGCCTGGAGTGAGCGGATTAGGAACGGAGGAGGGGCTTCAGATGCTCCTGTGACAGCTCTGAGGACCCCAGGCCCAACCCGCTGGGCGGGTGGTACAAGACCTGGCCAGTGCTGGGCCCCTGGGGTCCTCGGACCGGCAGCGGGGACCTGGCCCAGGAGGAGCTGGAGCCACGTGGGGGACGGGTCTGTTCGGCTAGACTTTCCGAAGAGGTCAGAGCCCTCCAGCACCAGCTTGCTTGCCCAGCATGGACGCAGCCTGGCGCCCCGGCAATGACTTGTGAATGTGCTGAATTGTGGACTCTCGCAGCCAAGGGAAGGAAGGGGCATAACACTGGTGCTTCCTGCTGCTTGTGGGGGAGAAAACAGGGGCGTGCGAACAGTATTTGTGGGGTTCGTTGTGCTGAGACAGCAGCTGCAGCAAAGAGAACCATTTCCAGTGGCCCCAGGGTCTTAGCCTCAGACCCCTCGCTCACCCCAAACTCTTTTCCTGGTGCCGTGAGTCTCTCCAGACTTTAGTGGGGCCTTTCTCTTTCTTTCCAACTTTTCTTTCCCTCTCTCTCTCTCTCTCTCTCTCTCTTTTTCTGATTCTTTTGGGATTTGGGAGTTCATAATGTTCCTCTGCGGCTCACCCATCATCTTGGGTGTTTATCATTTGGGTCTACCAGCGCCCAGGGAATGTGCAAGCCTAGACCAGCTTGTTTTTCTGCGTGGCCTGTTGGATTGGCCAGAGGGCGAATAGGGTCTTCCTCCCTCTCCCCTCGTCCCTCTTTCCCCCGGCTAAAGATGATAAGGTTAAAAAAAATGGAAAGAGAAAACTAAAATTAGGCACGTGTGGCCAACGGTTCTGCTGCGAGCGATGGAGAACTACACCATGCCCACGTTTCTGTTTTTCCCAGGATCTGAAGAACGGCCTTGGCTATTTGGGTAGCTGGCTATTCCTGGGCACATTTCAGAAATAACTCATGTTTATTTATTATTGGGTATTTATAACAGAGCAGGTTTCCAAGAACCCCACAAAGAAGCGTGGGTCCCAGCAGTGGCTGGGGTGGGGGGGGGGAGGGGGTAGGGAGGGTTGTCATCCATGCTCCAACCACCCCCGCCTCTCGCCTCTGCCTCTCAGAAGCATTCCTGCCTGCTGAGGCCACAGCCCCAGGCAGGGGTGAGGGGGGCTGACCGAGCTTTGTTCCTCTGTTTCTCTGCTGAGGCTTCCCTGAAAGGACGTCAGAGCCTAAATCGGATTACTTCTAACATTTGATGGAGTATGCACACACATACACCCGCGCTCTGGGCTCAGGCGGAGATTAGAGGTGACACTGCAGGAGGCACAAAAGGAGGGTAGATTCCTGAACAGTCATCCACAAACCTGAGTCACCAGGAATGCTGACAGCCCCCCGGCACTGACCTCAGCCCCCCCTCCTGGCTCTAGGAGGAACCCTCTGACCCCCAGGTCTTAGGGCAATTATTTTTAGCCAGGAAATCCAACCTGTGGCATTCCCAGGGTTCCCTGAAGGGAGCCAGGATTTCAGGGAGGCCTCCTTTGACCTCACTGAGATTCCATCTTGACCTCGGCCTGAGAAATTAGAGATTGGAGAGGATGGAACCTCAGAATCCATTAGTCCACGGTCTTTGTTCGGTAAATGGACCTGGAGAGGCTGAATGTCTTGTTCAAGGTCAAACAGCTGCTAATCTGCCCTCCTGGCTCTCCCACCCCACCCTTCCTCCTGCCCTTTGTCTGTTATGGAAGTTCCCAGGCAATTAGTTCTCCGGATCCCCTGCATTCTGACAAATTATTGAGGATTCCCAAGAGCTTTGGTTTATGTGTCTCATATCTATCGATACATCCCGTGTTAAAAATTAGAGCTGGGAAGTTTTAAAAAATAGGACTTAGGCATTCACTCAAAATTGGTTAATAAACTCACTGCATGTTAACTTACAACACTTTATGACTAATCGCTATGTTTCCCAAAACAAAAGAATTTAGTGAAAAGAGTGGCGTTAGTCTACATTTTGCCAATGGTTTTAATGTCTAGTTTAATAGAAGACGGTGGGATTGTGGTATCTGCTTCTGCATTCAAGCCCCGCCGTGAGGGAACAAGGATGAAAGGAACAACTTCATGTCTTCCGATGATCATGAAAACATCTGGGACACCCCTCGGGGTCCCTATACCACACTTGGAGAACCACCCATCTGTAACGTATCTGTATTTGCCTCCTCTAGAACTCTCTTTTTTACTGGCGCTCATCCAGTCAGTCATCCAAAGAGTAGTCATGGTAGAACTACCAGGTACCAAGGTGGGAATTTAAACACAAATACATCATATGTGAACCTCAGTCCAAAAACTCGGTTACAAGAGAAACAGAGCCAACTTTATTTTAACATAGGATCTGGTTTCATTCCCACCGTCTGCCAGGTTGCCGGGAAACAATCTGAACCCTTCTTGGGCTCCCAAAGATGATGGCGTATTCTCGGGGTCTTGGATAGTGCAGAAGCTTGGGGGGCGGTCCTGTGGCCCTTGAGGCTCAGTCTACACGGGGGCAGTTGGGGGAGGCACCGTCCGGTCCCACGACCACTTCCATCCTACGCTTTCACGTCAGGCTGGAGGCAGGGGGCTGCTGGCCCGTTTCCACCTGCCTCTCTCCCCCAGGGGAGCCAAGAATGTGGGTGCAGCTCCCCCATCACCTCCCGCCCCGGAAACCATGGATCCTCTCTCTCATTCCTTCTCTCTGCCCCTGGCTCCCTCCCTCCCAGGGCAGATGAATCTCTTGTTGGGGGAAATCTTTGCAGCCACGTTTCTTCGCAACGGTCTCTCATCCTCCCAACAAAAGTCAGCACGATGTACGGGCTATTTCTGATTTCCACCCCGCCTCGCGCCTCTCCCTGGGGATTAAATGAGTTAATAATAAATGTGCCCGGCACACACTGCGGACCCAATAAATGTTGCTATTAATATTCTTTAAAAACTTGTTTCCAGCTTTAGTGAGATGTAACTGACGTGTAACCTTGTGGAAATTTAAGGGGTACCAGGTCTTGATTTGAGGCACTTAGGTAACTACCCGTCTTGCCACTTTTGCTCTGGGATACCAAGGTACAAAGTTTGAACAAGAAAAGGGAAAAATTCAGGAAGGAAACCGTTCAGAGTTCACATGGGCACGTGTCCCGTGACAATGACACGTGGTCCCCTCTTCACTGGTGGTCTGTCGATGCAAAGTGGAGGACCGAGAAGCGCCCCCAGGCCCCCCCTCCTCTGCAGCCACGTTTTGCCTTGGATCAGGCCGCGTGTTTACTTGCAGAGAAGTCTGCTCCTGGGTGTCCCGGTGGTGGGGTCATTGTCATGGAATGTGAGCATCAGCAGGGGCTTTGGAAGCTTCTGCAGTCCCTGGGTCCCCAGCATCGCCCCGCTCGAGGCCCCTTCAGGGATGCGCATGTCTACAGAGACATCCCCTTCCTCTCCAGCACCTCCGCCCTCCTTCAGGAGTCTGCCGCTCAGGAGTCTTTGCAGCATTAGCTGTGAGCTCAGAGCCTTCTGGAAAGCACCCCCTCGCAGTCTGATGGGAGCTGTGGGCCAGTCCAGGCCATTTCCGGGGGCAGGCAGAGCATGGCAGGTCCATTCTGTAGGCCGTCAGCAGCTATTCCTGGAGTGACAGGTGTGCGTGGGCAGAGCAGTGGGTCTGTGTGCAGACTGACGGTGTCCTCTGTGGGATGACGGTGGAGTCGCTGTGGCCTCTCCCAGCAGAACCGGAGTTCTTTTTATTTATTTTTTAAAATTTTTTAATGTTTATTTTTGAGAGACAGACAGAGCAAGGGGAGGGAGGGCAGGCAGAGAGAGAGGGAGACACAGAATCCGAAGCAGGCTCCAGGCTCTGAGCCGTCACTCATGGACCGTGAGATCATGACCTGAGCCGAAGTCGGACACTTCACCGACTGAGCCACCTGGGCGCCCCGCAGAGCTGGGGTTTGGACTCAGTTCTGTCTTCACCAAGACTCATGCTGGTCCTTGTTCATGTGCCCATCTTGATGGCGCTGCTAAGGCACATCACTACTAGTCGTGTGTGCGTGTGTGTGTGTGTGTGTGTGTGACAGGCGTGTCCACAGCCACACGGCGGAGAAAAAAGGTGCAGCTGTAATTCCCTCCATGGAGCCTTAGAGGGAAGTCTGGAAGAAACTTGGCTGGTGGGCAATGAAGGTAGTTTTTAAGTGGAAGAGGCCCTTTGCGTTTTTCTCCGGGTGCGATGGTCGTGGCTGGGTGAGCGTCCAGCCTGGCGAGAGCTGCCGTCGAACTCCCTTGCGATGCCAGGCTGGCTGTGGGGTCTGGTTCCGACCGGCCCCTGTGGTTGGACACCAGGCTCCTGTGTGACTGGACAGCCTTACCCTCATGGCCCCCAGAACGGAAACTGGAGTTGAGCCGGGTTCCTTTCAGCCGCCGCCCCCCCCCCCCCCCCCCCCCCCGCCCCAAGGTATGAGCAGAAAAACGGAATTAGGACTGAGCCCACGGCCCCCAGCCCCTGGCTTCCTGCACAAGCTAACTGAGCTGTGGGGGCTCCGATCAAGATACACACTAGATTGCCGTTCAGGAAGAAGTCTGCACCGTCTGGCCGGCAGACTCGTGCGAGGTGAATCAGAGGTGACTCACGTGCCTTCGGAGGAGGAAATGACTTCTCAGACTGACCTTCCTCTCCGGGCACCCATCAGTCACTTGCAGAAAACAAAAGGGAGCAAGAGAGAAGACAGTTTGCAAGCTCCTGGTTGCAAGCTTCCTTCCCCCCCTCCCCCCCCCGCCCCAGATTTGATGGGACTGTCGCGGCTGGTGAGGCTCCTGGGGACACGGGGGTGTTTTTTGGCCAAGTCAGGCCCGATCTCTGAGGTGGAGAAGTTCCCTGCAGACAAAGGCTATTTTTCTCCATGCACTTTTCATGGTCCCTCTTGTGTAGCACAACCTGGGTTCTTCTCCTGGGGCTTAGCGCCAAGGCTGGAGCCCCTGGGGCATCACACAGCAGCCCTTTAGAGACCTTCCTTTAGAGGCATCTGTGGTTTAGAACCCAGATTCCATCCTGCGCCCAGGACTCTGGTTACTGCATTTACAGCCGTCCTCCACAGGGGACTCTGGGAAGGCATGGGACTTTCTGTCTAAAGTGCTTTGGGCGGTGGGCAGTCCGCCCTGCCCACTGCTACGGTGTGGCAGTATCTCAAGGCATGTGTGACTTCACGTGCCGATCATTTTATTTCCACATCTCATGAAGGTGCTTCGAGTCCTAGAGAGTTAGACACGGAGGGGAATTCAGATCATCTAAACCCTTAACCTGCCGGTAGAGGACACTAGGGCTCGATGTCTGCGACATGGCGACGGTCAGGGAGCAGATTCACGGAAGAACCTCTCTGTTTGGTCCACGGGGTGTTTGGTGGTCTTCCCAAGGCTAGTTAATACAACTACTGAGTAATAATAATAATGGTGATGATGATAATAATAATAATAGTAAGTTGCTTCTGTCACTCCGGAGATTACGCCTTAGGTTTGGGACGCAGATCTCCGTGTGCGTCCCTGTGATGTTAGGTGTGACTGGAGCCCACGTTTCCTGAGGCAGGGAGCTGCTGGCCGAGACGAGCCAGTCATGTTTTGGGGTGTGATTTCTCTCTGTAGCCTAGAATCCAGATTTTTTCCCTCCTCTGTTCTTAGTCAACGCAGGACTCCGTCTCCATAAGATCTGGGGACTGTTTCACTACAACGAGACTGTCATCATTTCATTTCACGGCCCCCATGGGTAACACACACGGCTGTAATTGATGTGGTTCAGAGACCCGCGTCGAAGCAGGAAAAATGGATCCCTCATGACGCTCCAGCGTCTGGCTTTCATGGGAGCGGGAAATCGCTAGCAGATGACGGTAGCGTTCCCAGAGCTAGCGTCTCGGGCCGTCCAACAAAACCCGTTCCTCCTGGCAGCTCGTCCCTCCCACATGTGCTCTGCAGACGCGGGTTATTTGCAGGACGCCCGGAGCGAGGCGATGCTAAATGTATAGCAGCAGGGGCTGCGTGTGTGACGGCTGAGGTCATGGCTTATTCATTTCAAGCTGTAGAGACATTTGGTTTTAAAAACCCCAGCGACTGCCCCGGGATTGGCTTTCAGAGTTCTTTTCCTGTCCAAAGCCGGTGGGATCAGCACTTACATCACTGGCCCCACTTAACCCTTTGGGGCGGGAGAGGGTCTGCTTCCTCTAAGTCATTCCGGGAAATTTTGCCTTTTGGAGGAAGATGATGTGAGTCCCTGTGATTTACCATGAACTCGCTAAAAATGTGTGCGATGTGTGTGCACTCAAACCAGAGGCACAAAACTAAGAAACGATACGAGACTCAGAAACACACATCTCGGGGCTTTGCAGGAGGCCTTCAGATACGTCCATTTCTGGAACCAGGCTCCTCACTTGTAGTATCAAAGTGGCTGGGGGCACAGGGACCAGAGTATTTCCCAATCCCTCTCCAGCTTCTATTATGCGAGGCCACGGACACACTCAACCACGTCCTCTAAGTCTGTGTTTAATCTGTGAGCCTCTTCTCCCACGACGGATGTTTTCTTGAGGTCAGGGGGCACATCTGGGTGCACATGGCTATTTTTCTAGGTCTTCCTGCCCCTCTGGGTTCACTACTCTCGAACCGGACAGGTTAGATGAGAGGAAGGGAGGAGGTGAGGAGTGTCCCCACCTCCCACACTGTGTCACAGGCGTGCACTGGGGAAGCGGCGGCAAAATGGGATGAGAGCGCGGGGAGGAAACGGGGAGGGGCAGGGACTCGCCTCTCTTTGCACAAAGTCGTCCAGGTTAATGGCAACCCCGAGGGATGGTGTGACAAGGAACCACCACTGTTCCCAAAGGGTGGCTCTTTCCAGGCACACAAAGGGGGGTCATCACTGTCACTGAGCCTGCTTGGAACACGTGCAATAACACAATCGAAGATAAATCGCAAATCAACACCCTAGTTAACAAATGACAGTGTAGCGAAACTCTGCTCTCCCAGAGAAAGAAGATTGGAAGGGGGGGAAGGGCTACCATGCGTACGAATGTGCATGATTTGTATTTTCTTCTGCTTCTTGACTTGTATTTTCTAAAGTGTCAACCGCAAATACAGACCACTTATTTCCGGAATAAGAAAAAACATTGTGTTTATTTTTGTAAAGTTTATTTATTTTGAGAGAGGGGTGGGGAGGATCGGTGAGAGAGAGAGAGAGACAGAGAGAGAGAATCCTAATCAGGCTCCGTGATGTCAGCACGGAGCCCGACGTGGGGCTTGATCTCACGAACCGTGAGATCATGACCTGAGCTGAAATCAAGAATCTCTCAGTCGCTTAACCTACTGAGCCACCCAGGTGCCCTCTTAATCCCATTTAATTGGTAATTTAGGGACAATGATAGGACCACGGGAGGGAGTTTCTCAAAATGGGCTTCCCACAGCCCCCAGGGAGAACCGTGCTCACTCTTCCTCCCTCTCGAGAGGATTTGGGGGATTGTGCACACTCCTCTTCCCAAAGCAAGACACTGAGCAACGCGTAGACTGCCCTGATGCCCAGGCCGGGTGAGTTCTGTCCCCTCGCATCTCGCTCCCGCGTGACCAAAGACACCAGACTACCTTCCTCCTGTGCTGCCGACACATGGCGGGTCTGCTTGTCAGCCCGCCTCTCCAAGTCCTCAAGCAACCCACTGAGAGGGCCAAATTTTGCCATTTCCCTCTTGAGTTCTTTCTCTTTTTTTAATATTTGTTTTCCAGCTTTATGGAGATATGACGTACATATCATATTGTATAAGTTTAAGGGGTACAAAGTAGAGATTTATATATATGGCAAAATACATACACATATATGTTGCAAAATGATTACCACAGTAAGATTAGTTAGCACATCCAAAAAATATGGAACGCTGCACGAATTTGGGCATCATCCGCGCTCAGCCGTCAGGCTAATCCTGTCTGGATTGTTCTGATTTTAGCACTCAAGTTACTTCTAATGGCCTTGCTTGGTGCTTCATACATACGAAACATTAAGAAGTAAGTGCCAAATGCAATCATTAAAAAAATGTCTTTTTATTTAATGTTTGTTTATTTTGAGAGAGAGAGAGAGCGAGAAACAGAGCGTGAGCAGGGGAGGGGCAGAGAGAGAGAGGGAGACACAGAATCCGAAGCAGGCTCCAGGCTCTGAGCTGTCAGCACAGAGCCCGACGCGGGGCTTGAACTCACGGACCGCGAGATCATGACCTGAGCTGAAGTCGGGCGCTCAACCGACTGAGCCCCCCAGGCGCCCCCAATGCAATCGTTTTTGACTTGCACAGATAACATCCTGCCTACTGCTGAGAACCCGTGAGACAAGGACCCGGGGGCATCCCAGGTGGAGTTTGGCAGTTACGACAGAGAAAGGGGCTGTCAGAGCATCAGGGGCGTGACCCTGTGAGCAGGCAAGACACACAGGGACAGGCCGCGAAGCCTTGTTTGTCACCGGTCACCTGTTTGCGTTTGCCTCCCGCGTGGCCTGGAGGGGCTGGCGGAGAAGACAGACCTCGATGGAAAGCGCAAGCACGGCCGCTTAGGCTGCGGTTTCCCGCCCTGGAGATCCGCATACGTAACCAAGAGAACAGGACCCGTCGAGGTACAGCGGGCGGGAACTAGGCCCTCCACCAGCACAGCCCCAGGGTCGGGTCAACACAAGCTCCCAGCCCTGCCGGCATCAGCCATCGGCGTTTGGAGGCTGGGAGTCCTGCACCAAAAGGCTCCAGCAGGAGTCTCGTCCCATTCCAGAAGACGCGTCTACGCAGCGGCCGTGTGCTTGCTCAGGCCACACGGGGCCACATGGGAGCTGGAGCCAGCCTCCCCTTCGCCGCCCGCCTGGCCCAGGCTCCTTCATCTCCCACAGCTGTCAGGCCAGGGGACAGCACGTGAAAGCAGGCGGCTCATCATTCCCAGGCAGCCTTTAGTTACGCCTGCCCCTGCCCCGCCAGCCCCACAGACCCCCAGCTTAGCACCTTTCATGCTGGGAGGCCTGCTCTCCCAGCCAGTGTGACCCGGAAGGGCCTCGTCCAGACGCAGCGCTCGAAAGTTCCCCACGGCTGGGTCTGGGAAGCTGCGTGGGGGCCTCTCGAGGGCCTTGCGTGAAATGCAGGCACAGGTGCCCGCAGACCCTGGGGAGCTCAGCTGGCCGCCCCCCAAGGCTGCGGGTCAGAGAGCACATTCCAGGCCCAGCCCCCTGTCACCCCCATGGCAGCTCGTCTCCTGGACCTCAAGCAGGCCACTGGAGGGTGGTGACTGTGCCGTCATCCTCTAAAGTTATTTCTATTGGCTCGGTCGGGTACACATATTACGTAAAGCATCTAGAAACAAAGGCAAAAGGCAAGTGTGTTGGAACAGCACGAGAGCATCCTGCTGTCTGACACCCTGTGACATGAGGACTTGAGGACTCTGGATGGAGCTGCCGGATGTGGCCGGAGGAGAAAGCCTGAACCGCAGGGCGCACTGAGGGGGCTAGAGGCACAGGGGCGTGGGGGTCCGGGCGGGGAGACTGGTGTCACTCCCTCCCGCAGCTCCCTGCGGATGCATAGACAGGATGGACAGAAGCTCCCTCCTTCCTCTGCTCTCCCGGCTCAGACCTTCACCTCTTGGTCACCCCGTGGCTTTCCCCCCTTCTTTGGTGGTGGAGGAGAAACGACTCACATGAGCTGGGAGGCCTGAGAAGGGAGGCAGCTAGGCAGGGGGCTGGGCCCCCAGGTCAGGAGAAGAATGTGTGAAATCAGGAAGCTGGGGGGAGCCGAGCCCTGGAGTCAGATCAGACTTGAAGTCAAATTTGGGACTCCTAGCAGGAGGGCCTGGGGCTGGCGGCCTCGGAGGGCACACAGGCTCCGTGCAGGCCGAAGGGTGCAGCCTGCGATCCCCAAAGTCGAGATCGGGGGCTGGGGCCGGCCATGGGTTGAAAAAGAAGCCTTTCTCTGTCCATCCCCCAGGGTTTCCTCGTTTTAATCCCTGGCCTCTTCAGTCCAGATGGCAGCACTGGGGCCATCACAGTCACATGCACAGAAAGACGGTAGCGAGATGGGCCAATTCAGCCCCAAACTCGGCTCTGGCCGTGTCTGAAACCCCTGGCACCAGCCTCACTGCTCGCGGAGCTGCTGAGAAAGATGCCTTTTAATTAGGCTGCTTTGGTCTCTGTGAGGGTAATTAGCGTCCCCGTATCAGAGGTGCCAGCCTGGAACCCAGAGTCCTCGTTACCCACCCCCTCCCCTCCCGCGCCCCCTGGAGTCAGCTGACCGCCTCCTCCCTCCTCCTTCTGCTGATTAGCTCCCCCCAGCTGTCCTCCCGCTCGCCTCCTGGGTCACAGGCGAGCGTGGGGGAGCCGTCCTGACAGCCCAATAAACTGGCTTCAAAACAGCTTCGCTAAGCCCACTGGGGACACCAGGCCTCCCGCCTCCTGCACCCCCATTTCTCTGCCCCGTGGTCCCAGCTGTGCCGTGGTGATGCCGTCACTCAATGGCCTGGAGCTCAGGGCTATTTGGGGGCAGCTCCTGGCACATGCCAGCCTCTGTCTAGGGCGCCTCCCGAGGCCCCCCGGGTCCTCGCTCCCAGACCCACAGCTGCTGCGCGTCCCTCGGTTTTCTCAGGGAGAAGGGGCGCCGGCAGGGGGCAGGCCGGAATCTAGCAGAGGTGGTTCAAGGATTACGTGGCGACGGGCTCCTGGAGAGAGGACAGAGTTGCTAAGTTTTGGGTGGGCTGTCCCTGGAGTGGAGAAGGAGAACACCCGCGTTTGGCGACCCCGGGGTCCTGGTCGTGAATTCCATGACAGAAGAGCCCTGGGCGCGGGAGTGAGGTGAGCCCTGGCCGCACATTCAAAGAGGCGCTGGCTCTCAAGTGTGAGCAAGTCCCCCCTGCTCTCCCTCTCCCCTTGGGGGCAACCTCACCCTCCGGCGGGGCGCTAGAGCGAAAAGTACCAGGGTGAGAGGGCGGGAGCCTTCCCCAGACCGCATGTCTGCACCTGAGCTTTCCCATCTGCAAAACAGGTGCGGTAAAACCCCGGCCCGTCCACTTTGCAGGGTTGCTGTAAACACACAACCTGTCGCTGCCGGGACACGCAGGCTGCCGGGCGTGTAACCGGGAGCCTGCTGTCGTCCGGCCCAGCTCTGCATCTCCGAGACGAGGGTCACTCGCAGGAGAGAGAGGCTGACCGGGCTGCAGGCACTGGCCGGGAGCTCCCACCTGGGGCCCTGGAAGAGAGGCCTCCTGCACAGGGACTGGACGGCTGCCAAACTTCCTCAAAGGACAATGGAAGATGCTGTTTTCTCCGATGGGAAAGCCGGAGGGGCGGGTGCCTGCAGGTCCCCCAAAGGTCAGGCAGGACACCAGGAGCGGGCATCACGATGCCCCGCCCTTCCCAGGGCCTGGGTGCGGGCCCCCCCACCCCGGACGAGCTCTAGGAGCTGGTCGGTCCTGCGTCCCGGGGCCGCGGGGTGGCAGGAAGTGACACCAGTTGGTCACTGCCACTAGTGTTAATGGGTCAACACCACACAAGCCATTCGTTGATTGCCGTCGGTGCACCGTAAGAGGTTTTTACAAAGATGCTATCTGCGCCTTCTGGAAGATTCTAGGCTTCTTACGGGAAACGCAGACCAGCATGACAGTGAAAGGCAGCGCGGTGGGCTGAGACCAGGGACCCGGGAGCTCACCGCCCGGGTTTGAGCCCTGACGTGACTACTTACTGGCTGTACCTCAGTTTCCCCTTTCAAGATGGGAGTGAAGATAATTACGGCATCTCCTTCATTAAGCTGCTGGGAGGGTCAAATGAGTCACTGTCTGCAAAGCCTTTAGAACAGCGTCTGCTTTACACACTCATGTGTCCGTAACATAAACCACATGGAAGTGAAATAAAAACGTGGCCACGCGGGAAGAGACGAGATGGGATTTTCTGGTTTTCAGGTGAGGCCTGGCAGTCTTCCAGCACGGGGTTTGTTTTTTAAGCCTAGTTTCTGTTGCTTTGCATCTGTTTGGGGTTTGTGGGAGAGGCGCTCGGGAGGGAACGCTGTGCCCGCGTAGGAGACCCCACGAGCGGCTGAAGGCCGTGGCCTACCTTCTTGCAGAGCATCGTGCGACGTGCACATCACTTCTCTGACCCGTGCTCCCGAAATTCGTACGGCCGGGCATCAGGAGACAAGCCTTGGCCGGGGTCACGGGGCGTGAGGTCATCTGCGGTGGTGCGTGGGGCCAGTTCACAAAGATGTGGGGACTGAGTGAGAACAGGACAAGTAGGGCAGTTGTATAATGTCACATCCCTGTTGGGTAAGGCCCCCTCCAGGCCTCCCAAGACCCGGAGGGGAAGAAGAGAGACCCCCAGCCTGAGAACAGAGGTGACAACATGGCTTCTCGCGGCTCCTGCCCAGGCTGGAGCTCTGGGTGGAAAATGCGCTTTCTGGGCATCCACGGTCCTCAGACCAGCGGGTCCCTGTGGACCACCCAGAGAGAGCCAGCCCTGTCATTAGTGGGTCCCCCAAGGGCAGCAACGTGGGTTGGGAGCTTGTAGGCTCTCAGTGTCCTGGGGAGAGAGAGGGTCATAAGTTCCTCTAAGTAGAGCTACCTGGGTACAGACCTCACCCTCACGGGCACAGCCTGACATCAAGTGGCAAGAGTCTGGAGGTCGAGTTGCCCAAGCATGCTGAGGCTGGCCAGGCATTCAGAGCCCAGAGCCTTCTAGGCAAAAATAACTCGTGAACCTTTTAAAAGTGCGCAGCTGAGGGGGCACCTGGGTGGCTCAGTCGACTGAGCGTCTGACTTCGGCTCAGGTCATGTTCTCCTGGTCCGTGGGTTCCAGCCCCTCGTCGGGCTCTGTGCTGACAGCTCGGAGCCCGGAGCCTGCTTGGGATTCTGGGTCTCCGTCTCTCGCTGCCCCTCCCCCACTCGCCTTCTGTCTCTCTTTCTCTCCCCAAAATACATAAACATTAAATTGGTCCCCAGACTTCAAATTAAAATAAATAATAAATAAATAGAAGCGCACAGCTGAGTCACTGATCCCAGTGGCCACCGCTCACGAGCATTTCCTACGTGCTTTTCTGCGTGCTTTATCTTGAGCGGCTGGCTCAATCCTCCCTAAAACCCTAGGAGTGTCATCTCCATTGTATAGAAACAGACACAGAGAGGTCAAGTCGCCTTTTCAAGGACACACAGCTTATGAGCACTAGAGTTGGATTCAAACCCGGCCATTCTGGCTCCAGGATTCTTGCTCTCCACCACAACAGGAAGCAGCTCCAGAGTCACCCCCCCTCCCCCCCGCCGTGACACGCTCACGTTCTAAATACAGTACTGGAACCCAGATTCAAATCGCATCAGCCGTGAACTTCGAAGACCTGTACACTCTCCCGGAGGGAGTCCCAGCCATGGGGCCTGGGGGGCAGGTGAGAACCAAGCCGCTAAGGTGTCGCGTTCCGATTGCTCCCGCGGGGTGTGTGAGTGATTGGAACCCTCGAGACAATTTCCGTGCCGCCGAACCTCCCCGGGTGTGTATTTCTCAAAATGACTGGGTTGGGCCCATTACTCTAATCTATAATAACGTCTCTGTTGTGAATAACCTCGCAGTCATCTGAAGCGCGCGAGCTCTGCCCGCAGCTCTGGGGCATCTGTGGGTCTGACGGGCTCCTCTCCTCCCCAGAGAAGGAAGGCGATGGGGCCAGGATGCGTTCTCGGTTTCTCGTACTGAATCAACCACGGAGGGGTCCCACGGTGGACACCTGCTCCTGGATCTGGGGCCGCTCTCCCCGCTGAAGGGCCTCTGTGGCCCCTGTTTACCTTTCCTCCAACCCCGTTTCCCCCCCCTCCCCTTGCTGGGGCGTGGGGCGTGTCCTTGGGGACAGATTGTGAAACCAGAGCTGTGGCTGGCATTTTGGCATTCCCTCCATTGTCTGGAGAGCCTCCCCACAGAACAAACCTGCCTGGGATTTGCATTAAGCTCCGCGCCTCAGGAGGCCAGGGGGGCCAGCGGCAGCTGTTGCTAAGGCAACCCGTGGGGCCCAAATGAGTCACAGAAAAGAGCCCAGAGCCTTGGACTCCCCGGGGGTCAAGGAGTTGAGGGAGGGCCCGGGTCCAGTGTTCAGGAACAATTGTTCTAAATGTCAACTGCCGAAGATCCCCTGCTGGCTCTGGTCAGCCAGCTCCACTGACAGGTGCTCCTGAGGGTCTGCCTCGTGGGGCAGCGGGGGGGGGGGGGGGGGGGGTCTCCCCGGCCCTCCTGGCTGGCTGTTGGCAGTCCCCGCTCCCCTTTTCTCTTCCTTTGTTGAGTCTCTGACCCACCTTTCCCAGGTATGGGAACAACAGCATCAAAAGACTGAAACGCAAAACAAACATCGATGGAAACAAGGCCTGGGTGGGACAGATGGGGGTCAGACCCACCCTGAGCCTCAGCCAGCAACCCCTGCTCCGAAGGGCCTGTCTCAACATCTGACCCAGGCCAGTGACTCACCAGACCCCACGGGGGAGGACCCACAGCAGTTTCCTTTCTGGGGAACCAGAGACGCCTTTTTCCTTTGAAGACCTGGAGAGACCGGGCCGAGCCCTTTCTCTGCTCCCTGGTCCCTCCACACCCCATCCTGTGCAGCTACGCCTGGGGGCCGGCCTTTACGCCGGGCCCAGACAGGGCCATTTTCACTCCCGGAAGATGGAGACCCTGCAGGTTCTGGGTACTAACGTACTTCCCTCACCTGAGCACAGGGAGACCTTTCCTCACTCCTGAGCTGGCCTCTGCGCCCTCCCCACCCCACCTGCAGGCTCACTTCTAATCCCTTGACGTTCCAACAGACTTTTTAGTTAGCTCTGTCTTTCTCAAACTATCCACATCAAAAGAATCACTCAGAGGCATGTGTCTCAAATTCAGATTCCTGGGGCGCCTGGGTGGCGCAGTCAGTTAAGCGTCCGACTTCAGCCAGGTCACGATCTCGCGGTCCGTGAGTTCGAGCCCCGCGTCGGGCTCTGGGCTGATGGCTCGGAGCCTGGAGCCTGTTTCCGATTCTGTGTCTCCCTCTCTCTCTGCCCCTCCCCGTTCATGCTCTGTCTCTCTCTGTCCCAAAAATAAATTAATGTTGAAATCAGATTCCTGAACCTCCCCCCGCCCCCCACTCCCACCCCCAGAGACCTGCAGAATCAAATACTCTGGGAAGGTTGCCTGGGCATCTGTCTTGGACGAATTGCCCCAAATGATGCTCGTGTTTGGGCAAGGCTGGGGAATCTCGGCCAAGTCACGTGCTTCCCTGCCAGGTCTTCCCAGCCCCTCAAGTCTGTCTCGGGGGCACTGTTGAGGCTGCTAGGAGGAACTGATCCCCGGAGGTGGGCCGGTCAGTTGCACACACTGCCCACCCCCACCCCCCCAGGGAGGCACGGCAGATGGTGCCGGAGAGCATGGCCCCGGGGCCCACTGCTGGCTTCATACTGGCCCCATTGGCTCTGTCTGTTCCCTTCTCCACTGCTGTCATTCCCAGCGTCATCTGGGTGCCCCTGGCCTGCCGTGGTGTGGGTGGCACATCAGTGCCTATTGGTTTGCAAGCAGCTTGAGCCCCATAAGAAAAGGTGGGAGCCCCGCAATGCCTACCGGGTATCTCCGTCTCCTGGCTACAGGAGGTGATACACCTCTGACATAAGCTGCCACGACCATGTGCATCCACCCTGTGACACTCTAACATGCCATCCTGCTGTTGCATTGTGGAAACACCAGGTACGGTGGTGACAGCAGGGCGGGAGCTCAGTAGCTCTGGGTGGCAGTTCTGGCTGCCACCGGCTGCTGTTGGGATCTCAGAGCATTCAGTGTCCTTATATGTAAGACACGGTTAATAATGGGGGTCGTCGCAGGGTCCAGCGCAGAGCACATGGGAGGCCCCTTCCTGTTTATCTTTTCTCTTTCTGTTTAGATACAGGCTGATTGGTTAAACCTCTCTCACTTCTCCTTCTTTCTGGTCCTATTAAAACACTTCTGGAAGTACCTGCATGGCTGAGTCGGTGAAGCATCTGACTCTTGATTTTGGTTCAGATCATGATCTCATGGTTGGTGAGATTGAGCTCCATGAAGACCGCTTGGGATTCTCTCTCTCCCTCTCTCTGTTCCTGCCCCATGCCCGCACATGTATACACACACTCTCTCTCAAAGTAAGTAAACATTAAAATTTTTTTTCCGAAAAAAGTCAATATATAAAAATCAATTGTATTTCTGTATATTAGCATTAAATAATTGGAATATGATATTTAAAAACACCAATGTCATTTACAACATTGTTTAAAAACATTAAACACTTAGAAATGAATTTAATGAAAGCTGTGAAAAAATTCAATGCTCAAAACACTAAACATTGCTGAGAGAAATGAAGACACAGAGAAATAGAAAGGTATCCTATGTTCATGGATTGAAAGATCCACTATGAACATGTCAATTTTCCCCAAATTAT
The DNA here is from genome assembly GCF_014898765.1 of Herpailurus yagouaroundi. NCBI lineage: Eukaryota > Metazoa > Chordata > Mammalia > Carnivora > Felidae > Herpailurus > Herpailurus yagouaroundi. Next base: position 29,614,092 of record NW_024412434.1, read on the forward strand.
GTATAGCTTCAGTACAATCCTAATCATAATCCCAATAGGCCTACTAAAATTTATTTGGAAACCTAAAATCCCAGAAATAGCCAAAACGACTTAGAGAAAGAAGAAAAAGTTGGGGGTCTTATGCTGCCTGACATCAAGATTTACTGCAAAGCTCTGGTTATTAAAGCTGTGTGGTCTGACATGGGAAGAGATACATAGATTGATGGAGCAGAACAGAGAGTTCAGAGGTAGACCACACTTACAGGGACAATTGGTCACTGACAAAGTCACCGAAGCAATCCACTTCAGGGAAAGGATGGCCTTTTTGACAAATGGTGCCGGCAGAACTGGAAAACCACGGGAGAAAAATGAACGTGACCATTTACCTCACCATACACAAAATATTAATTCGAGATGGGTTATTAAACAAAAATATTAAAGCAAAAGCTCTAAAACTTTTAATGGAAAATGAAGGATACTAGCTGTCTGATCTATGGGCAGGCAGAGATGTCTTTGCTAAACGAGCCTCAGACTGGAAGAGAACATTTACAAAGCAGATTATCTAACAAAGGACTGTAGTGAGAATACATAAAGGATTCCTACAACTTGATTAAAACTCAATTTAAAAATGGGCAAAAGACTTGCCAAACTCTTCATGAAGGGATATATTCAACCGGGCAATAAATACACACAAAGGTGTTCAACATGAGTACTCATGACGGTGTTTATTTCATGAAATTCAATGGATTAAATTGATTAATTTCATGAAGTTAAAACCGTGATGAGATACCACTTTGCCCCCTGGAATGGCTAAAATTAGGAAGATTTACAGCTTCAAGCGTTGGCAAGAATGTGGATCTCTTACTCTCATACATCGCGGCGGGGGTATAACACGGCGTGTGGCCACTTTGGAAAAAGGTTGTGCTCTTTCTTATACAGTTAAACAGATGCACTATCACCGAGAAATCCCACTCCTAGATACTCGGCAAAGGGAAATGAAAACGTACCATCTATAACAATACATGTCCGAGAACGTTCAGAGCAGTTAAAAACTGGAAGCGATGCAAATGCGTGCCAGAAAGAGAATGGAGACACAGAGTTTGGAATATCTGTATAACTGGTTTCTACACAAGAAAAAAGGGTAAACTCATGATACATGCAATGATATGGATGACCTTTATGGACATCATGCTCCACAAAGAAGCCAGATACAAGAAGTACATGTACTTGTGTGGGATTCCATTTATATCATGTTCCAGGGCAGATGGAGAATCCATAGTGATGAAATCCGACCCGTGATTGCCTCTGGGTGAGGGCTTGATCAGGAAGGGCCACCAGGAGCTCTCTGGAGTGATAGAAAGGTTCTACGTGTCTTGGTAGGGGTGTGGCTTACGTGGGGATATGCATTTGTCAAAACTCACTGAATTGTACACTTATGACTTGTTCATTTCATTGTATGTAAATTTCTCTCTAAAAAAAAAACCCTACAAACAGGTATTGACCGTTTGTGTCTTTCGATGGTATGGGTTAGTAAATCCGAGACTACTTTGTTTACTACAGGCTTGAGCAATCAAGAAAAATATGTTAGTGATCGTGGGGGCCAAGTTTCTCAGTTGGGGAAGAAAGTCAAAAATACGGAAAGAGGGCAAAGTAGCTTTGTGGTATTGGATTGGAGGCATCAGTGAGAACTCAGTTTTCAACATCTTTCTATTTTTATATAGACATAGGCTATGGATATTGTTGTAGATGCAGAGATAAATATAGATACAGAGGTGTGTGTGTGTGTGTGTGTGTGCATTCCTAGCTTCTTGAACTATTCTGCAACTTTTCTGTAAAGTTGAAATTATATCAAATGAAGAGTGAAAAAATATAGACACCTTTTGGAAAGCCACCTTAAGTTCCTTGCTGACATCTAGAGCCAAGTTAATGTACAAAACACCTTGAGAAAGAGCCCCATCTCCCAGTCTCACTTCTTTCATTGAGGAACTTGCAGGCACACATGGAGGTCACCTCTGGCCACTCCTCCCTCACCTGTAGGAGACTTCCGTTCCAGACTGCAAGGAAACAGGCTCCTGGTGTCTCCCTCTGCCCTCTTGCCATCCGATCGGGCCTCCAGGGCGTCACCGAGCCTCCCTGCACCCCAAGCTGGTGGGTGAAAGGAATCTTCTGCTTTCCTTTCATTTTTGTTTTCGGCTCATGTCAGCAGCAGTGGGGTCTTCGGGTTTGTTTGAGACTGAGACTTCTAACCCAGAGGAGGTGGCTTTATTCTAGGGACCTGCCGGTTCCTGCTGATGCCCCCGGGTCTGGCGCTCACACCCTCTCCATGGACGCAGCTTCTTAGCCTCCAGAGCACCGGCTCTGAACGTTTCTGCAAGTCCTGGGAGGCCACAGTGGTGGAGCCGTTCCCATGCGAGCTGGGTTCATGCAGAAATCCCACCCGAGTTAGAGAATCTTTTCAATTGTGGGCGCTGTGAACTGTAGGTGAGGGCCCCCCCCCCCCGGCACGGGAGGAGGGACAGAATCACAGAGGCCACTTAATGCCCAGGACTGAGTGGTCTGGGCCTTGAGAATGTTTGGTTTCCTACAATTTGAGCTGAGTATTGCCTCTCGCATATTGTGCATTGCTTAGGCTGGCTTGCTTGGTTCATACACACACCCGTTATCTCCATGGAAATGCTGAGGAGCAAAGTCTGTGTGTGTGTGCATGTGTGCGCATGTATGAGTGTGTGCTGTGTGTGTCAGAGAGACCAAGAAAAGAACAGAGGGAGAAGAGACCATAGGCGAGACAGTCGAGGTGAGGTGGTGACAGAGGCTGAGAGGCGGCCGTGTAGATAGGAGGGGTGTGTGGGTAGGGGACCTTCGTGTCTTTGTGAGAGGTGGAGGAACATAGGTGAGCCCCGCCTGGGAGAGGGGCCTATGGCCCAAGGGTAAGGAAGCCTCTCCTTGCACACATGCATGTGTACACGTGTGAGGGTGCACAGTGGAAGCCTTCCGTGAGTGTGTGCGTGCGTGAGAGTGTCGGGGTGCTCCTCTGAGTGCGCGTGTGGGGTTGTGAGTGAGCACGTCAGAGCATGCCTGGGAATATATGTGTGCATGTATGTACGAGCATGTGAGCATGTGCCTATGTGAGTGTGTGCATGTGGATGTGTGTGTGTGAGCATGTCAGCACATGCCTGTGTGTGTGTGTGCATGTGATTGTGTATGTGTTGATGTGCATGTGTGAACATGTGAGTGTGCGTGTGAATATGTGAGTGTGCACACGTGAGCAGGGTGCATGTGCTTGTGGGTATGTGTGCTTGTGTGTGTGTGTTCACAGGTGAATGTGTGCATGTTCATGTGTATGTGTGCATGTTAATGTATGAGTACGTGTGTGTTCGTGCACAAGTGTGTGTGCATGTTCATGTGTGAATGTGTGTGTGCCTGAGTGTTCGTGTGTGAGTGTGTGTGCCTATGAGTGTGCCTGTGCCTGTGTGAGTGTGTGCCCATGAGTGTGTGTGAGCGTGTGTGTGCCCATGAGTGTGTGCATGTGTCAGCATGTGTGTGTGCCCATGAGTCCGTGAGCATGTGCGCCCACGAGTGTGCCTGTGTTCCTGTGAGTGTGCATGTGTGAGCGTGTGTGTGTGTGCCCTTGAGTGTGTGTTCCTGAGTGTACATGTGCCTGTGTGAGCGTGTGCCCATGAGTGTGCATGTGTGAGCATGTGCATGTGTGCCCGTGTGTGCGTGTAAGTGTGTGCGCCCAAGAGTGTGCATGTGTGTGTGTGCCTGTGAGTGTGCATGTGCCTGTGTGAGCGTGTGCCCATGAGTGTGCATGTGTGAGCGTGCTCATGAGTGTGTGCATGTGTGAGCATGTGCGTGTGTGCCCGTGAGTGTGTGTGTGTGCACCCACGAGTGTGCGTGAGTGTGCCCGCGAGTGTGTATGTGTTCCTGTGAGTGTGCATGTGTGAGCGTGTGCGTGTGTGCTTGTGAGTGTGCATGTGTTCCTGTGAGTGTACATGTGTGAGCGTGCCCATGAGTGCGTGCATGTGTGAGCATGTGCGTGTGTGCCCGTGAGTGCGTGCGTGTGAGCACGTGCGCCCACGAGTGTGCGTGTGTGTGCCTGTGAGTGTGCATGTGCCTGTGTGAGCGTGTGCCCATGAGTATGTGCATGTGTGAGCATGTGCGTGTGTGCCTGAGTGTGTGCATGTGAGTGTGTGTGCCTACGAGTGTGTGAGTGTGTGTGCCCGTGAGTGTGCATGTGTTCCTGAGCGTGTGCGTGTGTGCCCGTGAATGTGCATGTGTGAGCACGCCCATGAGTGTGTGCATGTGTGAGCATGTATGTGTGTGTGCCCGTAAGTGTGCATGTGTGAGCATGTGCGTGTGTGTCCGTGTGTGCGTCCACGAGTGTGCGTGAGTGTGCCCGTGAGTGTGCATGTGTTCCTGTGAGTGTGCATGTGTGAGCGTATGCGTGTGTGCCCGTGAGTGTGCACGCACAAGCAGCAGGCAGGCACAGGGAGGCAGAGCGGCAGACGCCGCTGTGGTCTGTTCCCTGCTCCCCTGTGTCCCAGGTCCCACGGGACCACGTCAGGGCCTGGGCCTGGAGCAGGAAGGAAACCGTCTCTGGAAAGAGGCCGACAAAACCCCAGCAGAAGTATTCCCGCAAAGAAAAGCCAGGAGGACTGGCCGGGGCTCTGCCTCTCTTCTTAGCCCCCCGCCCACCCCCAGGCCCCACTGAGGGGAAATGGAAACAAATGTCTGGAGACCCGCCAAGAGCAAAGCAAGCTGTTTGGAGGAGGTTGCCGCCTCTCTGGAGGAGAGAGGGAGAGGGAGGAGGAGAGGGAGGGTGGGGGAGCTGGGGGGAGGGGAGACAGACACCAGCAGGCCTGAGGGCTGGATCTAAGGGGACAGGAGGGGAGGGCATGGGGGGCACAGCAGGCAGTGGGGGGGGCGGCTTTGCCCTGTGCTGCTCCTGTACCCCCTGAGGGAGACACCACCCTGTCCGCACCCGGCCAGGCTCATTTGTGAGCAGGTAGGGCAGAGCAGGGCCTTGGCGTGCAGGTGGGTGGCAGACAGGGACAGCTGTCCCCTCTGACCCCACCGCGGCTGCCCGTCCAGACACAGCAGGCAGGGAGGCCCCTGGCTCCCTCCGGTGAGGCTCAGACACCTGGCGGGGGGCTCAGCTGCTGGGCGTCGACCGCCAGACGCTGCCGTGTGAAGAAATGCTAGAACATCGGCCTCTCTAGTGCCCGCATGTAACTGCCGGGTCCTTGTCCACGGCTCTTCCACGCCCACCGGCCCACGCCAAGTGGGGTCCCGTCCTGCAGCCCGGGGGGTTCCATGCGCCCCTCAGAACTGCCCTGTGAACCCAGGCCCTCTGCCCGGCCCTGCCTCGGGGGCCATGGCGCTGCCTGCCCGGGCAGTCCCACGGGTGACCTGGGACACCGAGGGGCTTGCCCTTGAAGGAGTCGGCGCCTGATTCCTCTGCCCCTGGCTTACGAGGGACGTGAGTAAAGACCAGCTGGTGAGGAGGAAGCTGAACACCTACCTGTCTCTAATTTGGAACACACCTCGCACGCTTCCCTGCTTGCCGGGAGTGCGGCCATCTGGCCCGATCACGTCCTTAGGAAGGAACGTGTCCTATTTGGAGTTATTTATGATTCCCCCCCTTACTGGGCATGATATTCAAGGTTGGCCTCTCACTTCCTGGGCACCTCCTCGGTGGCGGGGCCGTGAGGACACGGTCCCGGCCTCACGGAGTCCACCCTGTGGGACAGAGACCAGTGCTGTGTTGCCCGGGGCCCCAGCGACCCGGGAAGACAGCGTGATGTGACACGGGGCTCGCCACCTGCTTCACAGGCACTTCCTCATCGAACCCTTCGGCTTTAAGTTTTACAAGGGGAAACTGAGGCACAGAGCATTTAAGAGCCCCCGAAACCCGAAGGCACACGGCTGGCGAATCGGATTCGAGGCAAGCCAGGTTCCTAGCCGCTGCCCACTGCGGAGTGGACGGTGGGAGAAGGCTGTCCCAGAGGCCGGGACCTCCCAGGGAACGTGGAGGGGCGGGCTATTCTGGAGAAGGCAGGCGTGGAGCAGGTGTGCACGCGTGGGCAGCGGGGACAACGTACCCACCCTTCCTGCAGTGACGGCACGTGGGGGCAAAGCTGGCACACGGGGAGGAAGTGTAGGAGCATTCGCATGGGCTGGCTGGCATGCCTTTGAGAGTCTGCTAACGCAGTCATTACAGTCACAGGCTGTTTACAGCCACCCATAAAAGAGCAGGTGCCTGCACTTTGGATCCTGAAGCACCCGTCAATCATTGGCCAGGTGGCCTTCCTGGCTGCAGAGGCTGAGGCCTTGCAGGGGTGGGTGAGAGCCGAGGGGGCGTGAAGGGAGGCAGGCAGGTCTAACTAGCTGGTGTGACCCTGGGCAAGCCTCTGTCCCCATGCCTCAGTCTCCTCGTGTGAGACGGGGAGACAGGAGCCTTCCTGGCATGGCAGCGTTTGCTGAGGGGTTGAATGAGTGCCTGGTGGCCGTGCTGGTCTCCTGGAACGTTCTCTCTAGGTGTTGGGTATTGTTGTCATCACAAAGTCACAGTAATGGGCTGCAGTCTTGTTCCTGACTCTTGGTCGGCGGGGCGGATGCCTCCGTGGCCTCTCCGAGCCCCAGTCTTCCCCACAGTCCCTGTCGGTCCCTCAGGCCGAGGCCGACACAGGTCCAGAGGACCGTGGTTAGGACCACGTGGCTTCCCTCCTGCAGCGGCCCCCTCGGCTGGCCTTCCAGCAGGCACGGGCGGCCCGGGAGCTCCTCCTCGCCAGATAATGAAATTCCTGCTACATTTATCAGGCACAGAACACCGTGTGCCACCCACTCTGTGCCCAGCCTCCTCCGACCTCTGAGACGGGAGGGGCGGGCACCTTGGTGGTGAGTGGCACAGGCTGGCCCACATGCTGCAGGATCCAGGGCGCCCGGACGTGGGATGTGGCTCCAGATGCGGAAGGCGTGTCTCATGCCAGCGGGGGGAGGGCCCCTGAGGCCCAGCGAGCAGTGTAATGGGCCCCGGATGTGCAAACCCAAGCTGCTCGCTGGGCGTCTCTGGGTGCTCGGTGCCCCCGGCTCCCGGGGCCGTGCTGAGCACTTCCTCAAGTGATGCACGGGTCCTGACGCACACCGGCTCTGTGCCGAAAACTCCTTAATTCCAGCTTCCCCCTGGGGGGTCCCACTGGCTTAAATACCGCATGGTCCCTGGGCTGTAAGCCCTCTCCGTCCCCTGCTTGCAGACTGCCACACGACCTCACTCCAGTACCGGTCCCGGGTGGCGGGGGGAAACACCGCACACACGAGCTCCTGTCCTGACCGGGGCGGGGGCGGGGGGGGGGGGGGCTGCCCGGGGTCGTGTTCCCAGTCTCAGCTTATCTTCTAAGCTTCACCAGCCCCGTCGCAGAGCTTCCCTTTCCCTACGCCTCGTTTCTGTGGGGGCCCGGCCTCAGGTTCTTTGTTTCAGTGACGCTGGTAAGGGCGGCGGAATGACTCAGTGGCCTGTCATCTGCTTGTCCTCGGGGAGGTGTTTCATCTCCCTGAAATCCAGATCCCTCGCGCCATAATGCAGGCAGGCGCATTATGATCAGCTCCAGACTTTGCGGGCACAGAGGGTCACGTGAATGAGTGCTCTGGATCACGTACCCAGGAGAGGCATGAGGAAGCTTCTGGGCTCGCCCGGAGAAGGGGTGCACGGAAGCGGGCAGAATGTTCTCGGGCGTGCTGCACCAACCCCCATAGGGAGGCCCAGAGCGACCCTCGCAGGCGCCCGGGCTCCGAGGAGCTCGTGGACTGAAGGCTCCGGTCCGTCGGAGGACCAGCTAACCCAGAGAGGCTGTGTACAGGTGACGATGACAGAGAGGCACGTGCAAAGCCGAGGCAGCCCTGCCCCCCCCCCCCCCAAAGCGGGCCTCCTGCAGTGGGGAGGCCAGCCGGTCAGGAGCGGACCCGCTGGAAAGGGTCATTGCCCTCACCCAGGCCAGCGCGGCCCCGGGGCCCTGCCCCTCTGAGGGAAGGAGCCGGCACAGACCCTGTGGCGTGGGCTGTCCCCCGGGGCCCCCCTTGCACTGCTCCGGTGTCGCTCCAGGAAAGACAAGGGAAGGGGGAGCCCCTGACCCGGACCAGGAGCCCAGGTATTCAGACCCATCGTACAAGCAAGGTGCTTCCCCAGGAGCTGTGCTTGCGGCCTGCCCTCACCGAGCCACGGCCCCGAAGGGACACAACACGTGGAGAGGGGCCGAAACAGGATCCACCGCACTTACACAGCCGCGGGGTGTTTTCAAGCCGCCCTTGGGCCTCAGTACGGAACCAGACGTGAGCAGGTGCGTCCACACCGCAGCGCGTGGTGGGGAGCAGCTCTTTCTCCTCTGCCCCTCGATCCCACGGGGCGTAGGGAACCTTGGGCCCGATCGCGGCCACAGCTAGGTTTCCTCTTCCTCTGCTTTGAAAATCCCAGACACCGAAAGCATCTGATGCACTGTGCAAATACATCTCAATGTATAGAAAACGCGTGGAATCCATAACTTGGGCTTCCCGACATTGTCCCCATTCACCTGAAGAAGACTCTAAACCCAGCGTGGGGTATGTAGTAGGCGCTTAATAGGTATTTGTTCAATGAATTGTGTTCCAAGAATTCTTCCCTCCAGCTCTGCCACCTGAGGAGTGACAGCTGCAGGGACCTGTGTGCCCCATGGTCCTGAGAACAGAGCCCGTGACTCAGGAGCACAGGGTCCCCACAGAGAAGCACCCGGGCCTTTGTTCTAAAGGGCGTGGCCCTGGGCCTGCGCAGCACTTTGTGTGAGTGTCCAAGCCCAGAGGACGCACGTTCCCACCCAGCAAACACACCATCCACATTGATGAGCAAGGCACAAAACACACATTTGTGCAAAGGCATGAACAAAAGTGAAACAGGGGTGCCTGGGCGGCTCCGTCGGTTCAGCATCTGACTCTTACTTTCGGCTCAGGTCATGATCTCAAGTCAGTGAGTTCGAGCCCCACGTGGGGCTCTGAGCTGCTGACAGTGCGGATTCTCTCTCTTTCCCTCTCTCTCTGCCCCTCCCCCACTTGCTCTCTCTCTCTCTCTCTCTCTCTCTCTCTCTCTGTCTCAAAGTAAATTTAAGGGGTTCCTGGGTGGTCTCAGTCACTTAAGCGTCCAACTCCAGCTCAGGTCATGATCTCACGGTTCGTGAATTCGAGCCCCGCGTCAGGCACTGTGCTGATGGCTCAGAGCCTGGAGCCTGCTTTGGATTCTGTGTCTCCCTCCCTCTCTCTAAAATAAATACAACATTAAAAAAATTACAAAAGAAAAAAGAAAAAGAGAATGAGCATTTATCTCCTACTCGCTGTGGGCCAGGCTGACGCCAGGCTCTGGGCAGGCCCTGCCCTGGGGTGGTCGGTGAGGCAGTGAGAGAGGCTGACAAAAGTCAAGGACCAGGACTCAGGGCACAAAGTCCTGGGCATATTGGCTTCCTCCAGACTGGGCCCCCTGGACCCGTTAGCGCCATCGACCCGATGAGTTCTGAGACCCAGCAGAGCCCGGAAGGCCCCAGGGGGTTGCCTCTCACGCTGGGCTGTTCAGGGAGTAGCCCCCAGCTCCCCACCTGTCATCCAAGTGCGACGGGCTTCCTCCAAGGCTGGGCTGGCCGTGTGGGGTGCCAGGTGGATGCCATGTCTGTGCATCTGCCATCCCCACACCCCTCTGGTGCTGTGGATGCCCCTTCTCACAGCACGTGGCCCCTGCTCTGCTCCTGAGAGGGCAGGAGAGACTGTCGGCTGGGCGAAGCTTGGCCCCGACACGCAGCACCCCTCCTTGGAGTATCCCCCGGCTCTGGGATCCCAATACTTCTTTCCACCTCGGCCTTCAGGCCGTCCTGTCCCAGGCCCTTGGCCAAGATGCACAAACTCATCTTCAGCTCCCCTGGTGGGCGTCTAAGAAACACCCTTTCCTGCTCCCAGCCTCCAGGATGTTCCCACAGGTTTAGGGTGGGGGCTGGAAATCTTGTGTCTTTCTTTTAACTTAATTTGTTTTTTGAAAGAGAGAGAATCTCAAGCAGGCTTAAGCTTCTGCCGTAGCTCTGGAGTCAAAGTGTCGGGCTGGAGTCCATAGGGGCATGTATGCATGGGGGCGTCTCTCCCCTTCCGGAGCCCGGTCTCCTCCCCCACAAAGGGACAGCCACTAGGAGTAAACAGATGATGCGGCAACAATACAAATGCTTGGGAGAGACCGGGTGTGTGACAAGGTCTCAGTAGACATTAGCTACTTTTGTTATCCGTTTGTTGCCAAATGAGCATAGAATTTGGAGGATTTGGGCCTCACCCGGGCCGGCGGCCAGGCTGTAGAGAACACAGCCAGATGATTGGGGTCACCAGCTGGGATTGGAGGCCGGGCCCGGCTTCACCAGTCACTAGCTGTGTGACCCTCAGTAAATCGCTCCACCTTTCTAGGCTTTCCTGTCCCGGCTTCAAAACAAAGATGAAAAGCCTGCCCTGGTTACTTGACACTTGGTTGCAAGAATAAAATGGAGTAATTTAAGAGAGTTTTGTGCAACATGGTGTTACCCAGCCACATTGTTCCTATCACCCCGCCTTTAGGGGAGCCCGGGAGCTCGGGGCCACCTGCCCCAGGCCCGTGCCTTAGGCTCTGCTTTCTGGAACAAATTAGCTAAGACAGAACACATGCTCATTGTGGAAAAGGCGGAAAAGAAAGAAAACACTACTCCAGTCATTAGCGCCCAGTGGTCACCAATAACCTCAGCACCCAGGTGTAGAGCACACCCAGGAGCCAACATATTTCCCTCCAGGCTTTTCACGCTTTCTTTTCTTAAAAATTTATTTTAGAGAGTGCGGGTGGGGGAGCGGGGCAGAGGGACAGAGAATTTTAAGCAGGCTCCGTGCCCAGCGCGGAGCCTGATGCAGGGACTCGAACTCACAAGCTGTGAGATCACGACCTGAGCCGAGATCAAGAGCCGGACGCTCAACCAACTGAACCACCAGGCTCCCTGGCCTCTCACCTTGAACACACATGACAACATACGTGCAGTACACGTGGTTCGGCATCTTCCTTGTTTAAAAAGATAAACAGTTAGTTGTGAGCATTCACTAAAAATGGTTTCCGATGCTGTTTTTATTGGCAGTATACATCATCATCTATTTAACCATTACCATGCTGTTGAAAAATCTGATTCTTCCAGCATGTGGTTGGTATAAACAACACTGCTAAGAATATCACCGTGACTTTATCCTCATTTCTGATAATTTCCCAAGAAGAGTTTATTCGAAGGGAAACGACCAGAGCAAAGGCAAAGGCATAGAATTACTATTGAAGCAGACAATGCGTGCGCCTGACTTCCCACAGGACTGGGGATCTTCTTTGGGTTCCTCCCTTGCTCCCACCTACAGCCCCTTCTACGATGGGTTTCGGCTGTGAAACCCTGGCCACGGCCACAGGCACTGTCACGGGGCGGGCCCCACACATCCACGGCTCAGGCGATGCCCTCAGGCGTCCCGCCCCCCCCCCCCCGCCCCCCCCCCCACCCCCGCCTTCCCCTCCAGATGTGTCAGAAATCACAGAGCACTTCCTGTGGTCCACGGTTGCCTCTCCCCTGTGGGAGATTCTGAAGCTCAAGGTCACCCGCCCAGGGCAATCTTTAGAGCAACACTCGTTGAACTGCTTCCTGAACCTTCTTTACATTTTCTCTGGTGGGGGCTCTCTTGACTCGTACCATGCGAAGTGAGTTCCCGGAGTGTAATGAAAATCTGACATTCTTAAACAGCCCTGGATCCCAAGGGTAAATATTCCTGGAGTGGGGGGTGGGGGGAGCTCCGCAGCCCAAAAGCTTGGTGAGTGATGTCACTCTGTGTCGGGGTGGAACAGAGCAAGAATGAACTGAAGGAGGGTAGAGGCTGTGGTGCCAGGTACCGCCTGGGTGACCGAGCCCTGGCCCCTTACGACTCTCATTTGGTCACGTCTCTGGTCAGTTGGCCACCTAGAAGGAAAGCGCACGGGCCCGGGAGGCAGGAGGCCTGAAGGGTTGTTTCACGAAATGTCTATAACGCAGAGGGTGAAATGCCTTGTGCATGAGGGGGTGGGGTGGGATGGGTTTCACCATTATCTCAACCCCCCTGCCAAAGCTTGGGTGTTGGGGTCTTCCTTGTCTTACCACCCGACCCCTCTGGAGGGGTCTTGACCATTTGTTTTGGAGCTTGAAGGTATTCTGGGCTATTAAGAAATGAATCCTGAGGGTGCTCAGGCGGTTGGGCGTCCAACTTCGGCTCAGGTCATGACCTTGTTCATGAGTTCGAGCCCCACGTTGGGCTCTCTGCTGACATCTCGGAGCCTGGGGGCTGCTTCAGATTCTGTGTTTCCCTCTCTCTCTGCCCCTCCCCCGCTTGCACTCTGTCTCTCTGTCTCAAAAATAAATAAAAACATGTAAAAAATAATTTTAAAAAATGACTATAGGCAGGAGTTGTGGTGGATGTCCAGAGTAGGTAAGCAGTGGGTTGTAGTCCTTCTGCAGGGTGATCCACAGGGCGGTACCGTGAGCAGTCAGTGGACAGTCCTGGCCAATAGCACTGAGGACAGGAGTGTCCCCTTTAGTGGGGGATGCATGGACTCACCTGCCTGCACAAGACCATGATCTGTAGGCAAAGACCATTGCCTTTCAAACATGGCTGATGTTTGTAACCCCCTGGGGAAATTAAAAAACAAAACAAGTCTTGACAAACGCCTGGTTTCCATCCCAGAGATTCTTCATTGTCCTGGAGTACAGAATGGACCTTGAGGGTTTTAAGAGCTCCCCAGAAGGTTCTAACATGGAGTGAAGCTTAGTAACTATGGGGATGGATGGGGTGGCTCCTTCCCTTGTCTCCATCTTCCAAGCTGAACCTTTCAACGTACCGTTGAAACTCATTACTCATGGATTCCATATTTGCGAATTCATCCACCTGCTAAAATTCATTGGTAACCTTGCAATCAACATTCACAGTGCTTTCAAATTCATTCGTGAACACGCACAGAGCTGCGAAAATTTGAATCACCCGAAACACACCTTCCCAGCTGCTGTCAGACTAGCTGGCGCTATGCCTTCCTGATTGAGCTCTTGCCCTAGAAATAAGTGTCCTTCCCATGGTCTAGTTAGTGTCACATTTTTCTCACTTTTGTGCTTTTGGTGGGTGATTTCACTGATTAACATGGCCCCCACGCGGAGTGCTGAAGCGCTGTCTAGTATGACTAAGTGCTAAAGGATGTGATGTATCTTACAGGGCAAATATGTGGGTTAGAGAAGCCTCGTCAGGCAGGAGTTATAGTGTTACTGGCCATGAGTTCAATCAATGACTCAACAGTATGCATTAAGCAAGAGGTCTTTAACTAGAAACACACAAAACAAGGTTATGTGTTGATCGGTGCATGAGACCGTGGTGACCAGAGGAGCTCAGGAACTCACCCCGTGTCCCCAAAAGTAGTGGTTCCTGGAGACTTTAAAGAACACAGCTATGTGGGGAGCAGTAACTGACTGTACAAATACCAGGTGAGAAATAGGGAAATACATGAAGAGAATACAAAAAGCATAAAGCAGATTAGCTTACAAAGTGAGATGAACTAGCATTTACTGACTCCTGACTTAGAAATGTATCTCCTAGCCCTTATTTGTGGGTGGCATTTCACAGATGCGTTGCCTGGCTCCCTACTCACCCTTCCCGTCTTTCTACACTTGGGGACGCTTTTTATCTTTTAACTTTTATTTATTTTTGAGAGAGAGAGAGTGCAAACAGGGGAGGGACAGAGAGAGAGGAGGACAGAGGATCCAAAGCAGGCTGCTGAAAGCACAGAGCCCGATGAGGGACTCAAATCCACAAACCGCGAGATCATGACCTGAGCGGAAGCTGGACACTTAACAGACGGGGCCACCAAGGCGCCCCTTTGGGATGCATTTTAACACCTCTGTGGTCAAAGCCAAGAGAAACTGAGACTCTACCTGAAGATAATCTTTTGCACTCCCTGTAATCATTTATTTTATTTTTTTATGTTACATATTTTATAACCTGAGAAATCAGCACTGCATCAAAGTGTGGAATAGTTCTCTGATCAGGGCGCCTGGGTGGCTCAGTCGGCTGAGTGTCCTATTCTGGCTCAGGTCATGATCTAACAGTTCGTGAGTTTGAGCCCCACATCGAGCTCGCTGCCCTCAGCGAGGAGCCTGCTTCGATACCTCTGTCACCCTCTCTCTGCCCCTCCCCTGCTTGGGTGTGCCTTCTCTTTCTCAAAAATAAACATAAAAAAAAAAAAAAAGAATAGTTCTCTGATCATTTTAGATCTGAGCCACATACCTCATTATACTTGTGAATGACATTAGGAATGATGTCACCTTTTAAAAGAGATTTCGCCCCCTACACCTACATATATAGGATTCATATCATAAAAGAAAATAAAATATGCACATGTATTGGGGAAGGAGGGTTACTCCCTCACACCATGATAAAAAGGTAATATGGATATTATTTAATTAGCTGACTCTTTTAAAACTATCATGTAAGGATACAAATTTTGAAGAAGGCAGTGTTCGCCCTTAACACTGGGCAAATATTTATGGAGGACCACTTTAACAACATTTATTTAAATCAATCCCTTCTGAATATTTTTTGGCTCACAAATACCATGATACTATTTGAGGGCATCAAATGTGTCCTTATGTTTCCCACAAGATCTAGCGAGGTCTGCGAAATGGCTTTCATTCATGCCTGTGTTTTTTTGATTGATGGCTAGCTTTATTTTTGAGCAAAATCACCCACCAAAGCAGTTTGTGACCATGCGCGTGAGAAAAATCCTCAAAGCAGTTTTTGTTATAGGTAGTATATCGTAATTTTTTAAAAGATTTGTTTAGTTTTGAGAGAGAGAGAGAGAGCTCAAGCGGGGAAGGGGTAGAGGGAGAGGGGTTCAGAATATCGGAAGGGGGCTCTGTGCTAACAACAGTGAGTCTGGTGTGGGGCTCCAACTCATGAACCGTAAGATCACAACCTGAGATGAAGTCGGTCGCTTAACCGACTGAGCCACGCAGGTGCCCCAGTAATTTTTTACAAAAAGATATATGTTTTATGATCTTGCATTATAGTTTTTTTTTGCTGTGCAGGGACCTAGGGCACGCCCCATTTTATCACTGGAAGAGTTCATTCCAAAGGCAAATAGCCTATTTCCTGCCCCCAGGAAAGGACTTTCCTGCCTACCCAAAGCTTACTAGTCATGAAGTTGTCCCAGCTACGAGGAAACAAATTGCCCAGGGAGGGAAGTTAAGCTCCACTCCAGGTTGACTAACCGAGGTTGACAAGTACAGCCCTTGCCTGTGGGCCTGTCCCTGAGAGGGGTTGGGGTAGAGAAGCTGCCGTGATGATGGCCAGTCAACATAATGAAGGAGGAAAGAGAAATTGGATTTCAAATGAAATGTGAGTCCTAAAAGGAGGGGATGTGGATATGGGAGACAGGAAGAAGGAAAGGCAGTGGGGGTATTTGAGGCCTAGAGATGAGGGGTGATCACACAGTTATGGAACGTTGGCCTTCAAAATACCTGGCCGTGGGCCAGAAACCACAGCCAGTTGCCATGACTGTCCAATTGAGATGGTGCCCTGAAGCTAGGTGAGAAATCAGTTGGCGTGTCCCCAACTTTGTATTAGGATCCTCGAAAATTTTGTCTGGATTGGGTTGGAATATGTATGTGTTTCCATTTTATGGCTTTTCTGGAGCTATGAGGGGAAAGACTGCCAATGGGAAGTCAGCTCTCCCTACACTTGGATTCTCATGACCAGAGGCATCATGCTCTGCCTCTTAGGCTTAAGATCGTCTGAGCCTTCTCTCCTTCCCAGCTGTAAGAGACAAAGGGAACACAATCATCCCAAAGAAGAACGGATTCTCACGACACTGTCCTTCTTGCTCTTCTCCTTCTCTGGGGGACAGAGGTGTGAGAAGCAGATGTGAGAAGAAGGTATCTGAGGGGTCTGGAGGTCTGATGAGCACAGGTCACTGAGAAGTCCAGGGGTCTAGGGATTAGCAGGAAGTGTGTCCTAATGGAGCCTTGATGAGGATGGGGGCCTGGGCTGGAAGAAGGAGGGATCTTTCCTGATCCTGAAGAATGGTCACCACTGAACAGTTACAATCTGGTGTTGCCTTAATCAGTAGTAACATTAGCAACAGGATCTCCCAAACCAAGGTGGGAAAGTACCGGGGCTCCTATTGGACATCACAGCCAGCAACTCATGATCTCACAGAGGGTCCATAAATCCTTTTTTTTTCAATGCTTATTTATTTTTGAGAGAGAGAGACCGAGTGCGGGCAGGGGAGGGTCAGAGAGGGAGGGAGACACAGAATCCGAAGCAGGCTCCAGGCTCTGAGCTGTCAGCACAGAGCCCGATGCAGGGCTCGAACTCACAAGCTGTGAGATCATGACCTGAGCCGGAGTCAGATGCTCAACTGATGAGCCACCCAGGCGCCCTGAGGGTCCATCAATCCTTGAGGGAAAACTCTGAGATGTCTAAACACTGGCTGGAGTGGGGAGAGGGGCCCTTCAGAGTGATTTTGCACTGTGGTAGGGATGGGGCCCCCCCAAAGTGATCTTGCACTGTGGTGGGGATGGGGCCCCCTCTGAGTGATCTCGCACTGTGG
>NW_024412434.1:29630740-29732685 GCF_014898765.1 Herpailurus yagouaroundi
GCACTGTGGTGGGGATGGGGCCCCCTCTGAGTGATCTCGCACTGTGGTGGGGATGGGGCCCCCTCAAAGCAATCTTTCCCTGTGGTTGGGATGGGGCCCCCTCTGAGTGATCTCTCATTGCCTCACCTTTCCTTTCTGTGCTGATTTGTCTGCAGATGTTGAGCTTCCTTTACTGCCTGGAGCCTGGCCTGAATCACTCTAAGTGTCTGCACTCTCATCCTCACATCCTCTTTAGCAGTTTGACTCTGCCCCCAAGATACAGGGGCATCAGCCAACACCCCTTCCATTGCTCCTGTCCCCTGCACATCAATGAGCCTCTGCAAGGGCAGGAAGACAGCGTGGGGAGAGGTTGGGAAGAGAGTCCTTAGCCTCTGCCTCTCACCTTCCATTTGTCTCATCTCACCTGCTTCCAAAAGCCTGTCTAAACAGCTGACTCCACTCTGAGTCACACCTTCTCAGACAGAGACACCCCATTCTGTGGCTTTGTCCCCACAGACTCCTTAAGCCTCTTTAATGTGCATTGAGGAAATTCAGAACCCAGTCATCCTGAACTTGTCTTCTTCGGAGAGGAACTGAATGTGTATTTGTGGATGATGGGTGTGCATGTGGGTGTGGGGGGCACACATTTGTCATGGTACTTCCTGCAGAAATTTCCAAATGTTCTGGCAAATCAGGGTGACCTCTCAGCCTCTCCTGAGCCTCTGATAACTACCTAGTGCCTCAAAAAGCCTCATGAGTAGGTGTCTAAAAAAGACAGACAGACATGATGCCCATTTACATTCAGAGATCATTCTAGAAACCTTCTAGCCCCCACCATCACCAAAGGCAAAGAAAGAAGGAAACTCATTACTTTGGTATCCACCATGGGCCATGACCCATTCAAGCACTTTTATGTGTCGTTCCATTAAATGCAACATTTCTGTCAGGTAGGTGTGGCAGAAACAACCTGAAGCGTTCTCCAAAATATTTAATTTTCCACATTTCCTGCCCCACCTGCCCCGGTTTCCAGATGGGGGCCATTGGATGTACACCACTTCCAGCTGGCCTACACCTCCTGAGCAATCCTTTGTGCCCCCTCTCCTCACCCGTCGGCCGACCAAGTCCCCCCGTGGGGGATCGGGACCATGAGGCTGCCCAATGGGCAGAGCTACACGTGGGGGAAACGTGGAGTCCTGGGCTTGGAGATGCGCCACCCGAGGGAGCCATAGTCACACCCAGCTTTGTGTGAGAAGTGTTTTATTGCCCTTAGTCACTGAGATTTGGGTTTGTTTGTCGTAGCAGCTGAGCTTACTCTAATACAGCACGTGGTTCACACATCACACATCACACATCAGACTCAAATGGCAGAAAACAGCACTTGAACTCCAGTCTGCCCACCTTCAAAGGCCATCCCCTTTCAGGAACTCTGGGCTACTGCCTTTGATGTGCACTTCATTGAGATGTCATCTGCACCAAACAGGGAAATGCTGACACACAGTGAGTGTTGTCCAGGCCTCACTCTTCCTGGGGTTCAGCCTCAGTAGCTGGGGCCACAAAGGTGGCAATGACAAGGCCTTTCTGCTGCCAAGGTGGGGCATTATCTCTTGAGAGCATTCTCATTCCTTCACAAAAGAATTCCAGATGGGGAGGAAACTTGAGGGTGGACACGTGTCTCTGAGGAACAGAGGTGTAGGGAAAGCAGAGAATACGTCGTGGGCACAGTTACTTAAGCGTCTCAAAGACAAACAGTAAGGATCGCTGAGAAGCCATTTCAGGGCTGGCGCTCTCAAATGGGGCATGTTGTCTACACCAAGAAATCATCTGCCCTCTGTATGTGAGTACTCACCGGGTGCCAGACACTGTGCTGGAGAACACAGTGGTGAATTAAACAGTCCCGGCCCTCCAAGTTTAGTTTGGGGGGGGGGGCTATTTGCACTGCCTTGGTAGACCACCATAGACTGGGGGTGCTTATCAACAGCAGACATTTATTTCCGGACTGTTCTGGAAGCTGGAGGTCCACGATCGAGGCTCCAGAAGATTCGGTGTCCAGTGGGATCTCCCTTTCTGGTTCACAGAGGGTGTCTTCTTGCTGTGTCCTCACGGAGGGCCGAGGCGGCTCTCTGGGGTCTCTTTTATAAGGGCGCTATTCTCATCCGCGAGGGTTCCATCTCATGACCTAGTCGCTTCCCGGGTTTAATCACTGAGGCTGCAGAAACAGGGTGCAATACTCAGATGTGTGGTTGAAACAGCTGACTCTGGCGGCTCTGTGGGAATGGAATGGAGCAGCCAAGATGACACATGGAGGTCACATAAAGGCTGCTGCTGTGGACACCAGCAACAGCCGTCAGTGGGCTGAATTAAAGTGACAGAGGGGAGGGGACCGAGTCGTGGCAGCCAACACCATGCTGGAAAGTGCCACCTGAGTCCAGCCTGGGCCCACTCAGCCTGCTCTCTCAGCTCTGAATCTCTTCCAGCCTCCGTAAGATGGAAGGGGACAGCCTGGACCCTGGTCTTCAGAAGGAAGTCAATGGAGAAGGGAGGCCGTGTCCCCTAAGCTCCCTTAGAACTAAAGGGAAGGCACCAGCTACCCCCTGGGCTCAATGTAGAGTCAGGAGCGGGGAGGAGTCCAGCCCAGGCCAGGCACTGGCACCACAGACCCATGATTCCCGGACCACCAAGATGGCGGAAAGGGTGGGTTGAGGGGCTGGGGCAGGGCGACCTCCCGATAGGCTGCCCCCCTGGAAACTGACTGGGGGCACTGCATTCTCAAACGATCCTGAGCCAACCCCAAGATTGCCCCAAGGCCAGCAATATCTTTCTCCAGAGTCACCCTGCCAGATTCATGGACGAGGGGCCGGGCCAGGAACAGGAAGCTACAGAATTAAGATGTCTTGGCTTCCCCGGGGAGCCTGAAATTCCTTCACAACAGAGCCTCCAGACATCCCTTTGGCTCCTCTGTCCAAAGGTGGAGGGAGAATTCCCACGACACCATTTGTTCAGCGCCCCATCTTGACGCCCTCCGGCAGTCTGTTGTTTTTGGCGTCCGCACTTGGCGGGCCACCTCCAGGTCCTCGCTCCTCTGAGATGTGTCGCGGGCCTCACTGTTGACGTCAGCGTTTCGCTGACTCAGAAAGAGTCAGAGCGTGGACTCTGCAGATGTGTGTCCAGACCAGGGCCGCAGCTTTGCCGAGGGAACTGCCAACGTCGGGCCTGTGGGGCAGCCCAGCCGGGGTGGTGGGGGGGGGCCTCCGTGGCTGGCGGGGCCCGGACGCACCGCCCTCCCAGACTTCAGTTCCAACTCCGTCTGGTTTGTTGAACTGGCAACACACCGCCAGCCATGTCCCACCTGTCCCCAGCTCACAGGGCCCCCGATTTTATGTGGGGAAGCGAAACAACGAGAGAAGCTTCGAGGCGGTGCCATGGCCACGGGTTTGCACAGCTTATCCAGCCAACTTCTGAAACGTTTTTATGAGTCTTGTGCTTTACGTGGGAGGATTTTACAGGGACTAGATTTGTCCACATACGAGAGTCATCAGGTTGTGGGAACGAGCCTCTGTCCGCCTTCGTCATCGACAATGATCGACTCCCAACCAGCCTCAGGCCACCCATACCCCTGACCCCTCCCCCCACCCCACCCCCCGCCCCCCCCGTGCCATTTCTGAGCAAATCCCGACATCACACTGTTCCGTTCTTAAACATCTCAGTATGGAACTCCGACCAGATCTTTTTATTAGAATGTCCAGGTAGGGAGGAAATGGGGCAGTTTACCATCTGACTTTTACTTTGACTCTGCCTAGTCAGGCCTGAAAAGAAGAGACAAGGGGAGAAATAGACGATGACAATTCATGTGGAAGACTTGCATATGGGGGCACCTGGGTGGCTCCGTCGGTTGCGCGTCCGACTTCAGCTCAGGTCATGATCTCACAGCTCGTGAGTTCGAGCCCCGCGTCGGGCTCTGTGCTGACGGCTCGGAGCCTGGGGCCGCCTTCCGATTCTGCCTCTGTCTCCCTGCCCCTCCCCTGCTCATGCTCTGTCTCTCTCTGTCTCTCTCTCACATATAAAATAAAAAACATAAAAAAATTAAAACATAAAAGACTTGCATATAAACAAGGGGCCAGTGGTGGCAGGGTGGTCTCTGTTGAGGCTGGATTAGGAGAGGGGCCTCCAGCACCCCAGCCCGTCCTTCCTGACCGTGCATGGGTGGGGAGCAATGAGGTTCCCAGGGCAGACATGGAGACTAACAGGGAACTGGCCCCCCACGTGGTCCCACTTGGACCATGGGAGCCCACGGGAGTTCCAGGTAGAGACCTCAGCAGTGCGCGTGGAGGCCGACAGGCACTGAGGGTGGGGACAGGCGTTCCGCTTGCCAAAGTGGCCCCCAGCTCTGGGTGCCCTTGGGTGGCCGTGCTCTGCGGATGTGGGCACAGCAGCAGCGGCTGTGGGAAGATGCTCGAAAGGGCTGTGTCAGCAGAAGACAGCCAAGGGCTTTGGGAACAAGACGACCAAGGTGCTGACGCGTGGGGTAGAGAGAGCAGACAGGAGGTCCTGGGGACACATCATATCTTTTCGAGCCAGGGCTGTGGCAGTCAGACTGCTTCCCAACCCTGAGAGCTGGCTGTGCCACAAATACCCTGTGGGTACAGGACGCTGGCCGTGGTCAGGAGCAAGCGGGGGACACACGAGGCGACCGTGATCTCTGGAAGGGAAAGGTCAAGGAGAGGCAGGATGTGGGCTCTGCAGCTACACCCCAGGGTCTGAATCCTCACCCTGCCACTTTGAGCTTTTGGGAAACGTCCTTAAGTGTCCTGTGCCTCGGTTTCCCCACCTGGAAGGCAGAAGGCCCCCCCTGCAGAGTGTGGGCACTGAAGGAGCCATTCAGGTAAAATCACGTGCCTTGCCCGTGTGAAGCGTCATTTTTATTACGATGATCATGGCTGGGAGGATGTGACGAGGATGGGGGATGGGAGCACCGACCCCAGCCTCGGCACCTGCTCGGCCTGCCTCTATGGTCATCCCAAGCCTCCTCCCACATGCCGCTCGTGCCAGCAGACCTCGACTTCCTGCTTCCCAAGCGCCCTTGTGCCCCTTTCTGTGTCCTTCCCTTTACCTGGGATTCTCCCCTCCGCCTCCGAAGCTCCCGTCCTATCTCTAACCCTGTCAAGAGTCACCTTGTCCGTGAAGTTCACGCCTTCCCAAACTCCCACGGCCGTCCCTCATCGCCCATGAGCCTTTGAGGACCAGTGCGGACCATGCTCTAGGACTGTAAGCCCCGGAGTCGTGGACTCAACATTATTGAACACAACAAACACGAGCTGGGGGCCTGCTGTGTGCTCGCCCCGGGGCTGGGTGCTGGGGATTCGACATGAGAAAGACACAGCCAGTTCCTAGAGTCCAGCGGAGAAAGCAATGAGTCAACAACTACAGGGCGACGTAATTGAACTATAACGAGATGTGAGTCAAGCTCTCGGAGAACCCGGAGCACTGAACTCCTGCTTAATTTTTGCACCCTTCAGCAGGCACACCGTCTGTATCAGCGCATGATCAATAAACAGGTCGCATGAGGAATTATCCCAACGTAGCCTTCGTCTGACTCTCCACAGACTCCCATGCACCCTGACCCTTGGCCAACCCTTCATTCAAGATTTAGGCAACCGTGGGGGCTCCAGAAGGGTCTGCTGGCATTTTTCCCCCCGGGTCTGGGCCAAGGCCAGCCATACGGTGGGGACGGGTGCGTAGAATGAATTCTAAGTGTAGGACGTGGCCTGTAGTCCCCCCAGTCTGCCCTTCGCCCTTCCAGGTCTACCTCGCCTGGTAGGAAAAGGGGTGGGTCTTTTTCCCGGAAGGGATCTTGCTCTCAGGTCACTGGAGGTATTCTGCAGTCTCACCCCGGGAGCACCGTGACAAGGCCCTCTCGCCAGGAGTCGCTCAGTGGGACGTGGTGTGCAGGACGGAAGGCAGGCCAGCAGAATGAAAGCAGACAGCCCCAAACCTCACCCTTTATGAGAAAGCAATCCTGTCTGGCCAAGACTGGAATAAACCAAGCCCAAGAAGAGTGAGGGTCATGGTTGAGATGTTTACTCTCGGGGCTCTTGACCGGACTTTTAGAACATGGTTCCGGCTCAACATTTTCCTCTGTGAAGATCTTCTTCCAGAGTCTCTGTGTTGCCCTGATCCCCGCCCATCAGAGACTCTCTCTGAGCTTCCATCAGTTTACAGACTGTGCCGCGAACCTGCTGCGTCTCGTGGTGCCTTGGGGCGTTATTTTACAGATAACGGTGGTAACCCACCTTCATGG
The DNA here is from genome assembly GCF_014898765.1 of Herpailurus yagouaroundi. NCBI lineage: Eukaryota > Metazoa > Chordata > Mammalia > Carnivora > Felidae > Herpailurus > Herpailurus yagouaroundi. The sequence continues at coordinate 29,637,015 of NW_024412434.1, forward strand.
AGGACTTGCCTGTGCCAGGCCCCTTGGGTACCTCCTCATTTCACCTTCCACAGACCCCGAGGCAAGAACTGCTATCCCCATTTTACAGATGAGAAAACCAGAGCTCCAGGTGTTCGATAGCTAGCCCAGAGCGACAGAGCTGGCAGGAAGTGGCAGGGCTGGACCTCTGTGCCTCACCAGTCGTGCCGGGTAGCCTGGCTCCTCCCCTCTAGGAAATGTATCCTAAACCAGTTTGGGACACAGAGCCAATTTTAGTTTTAGTTTTAGTTTTCCTGCTGTTCTCGATGAACAGCTATCGATGGATCGCTTGACCTGCAAGACTGTTTTAAATAAAATAGATTATGCCTCTTTTAAGACATCTGAACCTCTCAAAAATCATTTCCAACTTTTTGCGAAGCATCTCCGGACAAGAACAATCTACTGCTCCCTGACCTTGCGGTCACGCCCCCACACTCAGCGCCCACGTGGACCTTTTCCTGTCTCGCACATGCGGCCTGGAGACAAAGCCAGGAGCACCGAGACAAAGAGGCAAAGACTGGAATCTATTTCAGGCAAGACCCTGAGTGGCTGAGCTAGAGGTTTGCACAGAACTCCAAACGTAATTTTAGGAGAAAGCACGACTCACCCCTTTAAGCCCTACCCGTTGGTTTTGGTTATGTGTCATTGTTTATAGTTCATAATTCCTCGCATTTTTCCCCCACGACTGCAGTTAATTTAGAAGCTGGCTTGAGGACAAGATACTTATGGATGCGTATGCCTGATTAGGCCTAGCTGCCTGTGAGTTTCTCCAGCCACTGGGAAAGGTGTGCTTTATAGAAGGGCTCAGAGAACCCTTGACATTATTTAGACATCCAATTCGTTCGCAGTTTCCTCCCTGAGAGGACTCCCGGCTTGCTCTCTCCAGACGGGGTGTGTGTGTGGGGGGGGGGGGCGCAGTGTGCGGGGGTCCAGAGGACAGAGACATGACTGCAAGATCAAGGTCAATGTGGTTTTTCTTATGCAGGAGATTACGTCATTCATACTTGAAATTCCCATGCAGAACAATTTGATTAAATACTTATACGGTCCAGGTCACCCAGCGGTGGGGGAAGAAGACAAACAGCCCAAGGCACTTGATCAAAGATCCCAAGTTTCACAGACAGCAACGGTAGGTGCCTAACTGTGGAGGGTCGATGCGCTAAAATATTTACTAACACGTTATTCTCGATGTATGAAGCACTACCCCGAGCCCTGTCTCTGTGGAAGGGAACACGCGTAAAAACTTAAAAAAAAAAGTGCACCCACATAAAGCTGAGTTATGGCTACAAGATGAGTCTCCCTTCCATATAAGGAACGCTTGGAAGAGAGTTATGGACGGGATCATCTGTTATTTCTCTGGGCCCGAAGACACCAAAGCCTGCGATAATCTTGAGTGGGAACAACTATATTCTCCAACGTCTCTCCTGTCTCTGAGACAGGGGTTTCAGACAGGGTGGCCTCATCACTTATAGAGGACAATGGAAGCAGCTGGTGGATTCCATGGGACGGAAGATACCAGAGCTGTCCCCAGGCAGGGGGCTCCTTGTTGGAAACTCAGTCCGGGAAATAGTTTGGAGAACTTTCTTTGTGCCGGACAGTCTGCCCATCCAGGACAACGGAGCGTTCCCGGATGCGTGTGACAGCCCTCAGGGAAGCCTGTTGCTGTAAGGGCTCGAAAGAGAACGGCGTGGGGGGGGCTCTGCACGGACAGGTGGCATTCGAGACGGGCGTGCAGGACGGTGGGTGCTGCTCCTCCCTGGGTCTTCATGCAGACTGCCCCCCCCCGCCCTCATTTCCGGCCAGCAGCCGCTTCCAAGGAGGCAGCCAGCGGGCACCGTGTCCTTCCCCACACTGGGAGGAGCTGTGGGCACCAGTCACGGACAGCGCGTGCGTGGAGGGCAATGTTCCCAGAAGCGTGGGAGTGGGGCCCAGCCGGGCAGCTGCCCTCCCAGATTCTGGGCCACAGCCGTCTGGCCCCGGACGAAGAAGAGGCATGCAGGGGGCAAGGTGCTGTGGGTTCTGGAGCGACCTTGTCACCCCAGGCACCATCGCTGGCCTTCTCCAGGGGGTGCACTGTCCCCTGCGCACAGGGTCCCACCAGCGCAGCTGCATCCCCGACGTGGGTGAGCCCTGCTCCAGCCAGTCTCTGGTCTCCTGCCCTTGGGTCTGCTGTACCGCAGGACAGGGACCCGTGTCCCTTCTAGAAGAGCCTGCCCTTCTGCGTGGTCCACTTGGCTTGTGGGAAGGGTAAGAGAGGCAGAGACGGTGCCAGACTGATGCTAACCTGTTCCCCTGGTCCTGCCAGGAGCCTCTTCGGGCACGAGGCCCCCAGGCTTCCTGTAAGGAGGGTCTCTGGGGGCCCCTCAGCCAGACAGCTCAGTGGGAGCCCTCTGCAACCCTCACTTAGCTCGCAGTCAGAACGTGGGGCCGGGGAAGGACCCTCCAGGGAAAGAAGGGGAGATGCCCTGTGTGCCCAGATTCCCCCAAGAGAAAGAGCGTCTGACAAAGGCATGGAACGCAGACCAGGCCCCGGGAGGAAGCGCGCAGATCTCAGGCAGGGAGAGGGCCCTTCAGGCTGAGATTTCCTTCTGGAATGCTAGGTTGCATTTGTTCCAGAATAGTAACAAGACAGTCCCCACTTTGGAAAGAAGCCGCCTTTGATGTATTGTCTGGTGGCAGACCACAGCTTCCCCTGGTCCACAAACAGGACGTGCACCATGAAACACCGTGCCCAGCTGAGCCCAAGGGAAGAAGGTCTGGCCAGTAGAGGAGCGAAAGTCCAGCCTGAAAGACACGCGTGTCCTCATAATGCCGGGACGTTTCTCTGATGTAAGGTGGGAACTTTTCACTCAGTGAAGTGTCGGGCACAGCGTGGGGAGCAGGGAACGCCTGGGCGCGCCGGATGCTTCCACACGTGGGGAGCCCAGCTGAGGCCCCAAGGGGTGTGCCTAGCAGCGGAAGAGGGTCTGGGCTCCCTGGAAGGGAGGACTTCCTAATTACAGGGATCTTCTTCCAAAACTAGGTAGGGAGCTCCCCGTCACCAGAAGTGTTCAAGCAGTCTGTACAGCCGTGTGACGCCAGACTTGAAGCTTCTTGCCAGTCCTGCTAGACTGAAAGCAACTTAAAGAGACCTCAGACCACCCCCTGTCCCCCGGTGGTTTGAAAGCTCAGACTGTGACCCAATGCGGATCATTTCTGGCTTACCAAGGGAGCTCCGCCATCATACTTCACGGGGTGGGGGGTGGGGGTGTCTGAATCTTTTATGGTTTTGTTCCCAGCCTTGTGAGGTCGGTGGGGGGCGAACCCTTTATTTCAGGAAGGTAGCAGGAGCTGAGAGGAGCGTGTGTTCAAATTCACATTCCCCTATGTTTTTGGAGTCCCAGGGAAAGGCTCTGACTGGCCAGAGCCCTCTCCCCTGCACCTCGTTATTGCCAGGCTCACCCAAGCTGCCACAGTCTGTCATGCAAGGAGCGCTTCATCTCAAGACCTTGGCTTTGGAGGGGAAAAGGGGGGGATGCTTGCCCCACCTTTGCAATGTATCTCTACGGTGTATCAGTTGCCTATAAAATTCACACGTCACTTTTGAAATTTAAAAACGGCTGTTTTAACATTGCTCAGTTGGACCGGGGTGATCCCCATCACAGCTCGGCCCCCTTTGGCATAGAGCCGACTCATCAACCCAGCGATGCCATCTGAAGTCTGAAGCAATGGCTAGTTCTTCAGATTGCCTGCAACCGAATGACCTGGAAAGAAGGAATGCACAGCTAGCGAACGGAGTGTTGTTTCATGTGCGGTGGGTGGCGGGATGGTGGGGAGGCGGGCATTTTAGATCTGGGGTCCCCAAGGAGGCCCAGGATCATAACATTCCGGAACTGCAGGGCCCTGTAGGGATCTGCTAGCCCAGCACTTTCTAACTGTGCTTCCCAGATGCCTGGGGGTCCGTGGGGGTCTTCTCCCATTCCCTCTTTGACTGGAGCACATCTGCTGTGCTTTACAAGGCGGCCTAGCAAGGGCTCGTGGCTAAAAAGCTATTGCAGCCCACGTTCAGCAGAGGAGCCCGGAGTTCAGCAGAGGAGAGGTGTTCATGCATCGCTTCCTACGTGCATGCGGGAGCCGGGCTGGGGCCTCGGGTGCAGCCAGGCCAGGCTGGCAGTTTGCAGGGGTGCTCTGTGCAGGAGGAGGGCACCGTTTCTGAGAATGGCCAGCAGCCCCAAGCTTAGAAGGGCCCCTGAGGGTTTGCGGGGGGCGCATGGCAGCGGGAGGCGGCACCACGCCGAGTGGTTCCAGTCAAGGGGTCTTTGGGATGCCGGGGGAGGGACAAACCTTGTGCTAGAAGATTCTGCTTTCCGTGCAGGCCTGACTTCTCCGGCCCTGGCGTTCCAGACCTACAGTCCCGTGGCCTGCTCTTGGCCGGCTTCCCTAAGTCCTAAACGTCCCGACCTTACACCAACACCTCGTGTGGGGGCCTCTCTCTGGGATGAAGGTCGTCGGGGAGGCAAGGCGAGTTTGTGATAATTACACTCTCGAAGGGGTAAAGCCTGTTGATGGTTGCCACGTGGAGACCGTGAACCTGTGTGGTCAAGTTGTTTCTCCCAAGTAAGTCGTTAGCTGCCCGGGTCCTTCTTCCTGGGTAGGAACAAACACTACATGCCAGCCTCCGAATTTGGAATCGTTCTTCGGGTGTGTGTGTGTGTGTGTGTGTGTGTGCACGTGTGTGTGCCGGTGAGCTGGCACTCACAAGCCGTCTGTGACTCAGAGGCACCCATGATCCCTCCCTCTTCTGTCTTTCTGTTTGGACTCAGACCCCCTCTGCTCGGCAGGCATGTGTTTGCTGCGGCTCCAAATCTCCACTTGTTCTCCGCCTTCTGCGGCTGCTTCTCAGGGCACCGCCACCCCGGCCAGCAGCAACAGAGGAAACACAGGAAAACCTGGAAAAATATTTGTTTCACTAGCAGAAGTGATCTGCGTGAGGCTCCGAGGGATCCGGGTCCGTTTTTAACTGGCTGGCCGAGAGCCGGGCCGGATGAGTTTTCCTGCAGGACTGTTTTTGGTTTTGGTGCTCAACTCTAACCCGTTTTTTGGTTTTTGGTTAAGTGGTGCTCAACTCTAACCCGATCGCTGGCCCAGCGGAGGCTCACCCGTGGCCTGTCCAGACCTCGCTTTCCCTGGATGGGCAGTGCCACGCATGCTCGGTGGAGTCTCGGGCGAAGGGCCGGGTGGCCTGGGTCACGTCAGCTCGGGGGCGGAGCCACACGGTCCAGGTGCTTCGTGGCAGCTCCTTCTAGGGCAAGTCCCACCTCTCTGTGGGCGTGGAGTGCCAGCCGGAGAGGAAAGTGGTTTCGGAAGAAAACCACCTCCAGGGCGGTCGGTGGGGGAGCGGAACCCCACAAATTATGGGGCCTGCATCACTTACAGCTCTGGATGTGGTACAGAAGAGGAGCTGCAGCGGGGAGCCTCGGGGTCCTTAGGAAGAAATTCAGCAACACAGCACAGAGCAGGGCAAGTGGCTGGGCTCCCTGAATCATCTCAGATTCGGCTTTATGTTTTATTTTTAAAATGTCTGTTTATTTTGAAAGAGAAGGAGAGAGAGAGAGAACGGGGGAGGGGCACAGAGAGAGAGAGAGAGAGAGAGAGAGAGAGAGAGAATCCCAAGCAGCCTCCACATGCTGTGAGCACAGAGCCCAACGTGGGGCTTGATCTCACAGACCGTGAGATCATGACCTGAGCTGAAATCAAGAGTCGGATGCTTAACCGACCAAGCCACCCAGGCGCGCCTCTCAGATTTGGCTTTAAATCAAAGTTCCCGGGTTTCCTCAGAGAATCTGCTGGAGAGAGAGGGGATAAGGGGATCGCGACCCTGAAGTTTGGGTCTCTGAGGATACGTGCGCCTCTACAGAATGGCCCAAATCATTGTCACACCCTAAAACCGTCCTTGTCACCCTAGAATTCCTTTCTGGACTCTGGGTCTGTGCCTGTGTCCACCGGGCACTGTGTCCTTCTGAGTAAGAGCTCTTAGGTTCACCTTGGAGGTAGATTCATTCACTGTTTTCCAAGGAGCGTCCTTTCCAGGGAGGTAGGTGTTCTCCAGGGGGACCAGGTGTCTCTGGGGTGTCCTGGTGCCTCCCTTCTCCCCTGCCCAGGTTCACGCTGCTCCCTCACCCAGCACTGTGCTGCATGGCTATGTCGGTGGACCCCTTACTTCTGCCTCCAGGTTGGGGCAGAAAACAGAAAACGGGGACCCCCCGCAGGAGCTCACAGGGAGGAGATATTTGTTCTCTCCCCCTCCCTGCTGAGCTCTTACCTGGAAGTTACACATCTCCTCAAACTTCGTTATTATTGTTTATAGTCCAAGTATAGTGATCATGCAGTGTTCTGTTAGTTTCAGGTGTATAATGTAATCATTCAACAGTTCTCCGCACTCCTCAGTGCCCACGGTAATAAGCGTGCTCTGAACCCCCTTTATCTGTGTTCCCCCCACCTCCACCCACCTGCCCTCTGGCGACCACCACTTTGTCCTCTGTATTCAAGAGTCTGGTTTCTCGTTTGTCTCTTTTCTCCTTTGCTTGTTCGTTTGTCTTGTTTCTTAAATTCCACACATGAGTGAAATCATATGGTGTTTGTCTTTCTCCGATTTCACTTAGCATAGTACTCTGTAGCTCTAACCCTGTCATGGCAAATGGCAAGATTTCGTTCCTTTTCGAATACTATTCCATTGTATACATACACCATTGTCTTTATCCCTTCTCAGTCGACGGACACTTGGGCTGTTTCCCTATCTTGGTTATTATAAAAAATGTGGTCGGCATAACGGTACACAGACCTTTTCAAATTAGTATTTTCATTTTCTTTGGGTAAATGCCCAGTAGTGTCACGACTGGGTCATAAGGTAGTTCTATTTTTAACTTTTTTGAGGGACCTCCATACTGTTTTCCAGAGCGGCTGCACCAGTTTGCATTCCCACCAACAGTGCGAGAGGCTCCCTCTTTCTCCGCGTCTTCGCCAACACCTGTTGTCTCTTGTCTTTTTGATGCTAGCTCTTCTGACTGGTGTGAGCTGATGATCTCATTGTGGTTTTGATTTTCACCTCCCTAGTGAGTCTGAGCATCTTTTCATGTGTCTCTTTGCCACGAAAGACCTCAAATAGCCAAAGCCGTCAAGAAAGAAGAAAATGCTGGAAGCATCACAGTTCCAGATTTTAAGATATACTACAAATCAGAACAGCAGATACTGACACAAAAACAGACACGTGGATCAATGGAACAGAATAGAGAGCCTAGAAATAAATCCACGTTTATATCAATTTGGTCAATGAATCTATGACAAAAGAATCAAGAATATGCAATGGGAAAAAAGTCTCTAACAAATGGTGCTGGGAAAACTGGACGGCTCCATGCAAAAGAATGAAACTACCCAAAATTGTTACACCATCCCCGAAAATAAACTCAGAATGGATTAACGACCTAAATGTGGGACCTGAAACCATAAAAGTCCTAGAAGAGAGCATAGGCAGTCGTTTCTTTGACAGTGGCTTTAGCAACATTTTTCTAGGTAGGTCTCCAGCGGCAAGGGAAACAAAAGCAAAAAGGACCTATTGGGACTTCATCAAGATAAAACGCTTCTGCACAGTGAAGGAAACAATCAACAAGACAAAAAGCAACCTACAGAATAGAAGAAGATATTTGCAAACGACGTCTGGGATAAGGGGTTAATACCCAACATACATAAAGAACTTATATAAGCCAACACCAAAAAACAAATAATCCGATTAAAAACTGGGCAGAGGACCTCTCGGCCTTTTTTCTCTTCCTCCGCTTGACCACTCTCCCAGCAACTCAGGGTCTCTGAAGCGGTGAGTGCAGGACGCTACATGAGCCCGTGGCTTCTCCACTCTGCATACGCCACCTTCGGAACCAGCCCCTTGAGCACGCCCTCCTCCGCTATCCTAACTGGAGTTTGTGCTGTTCCCTGCTGGGTCTCTCTGATCCACCAAGCAGGAAAACCATCTTTTCTGGACTCTTCTATAAAGTGAGTTTTGACAGTCTCATTGTCCGAAAACAAAGCTCCTCATAACCTATGCTGGACAGCCACAGTATTACGCAGTATTGGCCCACACCCACTGGCTGGTGTCACCACACTGGTCTTACAGCTGTGGCTGAGTGTCAGGGCGAGGTGACCTCCAGCGGTTCACAGCGATGTGGGTAAGGATGGAAGTTCCCACTGTCTCCTAGAACCCTCATCAAATGCCGGCAACTAAATGCAAATCCTGTGCCACGGGGACCCAGCCCTGATTATTATATTTAACCCAGCTTCCTGGCCACAGGCAGGGGATGTCAGACCAAGGCAAGACCCTGCTGGTTTATCAACCAGATTTCTCCAGAGAAACAGAACTGATAGATAGATAGGAAGACATTTATTTTGAGGGACTGGCTTGCAAAGTTATGGAAGCTGAGAAGTCTCAGAATCACACCTCTGCATGCTGGAAACCCCAAGAGCCAGGAGCACTGATATCCAACAGCTCTCTCTCTGAGCAGAGAGGACGAATTTCTCCTTCCTCCACATTCTGTCCTGTCCAGGCGCTCAGAGGCCTGGGTGAGGCCCGCCCACACCGGGGAAAGTGGCCCGCCGTAGTCAGTCTGTGCTCGTCTCTTCCAGAAACACAGACGCGCACAGAGAGAATGTTTCACCAGGAAATCCAGGCATCCCTCGGCCCCATCAGACTGACACAGAAAATTAACCATCACACAAGGCGAAGTCACAGGAGACGGGAAAGGTCAGACTCGGGTTCTAGAGTCATCTGAATGGGCGCCCAGATTTCTCACCCTTGGCAGGGTCTGCTGCAAATGCAGTGTGAAGGAACCGAAAAAGCATGTGTTTCTTTCAGCGCGAACGTGAGTTATGTTCTCAGGAAGATGCTACAGAAATACTCAGGATCCAAGAGGCAGCAGGTCGAGGTGACAGGCTTTTCCCCACTTCAGACACACCAGCACCGGCGGGAGCCCCCTCCTCCGAGGTTGGGGTCCCAGGCCCCCAGCCCCTCTCTACATCCCGGCCTCTTCCCTTGGCTCCCTCAGCCTCCGTTTTTTACCTTTTAGTCACCCAGTTAGCCATTTTGTATCTACACGAGTATTTGCATCCAACCTTCTCTATTCAAGTCATTAGCTTGGCCCAATCCGTCTGGATGGGAACCAGTGCCTTCCCTGTCGGTGGGAATGGGATCGGTGGGAGCGAGGGGTTCCGCCCTGGCCTGGGGGAGGCTGTGAGGGGGTGGGAGCTCTGAAGGCAGCTCTGAGTCACCTGTGACAGTCCTGCCCGGGGCCAGGTGTGAGTCAGGTGAGTCAGGGGCCAGGTGGCTCTGGGAACAGCCTCATCCCTCAGGGAGACGTGGGGTCCTGCGGGGGCAGGTGGGGACTGCTACCGCCCCTGCCCTGCAGAGAGCCCCCCAGCCCCGTGCGGGGTTCAATCCCAAGCCCAGCACGGGGCCCAGCGGCCTGCCATTGCTTTGTGAGCAGGGCCCCTGTTCGCTGGTGTTTCCCCGGGGGCCCTGTGAGGACGAGCAGAGCAGGCTGTGGGGGTCCGGCCTGGAAGAGAAACTGAATTGCCCCACACCCAACTTAGAATCCCCAGTGCCTGTGAACGTCTGTCCTTACCTGAGTCCTTCCTCGGGGATCCTCGGGTCCTTCTGCGGACAGACGCCTCCCTGGCCTGACCCAGCCGGCTCTCCAGGCAAGCTGCAACCAGTTCCACCGGTCGTAATGGCCTCGGCCCCAGATGGGCCCTCCGGAGGTTCAGAAGCTTCGGGGAGAGGGAGATCCCGATGGGAGGGAGGCCAGCCTGGAGGCTCCCTGTCGTGGGCTGTCCCTCCCCAAATTCACACGTCGAAGCCTAAGCTCCAGCACCTGAGCCCGTGACTGTGTTTGCAGACAGGGTGTATACAGAGGCCACGAAGTTAACATGGAGCCCATGACCTAATCTGGCTGGTGCCCCCGTAAGAGGGGATCAGGACGGAGACCCCGGGAGGGTGTGGGCACAGAGGGGCGGCCGTCCGCAGGTCAAGGAGAGAGGCCTCAGAGGAAACCAGCCCTCAGGTGCCTTCACCTCGGACCTCCAGCCTCCAGACTGGGAAGTTCACGTGTGCTGTGTCAGGCCCCTGGTGTGGTATTCTGTCGTGGCAGCCCGAGCTGGCGAAACAGGCCCCCAGCGTCTTCTCCAGGGGATTTGAATCCTCTGTTCTTCCCGTTACTTTCCCAATGGGGTAGGAAATATGCTAAGCAAGTACCGTAAACTTAGGGGCGGATTAGGACAACGGGGACGCATTCCTGCATGACGCTGGAGGTCCGAAGCCCGAGACCCGGGTTTGGGCAGGCTGTTCCTTCTGGAGGCTTCAGGGGGGAGTTTGTTCCCTTTTGCTGGAGGCCGCCCACGGCTCCCGGCCCCTTCCTCAGAGTCCCCTGCCTTCCATGAACCCCCACTGCTGACAGTGACCTCCCACCTGCCCCCTATACAGAGGGGCTGGTGGTGTTACTCAAACCCATGGGCCTGAGAACCAGGGGGCTGGCGTCCGGGGGCGAGGGGAGAAGGATGTTCTGTGTCCCGGGACCCTGTGATCACATGGACCCCCCCCCCCCACATAATTCAAAGCCATTCCCCAGATCAAGACTTTGAACTTAACCCCATCTGGGGCGCCTGGGTGGCTCAGTCGGTTGAGCGACCGACCTCAGCTCAGGTCATGATCTCACAGCTCGTGAGTTCGAGTCGGGCTCTGTGCTGACAGCTCGGAGCCTGCTTCAGATCTGTGTCTCCCTCTGTCTCTGCCCCTAACCCACTCGCATTCTGTCTCTGTCTCTCTGAAAAATAAACATTAAAAAAAATAAAAATAAACTCAACCCCATCTGAAGGTCCCCCTTGCTGTGTAAGGCAGGCTACTTGCAGGTTCTGGGGATTAGGGTGAGGACATCTGGGGATGTCCGGCCCCACCGGCCTCGCCACTCTGGCCGGCTAACTCACCACACCTGGCTTTCGCTCAGAGGTCAGCCAGGGGACGAGTTCACAGGGTCTCTGGCTTCCCACCCTGGCGGCGGCCATGGTCACCCCAGCCCGCATCTGTGAGACGCTGGCCGGAGAAGGCCCTGGAAGGGGGGGGTCTGCCCACCGAGGCTTCACCTGAGCTAAGTGAGACATGGCTGCTGACAGCCAGGGACCAGGCCAAGGGCGCCGGTCCTGGGCCTCGGGGGTCCTCGTAGCAGAGGCTCTCGGGGCGCCCCAGAGGCGTGGCTCTGGAGGGCCTGTCACGGACTTTCCGTCACCCCGAGTGACTGGTGAACTGTTTACAGGGCCAGACATCACTCTGAACTGGAGACAGACTCCCCCCCACCCCCACCCCTGCAAGGTGCCTGCTGCCGTGTCCCTGTGGTGTGCTGGGGGCACACGCGTGTGTGTATGTATATGTGTGAGGTCGAGTGTATGGGTGTGAGTGTGAGTGTGGCTGTGAGGGGTTGACTGGGGGGCACGCAGGTATGAGTGTGGCTGTGGCGGGTGTGGAGTGTAGCATGGGGAGGCGCCGACTCACCCCTGCAGCAGGCGGGGCGCCCGGGCGGGCGCGGGAGGAGGAGAGGCGGCGGGGAGCTTGCGGGGAAGTTGAACTTGTCCTCCAGGCTGGGGGGCTCTCCAGGGGCTGAGACGGATTTGAGGCCGGCTTTCAAGCCGCCCGCCCGGAGGGTCCCGGCTTCGGGGCCCAGGCAGGCCGGGCCAAGGTTCTGGGGCGCAGCCGCGGCTACAGGGGAAGGAGCACGGGGCGGGGGGCTCACCCGACCCCCGCGGCCTCCGCAAAGTCCCACCAACCGCCCTGAGCGGTGGAGAGAACTAACCAGCTAGTTACGCTGGGTTCCAATCAGCGACCACGAGAAGCAGCCCTGCGTCAGCAGCGTCCGGCCAGCAACCCCTGGGTCGGGCTCCGTGGGGTTCCTTGTCCCCTCCCCGGGTCTGGAGCGCATCCCCACCGCCCACTCCAAGGTCTCTGTCCCCTCTGGAACTCGTGCAGCAGGCCGGCCCAGCCCGGCCCTCCCAAGGAACCTAGCAAACCCAGATGGGAAGGTTGGCTTGCGTTCTCACGCGCAAGGACACAGAACAGTCCCCCGAGGAAGTCAGGCCCCACTCAACTCGCAGAAAGGCCCCTCGTTGAGCCTGAGCCCGGATAAAACAGAACACAGGCCAGACGGGGCACGTGCACCTGCTTCTCTGGGAGCCTGTAGGGAAGACCGGCCCCACCTGGCCTCTCCTCCCCAGCGCCCCTGTCCCGGAAGCCTGTATTGGCCCCAATCTTATCTCTCGCAGCAGAGAGTTGTAGAAAGATCCAGCCAGAGGACGCTTCCCTGCTATTTCAGTCCAGCTGGATTTTAATCTTTAAAGTAATGATGCCTAATCCTTAAATTATATACTTTCCACAGAACCGGGGCATGTTTTATGTTGTTGGGAGTGACCCAACTAAGGGTTTCTGCCTAAGGTGAAACAGCTGGTTCCTGGCTAGGCTAGGGCCACAACCAGCTCACGCCGACCTCAACCTGGGCTTAGCCTCGTGTCCTATACCATTTGTCATTAGTCACTGGAATGGACAAGTGTGCTTGTTCCTAGCCCTTCATCTATAGCAAAGAGAGACCTGTATTATGATTTCTGTGTTCCCATTAAATCATAAATCCCTCCTGGTATGTCACTGTGCAATGGGTAGCTCCTCAGTTGTGCAGTGCACAACTTGTAACACCGAACATGGCAGCCCTGCATCCAGAGTTAACCTAACAGTATTAATTCATCCCTCCAGCAAAAGGAACAATGCCCTGGTGGGGAAAAATCATGCCGTTGTCCTAAGAATGATGGTCCTAATGTGCATAATCCAGTATAACTGAGCCCAGCTGTGTTGAAAGAAACAGGGGAGTAGACAAAAAGGAAAGGCCTCCCACTGCTGGACACCCTGGCTGCATGAGGAGGCCTTGTGCTCTTAGCAGGCTGAGTTGAGCAGCTGTTAGTGCATGGCCAGTCAGGAGGGCGTTTGGGGGGTGCTGTGATGGGGTGCAGACCTCAGGCCAGGTTTTGTCCTGAGTCAGCTAGAGAAGGAAGAAGTGAGTTATTTCTACCTTCACCCACAGGTGACGAAAGTTTATAACCTTTCCTGCCTCCGGCTCCATTTCCTTATCTGTTAAAAAATGGGCAGTGCCGTGCCTGGCCCACACCTGCTCTGAAGGACAGATAGCAAGAACAGGCTGGGTTCCTGACATGTCGCTGTGGCACAGCCTAATGTCACAGTGCCTGGTGCCTCTGTGCGTGAAGCTGGTGCTGAGACGTGGGGGGTGGGGGAGCCTTTCCCAGCTTGCACCTGAGGAGCAGGACACCATGCCCAGCTCTGTCCTGGGCCCTGTGTAGACAGCACACCAGTCTTCTGGGGGCACTAAGGAAATATCCTGTCCCTCATAATTTTGGGGTTTTTTTGGAGTAAGATAGCCCAGAGTTGGAATTTTTTTCAAGCAGCCTTGTTGAGGTATAATTGACAAATGAGACACGGAACATATTTAATTAAAGTGGGCATTTTGACATGTGACTACACCCACGAAACTATCACCCCAAACAAAATCATGAACACAAGCATCAACCCCCAAAGTTTCCTTGTGCCTCTCCTGTCTCTGCCCCCAGGGGCAGCCGCTGCCAATGTTTATTTTTAAAATTTTGTTTTTAATGGGGTGCCTGGGTGGCTCAGTTGGTTAAGCGTCTGACTTCAGCTCAGGTCATGATCTCACAGTCTATGAGTTCGAGCCCCGCGTCAGGCTCGGGGCTAACAGCTCAGAGCCTGGAACCTGCTTCGGATTCTGTGTCTCCCTCTCTCTGTGCCCCTCGCCTGCTCATGCTCCGTCTCTCTCTGTCTCAAAAATAAATAAAAAACATTTTAAAAAATTATAAATAAATAAAATTTTGTTTATAAGTTTTATTTGAGAGGGAGAGAGAGCGCACGAGTGGGGGAGGAGCAGAGAGAGAATCCCACACTGACAGCACAGAGCCTGACGTGGGGCTTGAACTCATGAACCATGAGATCATGACCTGAGCCAAGATCAAGAGTTGGACGCTTAACCGACTGAGCCACCGAGGTACCAACCCCCCCCCCCCACCGCCATGTTAATTTAAAGACACTTTCGATCACAAGATGCATGGTGACCCCAGGGAGCTTTAAACCCAAAGGAGGAGTGAGCATGTGTGACCGAACAGTGGTCAGGAGAGGCTTCCTGGTGGAAGCAGCCTTTCAAGGAGTGGTGGCTGGGATAGGGGAAAATCCTTTAGGGGCGTCTGGCAGAGCACAAAGCTAAGCTGGCTACTGCCAGCCGGGGGGTGGGGGAGGGGACAACAAGTCCCATGGAAGGGCCCCGGCACGGCCAGGTTGGAATCCTCTCGGCCACTCCGCTGTATGATCTCAGGCAAGTTCCCTAACCTCCGTCAGCCCCAATTTTCCTATTCGGGAGCTGGGGGTAATGATCAGTTTTGTTGCAAAAATTAAAGCAGGTAATTTACATCAGGTGCCTGGCACTTAGTGGGGACTCAAGAAATGGTATCACCCCACCATCTACTATTTGAGTAGAGGATCGTAGTGGGGCCAAGGAGTGAATAAGCCACACACCTAGAGCCAGCTCTGAATTCAGTACTGAGTTCATGCTGGTCCTCCCACCTCGCATGTTCATCTTCCGTCTTCTGGACTCATCATTCAAAGACTCACTCGGGCCTCACCACCTCCGGGAAGCCTCCCCCGATTACTCTAACTAGGATTCTAAATGCTGCGGTGTTCTGTCCTCTCTAAACCCCCAATACTATTTGAGTTGTAACCACACAGTCTTACAATTCACAGTGTGGTGTTGGGCATCGTTCTCAGTGAGTCTCTATTTTGACTCCTGCGTTGAATGCAAGTTTCTTGAGGGTGGGAACCCTGTCTCCTGCTTCTTCGTGCCTTCCACCATATCTTTGGACCCTCAGCTAAGGCTAGCAGTTCATCCAATAGGTGAGTATTAATTTAGCTAGACGCTATAGAGAGAACCGTGGTCCACACCGCAGGGAGAATGTTTTGAATGATGAGGGGCAAGCGTGAGGCTGTTGTCTGGTGAGCTGCTGGAACAAACACCGCAGACGTTCATTCGTCACAGTTCCAGGGGCTGGGAGTCCAGGATCGAGATGTCAGCGGCTCTGGTGTCGGGTGAGAACCCTCTTCGTGGCCCACAGGACGACGTCGTCCCCCTGATGTGTCCTCACACGGTGGGAGGGGTCTCTTTTGCAGGAGCACTAATCCCTCACGGAGCATCCAGCTCGGGACCTCATCGCCTCCCAAAGGCCCCCGCTTCCTAGGACCATCACGGCGGGGCTTGGGTTTCAACGCGTGGGTTTGGGGAGGACGCAGGCTTGGGGGCCACAGCAGTCGGCGTGCAGTGACGATGTTGACGGTGGTCACGCCGATAACTGCTCTTCTCCCTAAAGGCCGGCGGGTTCGGGCACGTCCCCCAGAGACGCCCAGACCCGCTGGGGGGTCAGCCCGCTGACACCACCGGCAGCCGGCCCTGTCCCCCCCCCGGGGGCCTCCAGCCGGGCCTCGCGGGTCAGGAGCGGTGCCCTGACCTCCCAGACACAGATGGCACCGTGTGCCACCCTGTGGCACCCTGGATCCCAGACACAGATGGAGTTTGCTTTCTTCAGTGCCGCGTGACTGCCTTTTGCTCAGCCAGCGGTCTGACCCGAGGCTCCTTCCCTGGGGGACTGTCCTCTGTCCCACACACAGACTCACGCCAGCAGCCGGCTTCCCGGAGCTGACACCGGCCGCTCTCCAGACCCACCCGCGTCTGCCCCGCTCTTTGATACACTGCTCTGGGGGTGACTCATCACGAGCGGTTCCTGTCACCAGCCACAGACACCCCGAGGAGGCCCGAGAGCTTCCCTCGGCTCATGAGCTGAGCTGGAAGGCGAAACCCGTTTCACAAGGCGCTTTGCAGGGGAAGAGGGGGAAGCGACACGAGGGGGGGCCAGACCGTCAGGGCCCGGGAGGGCGCTTGGGTGGGTCCCCCGCGGGCTCTGGGGGGGCCAGACCGTCAGGGCCCGGGAGGGCGCTTGGGTGGGTCCCCCGCGGGCTCTGGTGGGGCCAGGACCTCAGCACGCTCGCCCTCTCCTCCCCCGCCGCTCACCACCCGGCCCACGGCGGGTCCTTCCTGGCCCGGGGAAAGACCCGTAGGTGGGTCCCGGGTCACATCCCCAACACGTCGTCACGAAATGAAAAGAGCGTCACGGATGTCTGGCTTCAGCGCCCCAGGCAAGTTACTTAACCTCTCTGAATCTCAGTTTCTTCACCTGGGAAATAGGCGCAAGGCCCACCCTCAAGATTGCTGTGAGGACTGCCAGTGACGTGTGCCACGTGCCCAGGACGTGGCAGACGCTTACGCCTAACAGCACATCTTAGTTAAGTGTCTGCATCTCTCCGATAAGCCCTCTGTGCCTAGCAAGGGAAATCGAGCTAGCGTTCAGGTCTCCTCCGGCGGGAACAGGTGTCTCTCGGGACGAGGGGTGGGTGTGTCCGTTTGACCCGGTCCGCCCTGTGGCCCCCACACGAGGGTTGGGACGCGTGTCTCATTCTGATGGAATCTTGACACCAGGCCCCAGGCCGGATTCCCGGTTCCAGGCCTCTGATAACTTTCTCAGCACCCTGAAGGCAGGTGCAATCTCCCATAAACCCTGGGACAGGTGCTCCGCGGGGCTTGCGGTAGAGACTTTGAACCCCGGTCACCGTCCAGGCACGGGCACCGTGGACCGGGCCAGAGACACGGGCTCCCCTCAACCCCTTAGCGCGTGGACCGCCGGCCGACCGGGCGGACCCATGGGGCGGCCTGTCCACTCGGCCTCCAGGAAGACACCGGCCTTGGGGTGGGGGGACATTCAGGAAAGAGAACCCCACAGGCCGTGGCCGCAGCACTGAGGGCCCCTTTCATCCCAGGGGAGGGAGGAGCTTCCTGGGATTCTCTTCCTTTCGCCAAGGAAGAGATAACTTCCTCTGGGTGGCCCATCCAGCAGCGAGAAGCAGGCCTGGGAGAGGAACCCAGACCTTCTGGCTCCTTCTACTAAGCCTTGTCCAGCAGGCTGCCGTGGGAGACCCTGCAGGTCCAAACAGAGATGGGATGGCTGTGGGTCTGAGCCCTAAAGAGCCTCTGGACCCCACATTTTCACCGTTAAGGCAGCAGAAGCTGGTATAATTTTGAGGCGTGTTATTTGTCACCATGCATCAGAATCCTCAAAGAGGCCCCTATGTTCTGACCAATTATTTTCTTAACAGGAGGGATCTTAAATAATCACCAAGGGGCATCAGGTTAAAGTTAGTCATATGACCCAGAAAGTCCACTCGTAGGTGTGAGCCCAAGAAAATGAAAGCGTCATCCACGCACACACAAATTACAAATTATTATTCAAAAATAATAATTTGTGAATGTTTTTAGCGGCACTATTTACAATAGCCGCGAAGTGAAGACGACCCAATGTCCATCAGGTGCCGAGGGGATAAACGAACTGTGACAGATCCAAACGATGGCACGTTATCCAGCAAGAAGTAGAAATGAAGTCCTAGCACGCGCTGCCACACGGATGACCCTTGCAAACGTTGTGCTAAGTGAGAGCAGGCGGTCCTAAGAGACCACACGTTTCTGATTTCATTGATATGAAATGTACAGAATTCGTCTCTGGAGGCAAATTGATAGGAACAGAAAGCCGATCGGTGAGTGGTTGTTTAGGGCTGGGGGTGCGCGTGGGGGTGTGTGAGTGGGGTGGAGACTGACTGCCAAACGTTCCAAAATCGGATCGTGGTGATGGTTTCACGGCTCTGTGAACACACGAACAAACATTAACCTGTACACTTTAATTAATTAATTTTTTTTCTCTTTAGTCTCTGATCAGATGTGCTTTTCCTAAGCAACTGCTTATTTTTAACGACACACTTAAAAAAAAAGTTTATGTATTTATTTTGAAAGAGAGAGCCCATGCATGTGAGCAGGGAAGGCTAGAAAGAGAGAAATAGCAAGAGAAATAGAAGAGAAATAGAAAGAATAGTAAGCAGGCTCCATGCAATCAGCACAGGGCTCAAGGCGGGGTTTGAACTCACAAACTGAAATCATGACCCGAGCCGAAATCAAGAGTTGGAAGCTCAACCGACTGAGCCACCTAGGCACCCCTACAGGATACACATTAAATGGGCGCATTATTATTATTATTATTATTTGTGTCTCCAAAAAAATGGACACCAGGATGTTATTCTCAGCATTTAAAAAAAATAATAAACTACTTAAAATAATCCAAATCCTGGGGCACCTGGGTGGCTTAGCGTCCACTGGTTAAGCGTCCGACTTTGGCTCAGGTCATGATCTCGTGGTTCGTGAGTTCGAGCCCCGTGTCGGGCTCTGTGCTGACAGCTCAGAACCTGGAGCCTGCTTCGGATTCTGTGTCTCCCTCTCTCTCTGCCCTTCCCCCGCTCATGCTCTGTCTCTCTTTCTCAAAATAAATAAATAAACTTAAAAAAATAAAAATAAAAAAATTTGTAGTAACTACTTTATTAATATTTCTCCCTAGCTGGATTCTAGTAAAACACATATTTCGGAGATATTTACACAGTTCTCCATAAAATTAACATTAAATACTGACCATATGTTGAGGCTTAGAAATCCAGCTTTAGGGGCACCTGGCTGGCTCAGTCAGTACAGCATGTGACTCTTGATCTAAGGGTCGTGAGTTCGAGCCCCACGTTGGACATGCAGCTTATTTTAAAATTTAAAAAACAATATTTAAAAAGGAAAAAGAAACCTGGTTTCACTGGATTTACTGTACTGAACAGTACTGAGATACTGTATTGCATTCTGGTCTTTAATCTCAAAGAAGTAATCGTATTTCATTTCTTATTTCGTTATTTTCATTTGGGGGGTGAGGATTTTCTCAATGCCTTCACTCAAAGCTTCTCCACATTTTCCACCCTCCGGCACATCTGTAAAATGACAGAATTTGTGCGTTTGTGGCTGCATTGCCTGTGACTGCAAGTAACCGGCCCAAGAATGGCTTCCCTTTCGGGGAGTAATTTCTCAGCACCCTGAGTGTAAAATTTGCCTGTTGACTACCCAGACTTTCAGCTCGTAATATACAAGTTTGCAGCACATGTGTAACTTTAAGAAATAATGGAGAGGGATTCAGTGCACGCTTCACAATTTTCCCCGTGGTAATATTTTGCAAAACCGAAGTCCAGTATCACAACCAAGATACTGACATTAGCACACAAGGTCCAGAATGTCTCCATCGTTGCCAGGATCCCTCCTGAAGCCCTTTGACAGCCACGCCCACTTTAGCCGCCATTTCTACCTTAACTCCTGGCAGCTACCGATCTGTCCTCCATTTGTATAGCTGTGTCGTTTCGAGGACGTTGTCTAAACGGAATCATATGGCACGTGGCATTTCGGGATTAGATTATTTTCACTCAGCATAATTCTTTGGAGATTCATCTAGGTTACTGTGTGTGTGCGCTTTCTTTTTTTTTTTTTTTTTTTTCGTGATGAGTAATTTTCCACGTGTGGATGAACCACCATTTGCGGTTCCCCCATTGAAGAATGTCTGGATTGTTTCCAGCCGGGGACCATTACAAATAAAGCAACTGTAAAGCATCTGTATACTATTTTTTTTTTTTAATGTGACTATAAGTTTTTCCTTCTCTGGGGTAAATGCCTAGGAGTGTAATTACTGGATCACTGCATGTTTAGTTTGTGTGTGTGTGTGTCTGTTTAAGAAAATGTCAAACTCCTTTCCAGAGTGGTTGTACCATTTTCTATCCCCATCAGTAAGGCATGAGTAATCCAGTTCCCCACCTCATCACCAGCATTTGGTTTCGCTATTGTTTTTTGTTTCAATAATTCTGGAGACAGTGAGCTCTCATTGTGGCTTTACTTTGCATTTCCCTAATGAATGATGATGTTGAGAACCTTTTCTTGAGTTGATTTTCTGTTTGTAGATCTTCTTCAGTGAAATGTCTCAGGTTCTTTGGCTTGTCATTTTCTCATTGGAACTTTTTTCTTCTTTTTTTTTTTTTACTGTTGCATTTTGAGAATTCCTTATATATTCTAGACAGTGAGTAGTCCGTTGTCAAATAGGTGGTTTGCAAATGTTTTCTCCTAGTCTATAGGTTGTACTTTCATTCTCTAAACAGGGTGTTTTGTGGAGTATAAGGTTTTAATTCTGATGAAGTCTGGTGTATCACTCTTTCCTTTTTTTTTGATCATATTTTTGGTATCAAATCCAGAAACACTTTGCCTAGTCCTAGGTCCCAAAGATTTTTTTTTTATGTCTGTGCTCCATTTTGAGCTAATTTTTGTATAAGGTGTGACTTAGGTTAGGTTGAAGTAATTTTTTTTCTGACCCAATCGCACCAGCACCATTTCTTTAAAAAGGCTCTCTGCCTTCCAGTGAATCGGAATATGACTCAGGTATCTTCATGTGGGTTCATTTCTGGGTTCTCTATTCAGTTCCACTGATCCACGTGTTTGTCCCTCAGCCAATAATGCTCTGCTGTCTTGATTCCTGTAGGTCTACAGTAAGTATTGACATTGGGTGTACTGTTGTCTTCCACTTTATGATTCTTAACTTTTTATTTAAAAAAATTTAATTCCAGGATAGGAATCATACAGTGTTATATTAGCTTCAGGTGTACAATATAGTGATTCAACAATTCTATTCATTTCTCAGTGATCATCATGATAAGTGTACTCTTAATCACCTTCACTAATTTCACCCATCCTCCTACCCACCTCCCCTCTGGTAACCATCAGTTTGTTCTCTATAGTTAAGAGTCAGTTTTTTCGGTTTGCCTACTTTTTTCTTTGTTCGTTTGTTGTGTTTCTCCACTGTATGATTCTTGTTCAAAATTGTTTAGCTCTTGTAGTTTCTTTGCCTTTCGATACCAATTTTGGAATAATCTTGTCATATCTACAGAAGTCTTGCTGGGATTTTGATAGGAACTGCTTTAAACCTGTCAGTTTGGGGAGAATTGACATCTTTAAGATGTTGAGTCTTCCAATCCATGAACATGGTATGTCTTTACATTTGTTTAGATCTTCTCTGATTTTTTTTCGGCAGTTTTTATCATAAAAGTCCTACGTGTATTTTGTTAGTTTTACACCTAGGTATTGTGATTATTTTTCTTAGCAATTATAAATGGTATTTTATTTTTAATTTCAGTGTCCAGGTGGTCGCTGCTAGTATACATAGAAATAAAGTTGATTTTTATATGTTGATATTGTGTCTTATAGTCTTGGTATTTTGTTCTAGCCACTCAGGCAGACTAGGAGTCCCCAGTGCCTTGTCTCCACCCTGTGGAAGCCCCACATTACCCACCCCGGCATCTACCATCACTGTTGTTTCAGGCTGTCTCCTGCTCTCCTTGGATGCTGGCTAGTGCCCGAGGTGTGGCTTTGCTCGTGCTGTTGTTCCTCCTATAAGACATCCTCCTCTGCAGACATCTCCCTCTGCAGACTCCAAGCCCACTCCCCCTGCGGGGGCAACACCAGCCCCACCCCTCCTAAAATCTTCTTTGATTCTAGGCTCTCTCTCTCTCTCTCTCTCTCTCTCTCTGAGTTAGTGCGTTTATGGTCAGCAGCATACATTTTGTTACTTACATGTCCTCTGACTGTTTACAGGTAATAGGTTTGTGCCCACAGACACTAAAGAATAAGCTTGTTGAGGACAAGGACTGGTTTTGCTCTTCACAGCTCACAGAAGGCATTCCAGCAGAACTTGACTGAGTGATACACATGCAGGTGTAGGTTTCTGTAGAAAGTCAGACAACAGAATAAAAAGAAAGTGCTGAGAAGGATTCCCAAACAACTGCCATGGGCTTCTCTTCTTGGCTTCCCCACTGCGTCTGAGATACAGGATGTACCGAGAGACCTTCCCCTCTATGGCATGCCTGAAAAAACACCAGCAAAGGGCCCTGGACCAGCTCCGACTGTTTCTGGCCTTGCTCCCTGTGCTGTAGCCAGAAGGGAAGGGCTGCTCAAAGGCTCTCATGCCTCAGGAAGGAAAACCAATCTGCAGTAAGGCTCTGTCTCCAGATCAAGTTCTTAAACAAGTAGTGAATAAATAGGGGAAAAAAATATTTTAGGACAGAGTGGAGGTTGGGTTGTATTTGGAAAGAAGTGGCAGGCAGCAGGGAAAGTTGGGGGAAAGAGCCAAGAGCGAAAGATCTGAACACACAGAGGCAGAAGTAACGGAGAGAAAGGTTAGAGTAAAAGCCAGGAGGGGAAAAGAGACAGCGGGGCAGAGATCTTGGAATAGAGAGATGACCAAGAAAGCGAGAGAGAGGAGAGAGAGGAAGAGAGAAGAGAAGGGGGAGGGAGGGAAGGGGATGAGAAGGGGAGGGGGCTGGGGGTAGAGCGGGAAGGAGGGATTGGAGAGGAAGGGAGGCATGGGAGGGGAGAGGATGGGAGGGGAGGAGACAGGGGGGAGAGGAGAAAAGGAGGGTGGGGGGGGAGAGGGGAAGGCAGAGGGGAAGGGAGGAGGAGGGCAGAGGGGAGGAGACAGAACAATATAGGTCTACATATGTTGAGAATGGAAAGAAAGCCAGGAGTAGACTTACCAGGAGAAATGAAGGCAGCAAGCCCTGGAAAGAGTGGTCTGGCAGAGAGAAGTCCGCACGCCGGGAAAGTGGGGGAGGAGCGTGGAGAGGCAGAGAAGAGGTCAGACCCAACAGAAGAAGCAAGGGTCTAGCGTCACGGCACCTTTTATTGGCATTTGTCAAGAGCCCGATTTAAATGTGTGTCTGTGCCTCTCGACGCAGACCTGAGGCCACCTCCAGGCCATCATCACGACTTGTCTTTGCGCTCGGCAGGATAAGTCGAGAGGAGTCAAGGATACGGAAGGCTCCGTCCTTCACCCGGCTACGTGTCGACCTGGATGAAAGCAAGCTCCAGCTTCTGCTTCAGGGGCCCTCTCTCCCGGGACCCCTTCCTAGCCTGAGAGGGGCCCTACAGTTGTTCCCAGGGTCACATGTTGTACAATTTGCAAAGGTCAGCTATTTAAGTGCGGCCACGTCCACCGTCCCTTCCCTGTGTGACCAGCCACCGTGCACACAGATGTCCTGCTAGGACAGGAGTTTTCAGGAGTACTCCCACCACCACTGGCATGATCACATGGAGGTACACAGCCCGTGATGCTACTATAACATGAACGCAGGGCCCCAGAGGGATGGGGCCCTCTGAAGAGAAGGGGGCCCTCTGAAGCAGAAGAGAAATGAGGTTTGGGATTGACAGAGCCAGAAGCTGGGCCGGGGAAATTCTTGCGATCACCAGATGTAAAACAGGAAGTGTAGGATTTACTTTCTGTCGAGGTCTAATCAAACCCGAGGCTCTCACCTACTGGGAATATGCAGTCACACAGCCTGTACCGTCCTGAGGACACCACGCGTCTCTTGCAATTCCCCTGGGGACGCTTCAGTGCTGGAGCCACTGAGTTCCCAGATGTCTGCAGCTCCCCAGTGTGTGTGTGTGGTTCACTCAGCATTAGTTACCTGAGGACAGGAGTGTCTCCGCGTCCAGCAAACAGCTTCGCGCCTGGCTCCTGGCAGACATTCAACACGTAATTAATTGTAAGACTCTTACCCGAGTGAATGAATGAATCAGTGAACGAACAAATGAACGAGTGAATGAACGAATGAATGAACAAATGAACGAACGAATGAACAAACAAATGAACAAATGAATGAATGAATGAACAAATGAACAAACGAATGAATGAATGAATGAATGAATGAACGAATGAACAAACGAACGAATGAATGAATGAATGAACGAATGAACAAACAAGCTGCATTGAAATAAATACCTGGTTGTTCATTCTCCAGATGCCATCCGTATAGCTTTGTCTTCATGGTAGGGAAGGAGGCCACACAAAGACATAGTCCCACGTGGGGGGTCTGTCCTCTTGTCGTCCCCTGCCCCGCACGGTGACGAAGGCTAGAAATGAGAATGTTGACAAGCCCAGGTTCCCACACCCGGTCTCACTCGCCTTGCTGAAGTCCCTGTGTTCTCAGTGGAACAAATCTGTTTTCAGCCATTCCTCGGAGTTTCCTGACGTCCCCGCAGCGGTTTCGACAGAGGGCTTGCTTCTTGCAAAACCTCTTTGGCTGTTCTGGTTCCCTTTGAGTAGGAACCTCTATTTGGCAACAGAAGTAAAGTTTCCTCACGGGTTTTGTGTTACAAGTGGAGTCTTGCCCCATTCTGGGAGCGTCTCCTGTAAAAATACCGCTGTATTTTTTAGGCTGTGACTGTGCGGGGTCTGGGCTTCACGTAAGGCCACAAAGACCCGGGACTGAAGAACTGAGAGCTTCCTTTTAAAACGAGGTAGTGGACTTTGGATGGGATTTTTATTTGGATAGCCTGGTTCTTGGAAATGGGGCCCGTCTCTCTTGGGATATTCTAAAGAACCTTTCATGCGTCACCTCAGACACTTGCTTACGTACACCCCCGGGGCCCAGCACTGGATGGGGCTTCGGGGATGCAACGACCCCCGCCCCCACCACCATATACACAAAGATCAGTGCTCTCACACAGGCCGCGTTCACTCCAGTTTCGTCTCTGCAGACATCTCGAAACCTGTGCCACAACTAATCAGAACCTTCCCGGTGGCCATCTCAGACCGTTTCTTGTGGTTCAGTTCTCAACAAGAAAAGAGAACCAACACTTTCCCGGCTTCTGCCTAACCTCCCTGTCTGAACCGAAAGGCCTTAACCCACTCACTGTGGAGTATTTTCTTTTCCTCCATCGGTGGTGGTGGTGATGGCCATCGGAGACGGGGTCGGTGGGGGAGAATTTACCATCGCAGGCCAGACTGATCACACTTTCTTAGTTATTAGGACCTCTTCCCCAAGGAGATCTGCTGTCTTGGCTGAGAAGGCCCCGGGAAAGTTCCAGAGCTCTAAGCCTGCTGTGGAGGGGCCCGAGCCTGCTGGCCTGGCAGAGCGTGCCTCGGGGTTGGAAGGTAAGGCATCATTTGATGTCCGGCTCTCTTCCGTCCACAGGGGATTGCTATTGTAGGAGTGGCCCTCTCCCCATTCCGATGCTAATCTGGCAATCCCAGCAGTGCTTTCTGGAGAAAGAAGCTGCCGGAAGGACAAGGCAAATGTGCCAGCAGGCTGTGTGGAAACAAACTCCAGCCTCTGTGTAGACATCCCGCTTTGCTCTTCAGGGTCAGAGAATAGAAGGGGCTGAGGGGCAACAGAGACAGGCTGAGGACAGCAGGCCTTCAGCGGATCTAGGCCTCAACCGGTGGGACCCTGAGCCCCAGCGGCAAACACTCAGGCACCCTTACCACGGCCTAGGCCACAGGACGCAGGGGCACACAGGGTTCTCTCCGAAGCCCTCCCCTCCTGAGTCCTCCGTACTGCTAGGGCCTGGTTCTCTTCTTCCCTCTGACCACTTTTCCGTGCTGTCTGTGGGCACCTGACAGTCCACGCACCTGCTGAACTGTCCCCCGCGTGGCAGGCCCCGCACCACCAGCTAAGGATGTCACGATGCGCAGGACCAGCTATGTGATTTATGGGGTCCAGCCGAAAAGGAAAATGTGGGCCCCTCATTCTTTTTTTTTTTTAATTTTTTCTTATCATTTATTCATTTTTGAGAGACGGAGAGAGACAGAGCATGAGTGGGGGAGGGGCAGAGAGAGAGGGAGACACAGACTCAGAAGTAGGCTCCAGGCTCTGAGCTGTCAGCACAGAGCCCCACGCAGGGTTCGAACTCACGAACTGCGAGATCACGACCCAAGCCAAAGTCGGACGCTCGACCGACTGAGCCACCCAGGCGCCCCATGGGCCCCTCATTCTTAATAATTCAGAAGCCACTCAGGATTTCGGGGTAGTGACAGGAGAGCACTGGCCCGAGCAGCATCCAGCCCAGACACCCCCCGCCCCCCGGAATGACAGAGGGAGCTTTTCATCACCTCATTCCACCGCCCACCTTCCTACGATGGTGCTGACGTCTCTCGCTGGGCTGTACTCGGCCACCACGCATCCACACGGCTCGCTTTCTGTGGACACCGACTCTGGCCGGGCTCTGTGCCAGGCATTCAGCCGGAGGGGTGGCCGCTCGGCGGGGACACGGGAGACCAACGGGTCAGGCTGATGTCACCAGATATACGCAGAGGCCACAGATCTGCTGCGAGGGCTCTGGACGACAGAGAGAAGGTGCTGATCTAACCAGGAGGGTGGGGGATGGGAAAGTCAGCCTTCCCAGTGGATGAGACACCGGAGCCGAGTTTGTGAGGACGCCTAGAAGGTCGTTGCACAACGAGGAGGCAGAAGCACGTGGTGCCTTCTCCCACGCTGTTCCTTCAGCTGGGGAACAGCAAACCCAGGCCTGCCCACCTCCTCCCCACCCACCGCATCTGCCTGGCCGCCTTCAGGACCGGCCGCGGCGGGGCCGGGTGGCTTCCTTCTTCCCCGCAGGTCCCTGCCCCTCCGCGCCCAGCACTACAGGCCCCCTCTCCTCTACGCTCTCAGACCCCCTTCCCTATCCGTCCCCCGTGCAATCGTGTGCTGTCTGATCTGCACCTGTGCCCCCTGAAGCCTAGCACACGCGCGCACACGCGTTCGATGACATCGGTTGAAGGAGTGACACAGCGTTGGAACACGAGTGTGGTTTGACCCGGAGCTTTATTCTTAGAAGTGCCGTGTTCAGGATGGGGACGTGTGGCCCCATCGCCACGGGCGCCGGTCAAACGCCGCTGGGGTCCGGCGATGCGTCACCACGAGGGCTTCAGAAAAGCTGACATGGGTCAAGAGGTGAGGGGGTCTGAACACGTGTCATCCAAAGAAGCTGTTGAAGGAGTTAGTACTGCTTACCCTGGAGATGAGGGGAGGCTGCAGGCGGGGACGCGATTGTATCCGCAGCGCTCTGAAGTATGGACACTCGGAGATGTGGGAACGCGTACTGTCCCCTGCTCTGGAATCTGCCTAGAACGAAGGCAGAAGGAAAGAAAGGGCCAGTGAGTGAAGTGGTACAGAGGCACATTTCAGACCCCACAAAGAAACGCTTTCGAAGGATCAAAGTTACCCGACCGCTGGACAATTGGCCTCGAGCTCTCCTAGATGGACGCATTCCGAGGACGTACGAAGTTGCCACCTTTCCGGGATGCTGTCCCTTTGAGGCCTTTGGTCCCGGGTGGGAGATTAGGCCAGATAACCTGAGACGATGAGCGGATCTAAGGCTCTACAAGGGGACGTGTCTATCCCCACCTCGGGCCCGTGTGTGTCCGCGCACAGGGACGGAGAGGCCGCACCCCGGGCCTCGCTGACTACCCACCCCGAACGTGCCGAGCCAGGCTTCCGACACCAACAGCCGCTCCCGAGTCTGTGACGCAGCGGCAGAATGCATGGAAAGCCTTGCCCTGCACCGTGTGGAATGTTCCTCCCCGCTCCTTCCTGTCCGCACCTTCTCCAGAGCCAGGGGCGTCCGACTGGCTGAGCTGCCCACAGAGCCCAGGAGGAAGTCAGTTCCGCACGGGCCCCCAGCAGCCGTGCTGGGACTCAGAGGAAGAAAGGGGTCTGCGAATATGTCCAGCCTCCCTCTGGGGACATATTTGCTGGCATTGCTGTCACAAGCCACCTTGGCCCCGGGGGCCGTAAACACCTCACATCTGGAGGCCGCAAGCCTGAGATCCGGGTGTGGGCGGCCCTGGCTCCTCCTGGGGCTGCTCTCCCGGGCGCGCAGACACCGTCTTCTCCCCGCGTGCTCACATGGTCGTCCCTCTGTCTCCAGATGTCCCCTTCTTGTAAGGATGTCAACAGTATTGGATTGGGGACCCACCTTAACGTCCTTGTTTTAACTCGATTGTCTCCATAAAGACCCTGTCTCCAACTAAGGTCTCATTCTGAGGTCTGAATTTGTGGGGGTGGTGGGGGGGAGGACATCATTCAACCTGTAATAGAGGACATGTGTCTTTTCTGATTGCCCATCACCTGGACCCTGCGATGTGACTTTGGGTGGGAGGCAGGGCTCTCCCTGGGCCCAGACGTTGCCCAGCTGTTCTGTACGATGACAGAGGCCTGGGCCCAGCTGTGGCCAGAGAGACACCTGCACAGAGCTCTGTACTGATGCACATCTCCTGTCACAAAGGTGCGGCCGGAGCATCTTCTGTCCTGGTGACATGGCTGCCTCTGCTTCCCAGGAGGAGCAGCGCCCATGCCCACGTTCACCGCCAGCAGCGGGGCGGGAGGGCGAAGAGGTGCCCTGGGTTGTGGCGCCTTTTTTTCTTTTCTTAAACGTTTCTTTGAGAGAGAGAGAGGGAGAGAGAGGATCACAAGCAGGCTCCGCACTGTCAGCACAGCGCCCGCTGCGGGGCTCGAACTCGCGAAACCGGGAGATCGTGACCTGAGCGGAAGCCAGGAATCGGACGCTCAACCGACGAAGCCATCCCGGCGCCCCCAGGACCTTTGGACGGCACCCCCTCTGAGGCCACCTGAACTGTGACCCAGCGGCTGTTGTGGCTCCTGGCTCCTGGGTTCCTCAGCACTGCTCCAGGTCTTTCTCTCCTCCAGGTGCTGGCTGCCCAAATGCTGCCCAGTGGCGGTGGTCTCTCCGAGGCCTTTCCTGCTCCACGCCTTTTGCCGCCCCGCTGCAGCTCCCATAGCTTCCGTAAGACCAGCTTACCCCCGGTCTCAGGCTGCTTGCTCAGAGAAGCTTCTTGGTGGCGGTGCTGAAGGGGGAGCTTGGAGCCAGTCAGACCCAGCTTCGAACTCGAATGTACTAGATGTGTGACTTCGGGGACGTTGTTTGAACGCTCGAGGTCTCAGTCTTCCCTTCTCTGAAATGGGCTCATAAGCGTAGCTGCCACCCCGCCCGTTTTGAGGCGGAAATGAGTCAGGTCCGCTCATGCAGCATTTCACCGGGGTCCTGGTCCCGGGGTGGGGAGAGGGGGGTAAGCATCTCCCTCAGAGTGAGCCGTGCCTCTATCACAGGGAAGCCGTCCAAACTGGAGTCTGGGGGGCATGTAGTGACCTGTAGACGAGACCAGCTCAGCGGGGACTGAGAGGGGCGAGCCCCGCCTGTGGCTGGCAGGCTTGCACGGGCTGTTTTTTGGGCCGGGGGGGGGGGGGGGGGCACAGATGCTCGGTTACTCCAGCCCTTCAGGGCAGCACGAGGTGGCCAGCCTGCACCCGCCCAACATTTAGCTCAGGGGTTTCCCCTGCTTCTGGGCCAAGTGCCTGGCTCCTGTCCCCTCCCTGCTAATTCGGAACACACTAGAAAGCAACGGAAGACCCGAGAGAAGGTGTTTGGGGGACTGTGCAAGAACCTCGTTGCTGACCGTCCCTGTAGGTACTTTCCCCTGGGGGTGTGGACACCGTGCTGCCCTCCCCAGGTCTATCCGAGCCTGACTCCCATGGCGCATCCCCGACTGTCCCTTCCTCCCGGCGCCCAGCCCTTGGCAGGAGGGCCAGGGAGGGTCCTTTCCGGTTCCGGGTCCGACTCCCTTGCCCCCTCTGGGTGGGTCCAGGCTCCTGGCTGTTAGGGAAACAACCGCCAGAAAAGCAGATGGTGGGAGGTCTGCAGGTGGGCGGGGCCCAGATCTTCCTCAGAAATCTTCTCTTTGTTTGTGCTTTGCCTTTTGGGGGAGAAACACACCCCGTCTCCCCCACTGCTTCCATTCACCGCGGGGCAGTCCCTACCTCATACATGCGTTTTCATTTTAAATTCTCCAACGGGCACCAGAGAGTCGTTTTTTAGCTGGCTGGCTGGGGGAACCTTTGATCAGCCCCAGGAATCCGTGAGGATCAACAGAGGCCAGCAGGGCTGGGCTGTGTTTGACTTAAAATTGGAAACACAGGAGTGGTTTTATATAGTCTGGGAGGTCCAGGAGCCCCGAGCGCTGATTTATGAGAGGCTTGGTATGAGAAGCCTATGGTAATATTTATAAATTCCTTCCCCAGGGCTGGATGGAATGTTCTTCTGAAACTGCGGTCAGATGGCACCTTTTGGGGGGATGAAGGGAGGTTAGGTCCAATTCTTCAGTGATTGAAAAAAAACCAGGGAATGTGGGGGAGGGATGGCTGTTCCTAAGAGACGCTGCAAAGGAAGCTGGTCTACAGGGTCCTTACACCCTCCGGGACTCTCTCTAGTCCAGGACCTTGCAGGGGCTCCTCTCTGGTGCTCCAGAGCCCACGTTGCCCCCTGCCTGACCTCCTGCAAGGCCGGGGACCTACATATTATGGGGACCACAGTTTACAGATATCCACCTTGGTGTCAGGGGACACGAGACAGGTCCTGGCCTGGCCGTGTGGGAAGGACGAACAGGAAGGATGAGAGAGGGGACGTGTGGAGGGGGCTGAAGACAGACACAGGTGTACTGAGGGGCCCGAGTCTGACACGTGACACAGGATGCACTGAGTCAGAGCCATGTCCCGCATGGAGGTGGCTGCCAGGAGGGCCCCGTGTGCCTTCCAGGCACGGCCAGAGGCTCACACACCCACGGTGGGTTTTGGACCAGCAGCCAAGGCAAGGGACCCCACAGAATCAGGGAGCCCCTGCCCAACCGTGTCCCCTCGGGGTGGTGTCCCTGTCCCTAATCCCTCAGGCTGGGAGAGGGGCTGAGCCATGTGGCCCAACTGGCTGATGACCTTGCTTGAATGAGAAGGACAATGGTGAACGTGTTTCAAAAAGTGTATTCAGGAGAGTAAAACCAAGGGGAGGGGAGAGGAGGGAACGTTCTCAGCTCTGGCCCACCTTGACCTTGCCGCCTCCGTTTCCCACCTATGAACAGAAGAGAACCCCATTGATATCAGTGATCTGCGTCTGAGGGATCCTGGAGGGTGTGTGTCCTACCTGCTGCTTGGCGTCATGATGGAAGTGATGGAAACGGCGGGCGGTGGTCTGGGGTCTCTTGGGGTCTCTGGGGGTGGTGGGGAGCTTGTCACCTTCTTTCCAGCCTGCCTGGGCCGTCACCCGCAGCCCGGCCCCGGGAACACCTGAAGGAGGGTCAGGGGCTCATCAGGAGGTCTTTGCACAACCGCTCGCTCCGGCGCTGGCCCACGGACTCCCCACGGGAGCCCCCGACGCCCGTTAAAATGCCCGCAGGACGGTTCCCACAAGAAGCCTGTGATTCTAAGACCTGCTTCGGCTGAATCACCGGAGGCCGGGTGGAAGGCTCACAGAGACGCCTCGTCCCCTTCTAGCTGTGTGTCAGCAGGCACACAGGTCCCCCATACTCGCGAGGGCTGAGCTGGGCCGACAGCGGGAAAGCAGGGGTTAAATGCCCACTCTCCAGCGGGGCCCACGCGCCACGGCAGGACCTGGTTGACGCTGAGCGCGGTGGAGGACGACCTCTGAAGCTAGCCGGTCCCTCACCTTCCCCTTCCCTTCCTGAAGCATTTAGGAGGTGGAATCCTTTTGTCCCTGGAGGGTGACGTCAGTGTTCCCTCTGGCAGGTGGGACCATCACGCACGTCTGAACCGCTGCGGTGACGGCTGGCTGGGCGCCCCGAGGGAGCAGTGGCCCTGACACCTGGACGCTCCGTCCGGCACGTGGAGGCGTTGCCAGTGCACGACCTGTAGGCGTTCTGCCAATCCCGGCAGTCGGGGGCTGCGGGGAGGCTCGGCTCCATCAGGCTCAGCCCCCGGCCCAGCCAAAAGGGCCTGCAGTTAGGCCCGCCCTCCTCTCCCACGCCGGGAGGGCCTTCCCAGCTGCACTGCGTTGGGGCATTCCTGCCCCAGACCCTGCCTCAGTGTCCTCTCGGCCCCAGCCCCTTCCCACCTCGTCTTTTCCCTTGGACTCAGGGGCGGAAGTTCCTCGGTTGGAGGCCAAGGCCAAGTCGCCAGGCCGCACGGAGAGCTAGAGCTGCAGGGGTCTCCTAAAGGCGATGGCAACAGCAGCTGTCATTTATTAAGCGCCCACTGCATGCCGGGCATGTTAAGGAGATGATTTCTAACGCTCACAGGTGCTCGAGAGAGGCACTATCAGAGTCCTCAGTCACGGCGGAGGCGAAGGGGCAGTGGAGAGGCCGCGCAGTGTGGCCGAGGGCACAGCCCCGCGTGCGATCCCGGCCCCGTCACCTCCCAGCTGTGGGGCATCCGGCAGATTTCCCAAGCTCCTCATGTCTCAGCTTCCTCGTCTGCAAGACGGGGAGGCTGCTGACGCAGCTCGTGCACAGGCTGGTGGCGGGCTCCTGTGCCCGCAGAGTGCTCACGACGGTGCCCAGCGCCCAGGAGGGGCTGCGGGAACACCTGCTAGCCTCACGGAGAAGCAGAGCGCTCCGGGCCGTCAGCAGCCAGCTGCAGGCGTAAGCCTGGAGAGTCCGGTCTGTCCGGCCCCGGTGCCCATGTTCTTCATCGTACACACGAGGAAACACGCGTGGTGGGGACGGGGTGTTGGGGGAAAGGACTTAAGGCAAGATGGGCCAGGGGCTTTGTGACCCTCCCAGGGCTGACAGCCATTGTGTGAGCTGATGAGAGCCTCAGGGCAGCATCCACGGCACCAAACACCGCCTCAACCTGGGCAAGGTCCCTCTGACCCCTGGGTGATCTGGTGTGGCCTCTGGGGGATGCCAGCAAATGCGGGAATAACCATCTCAGGGGCTGGACAGGTGGTTCGCGTCCCCCCCCCCCCCCCCGGTCCTGTACCGTCAGAGCACGGTGCATCCCGGAGACCGCAGGTGACAGAAACCCACCATCAGGCTACCTTCCCATCTGTAACCCGCCCGGGTCTCCAGGGCTCTGCGCTGCCTCTTAACTGCTCTTTGCTACTGACTTCTCCATTTTACTTGAAATAAACATTCAAGGTTTGCCTTCCTTGGGCTTCTCTCTTTTCATTACCCTCCCCACTGCTAGGTTTCATCGCCTCTCCAAAACGCACAAAAATGGAGACCCCGCCTCATTTAAACCCTGGACTAGCAGCAAGGATCGTTTCAGCGGAGCCAGAACAGAAGGAGCCACGACGGGGACGCGAGCGTTTTATTATCCCCCGTGGTTCCCTCTCCCTCTCGCTCACATTTCCCTCCGTGAAGCTGAACAGGAACATGTTACAACTGAGCCCAGCTTTACTCCCGGCCTCAAAGGATGAATCGCAGACAAGCATGCACCCGGTGGAAAGAGGTGGTGTCTTCCAGGAAGCCGGAGCTCAAGTGTCAATGTCTCCATCAGCCTCTCTCCCCGGGCCGGCCCCCTCCCGCCCGCAGAGGGAGCCTTCCGGCCACAGAGGCTCTGAAACCGCCCCCCCCCCCCCCGGGCGCTGGGGTTCCCGCTGCCCTGGCCCCAGTGCTAAGCGGCCCGCAGGTCCCAGCGCAGAGGGCTCTGTGACGCCACGCTGCGCCCTCCCCAGGTCACCGTCAGGGCAGTGACGTCACTGCTACTCCTGAGTTTCAGAGGCACCTGGCGTTTGCTGGGCTCGAGGGTGGCCTGTGTCATTCTGGCTGAGAAGAGGCCAGGGGAGGGTCGGCAGGAGAGAAGGGGACAGAGTGAGGTGCAGGAAGCGGGGTGGAATCACCCGGGCGGGGGAGAAGCAGAGCCCAGGCAGGCGGGAGGGGTGCAGGAAGTGATGCCAGGCCGAGGTTCCCGCCCGAGCCAGAGGCAGAGGCCTCGGCCAAGCCGGGTGGCCCCTCACTTGGAGACCAGCATGTGCACGAACTCCTCGTAGTTGACCTGGCCGTCCCCATCCACGTCGGCGGCCCGGATCATCTCGTCCACCTCGTCGTCGCTCAGCTTCTCCCCGAGCCTGGTCATCACGTGCCGCAGCTCGGCCGCGCTCACCAGGCCGTTGCCGTCCTTGTCGAACACGCGGAAAGCCTCCCGGATCTGCTCCTCGCTGTCCCGGCCCCTCAGCTGCCGGGCCATCATGCCCAGGAACTCAGGGAAGTCCACGGAGCCGTTGCCGTCACGGTCGATCTCACCCACCATGTCCCGCAGCTCGGCCTCCGTGGGGTTCTGGCCCAGGGACCGCATGACGGTGCCCAGCTCCTGGGTGGTGATGGCGCCGTCCCCGTCCTTGTCGAACAGGCAGAAGGCCTCCCTGAACTCGGCCACCTGTTCCTCTGTCAGCTGGTCGGCCATGGAGGGAGCGGTGGCAGCGGCCGGGCTCCGGGGGACAGGTGGCCGCACTAGGGGTGCCGGCTGGCTGGCCGTCTGGCCCGGGCTTGACTGGCGGGCGCTTAAGAAGGAGCAGGGCTCCGCTGGCACCCCGACTCCCCGCCCCGCGGTTGCCCGGGGCCGGGTGCTGTTGGAACAGGAGTCCGGCACCAGGAACGGGCCGGTGGAGGGTTGGGCTGCGGCCACCGCCCGTGTGCGCGCACGCATGTGTGTGTGTGTGTGTGTGTGTGTGTGTGTGTGTGCGCGCGCGCGTGTGTGAGCTGCTCCCGCCCGCCCCACTGGCAGCTGTTGGGAACCCCCCGCGGGGACTCCCTGTCCCCTCCTCCTGCCCCATCGCTAGACCCTGCACTCAGTGAAACAAGCAGTTTCCCTTCTGGGAAAGTTCGGGCAGGATGAAAGGCAGAGGTTGCCTTGGCCTGAAGGGAACTTGTTTCCTTGTCCGGGTTCCCAAAGCCTGAAAGCCCTCGCTTTCCCAAGAGGGTTTTCAGAGAACGAACAAAGGCTTTCTCCTTCAGGTGGAAGCAGACTGTCTTCTCACCTTCAGAAGAAACATGAATGGGGAAGGTTTTCCTCCAACGTGTTCACTCCTCGATATGTATCGAGGGCCTACTGTGTGCAAATACTGTTCTGGAAGCTGGGAATAGAGCCAGGGACAAGACAGGCAACTCCCAGGCCTCCTGAAGCTTGTATTCCCTCCCGGAGACAGCTAACTGGCGAGTAAACCGAACGATGAGATTCGTGGATATTGTGACAGGTGCCATGAAGGAAGACACAGGGGTGCTGGTGGGGAGAGCACGGACAGGTCACCTCCACAGCGGTGGTCAGGGAAGGCTTCTCTCAGAGGTGGCACTGGAGGGTGACCGGAAGGGAAGGAGGTGCCTTCCCGGCAGGCAGGCTGAGCAGGCTCAAAGCCCACGCGGTGGGTGGGGAGAGGGCGTGGCATGGCCAAGGGACAGAAAGGTGGCCAGTGTGGCTGCAGCCTGATGGATGAGGGGAGAGAAGGACATGAGGAAGGGCACACAGAGGCCTCCTCAGATGCAGTGGGGGAGTCACGTTCTATTCTCTGATGAATGGGAAGACAGGCAAAGGCATGTCTGAAAGTCTGGACCTGGGTTTTGGGGGAGAAGAGCAGAAGAAAGGGGGTATTTTTAAGAGGAGATGGTCTCAAGAACGCGAAATGGGATGCTCACCGAGCACACATTCCTGCCCCCAGGGAGCCTGGGGAAATGACCACCCACCTAGTGACAAGAGGCCACGCTGCCTGTGGGAATCCACGGAAAGCCAAACTGGGAGAGACCCCCAGAGAACCACCATGATACGGCAGGAGACGAGCAAAGGAGGACGACACCACCAGACTTCCTGTAAAGCCACAGTAATCAAGATGGCGTGGGACTGCCAAAAAGTGGACACATAGATTAATGGAACAGGACAGAGGGCCCAGAAATAGACTCGCAGAACACAAGCGACTAAGGAGCAAAGGAAATACAAGGTAGTCTTTTCAACAAGCGGTGATGGAACAGCTGGGCGTCCATGTGCAAAAAAAAAAAAAGTGAATCTGGACACAGACCTTACGCCCTTCCCAAAAAGTAACCCAAAATGGATCACAGACCCACATGGGAAATGCAGAACTACAAACCTCCCAGATGATGACATAGAAAGTCTGAGTGACCTTGGGCTTGGCAATGACACCCAGCTCATCCAGTTTGGGTCTGGGCTGGGTTTACATAGGACGCCAAAGGCGTGATCCATGGAAGAATTGATGAGCTGGATGTTATGGTCTGAGTATGTCTTCCCAGAATTCAAAAGCTGAAACAGCACCCCCAAGGGGATGTAGTCATGAGATAACACGAGGGCAGTAGCAGGAGGCCGAGGAACCACTGGGCACAAGCGTGTAAGCGACATGGTGTCCTGGAGAGCCAAGGGCTAGCATCGTGGGAGAGCTCGTGAGACAGTCCCCGTGATGGACGCATACGTTCTCGCTTCCTGCCTACTTCACCCGCAAGAGGGTAAGTGGCCGATGGGTGTCTGCAGGTTTCTGGATCCTGGTGCTGTGGCTCCAACATCCAGCCCTCGCCCTAAGCGAGTTCTTCAAAAAGGCACGTTGAAAGAGAGCTCAGTAAGGATTTTAACCAAAGGTACTCATGACTCACAAAGGACAGTGCTGGGATGGGCTAAGCTGTGGCGGCCTCACTGGTTAGGAACCTCGCTCTTATTTCATGGCTTTCTGCCATCCTCTCCCTGCAGCCTTCCCCGAGAATCCATTTTTGATCCTGGGACCCATCTAAACATTTAAAATTATCGAGAACGCCAAAAGGCCTTTGTGTATGTGGGCTACACCAACCAGTATGTTCTGGAGTTGAAATTACAACCGGAAAAAAATTCAAGTATCTAGCTATATTTTTCTACATTCATTTGTAACTTTAAAAAAATAGGAGTAAAAAACTCATTGCATGTTAACAGATATACTGTAGTTTTATGAGAGATCTATTTCTAAAATAAAAAATAATAATAATTTTAATTATTAATAAAACTAATAAATTATTTATTAATTATTATTTATTAATTGATTGTTAATAAAACTAATAAAAACAACTTCGCAAATCGCTTTGTGTGTCTGGTTTTGTAGAAGCATGTCTGTTTCTGCTGCACTGGTCTGTGGGAGGATGTTTCGATATGAAGTACAGACTAACCCAGCTTCACACGGATACGCAGCTGGAAACGGAGAATGTCTAAATGACTCAGGTATTGGCGGGTATTTTTCTTCGATACAGTATCAACATTCGACGAGTGGTGGTTTCTCAAAGGTTAGCTGCAGTGTGGGATCCGAAGCCACATCAATGATCTTTCTCGTACTGTCACATTAAAATCCATCGGTCACTCTTGGGCTTCGTGATTGTGTCATGCTCTGCTTTGTTCCTTTGGACAATATTGGTTCACTGAGTTCTGTAGATCTTCTCAATGTTGACCCGTTGCAGATAAAATTATAAAAATCTCATGGGGCACCTGGGTGGCTCAGTCGGTTGAGCGTCCGACTTCAGCTCAGGTCATGATCTCACGGCTGGCAGGTTTGAGCCCTGCATTGGGCTCTGTGTTGACAGCTCAGAGCCTGGAGCCTGCTTCTTATTCTGTGTCTCCCTCTCTCTCTGCCCTTCCCCCACTCATGCTCTGTCTCTCTCTCTCTCTCTCTGTCTCAAATATAAATAAACATTAAAGATTTTTTAAAACATCACATTCATTCATATCACCAACAATCCTATTAGGAAAGTATCAGAAAGTCTCAAGCTCACAGTGACAGGTATGGAATTTCCAAAATTCTAATTTTTATTTGAAAGCTCAAATTTTATCATTGACAACAAAGACTATCGATTGTTTTTCTTAAAGTGACAAGCTCACTTCATCCATTTTTGAAAAAAAATGTCTGCCAAATACCAAGTCTGGAGCAACCATATGGTGTCATATCAGCTGTTCTTTCCAATAAAGATGGCGGTCCATGACAAAAGCTTCCCCATTACACATGGGCTCACAAGGGCACCTTTCTTATGGCAAATGCTGTATGTCAGTGTTTAGCAGCATATTAAAGATGTGCCTACAAGGGTTGAAACTTAATACAATAATAATGCCACTACTTCTCCAAGAACATTCTTAAGTGAAACTGGCTTTTTGTTTTTTCAGTTCAGTGAAGTGTATGATGATTGCTAATACAGGAGCCTTGATTAATGCTAAAGGGCTAGGGATTTTACCCCCCACTGCTTTGGCCCCAGTGCAAGACGTCAACACAATGAACACAGCAGATAATGTCTTGGTATTATTAGGAGAATAGTTTGGCCTCCCAGACCCTCAGAAAGGGTACTGGGGACACCCTCCCCTCCCACGGATCCTTGGAACACACTTGGAGGCCCACAATGGTGGAGTATTGAGAACCATGTCGGAACTGAGTGTAGGACTCCCTGGGCTGGAGGTAAGAGGTACTGAGGACGCTGGAATCTTGGCAGGGACAGTGTGGACCTTACAGAATATGGTGTTAATGATGACCTCACTAGACACACATCCAAGGGACTGCCTGCTGCAGCAACTTCCTCTGAAGAGTAGATAACCCAAGGTATTTCTCTTCTCTCTGGATTGGCACTATAATAGTTTTTGTTAAAAAGAATTCATGCAGCACCCTTGTGGATATGCCTCTCTTGCTGGGTGCTATGAAGATATAGATTAGGATTCCCCAGTCTCGTCAACCAGTCATACCTCTGTGCCCTTCGAGAATGGGTGAGGCTGAGTGTGGCCATGAGAGTTCTCTCTCTCTCTCTTGATTAACAGCCCTAACCCTTGCTCGTCTACCTCTGGCCCTCCAGTATGAATATAAACACGTTGTCGTAATGTGTTTGGGTCGCTATAACAAAATACGACAAACTGGATGGCTTCCAGATTCAGGGCATGAACCTGAAGTCACTCTTGGAGTGACTTTTGGTCAGTCTTTATGACCAGGGCTGTCCTGGGCTAGGCTGGGCTGGAGTTTGAGTTCAGGGAAGAGAAGGCGGTTCTGGATCAGAGCGTGAGTTGTTTAATTGAGAAATCTGATAAGTAACCGGTGACATCATGTTTAGGAGGCTTGTGCACGATGTGAGAACGCATTTCCCAGAGCTCATGAGACACCATGCATGGCCTTCCGCTGGGTCATAAAGTGCAGGAGTGCTCACTTTTATGATTTGAGGCCTCACCTGCAGAATGAAGTCCACTGCAGAGGAAACAAACAATCAGACTGTTTTGAGAGTTTCCTGGATCCCCTTGGGTCAACGGGTCCTCATGTCCACTCCCACTGCTTTTACCAGGCAGCCCGCCTGAGGTCAGCCTTCACGGGTGCCCCACCCTGTACCAAGGCCACCTGTTTAGGTACCGTCGAGCTCCTTAGCAGCTCACCTGCTGAGGCCAGTGCCTCCGGTGTCGCTGAGCACCTCTCACTCGGTCCAAGAGGCAGCAGGACGGACACAAAGTGCCCTGTATACTGACAGCCACTTTGATTAAATCAGTATTAAATGATCACCCCAAATGAAAGCAAATTAGTCCTAAATCCCACAATAAAAGCAACCAGGCAAGTTAAGATGTCTTCTCGAACATCCTGTTTTCCTGCAAGAAGGATGATTTTTTTTTAATGTTTGTTTTTGAGAGAGAGAGAGAGAGAGAGACAGAATGCAAGCGGGGGAGGGGCAGAGAGAGAGGGAGACACAGAATCCAAAGCAGGCTCCAGGCTCTGAGCTGTCAGCACAGAGCCCGACGTGGGGCTCGAACCCATGAGCTGTGAGGTCATGACCGGAGCCGGAGTCAGATGCTTAACCAACTAAGCCACCCAGGCACCCCACGGTTGATTTTTTTTTAAAACACCTGCCAGGATTGGTGACTTTGTCCAGGTAACTCACCAAGCTCACTGGTTGCTCCTACCACGAACTTCGGGGCAGGTGAAGCGTCCTGGACTGGCCTTGGGGAAGGCAGGGTAGAGGAGAGCAGAGCAGGGAGGAAAGTGTGTTGGTTCTGGAAGGCTCCTTTGTATGACTCACCGGCCTTTCAAATCTGATATTTGATGTTTTGAAAAAAAAAATGACCAACAGTAAACATTAAATGAGGTAATGTTGCTGAGGGGCTAGAACTACATTCAACAAATCTTCTGATACCCAGCTACGTTTGATAATTGGCTAAGCGGGTTTAAGCGTTCCCCCCGCCCCCCACCCAAGCACAAGGGTGTGGTAATTACCTTCAAGAGAACCACGCACTTCCCCGAGGGGTCTGGAACTCACTAAGAAGCAGGAAGAGTGTTTCTTCCAAGTTCCAAGCCTTTGAAGTTTACGATTGTGATGAAAACCTTTCATTCAGTCCAGAAAGCATGTGTGCGCGCTTGTGTGTGCGTGGGGCTCAAGTGTCCACGTGAGCACATGTGTGCCTGCCGGGGAGCACGTGACGAGTGGAGGAAGCAGGAGTGTTTGGGGCATGGGCTCTGCACCCGGGGAGGTGATTCGAAGGAGGCAAAGTGCTTTAGCAAAGTGCACAACTCCCTTTGGAAGTCATTCCCCCAGTGTTGTCGCTTTTTTTTTTTTTAATGTTTATTTATTTTTGAGAGAGAGAGAGTGAGAGAGCAGGGGAGGGGCAGAGAGAGAGGGAGACACAGAATCCGAAGCAGGCTCCAGGCTCAGAGCTGTCAGCACAGAGCCCAGCGTGGGACTCGAACCCACGGACCGTGAGATCGTGACCGAGTCAGATGCTTCACTGACTGAGCGGCCCAGGTGTCCTGTCACCCAATGGTTTTTTTTTTTTTTTCTTATTTTTTAAATTTTTTATTTATTTTTGAGACAGGGAGAGACAGAGCATGAACGGGGGAGGGTCAGAGAGAGAGGGAGACACAGAATCCGAAACAGGCTCCAGGCTCCGAGCCATCAGCCCAGAGCCCGACGCGGGGCTTGAACTCACGGACTGTGAGATCATGACCTGAGCCGAAGTCAGACGCTTAACCGACCGAGCCACCCAGGTGCCCCAACCCAACGGTTTTAAACTTGCTTGTTGAAGCACAGCCGTAGCACAGGGCACTACAGATTCCTACACGAGGGGGTTCCGAAGGGCGGCTGCGGCAGTAAGAGCTTAATAAAGGTTAACTGTTATTCACCATCCAAGTAAGATTTCATGTGAAAAGGGGCTTCCCCTGCTAATGAGATTGTGAAAGTTACCCTCCCATCTAAACCCCTTCGTTTCCGGACAAGGACGTTACAACTCATCAGACTGAAGGATCTGGTTAACTACTTAGTGAACCACAAGATATGGGCCTCGGTGGGGGTGGGGGCGTGGGGGGTGGTCTCCTGGCTCTTCATGCTTCGAGGACCGGGGCCCGAGGGGCACTGCCAGTTACTAAGGGACTCTCTGGTCAGCCTCAAGTGCCTCGAAGGCAGAGAGAGCGTTTTGTTCACTGGAGATTCTGGGATTCCAGCGTAGCCCCAGCACAGAATGGGCACTGGAGAAACTTCTGAACGGACGAGGAAGGCTTTGACCAAGGCGGCTTTGACCAGAGCGCAGGTTTCCCGGGAAGGCCTGGTCCCGTGGGCAGGGAGGACAGGGAAGGGGGGCTCGCGACTCTGGGGTCACCGACCACGGGGGTCAAGCGTCTCAGAGCGAACCCAAGAGCCTCGAGGTCCAGTCCTGACTCAGCGCCACTGATGTCGACCCCGGTGGCGATTCTGTCTGTCGGAGGAAGAGAAGAGACCGCTCCTGACCTCGTCTTTAAAGGAATACAGAGGTGACCAAAAAAAAACCTCACCCAGGACCAAGCGTTGCCTTCCTGGAAGAGGCCAGATTTGGGGACTCGGAGAAGGGGCGACTGAGGAAAGGAGGAGGAAGGGGTGGAGGGTGCAGATATGGTGTGACCCAAGGGACCTCAGCGGGAAGCCCCAGGGCGAAGTCCCCTGCAGTCAGCGGGGGAAGGAAGGATTAGGGGAGCTCAGTCTGGAGATTTTCCTCCGTGGGTGGCTCAGCTGGAGTGGAACTCAATGGATAAAGGAAAAGGAGGCGGCACGAGAGGCCCGATACAGGGGTGGGGGGTGAGCCCAGCATCAGGTCTGCCCCATGGGCCCGACCTCCCACCGCCACCTCCCCCGAGCCCTACACTTCCTTCGGCTTCGTGCCCGCCCTGAGGTCTCGGCACATGAGGGGAAAGGGGAACGGCTATGTTTGCGAAGACACGGGAGGAGATCAGCATTTACACCGTCTCTGTGAGACCAGGTGGCACCAGGAAGCCGGTCCTCCTCTGCCTCCCGGAGCCTGGAACGGCAGCTTGGACTCCCTGCAGAGTCAGGGTGTGAGCAGCATCCGACCCCCAGACTTGACAGGGTGGAGGGCCCGCGAGGGGGGCGCTGGGCGGGTGCCGCTTCCATACAGGAAGGGAGATGGAACATTCAAGACATGCACTTTTCCAAGATGGGATGGGAAGTGAAAAATTATGGCATCTATCTATCTATCTATCTATCTATCTATCATCTACCCATCATCTATTATCTATTTGTCTATCCATCTATCTATCATAACTGGAGGAAGAAATTTCAAATGCATCATCAGGAAAATGCTATGTAGCTTGAGGAAACAAACACACAAAAATGACCACAAACCCAAATATTTAGAACTGGTTTAGAACACCTCAATTGCACAAGAAGCTTATTTCACTGGAAATAACAGCCTGGAACACATGCGAGGAAGGGAAATGAGCCAGTATAAATGGCAGCATTTATGCGCCAGAAAAAAGAGAGTAACATGTAGAAGCAAAACTTCTGCTCTCTCTGATGGCGCACAGGACTAGTCAGGCTGAAGAATGCAGCTCACGTGCTGGGAGGGGCAGGGGGAGCATGAGGAGGGCTCTAGTGAGAAAATAGAAAGTTACTAACACCTTACTTAGTAAGAGGGGTGAGCAGGGGTGGAGAGAAAGCTGTGC
This sequence comes from Herpailurus yagouaroundi, assembly GCF_014898765.1. Taxonomy (NCBI): domain Eukaryota; kingdom Metazoa; phylum Chordata; class Mammalia; order Carnivora; family Felidae; genus Herpailurus; species Herpailurus yagouaroundi. Next base: position 29,679,626 of record NW_024412434.1, read on the forward strand.
CCTCTTTTCAAGATGCTAGAAACTAGTCAGATATGCTTTTTTTTTAAATTATTAATGTTTATTTCTGAGAGAGAGAGAGACAGAGTGTGAGCATGGGAGGGGCAGAGAGAGAGAGGCAGACACAGAATCCAAAGCAGGTTCCAGGCTCTGAGCTGTCAGCACAGAGCCCGACGCGGGGCTCGAACCCACGAACCGTGAGATCATGACCTGAGCCAAAGTGGGACGCCCAACTGACTGAGCCACCCAAGTCAGATATGCTTTTGAAAATGTGAAGAAAGCTCTTAGGGAAGGAGTTAAAGTCTAGAGATCTTTAAAAAACAAATCATTGTTTCCCCATGTTTAATGAGGAGCAGGGACATTAAAAACCACAGACGAGGGGGTGCCTGGGTGGCTCAGTCAGGTGAGCGTCTGCCTCTTGATTTCGGCTCAGGTCATGATCTTGAGGTTCGTGAGTTCAATCCCCAAGTGAGTGTGGAGCCTACTTGGGATTCTCTCCCTCCCCGTCTCTCTGTCCCTCTGCCCCTCCCCCACTTGTTCTCTTTCTCAAAAAAAAAAAAAAAAAAAAGAAAAGAAAGAAGAGAAAAGAAAAGAAAAGAAAAGAAAAGAAAAGAAAAGAAAAGAACCACAGATGAAGACTGGACTAAAAGTAGGGGAGTTAAAGCCCCAGCGAAGGGATGGGTGTAGCCGGAGATGAGGTTACCAAGGGAGAGAGAAAGTCGAGTGAGAATCAGGGCAGCTTGTCCCAGAATGTTCCAGAAGATAGGAGGATAATGGCGGACCTGGGCAAATACAGGCTAGCGGAGGTGATGCCGCGGGCTTACCGCGAATGATGGCTCCTCGAGAAACCGTTTCCAAGGGTTTCATGGAAGCGCACGAGGACCGTCTTCGCCCCAAGCACATTTGCCAACTTATCCAATTTAAAAGGCGAAACTGACCCCACCCGGGCCCATGTGCTGTGAAGCCAGGCCGTGGTGAGGGGCAAGGCGCCCGCCGAAGCGCCACCTCCTTCTGGAGCATTCCGTGGCCTCACCTGCCTTCCTGCCCTTCTCCCCCCAGGGGGCGGCCAGCTGTCCCCGGCTCCGCGACTTGCCTGAGCTGCGTGCGGCGGTCCTCGGTGGCGTGGGAAGGACAGCTGAAGTCCGCAGACACTGGGAGCCCAGTGGCTCCTCCGCGAACGAGTTCCGCGCCTTCTCTAAGCCTCCCTTGCTGCATCTGTAAGATGGGAATACACTGTTGAGTGAGGACAGGATGAGGTCACCCATCGCAGCCCTTAGCGCGGCGCTGGGCACACAGAAGCCCACATCACCCCGCTCTGACCCGGCGTAAGCCACCGCCCTCCGTCTCTGCCACGTCAGTGCTCCCAGGACAGGCACAGAGGAGACGGAGTCCCCATCCTCAGTTTCCTTAGGACTGCGGTCCTGCAGCCTCTGACAGTGCCCTGGGTCCTGTCTGCTGGGACCACAGAGGTTTCTCTCGCCCCTGGTCCCCGGTCACATCCAAGAATCACTAGCCTCTTCCTCACACCTTCTGTGTCAAAAACAGCCTCCTGGGTCAGGCCCCGGATCGGGAGGTTGCAAACACGAAGGCCTCCGCGTGATTCACCTGCGGGTGGTCGGCTGGCCCGGGCCTGTCAGCTCCTGGGGAGGAAGGGCAGAGTAGAGGGGCTGACCGCTCACCTGTGTGCGCTGTCGTGCCCAGCAGCCCCGTGGACCGGCCTGCGAGGCCCGAGGGTCAGGCCTCATTCACTCCTCTCACAGCAGACAACCCTGAAGCTCAGACAGTGGCAGCTGCTTCTCGGGCCCGGTGGGCCGGCCACAGGGCCACCGAGACACGTCCCGTGAGGCCTTGCAACCATCTTTCCCGGGACCTAGTGCCCGACCTCCCGGCCCAGCTCCTTTCTCTCTCCCCTGGCGGCCGGAGCCATCCAACCGTCGCAAACAGAAAAGGTCCTTCTGCCCGGGTGGCGGGGGCGCTGGGGGCTGCAGGCCACAGGCCTCAGTCTTGCCGCTAGGGACGGGATCCCGTGGCCACTGCTTTGGGAGCACTGTGACCTAACTCACCCTTTCTGAGCAGCGCATCGGGACGCGTGGGTGTGCCCCAGTCACTCCTCTGGTCTGCTCCCTCCCCGACTTCTTGCCAGATGGGGAGAACAGCAGTGCCCCGAGCAGAGGTCAGAGGGGAGGGGGTGAGGCAGCTGTGCCCACGTGGAAACGAGCACCTGCTCTGATATGCTCTTGAGGCAACCGCGGTCCTGACGCTTTAGGATTTCGCCCTGAGGTCAGAGATACAGTAGAAGCACCGGGCGCCCCCTCAGAGCAATTGATTTATTACCGGTTTTAAATTAAAGTTGCTAGGGGCGTCTGGATGGCTCAGTCGGCCGAGTGTCCGACTTCGGCTCAGGCCATGATCTCACGGTGGGCGAGTTGGAGCCCTGCGTCGGGCTGTGCGCTGACAGCATAGAGCCTGCTTGGGGTTCTCCCTCTCTCTCTCTATCCCTCCCTCCCCCCTCCCCTGTTCTTTGTGTCTCTACGTGAGTGAGTGAATAAAGAAACTAAAAAAAAAAATTCAAAATTAATTACTTAATAAATTAAAGTTGCTGCTTTACAAGTTTGGTTAACTTTTTTTTTTCCCCCTGGCAAACTTTGGCTCTGCCTTAAGTTATGTCAGTAATCGCTGTGAAACGAAGCCTGGGACCCACGGAAATATAACAGTTGACTACGGACAGGAGGTGGGACTGGCCAGCCAGAGGAATCACAGCAAGTCCAGACAAACTAGCGCCTGGCCCGCGCACCTGCTCACGTCCCTGTGGGCAGCGGCACACGATGACAAGACCATCTCTAACTATGGGAAGCATGGTCCTCGTCCCCTGTTCGGAGCGATGGGAAATACAACATGTGACTCGCCTTGGAAAGGTTCCCGCCACAGTTAAAACGCTCGGTGTTTGAAGGCCTCCATTTCAGGACTCCGGAAACATACCATACTCAAAGCCCTTCTTGCAGAAAGTGCCGGGTAGCTAGAGTGCCATTGTCACTGGGGCTGCATACGTGTGCGGACAGCGCATGCAGAGAGATGTGCGTCCCGCCAAGCTCCCGGGTGTGTCGTTGACCAAGAAGAGTGGGAAGGACGGCCCTTGCCAGGTGCCCGGCAAGTCTAGGCAAACTGTGGGCACCGACTACCCACAGCCCCTGCCAGGTCGCTGTGTTGAACGCAGGGCAGACACAGACCCTGCTCTTTTTTTTTTTTTTTTTTTAATGTTTATTTATTTCTGAGAGAGAGAGAGACAGAGTGTGAGCAGGGGAGGGGCAGAGAGAGGGAGACCCAGAATCCAAAGCGGGCTCCAGTCTCTGAGCCGTCAGCATAGAGCCCGACGCTGGGCTCGAACCCACGAACTGCGAGACCGTGACCTACGTTGAAGCCAGATGCTCAACCGACTGAGCCACCCAGGCGCCCCAGACCCTGCTTTTTTAACACAATCCCATGACAGCAGGGCCTCTGCCCTTTTCCATGTGACACGTTGGTGGCCCAAGAATCACAGCTTTGCTCGGACAAGGATCTAAACCGCAAAGATGATCTCCAACTTCTGCGCCTTCAACATATGACCATTTTCCTGTCCAATGGAAGTTCACTCGACGCCTGGAGCACCTGCTCTGCGGCGCTAGGAGCGGAAGCAGGGAGCAAGAGGAGACGCGGTCCCCAGCATCAGTGGGGTCAGGTATTTAACTCGGCCCGAGACCTTCTGAGAACTTAGAATAGCCACCCGCTCCGCTTCAGGGACGTTTGTCCTTGGACCTGCGAGAAGGTGCCTGCAGGAAAACGAGCGCGAAGCTGCCCCAGGGGGAGGGCTGGCTCTGGGCCCATGGGGGAGGGGGTGACAGCAATGGCCCGCACTCTCAGCCCTGATAAGGCAGGTGTGTGTTATCTCCTCTGCAGTGAAGTCACCTGCCCCAGGCTGCACCACCTGTGACTGGACACACCCCACAGCTTCCTGGTTCCAAGGCCAGGGATGGAACCACCCGCTGCGCTGCTCCGTGGGGGAATGTGACTTGTGTTTAGGGTTGGGGACACAGCAGGGACTTGGTGGAGGGGGGGGGGCACATTCGGTGAAGGCAGCACGTGGCTCACAGTGGCCCGATGGAGGGCGGGCTCCGGCAGCAACATGTGCAGATGTGCTCACGTGGGCACAGGGTGATCCCCACGCAGGAGTTGCGGGCAGGGTGTGGGGGTGCTAAGCGGGGGGAAGGACACGTGGGTTCCGGCAAGTCAGAGGAGCCAGGTCCTAAACCGGTCTTACTCGTTTGTCACCAGACCCGGCCCACAGAGCCCACAGAGTGTGTTCTGTCCCTGGGGTAGCCAGGCTGGCTGCAGCCATCGGTCTGAAGGCCTGGAAGGAGGACAGCCAGCCCACACCCCTGTGCCCAACACCCACACTCACACACACACACACACACACACCCTCACAGAGGGGTGTCCCCCCAGAGGGGGATCCCCGTCCCCTGGGCCGCGGGGGCCTGTTGCCCATAGGGACGCCCTTGGGGACTCCAGAACCTCAGCCACCGTCACTGGGAGAAGTCCCAACATCCCCGGCAGCAGGGCCAGGAGGTAAACTGAGAGGGGCAGGAGAGGGAATGAGTCTGGGTAGGAGAGCTGACCTCCAACCGGCAACGGCCACGGGCCTGAGGTTTTGTCCGGGAACCCCTGGGTCTCTGTGCTGACGGACCACGTCCTCTCCGCCTCTCCGTTGCGCTTGTTCCCAGGGGCTCCTTCTCAGCAGACGTAGGTCCTCCACTCAGGCAGGCAGCCTCTCTTGTCTCCCTCACACCCAGTAGGGGTGGGGACGGCGGGGAATGGGACGCCACACGGGCTAACGTGGAAGTCTTCTCACTTGTCTTCCTGTGCACACTTCTTATGTGCCCCAGGGCTCCGTGGTGGGGCGTCCAGCAGGTGCCAGTCTCCCAGCCTCAGGCTCATTCCCGGATGGACGCCCTCGTCCCATCACACTGGGAACCCGGCAAGAGGTGCAGCCCCGTAAGGAGACACCCATGGATGTGAGGCATCTCTAGTTCCTTCTTGCTCCTTCCAAAGAGCTGGGCCGGGATCTGGAGGAAGAAAGGAGCTGGACCAAGTTGGATGAGGCTTTGGCGACACGTGCCGTATTCCCCCCCTTTACCCAGCACTGAGTTCAGCTGTCAGACAGTCTGTGGAGTTGGTCGCTGGGGAGCAGCGATCCCTGATGCTGGTCCCATGAGGCTGACCGACCGCTCACCTGCTTAGGCAGGGGCCGCGGGGAAGGGGTAAAGGAGTGACTTCCATATGGATTCTTTCTCAAGAAGAGAAGACACCGTGTTAGAGAGGAAGCAGGGTCCAAAATGGCAGGCCAAGGGTGGGGAGGGACTTACCAGAAGGGTGACTCTCTCCTCAATTTCTGGGTGGCCTTGGGCATTGGACTCTATCACCTGAGACTCCATCTGTGCATGGGCGCAGTGAGCGACAACGAATAATTATCACCTTCCGGTCCCATGAGGTCACTCGCTAGATGGTCTTTCTAAATACAAGCGTCCGTCTGCACTGTGTAGAGCTGTGTGGTGAAGGCTGATGTCCAAAAGCTGACTAATGTCAGAATGTGGGACTGTGTGATGTGACTCTACCCTCCCGGCAGACGAGTTTATCAGTGCTATCAGAAGGGTGTAACGACAAAATTGAGAGAGAGGTCCTCCTTTTCTTGCGTGTCGGTTCACATCAAACACAAACCAGCTTGCTACCGAAGATGAGGTTCATCATAGAATAATTACACTTCCTGATGATCAAAGATACTTTGATCTTTGATCTTAAGCGCCCCGATCATAGACGGTGGACGTATTATCCTATTTTGTAGATGTAGATACCGAGACCCAAGTTAAGTTCCCAAATCAGCAAGGGAGCCAGAACCAAGAGCTTCATCTCCTGATAGCGTCTGAAAAGCTCCTCCCTCGTTACGACGCATCATTTAATACCAAGTGCGAAATAAGAAAATGTTAACCATCTTGGATTTTTAATCACAAGCTCTGCTAATCAGGTAAGAAGAAAATAAAATGTAAACTATAGATTTATATCTTCAAATATTCTTAAAAGGATATCCTTGTTGTCAGGAGCCCCACCCATCCGTTGTCACTTCTGACCATGTGGTAGCTTCCTGTGCCAGTGCCCCAGGGGGACCACATTCTCCACCCAATACTGGTTGTGGGTTTCACTGAGAAACTGATTGCTCAATATTTATTGAGGTCTCTGTACTATTCCAGCACGAAGATGAAACAGCAATTCTTCCTCAAGACGTCTTTATAATGTTTATTTATTTTTGAGAGAGAGGGACAGAGCATGAGCGGGGGACGCAGAGAGAGAGGGAGACGCAGAATCCAAAGCAAGTTCCAGGCTCCGAGCTGTCAGCACAGAGCCCGACGCGGGGCTCGAACCCACAGACCGCGAGATCGTGACCTGAGCCGAAGCCGGACGCTTAACCGATGGAGCCGCCCAGGCGCCCCCCTCAAGACATCTTTATGCAAGAAGTTGGACAACTGGAACCTTCCCTTTATGTGTCTCTCCACATCTGGGTCCCTGGCTCGGGGTGCGCTGTGCCGTGCCCAGGGACGCATCTGCCTGGCTGCCCTCTGGGGAGGAGAGACACCGCAGTCTGTCTGATGGGCTGAACCAGAGACGGCTGGGGTGTATACAGTTTCTCAGGAGAGGGAAGGAGTTGGTGGGTCACACACAAAGGCACAGGCGGGTGGAGGATCTGGGAGTCTATAGGGACCAAGAGGACATTTGCTTGGAGACTCTGGTGCGAATGTCCCCTTGAGGGCCTTGGGCGTCACTTGCTAGGGACCCGGGGAGAGTCCCCAAGGGCTGGTCTAAAATCTGCTACTCAGAGCAGTGGGCAGAGATGACATCCTTCCAGAAGACAGAGGAGACTGTGGACCGGGGAAGTTTCCAGACTGGGTTTTGTGCTTAGGGCTGACCCTTAGTAAACCCTCGAGCTAGGCCACGTTCACAGTCTTGGCCATCCCTTTCCACACCCCTCTGTCCCTAGCGTCTGCAGGGGCCGGCCCGCTCTGGATCCCGTGCTGCACGGCGAGGCTCTCTGGCGGGACACCCGTGAACGGAGCAGACCCCCATCCCTCCCCCGTGTCCTCATAGAGAAGCTTGAGCCTAACAGTGGAACGGGATCAGAGGAATCACGGGGCCGGAGGAGAGGTATTCCGGGGGCAACAGGAAGACCTTTCCTCACCCCCGAAATCACACTTGGGACAACCACGTGATAGACAGTTGGCACGTATGCATCACGCTCTGCACGCACACAGGCCTCTTGCTGTCTTGAAGCTGCGGGCACCTAGGCGCATCTTCCGTGGCCTGGGAACTTCATGATGCCCAGGGTTCCGCCCTGGTAGAATTCCACTCGCTTCTGCCACCCATCTGCCTCCACCAGGGCGTCCTGTTAGGCCAGAGCTGACAACAGTTCCAAGAAGAGAATAGAAATGCCAGACAGTCCCCCACTCCTCCGGGACCTGCTGTGTCCACCGAGGGAGGCTCCCCTTCCCTCCCCAGCCATGGTCTCTGTGAGAATCAGCCGGGTGAGAAGCTTCTAGAGTGGCAGGTCTGCCATCGGGGCTAGCAGAGGCTGGCTGGCCTCCAACGGCCCCCATGCTGGTTCCCTCCAGGCTTTCCTGGGCGGGCCCTGCGCTCCAAATTCCGGCCTTTCTGGTTTGCAGCTGGTGCGTCCCTCCCTGGGAGGAGGATTTCGCCCAAGGACATGGGGAGGGCGGAGAGCCTTCCTCCTCCCTTTGCTCCAAATGCAGAAAAGGAGGGGGGTTCCATCCCTTGGCAAGACTGCCACGGGAGCTCTGCCCTCACACAGACACAGCCTCCCGTCCCAACCGCCGGTCCCCGTCTCCGACGTGAGCCCTTTGAGCCAAGTGGCAGCCGGCTCGGAAGCTCTGTGACAGGTGTACGTGACATGGCGGAGCAGCTGTCTAAAGAACAGGTGGCCGAGTTCAAGGAGGCCTTCACCAGTTTTGACAAGGACGGGGATGGAAAGATCGACGTCCAGGAGCTGGGTGCCGTGATGCAGGCCCTGGGCGAGAACCCGTCGGAAGCCGAGCTGAAGCACCTCATCGCCCAGGTGGACACCGATGGCGACGGCCACATCAGCTTCGACGAGTTCCTGGCAGCGGTGGCCAAGATCATGAAGTCCTCGGGCAGCGAGGCGGAGATGCGGGAAGTCTTCCGTGCCTTCGACCTGGACGGCGACGGCCACATCAGCGTCAACGAGCTCAAGCAGGCCATGGCCAAGCTGGGCGAGAATCCCTCCCAGGAGGAGCTGGACGCCATGATCCAGGGCGCCGACGTGGACCAGGACGGGCAGGTGAACTACGAGGAGTTCGTGCGCATCCTGTCTCAGAAGTGAGGCCCGGCCCGGGGCCCATCTCCTGCCTGATTCTGGTCCTCCTGCCTTCTCGGGGCCCCTGCTTCCGTGGCACAGATGTAAAGGGGAAGTCTGGGTGGGGGGTGGGAAATTACCTACTGGAGGGAGGGCCTGGGTTCCGCCCCGTCTGCCCGGTGAGACCTCGGAGCAGCTCCTGTAGAGAAACGGGGAGGCCCCCTGCCTCACTGGGCTGCGGTGAGGGACCCCAGAGCAATGTGATGGCTGACATAAAAGCAGTTGGACTCCGAGAGCGGTGCTGGCGAGTCTGGTTGGAAACTGGAAAATCAAAGGCCCCGAGCGGTGGCATCTGGGGTTCTTCTGTGCCTCTACGCCCTGCGCTCGGGCCTAGTGGGGGGGCAGACCTGGGTGGGCCAGATGGTCTGCCTTGGCCTCCCCCGCATGCCCCAGGAGGACATCAGGTGCGGGCGGCCGTGTAGGGCTGGGAGGGGACAGAAGAGGCACGTTTCTTTGGTTCAAGGGTCTGCCTGAGCTTCTGGGTCAGGACCGGAGGCCGGAGGCTGCAGCCCGGAGCCTGGGAGGGAAACACTGTCTACACCACAAACCATAAAGTCATCACTCCTTGCATTTAGCCAACTGTTCTGTAGGCTCAAATAAAAAAAAAAAAAAAAGAAGTGTGTGTGTATGTGTGTGTGTGTGTGTGTGTGTGTGTGTGTCCCCTACACGTGAGATGCAGGAAGGGTCTTACAGGTGAAAAAAAACAAAGGTGGGGACACCGGGGGATCAGACCCACCTCACTCGAGGGGCCTCACGGGGCAGGACCAGAGGCTCCAGGCTGGACACTGTGTGTCGGGGGCAGCACCTGGGGTGGGGCCAGGGTCTGGCCGCGTCCTGGGGGTGGACGGCCAGGTCCTGGGGCGCCCGGCTCAGGGCGGAAGGCGTTTCCTGGCTGACGGCATCTCTCTCTCCCGTGAGAAGCCGTCCTCCTCTGCCGTCCCCCAACCCCATTCGAACGGGGCTTCGTGGTCTTGCCGTGTGGTCCTCACACCCGGACCTGCTGGAGGCTGCCCGACTCAGCTTGGAGTTCCCACGGCTCCCTCGTCCTGGTCCTCAGAGATGGCTCATTCAAGGGCACCCTGCACGTGAGGAAACAGGACCAGGGTGGCCTCAGAATGAAATCTGGGTGGGGCGCCTGGGTGGCTCAGTCGGATAAGCATCCAACTCTTGATCTCGGCTCAGGTCACGATCTCACGGTTCGTGAGTTCGAGCCTCACATCGGGCTCTGTGCTGACAGCCCAGATCCTGCTTGGAATTCTCTCTCCCCCTCTCTCTCTGCCCCTACCCTACTTGTGCTCTCTGTCTCAAAATAAATAAACTTTAAAAAATAAAATAAAATAAAAAAGAATGAAGTCGGGGGCTGGGCAGCAGGGGTGTCAGGATCATGGGGGCTCAGGATTCGGGAAGCACATGATGTTTTCCAGCACTGTCTGCACACAGCCGCGCCGTTCTGGGCGTCATTCAATGGCGGGCTTCTCCTTTCTCCTCCACGAAACGAGGTTTTCTTTGGTTTTTGGTGATGACTGACTTTATCTTCTCTCAGCTGCAGCAGGTCCGTGGCTCTGGCTCAGGCGGGGGCGGGGGCGGGGGGGGGGCAGTCAGTACCGGCTTACCTGGGGGGTTATTGCAACATACAGGCGCCCGCCCTTACCGCCTGCCCCTCGCTCCAGCATGGGTGGTGGGTGGTGGGTGAGTGACAGAGCCTGTCCAGCTTGTCCCCCAGTGGGAGGGGCAGGGCCAGGTCACCGGATGGGAGGGGCTGGTGCACAGATGATGCTTTTCTTTGTTCTTTCCCCCCATTTGACATCTTCAGTGATCACTGCCGTCTCCTGTGACTCTCACACGCTGCTGCCTCCTTCTTCTCAGTCCTGTGTGCAGAACAAGTCCCCAGGTATGGCCCAGACCGCCACCCCCCCCCCCCCAACACAGCAGGTGTCAGACACAGCAGGGGAGGTCCTGGGTGGGGGCTGGGAATTGGCCGATGGGCTGGGGGCTCTGAGACAGGGAAAGAGTTTCAGGTCCCCCCCCCCCCCCACCAGGTTCTGAGGCAGGCGGGGGAGGGGCGGGTGGGGGTGGGGAACAAGATGACGGAAGCTGGGATCTCCTGGAGGTAAAGATGTGGAGATAAGGAGGTGGGGCCAAGACAGCTGCCAGACCTGGTGTGGTCAGGGGTGGGGAGCCAGAGGTTCTCCCCGAGGTCAGGCTGGGTGTGCTTCCTTCCAGAAAGTCCCCGTCCCCTTAGACACATGGGTCACAGAAATCTGAGTTTCTAAATTAGTGACTCCTAAATACCAAGCTGGTCCGAGATGAAGGTTTCCAGGCTCTGTATGGAAACAAGAGAAATGAAGACCTTTTTTGACCAGCTTAAGTGTATTCAGTTTTTAACATTCTGAGAATATGCTCTTTCTGTATTTTCGGTGTTAAATGTCCTTTCTCCCACAAAGCCACTGTGATGTCAGATGATAGTTTTGTGGGATGTTTTTTTCATGTTCTTCCTCTGACAAATGAAAAGTCCTATCAGTGCCCCAAATTAATTTTGGTATTTCACTGTCCCATGGCCCCAAATGTCTGAGAGCCCACTGCTGGTGCGGGTGGAGTGTAAAATCTCTTTTCTTTTCTTTTTTTTAACATTTATTCATTTTTGAGAGACAGAGAGAGACAGAGCATGAGCGGGAAAGGGGCAAAGAGAGGAGATACAGAATCCGAAGAGGGCTCCAGGCTCCAAGCTGTCAGCACAGAGCCCGACGCGGGGCTTGAACCCACGAACTGTGAGATCACGACCTGAGCCGAAATCGAGAGTCGGACGCTTAACGGCCGGGGCCTCCCAGGCGCCCTTGCTGTCGTGTTTCTCACGCTGGCTGTGGCTCCAGGGATGCTGGCTCTTCCCCTCCCCAGACCTCTGCACGTCTACGGTGCACGATACTGAACACAGAGCACACGGCCCTCGAAAGACCGGAGCTCGTAGAGGGGCAGCCCCGGGAGCTAGGAGAGGGGGCTGCTCCCCGGTGGGCTAGGTGCTCCTGAAAAGGGCTCGATGGGACCACGAGGCGGGAGCAAGGCAGCGGGCACCCCTCTTTATGTGTTGCCCCAGGAGAGCAAGCGTGGAGTCTGAGGGTCTGGGAAAGGAAGGGACTCTTCAGGTCTCCGGTGAGGGACAGACCGCGGCCCCGACCTCAAGGGCCCCGGGGGCCGCCCCTCCAGCAGTGTCTCATCTACCTCCCCCACCCAGAACTTCTTCCACCGGAGGAGAGACCCAGGCGGCCCCGAGGAGGACTGACCCCTGGGGGCTGGAGGGCTGGCGGAGAGGGTCAGCAGGGACCCACGGGGTGGGGGAGCATCTTCTGGAAGCCGGCACTCTGGGTTTTAGGGACTTCCCGGCTGCACCTGACACAGAACCAACCTGAGCGTCGACTGCCGATCTCCCGGAAGATCTTTGAGGGTGGGGTCCGGTTACACCCCCGGGGTTCAGGCAGCAGCCCCGCCCCAGCCTAGAACTCCAGGGGGACCTGGAAGCAGGCAAGAAGCATCCCGAGAGCCCACAGGGTTCTCAGTGACTTCAGGAAACTCAGTTCTCTGAAAGCCACTTCTGTGAAAATCCGTTTGCCAAGACTGGTTCCACAAATGGCCAACTTGTCGGTATTTCCCAATTTACTAAAAAAAAAAAAAAAAAAAAAAAAAAAAATTATTGGTAAAAACATTCTGTGAGGATGGCAGAGATTCATATGGGCTGAGATGACTGATGACTTTTTGAATATTTCTCTGGAGTTTCTCTCATCCAGTTTAAAGTCTTAGCTTTGTTCAGTGTTCTGGCTCGGGAAATTATTTATCAGTTCACCTGAACCCCGCACCACAATCTGATAAAGATGAACGTTCTCTGTTTTTTATTCTTGTTTTTTTATATATGTAAATTTTTTTAATAAAAATTTTTTGACGTTTATTTTTGAGAGAGAGAGAGAGAGAGAGAGAGAGAGCAGGGGAGGGGCAGAGAGGGAGACACAGAATCTGAAGCAGCATCCAGGCTCCCAGCTGTCAGCACAGAGCTGGACCTGGGGCTCGAACTTGTGAACCATGAGATCATGACCTGAGCTGAAGTCGGACACTCGACCGACTGAGCCATCCAGGTGCCCTCCCCGCCCCCTCTTTTTCTTTAGGTACATTGGGCCTGTCATGTGGGGGAAGGAGAACTGAGCCATTTCGAGGCTAAGTAGCTGTACGTGTCTCCAATGTCAAGGATCTTGTGGATTATAGATTAAATTAAGTCTCTTCTAATAGAATTTCAATATAGGCTGTTGCTTTAGTACTTCTTTTAATTCACGGATGTATTAACTGTCTCCGTCAAGAGGATATTTTGTGTGTGTTTCAGGCAGTATTTGGTACAGGCTCTCGGTGTCTGAAGCATGATTCATCCACAAAACTGATATTTAGCCGAGCAGAACTGAGCTAATAAATCTACTGGAACCAGCTGGGGAGAGACAGCTTTGGTGAAAACAAAACTAATCTGAACTAAAGCAAAGTTTCCCTCAAATCCTTCAAGATCTTACTAATCAGTACATTGATTGCAGACAAATTATTCAACTTCTGGTCAAAACATATTTTAATTTCTATATACTAAATAATACATTTTTTTTTTTTTTTTACTGAATTGCCCCTGGATTTTTGAAAATCCTAGTTTATATCTATTCCTGACAGGCCTTTCTTTTAAGGTCCCTATCAAATGCCTCCTCCTCCAGGAAGCTTTCCAGATAGGCAGATACACACCTTGGAGTGAATGAATCTCTCTCTCTTTATACCATTCCCATCAAGGTGCATCTTGTATTATGAGGCCTTGTGAATGAGGCCTGGTCTCCTTCCTCAGAACCCCAAATAATAATATAAGACTCATCAACATTCACACCAGATTGTCAACTCCTTGAGCGCAGCACTCCAGGGCTCTGGCTGATCTAGTGTAAACCCTCCCCCCATCCGCACTAGATGCTGGGTGACCGAGTGGGCTCCTTCCCCCACGAGGCATCACCTCTACCCCTGACAGATGCCCACAGGAGTAGAGGAGATCTCTGCAACGTCTACTCAACAAGGAAAGACTGGAGATGTGACTGAGAGAGAGGACACCTCACTCATGCACTGTCCCCCGCGAACCACAACAGTGTGCGTAGATTTCAAACTCCAATGATCCTGTATTAGGCTGCCCCGGACGAACAGAACCAATGGGACGCATAGAGATACGTAAGAGGACATTTATTATAGGAAACGGCCCGGAAGTCCCGCCATCTGCCGTGTCATTCAGCCTGGGTCTTAGGGTCTGAGGATCGAGGGGCTCGGGTATAAATTCTGAGTCTGAAAGCGAGAACGAGAAACGCCCATGTCCCCAGGTGGGGAGAAGAGGCGTGTCCCAGCTCGAGAACAGAGATCCAATTCGCTCTTCCTCTGGCTTTTTGCTCCATCTGGGTCCTAGATGGACTGGGTGGTGCCCCCACCCCCACTGGGGAGAGCCACCTGCTGGACTCAGTGCCCCCCATCAACCCCGCTCACACACACCCAGAAAGAATGTTTCATCAGCTATCTGGGTGTCCCTCGGTCCAGCCGGGTGGACGCTAAAACCTAACGGCCGCAAGTTCGCCTGCTCTCGGTGTAGAAATGTGGAGTTTCCAGGGTCTGTGAGTCACAGGACAGACGGGGACATCGATGCCATTGTACCAGTTTGTAGGGTTTCAGATCAGTGCTCTTCACAGGGCACATCCCCTCCGCCACCCTGGCACAGGGCCTCCGTGGGCCAGATTCTCAGGAAAAATCTAGATAAGACATCGTGTCCCACTTCCTCCGTAAACCAGTCCCGATTTTGAGTTTGAGGGTCCACAGTATGGCTGCCATACCCCTCACTCACTGGGACTGCTCGGTGACCCTCTAGCCGGAGGGGAGCCGGCCTCTCCCAGCCTCGCACCCCGGAGTCAGGCCTGCCCCTGTCTCCCAGCCACCGCCCAGCCCGCACGCCAGCTCCCCTGCTCCTCCCGCCCTTCTCTCTGGCTTTACCGCATCCGGGAAAGGGCCCAGGCGCCCCATTCTGCAAGCTCCTTCTTGCCCATCTGCGGTTGTTTACCACCTTGGGGCACCCTCGCCTCTTCCCCGCTGCAGACCGTCCTCACGCCCAGGGCACTGGCACCCGATTTCTATCTCACCTCTACCGTTCCAGGCTGCGCCTGCCCTTTGCTGGGACCCAGTGATCCCTTTTATTTTATTTCATTTTTTTAATGTATTTGAGAGACAGAGAGACAGCGAGAGAGAGGGATGGGGGAGGGGCAGAGAGAGAGAGAGGGAGAGAGAGAGAATCCCAAGCAGGCTCCACGATGTCAGAGTGGAGCCCAACTTGAGGCTTGGACTCACAAACTCTGAGATCATGACCCGAGCCAAAATCGAGTCAGATGCCATCCAGGCACCCCTGGAGCCCAGTGATTCCTGTCTCAGTCACACGACTGAAGCACCAGAGAGCTGCTGAGAAAGGCCATACGTGGGTCCCCTGATGTTCTGACCCCCAACTCGGTCCGGGGGCCCAGGCTTGACCACCTGTTTTGCGCTCCCAGGTGCTCGTGTGGCCAAGAATGAGAAGCCAAGGGTAAGGAGCACTGCCCCAGGGCATCCCTGGAAACCATGACTCTCCAGGTGCCCACACCCCCAACCCCTCCTTTGCTCCACGGGGCAGACGGGCACAGCCTGTGCACAGGAATCCCAGGAAGCAGGCACTGGTCGTCACGGGTCCCCGCGGTGGGAGGTGCTGGGGCACGAATCAGGTCTGAGTCACTCTGTTTGGGAACAAATGGTGCTCTGCTTGGTGACCTGCCAGCCCCAGGACCCACTCTGCCACCCGGAGACTCTGGTGCCAGGCACTTCCCCAACTCGGCTTTCTGTTGCCTTTCTGCCTACTTGACCTCTGACCCAGAGGGAAGTCAAATGTTGGGGAGGGGGCTGTCCGTGCTCTGGGGGGAGCCGTGCTCTCCCGCGTCCAGAGCCTCGTGGTCGTGACAGCACGGTGGAGACGGCGGTGGTGGTGGGGACACCCATCCTGGAGCCACCACCTTATCGCGGGTCTGCGAGGACACAGAGGGAAATGTCGCACCAGCCTCTGCCCTCTGAGGGGGACGAGAGGTGGGCAGAAACTACCATATGCAAAGACAGTGGGAGGCAGGTGTGTCGTCGATGGATTCCAGGGTCATGAGACGCTGAGGGGTGGCTTCGTGCTGGGTACTGGAGGTGGGGAAACCTCCAACAGGTGAGAAAGCGTTCTTGGCAGAGGCTAAAAGCATGATGGCGGGACGCGCCCTGCCTTTTGGGGCATCCCCACTCCCTGGGAGGCAGGGGAGACGCTGGAGGGGCCCCGTGACAGCTGGCCTCGACTGTCATGAGTTTGGAATTCTTTTCAAATCCCAGTGGAGGCAGTCACCAGCCCTGTGACCTTGGACAAGTCGGTTACGCTCTCTGCTAAGGCAGTGGTGCCCGGAACAGCTTGTTTTCGATAAGCAGTATCATCTGTGCGTTCTGAGTGCACTGTTTTTTCCCCAGAAGATCAAAGGGAGGTTTTAAATCAGAGGAGGTGCACGGTCCCATCTGTGCTCTGGGAAGGTTCTTTCGAGATGCAGGAGGAAGCAGAGCAGGGAGCCAGGGGCCTGGAGGAGGAGGCCGCTTTGATGAGCTGAGCCGAGCTGATGGGGGGGGGGGCGGGTCAGGAGGGAGAAGTCATTGGCTCTCGGGGGGGCCCCACCCGGTCCACTCCACCCAGGGGGTTACCCCTGTTCTTGTTGCGGTCGGAGGGCCGGCTACCGCTGGACACGAGTGGCCTCTTGCCACATCAGATGGGGAAAACACGTTCAGTTCTCAGAACCGCAGGGAGCCGGAGAGCCGCAGCCTCCGAGGGCAACAGGGCAGAGTGTGCGGCTCATAAGGCTCCCGGGGCCTGCCCGGTGCCCGATGGCCTGGCCCAGAAATGGAGGGAGGAGAGCTCTGAACGCCCTCCGGCCAGGACTGTGGGGGCCAAGAGGTAGCTTCCTGTGCAACCGCCCCCCCCCCCCCCCCCTGCCAGAGGGTCTTACCTCCATTCCAGCTGCTCAGGTGTGGGGAAGGGGACTTCGGGCTACTTCAGCCACCTGCCCTAGGACACGAGGAGGGAGAGAGCTCTCAAGGGGCCCGCTCTTGTGGGGACGGGTGTGGAAGAGGCTCCCTGAGTCCTTCCTCCTCCGCCTCTCCCTCTTCTGTCAACAAACACGTGCAGAGCAGGATTATTCCAGGCACCGGTGTTGGTGGTCAAGTAAGTGCCCACCCCACAGCACTGCCCATCAGGGACACTGGGGGCGCTGTCACCACATTGGCCTTGGGACTGATCCTGCCATGGGAACACGGGCCATCTCAGCAGGGCCACACAGCACCTGGTTGGCCTTGCCGACCACTGGGCCGTGGGCACTGCGGGCTCAGGGGAGAGCTCTGGGTTCACTGCACAGCACCCCCTTCCAGGCCCCTTCTCCGCCTGTCTTCTCGGATCCCGGCTCTTTCTTCTCGGAAGCAGACCCAGGCCCTGGAGAAGGGCCCTCCACCACCCAGAATGCTTCCCTGCGGGGAGGGGGATGGGCTCCCCGAACTGCCACGCCATTCACTTTGCTGAAGGTCACCGAAATTCTGGAAGTTTTCTCTTTGAGAATGGACCTCCTTCCCAGTGCCACCATGGCGCGCGGGCCCCGCGCTGCTGAGCTGCCCCAGCAAGGAGCCAGGGTGGTGCAGGAGGGCAGAGACGCGGGGCAGGGGGAGGCTTACCGAAAGGCGGCAGAGAAGGGGGTCTGCTGCTGCACTGGGGACTTCGCTTCAGCTGTTCTCGTCACTCAGATCTCAGCACGAATGTCAGCCCGTCACAGAGGCCACCTGACCTCTGGTCATGCCTCGTCGTCGGACCTGCTTCCGCTCTGCGGAGCGTCACTGTCTGATGTTGTCCTCGTCCGTTTCCCCACATCCCCCGCCCCTCTACCAGGACTGGAGCTTCATGATGGCCGGAGTCTGTCTTGCTCCTTGTTGTCAGCCTGGCATTTGGGTTCCATTCTGTAGGACCGATGAGCATGCAGACGGCCATCCTTTTCAGTTCCGGGCACCTCCCTTCTCAACGACGGGTCGAGACAAACTGGGACCAGATCAGAGAAGAAGGATCCAGAAGACCCCGCGGTGTTTGCCCCGGCGGGCTGCAGGGGGGTGTCCCTTGCTAGAGCAGGGGAGGCCTGAACCGAGCTCGCTGAGTACCTGAGGGACATCCTGAGACTCAGACCTGCTCCGTGGGGCCTCAGGGCTACAATTCGGGGCCCAAGCGGAGGCTCCTCAGGACAGGGCTCCTCGAGTAGGGCCACGCGGGCTCCGCACTTGCTCTAGGTGCTGGTGCGGGTTCTGAGGCTGGGAAGACATTCGGGGAGGGCCTCGTCCATCCTGCGGGGCTTGCTGGATGGACACTGACGATGCTGTCAGATTTCTGACGTTCAACGAACGGTTCTCTGGTTTCCATCGTGGGGTCTGAAGATCCTTGTCTCACTGGAAATAATGAGCGTGCCCTCCCCCCTACCCAGAACTCTAACAACCTCTGCAGTCTCCTCCGGAAGGACACCTTGATTACAAGGTGGGGGCGGGGGTGGGGGGCATGTGAAGTGGGGCAGAGGCCGGAGTGAGCTCCCGGCCCCTCAGGCCACCATGTTTGGGCTGACCGGTCACAGCAGGAGTGGGGGTGGGGAAACAGTCAGCTACTCACAGAGGAGTAGAGAGAGGGGCGCACGGGCTCCCATGGGATCTTCGGTGCAGCTCAGTCATGCGCGTTCCGAGGGGCGCCCCACATCCACCCGGAAAAGGAAAGAACCGCGGCTCAGCAATTTCAGTTTGGTTGGTAAAAACACACTTTGGGAAGCAAGGGTCCTTGGTAAAAAGGGCTTCGGCTGGAGGCTCTTAAAAGCCCTGGAGCTGTGAGGTGGCTCCGGGAGAAGGGAGGCCCTGGGCGGAGGGCGGGGATGCGGGCCCACCGCAGGGCCAGGCGGGGTCTGGAGCCCAGCTCCACCTGCCAGTTTCCCGCGAGACGGGGCGGGGCGAGGGGTGGGGCTTCCTGCTTTCGGAAAGTGCTGGCGCCGCAATCAGCGTCCTCAGGTCCTTGCCTTCCCCGGGCAGGGGTGGGCTTGGGACGGGCCGGGTGGTGCCGGCCGCGAGCGCCCAGCTCCAGCTCCGGAACCGGGACTCAGCTGCACTGTGGGGCTGCGTGCCCCTCGCAGGTCGGCGTGTGCCACTGGTGGCCAGGACAGGAGGCCCGGGAGGGACTGGGAGCCTCCAGGCAGAGGAGACCTGCCTTTAACAGACCGGACTCTGCCACCTCCGTGTTTTCCCTCCTTTTCCCCACTCCAGCTACTCAGGCCGACGTCACGAGTGGCCTCGGAGAGCTCAGCTTCTGAGTTCTAGAAGGAACAGGCAATAAATCTGGGGAGCCTTCGTGCCGACGGTGTGTGGGGTGGCAGTGACGGGGAAGGGCGTAGGCCGACCTTGGTGCTGACCTTGAGTTAGATCTTGGGCAGTCTCTTGGCCCTGGTTTTTCTGTTTGCAAACGAGGGCGTAGTGATGCCTCTTTCTCTGCAGATTTTATCAAGTTGGAGTCGAGGCCACGTGGGAGCCGCTCACACACGGTGTGAGCCGTGGTGTGCACGTGCCTTCCCTCACGCTTCCAGTGTCCCTGCCGGGGCTGGTCAGAGCCTGTGGGCCGTGGGCCCCAGACCTGCCTGGTGGACTTTGCTTGTACAGTTTTGGGAGGAGCCTGAACCGTCCACAGGGGGCTGCTCCACTTCCTTCTCTGGGTTTTCCATGAGGCACAAGGGGATTTCCTGTCAGGAACCACCGTGGTATCTCTCAGGGCCAGCGGGGAGAAATGGTGGAAACAGAGCCCGTTATCTCTCTCAAAACAATGCTGGTCCCTTGTTCTGCGGGCTGGTAAAAAAAAAAAAAAGTCTTTTCAGGCATGTACTTTTAGACCAGAGGATTGTATTACGTACATGTGATTATCACAGGGGGTTACAAAAAACCGCTGGGAAGGAATGAGGGGCAGGGGGTAGGGAGGGGGAGAGACAGAGAAAAGGGACCCCAAAGATCTTTGAATTCACTGGTGGCCAACCTTTGGGACCTGACCACTGACGGTACCTGGGTTGACTTTAGGACATAAAATGGTGGAAGTGACAAAGGAGAGGGCAGCCCTCCCTTTAGAATTGAGGCAGGACTTGCTAACATAATTTTGTTTTCAGAACACTGATTGTTACTGTTTCCTCCTATTTGTAGCAAGGGAAGCTGGTTTTCTACTTAATAATCATGACATAAGGTGGTCATTTAAAAGAAATACAGAACATGTAGACAACAACATATTCAGTAGAGACTAGGGCAAAAAAAAAAAAAAGGCAAAATAGAGATAGTGACTCTCAGATGAGTGATCTTTTGGAAACACAGGGGTAACCAGATGTCCCCTCCATGGAGGAAGGGACCCAGGCCACAGAGGGATGGGCCTGACAAGAGTCCCTGAGGACACCAGGGTGATGGGCCTGGGTGTGGGCAGGCTGGAGAGTGGAGGACACAGAGGAGAGACAGCAAGGGACACAGGGAGGGAATGTCGCCTACAGAGACTCCCAGGGAGAAGCAGGGTCTCAGGACTCAAGCTGGAGGCCTCAATCTGGCTGCAACCACAGAGGGGACCTTTTAAAGACCTTTTAAAGTCACGGCTTCCAGCTCTTCTGATTCATTTCATCAAAGGCTTGGGAAAATTCTGTGAGGCCTCAAAACTTTTGTTTTTGCTCATCAAGAAAAGCAGTGGGGCCACTCTTTTTCTGTGACCTGTAGCTTTTGTCTTCCCAGCCCACAGTCAGGCAGAGCAGCGGGGACCGTTAGCGGGGTTGGCACGATGGGCCCGAAGTTCAGAAACAGGAGGACACTACTGACCGTCAGGTCCAGGAATGTTGGAGAAAGAAGGTGCACTTCGATGACGTCAGGAAGTGTTCCCTTGTGGACAGGTGACAGCAGACCGGCCTGTGGCATGCATGCATGGGCTCTGAAGCCAGGGTCTCGGGCCAACCCCTTCTGGAAGCTTCTGATGTACACAGAAGTGCAGACAGGTGCCGAGGGGGCGTGCTCTGCCCAGGATTACCCTTCAGGGTGGTCCTATCTGCATCTTGTCCTCTTGCCGGGCCTCCCAGCTCACGTGGGCTCCGTGGCCCTCAAACACTCCAGCGGTGAAGCAGTTCAGGGATAAGCTCCTGGGCAGAGGTCGGCAGAGCGAGGCATGTATCAGTCAGTCCACAATTGTTTCTTGGGTTCAGATTCATAAGCCGAGCTGCGGAGGAATGGCCACCTGGCATTTTCCTGGATAATCTTCCAACGTTGTCTCTGCGGAAGTCCTGCCCACGGCCAACGGGCTCCACTAACAAGCCACGCCTGCCACTCTGAGCTTGTCCGGGAGCCTGACTCCGATTGGCAGCTGATATTTGATGTCCCCATTTGTTATCTCTGTCCGTGGCATCTTGACAAGTACAGCACGTGTGTCCCCATTACAGTCCCTTGGGGGGTGCTCAGCTGCCGAGGGTCGCTGTCAGTCTCTTTGAGTGTCTGCTGTGCAGCTGCCATGCTCCCTACAGTAAATTTCAAGAACACTGGGCCCAAAAAATGAACAACTCAGGCAACAACAGATGCTGGCGAGGACGCGGAGAAACGGGAACCCTCTTGCGCGGTTGGTGGGAATGCAAACTGGTGCAGCCGCTCTGGAAAAAAGTACGGAGGCTCCTCAAAACAATTAAAAATACAACTACCCTATGACCCAGCAATTGCACTACTAGGTATTTATCCAAAGGATACAAAAATGCTGATTCAAAGGGGCACGTGCATCCCAATGTTTATAGCAGCGCTGTTGACAATAGTCGAATTATGGAAAAGAGCCCAAATGTCCATCGACTGATGAATGGATAAGAAGACGGGGCTTATAGTGTATACAGTGGAATACTACTCTGCAATCAAAAAGAATGAAATCTTGCCATTTGCAACAACATACATGGAGCTACAGGGTATTATGTTGAGTGAAATGAGTCAGAGAAAGATAAATATCATATGATTTCACTCACAGGGGAAGGGGAGGAAAAATCAGATAAAAACAGAGAGGGTGACAAACCGTAAGAGACTCTTAAATCCGGAGAACAAACTGAGGGCTGCTGGAGGGGAGGTGGGTGGGGGGAGGGGCTAAATGGGGGATGGGCATTCAGGAGGGCGCTGGCTGGGATGAGCACTGGGGGGTCGTATGTAAGTGATGAATCACTAGGCTCTCCTCCTGAAACGATTATTATTCTATATGTTAACTAACTTGGAGTTAAATACAATTAAAAAAAGAAAAGAACAATAGAATTGAAAAAATAAAATAAAAGAACTTGCTTAAAATGTGGAAAAAAAAAAAAAAGGAAAAAGAAAAAGAACATGGAGCCCATGGGGTTAGATCAGGCCACGCCAATGCCGACCCCGTCAGTCCGTGGAAATACCTCTCTGGCCATTTCCTTGGGATGTAGCAGCAGACAGGAGCTTGAGTCCATTAAGAAAATAAGGCTGAGAAGCAGAAGCAGGCGCGACGGCATTGGGGCATTTGGGGCGCATGCAGGATACAAACTGGCACCAGTGCAACAGCCGTGGGCTCCTGGGAGCCACCATCACGTCCCTGACACGGGGACCAAACATCTGCGGGTCTTCCAGAGCACGGGCCTCAAGGCGCCCGCTTCACAGCCGCTGCACCACGGTGACCCGGCTCCGTGTCCCGTGACGCGTGAAGAGGAGGGTGTCCTGGATGGTGGAGGCTGCCATTCGGGGCTCCCTGCACAATCGAAGGCTCTGGTCGTGTGCCTCGGTCTCCCCAGCTTGGCGACTGCCCGAGGTGATTGTGTCTGGGCCTCCCGAGCCCAGGCCAGCAGCAGGTGGGACTCAGGACGGCCCCGGGTGATGATCTTCTACGCTTTCGGGGAGCTCCCCTGTGACTCCAGGCCTGTGGGGAGACTGGTGATCTGGGGCTGCAGAGGGAGCCTGAGGAAGGCCTCAGACCCGGTGCGGCTGCTCCCCGCGCCCTGAGCAGGAATCTACAGGATGTGTGGCCAGGCTGGGTGGGGTTGCTGGGCTGGGCCCTGTCCTATCCCCCTGGGCTCCCCTGCCTGACATCCTCTGGGATTCTGGCCTTGGGCTCGGTGCACCAGCGACTCCCTGTCGGTCACTGGGCCTCTCCACCTGTCACCTGGGTTTGCTGACCAGGCCTCGACCACACAGTTAGCTCCCAGAATGCTCAGAGTCAGGTCTCTGAAGTGGCCCTGGGGCTTCCTGTGCGATCAGACTGAGCCACATGTGAGCCTCGGCTCTGCCGTCGGGCAAACCTTCAGACGCTGTCCGTCATGAGGAGCAAATACAAGAAGTCATGCTTCAAGTGTCTGGGAAGGCACTGCCAACAGGCCTGGGAAATCAGGGCCGCTGCTCTGGGCTCCTCACTTTGGAGGCCACTAGGGCGTCTCCCCACCTCGCCAGGCCCAGAAGGTCAGGACTCTTCTGGGCCAAGGGGTCATGCCAGCCAGAGCCCCGCCCCACTTCTGGATCACGTTCCTGGTGCAGGAAAATGTGGAGTCCCCTCCCAAGTGACCCTGCACCCACTTACAAGGCCTGTTTGCTTCTGACCTGGGGACTGGATCACTGCCATTTGCACACCTTGGCCCAAGGAGCGGGGAGAGAGGGTGTGGGTGTGGACACAACTCGGATGTGTGGGTTGGGCACATGTGAGGCCCCTCTCTGCGCAGGACAGGGGCAGGAAGAACAGGGGACAGACTGCAGGCTGGAGGCCGGCAGGAGCGGTGGGCCTGGCTATAAACGCATGGCGGGTGCCCAAGAAATGGTCATTCTCAGTGGTCCCGTTATTGGACTGCGATGTTTAGGGGTCTGACAAGCGACGAATCTGGTGGTGTTGTTTTACATCTAGCAATGTTATCCATGTGGGAGAGAGAGGTGGGGGAGGGAGGAAGAGAGGGAGGAGAGGAGAAGATGAGAGAGAACCCGCTTCTCCATCCGCGAGGGCCGTGCCGCCAGAAGTGGACCAAGCCCGAGCCGGAGAGCGGGGCCCAGCCCTCGGTGCTGCGGCTGCGATCCGGCTGTACAGCATCGACAGGTCAGTGCCCGGCTGTGAAACCAAGTATGATTGTGAAAGACCAGGGCAGTTAAGGTCAGTTCATCTGCTCTGTCCGCTGGGACGCAGGATTCAGGGAGAGAGGGCAGCTGGCCCCAGGGCTCAGACCACAGCCATGTCTGCTCAGTGTTTGTGTGACCTATGCCTCTGTTCTGGGCCCCGGGAGACAAGCCTTGGTTTCTCGTCCTGATATTTACTTCTTATTTGTTCCCTCTGGCTGGGTCCAAATCCCAGGGCACCGAGGCGTTCCTGCAGGCCGGACTCCTCCATGATTCTCCCCGCATTAGCAACAACCCAGCTGAGCTTTTAGGACTTGTAGGAGCTATCTATCGCTGCGTAACAAATGATACAAAAACCTCGTGGCTTAAAACTATAATAAACACGAATTATCTCAGTTTTTCTGGGAGCAACCTAGCTGGGTGTTCTGGCTCAGCACCTTTCATGAGGTTGCAGTGGGTGAGGCCTGATTCCGAGTTGGGGGGCTCTGCCCCCAAATGACCCCCAAAAGCTGGGGAAGCTGTTGTGGGCCATGGGCAGGAGGCTCGGCTCTGCCTCCTGGGGCCTCTCCGCAAGCCTGTTTGGGTGTCCTGACGGCATGTGTCTGGCTTCCTCCAGAGTGAGTGACCAGAGACCTCCAAGCAGAAGTGGCTGGGAAGTCACACGGCGCCTTGTCCATCTCCGTCTGTGCCACGCGGACCAGCCATGAAGCATTGTGGGAAGGGACCTGAGAAGGTGTGCGTCCAGGAGGCAGGACTCATCAGAGGCCATCTGGAAGGCCCTCCCAGGTCTGGGAGCCTGTGCACGCCGACCAGCTAACTCCCTGTGCCTGGATTCTGGCTAACACGGAGCTGAAATAATCTGGCCTCTGTGGTTCATTCAGTAAACACATGCTCTGTGTTTGGTAGGTCAGAGATTGATAGCTCAGGTGATACTCAAAGTGGAAAGCGTTGTGTCGCAGCAGCCACAGATCCCTGAGCGGGTGGGTGCGGGCCCGTCGGGGGGGTGGGGGGGGGCAGAGCAGGCTGTCTAGCAGCGGTAAGGCCCGGCTAGGTCTTGCAGGATGAGTAGGAGGTCGCCAGGCAGAGGGAGGGAGGGAGAGAGGGCAGAGGAACAGTGTTCCAGGTGGCGAAGCTGTGTGAGACGTGCAGACCTGAGCGGCCTGGGGTGGAGGGGGGTACGCGGGATGCTGGACGCTGCCCGGTGAGGGTGCCACTTCTCACACGTGCTCGGATTTCAGAACCTCTCAGAAGCAACGGAAAGCTTCACATCCTTTGAACGTGGGCTGTTGGGCGGACAGACGCTAAGGCTGTGCTTGTCTGTTACCGCAACAAAGAAGCTCATTGGAAAGTTCTGGCAGATCAAGCCTGGAGGACCTGGCTGTGAGTTACAACAGCAGGGAAAGACAGGAATAGTTTCCATGGCTGGAAAACATTGTTCCATGCGCCTTCCCTGTAGGCAAACGTGGTTTCGTGGTTGCGTGGTTGCTCGCAGATAGGGTGTATATCTGCACGCCCGTGCGCCAATTCCTTTGGGAAAAGCGCATTACCCGCGGGGACGAGCACTCGTGACCACAGGTGTGCCCAGACCCCCAGAGTCTAAAGGCCATGTCTGCAGAGTTTCCAGCTACATCCGCCACCCCGTAAGGTGCACTACACCTTGGATGGAATGGAAGGGTGCTACGCTGGCTATTTTATACGTGTGGCTTGTGAGGTTTGCCCCGCGTCTCAGGTCACCGGTTCCTTTGGGGCACAGACTTTGTGCTCAGCCCCTCCCTCCTGTCCTGTCCCTAGAGAGGGTCTGTGCAGAAGCATCGGAGATGGGATAGGAAACAGGGGTTCCAGCTCCACGCTGTTTTGCTCCCCCAGATCTTCCCTCTCCTCCCTCTCCACAGGCCCTCAGGGAGCGCTCCCCTCTCCCCCTGCCCTGTGATCACAGGATCCACATTCCTCCGACGGTTGGGTGGGGAGTGGAGGGCTGAGCTCACACCTGGAAACCACCCAAGAAGAAGAGAACACAGGCAGGCAGGCAGGCAGGCGCGGGCAGGGTGTGCTGGGGGCCGGGGAGGAGACACACGAGGTCTACGCTTGAGGGTTGGCAGAGGGTGGTGACGTCAGACTACACTCCTTTCCAGCCCTGGAGCAGTTTCCAGGCGTGGAGGGGGCCTGACGCCAGCCTCTCAGGTCACGTCCAACTGACAGCAGGAGCTTGAACTGCTAGAAGCAGGGCCTGGACCCATCACCCAGTGCAGCCTGGCTCCCCATGATCTCATCCTCGACTCTACTGGGGTGAGCGCCCAGCCCTGGGTGGGGTTGTGCAGATGGAACCCAGGCCCTGCGTCCCTTGCCCGGCAGAGGCGGAGGAGGGAAGAGAGGTGCCAAGGCGGTGAGCCTCTACCCCGCGTTGGTGGACCCCAGCTAAGGAGGCCAGCTCCCATCCCAGGCTCGCCTTGGGGAGGACAGACGAGGTTCGGAGGTCCCCTCCCCAGCCAGCTGGGGCGTGGCTGCTGACTCTGCTACCTTCCTCCTCTGCCCCCTGCGAGCGGAGGGGGCCCGGCCTCGCTCACCCTCACACCCTAGGCCCTGGCTGCTCCGAGTGGCCGGGGCCGGTGTCAGAGGTGGAGACCCTGGCCTCGGGACGCAGTTTCCCTAAGCAGCCATGGTTCGAGAGCGCGGCTTGTGGCGCAGACGCATCCACGCGGCTCACTTCCATGTCTGATACCCCTAGTGGTACTCCAATTTTGGTCTCTGTAGATAGGACTTAAAAGATGTGTCTTCCTAACTGCAACATGTTTTCCTGGGTCTGGGTAATGGCTTTTCTCTTTCCAAGAATAGACTTTCTTCAGTGCAGCTTTAGGTGCACAAACAAAGCAGGTGGAAAGTGTAGATTTCCCACCAGCCTCTGCTCCCGTTCCCCCTCAGCCTCCCCTACCATCGACATCCCCCACCAGAGCGGGACGATGGTCTGTGAACCGTCACCCCAAGTCCATAGCTTACAGTAGAGGTCACTCTTGGTGATGTCCATCCCGTGGGTTTGGACAAACGTACAGTGACATGTATCCACCGTTATAGTATCACACACACTATAACCCTGAAAACCCTGGGCTTCACCTGTTCGTCCCGTCTCCCACGCCGACCCCCGGCAACCCCTGAGCTCTACCGTCTCCTTAGCTCTGCCCTTTCTAGAATGTCATAAAGTTGGAATCACACAGTATGGAGCCTTTTCAGATTGGCTTCTTTCACTTAAGTCATACGCATTTAAGATTCCTCTGTGTCTTTTCAGGGCTTGAGAGCTCATTTCTTTTTAGTGCTGAAGACCGTTCATGATTGCTTTATTACCAAGAGCGTCTTGGTTGTTTCTAAGTTTTGGCAATTGTGAATAAAGCTGCTGTAAGCATCCATGTATAAGTTTTTGTGTGTGGACATCAATTTTCAACCCCTTTGGGTAAATACCAAAGAGCATGATTGCCGGACCACATGGCGGGTTTTGCAGCGTGTAGTTTGGTAAGAGACCGCCAAACTGTCTTCCAAAGTGGCCGCGCCGTTCTGTGCTCCCACCAGCGAGGAGTGGAGTCCCTGCTGTTCCATGTCACGGCCAGCGTGTTGAATGGCCCGGATCTCACCGCTCTGACGGGTTGGGGTGGATTCTTGTTGGAACACACACTTCCCTAGTGACATACGATGCTGGCTGTCTTTGCCTGTGCTTGGCACCTGTGTATCTCCTTCAGTAAGGTGTCTGTTTAGGTCCTTTGTCCATTTCTTAACTAGTTTGTTCATTTTCTTACTGTAAAATTTTAAGGTTTTTTGCTTTTTGGTAAATTTTGGTTAATAGTCTTTTATCAGATGTGTCTATTTTCTCCCAGTCTGTGGAGTCTTCTCATTCTCTTGAGGCAATTTTTTTTTAAATATTTTCCTTTATATTTTATTTCCTTTTATATATTTTCTAAATTGAGACTCCATCTCATGTTTCCCTAAAGAGGTCCTGGTCAGGACAGACTTGAGCAAATCTTAAGTTGGGGCCAATAGATGGGTTCGAGAATATCCCCGAACCCCCCCTAATTGGTGTGTGTATACACATGTACATGTTTTCTTGGTGGGAGAGGGCCCATGGCTTCTGTTAGAGTCTCAAAGTACTCATGACCCAAGATCACGTACCACTGGACCCGAGGAATCACTTGTATCTGAGACATCCTTAGACTTGTGGTTGGTTCTGGGGTTGTTCAAATATGCAGGCAAAAATCAAAACTCCTTTGGATCTAGAAGGTTCCAGAGTCCTCTGGATTGAGGGAGACTTTCTTTGATAGGATACGCGTCTCATGGGAACTAGGTTCAGTGGACAAAGGGATAGTATTCTTTCGTAGGTGTCCATGAATGTTGGTTAAGAAAGCCTGGGGCGCCTGGGTGGCACAGTCGGTTAAGCGTCCGACTTCAGCCAGGTCACGATCTCGCGGTCCGTGAGTTCGAGCCCCGCATCAGGCTCTGGGCTGATGGCTCAGAGCTTGGAGCCTGTTTCCCATTCTGTGTCTCCCTCTCTCTCTGCCCCTCCCCCGTTCATGCTCTGTCTCTCTCTATCCCAAAAATAAATAAACGTTGAAAAAAAAAATTTATAAAAAAAAAAAAAGAAAAGCCCAAGTAGGTTGAGGTATCATTTACTTTGAACCCCCTGGTCTTAGAGACACAACGAAGACCAGTTTCATCTCTAGGGACAGGTGGGAATTTAAACCGATGAGTATGATGAAGACAAACTTAAGACGCGCCTACTCTGTCTTCCTGCATCTCAGTTACCGAGATTGACAGATGGAACCCTTAATTAGGCATTTGCTGATGTTTGTAAAATTAACTGAGTAATATGAGGGTTCTCTATATATTTAATAACCAAGTACTGTGCTGGATCTGCACACAGAGAAAAGCACTGAACAGAAATCTCGCTGGCACGAAAGTAACCCGCCACCTGACTCGGTTGAGGAAACGTCAGTCTTACAGACTCAAGGGTGATTTAATGATGCTGGCTTCCCACGCACTGCTAGAGTCAATTCAGGGGCCTTAGTTTCCCTTACCACCTTGTGTGCATACATCCTGAGACTGAGCACCGAGTTTAAAAAGACTTTCCCAGGCAGAGACTAACTTTGCTCAAAGTATAGAAGCACACTAACTGAAGAAAATTAGGAAAGAAAAGAAATACCACTTACTTAACAGACCCTGAATATTTTAAGGTAAACCAAAAGTTTGATATATGCCAATACTGATTACAGATCATTTACATGACATCTTTTGGCCAGATCAGTGATTACTAAGTGCTGACCCAAGGCATTCTCTGTATCAGAATTACTAGGAGGGAATGTTTACAAATATAAGTCATCAGCCTTCACTCTTACCACCCTTTCCCCCCCAAGATATTGAGTCAGCGAAATGGGTATTTGTACAGGGAGGAGTTAGGGGATAGGTCCACTTACCTTTATATATTTTTTTAAAACCACTCCTGGGTGATTCTGATGCCCAAACTGGTTTTAGAACTACTGGGCTAGATCATCAAATGGTCTCAAATACAGATGTAATTTCTGAAGTGTTCATTACAGCTTCTGAGTCTTATTTTCTCCCTTGAGTGAACCAAAGGGAGATAACAGTTTTTGATCAAAAATCGTTCCATTAACAGCATTTGAACTTGTCTCTGTAGCTTCAGAAGCTGATCAAGGTGATTCTGGAAGGAATGATATTCTATAGAACATCTCTAGAAATGATCCGAAATCTTGCTTTCTGACTTTTTAGATCATGACTGTTGGTGTAACCTATACTTTTGACTTTGCATTTCCAGAGTTAGAAACCGGAGATGCTTAAATTAAAATCTGAATCAGCTGTCTCCCTCGCTGCCCCTCACCTGCTCGCACCATCTCTCTCAAAAATAAACATTAAAAAAAAATTCTTTAAAAAAGACAAAATCTGAAATGCATCAGGATGCTTTGCTATTAGCTTTACTATTATATCCAGAAAGTGGCCAGGTGTCCACCTATCTTCAATCCAACAGCTATTTCTGATTACACTGCATGCTAAATGGTTTAAGAAGATGCACAAAATTTGACCTTGTAATTCAATCTTTCCCTTACTCCCCAGTGCATTTCAAAGGTTTGGTTATATACGATTTTTAGAAACTTTTGTGAGGCTTGCCATTATCTCTTTGCTGTACCAGCATTTCCTGGCAAATATCCCCCAACATCCACCAGCCAAGAAACCTTTGAAGGTGATTGTGTGTGTGCTTTTTTTTTTTAATTGTATAATTCATTTATACAGAGACATCATTTGGATTATCTATTTACAGTCTTTTTCAATTTTCATTTCCACTGGCCAGATATAGTTCACATAATAGTCAACATTTACTGGAATTGATCACCGTTAGAAATCTGCCATGACACAGGGCTTAAAGACTATGGCCTCGTCTGAACAAGAAACATTTTACAGTAAAAGATCCATCAGTCGTTTTCCCTCTTATGAATAAATCCACCAGAACTGATCTAATATGGTCAAATGTTCACACATTTCATTGCTTCTTCTCGAACCCGTAAACCAAGGCAAATTAAATTCACTTCCCCCAAGCCTTCTACAACTTACTACACACCCTCGAGTTTAGCTTTTACTATCTCCTTTCATGTTCTGGAACAACCAGACATTTTTACTTTAAGACAAAACTACTCTCTTAGACCCTTTTTTTTTTTTTTTTTTTAAACTTATTACCGGTCAGTTGCCTTCCCTCTTGCTTTTCAGACAACACTAAAACTTTTAACAAAATCCTTATGGCAGTTTTCTTTCAGTATATACGGAGTCATTTCATGTGTGGTCTCCACTCTGAATGCTACACTTTAAAAAACTGCAATTTTCTTAATTGGCTCAAAAACAGTATGGCTTGGTTTCACTTGGTAAAGTCACTGATTTAAAAAAAAGATATATATATGTATATATATATACACACACACACACACATACACACATTTTTAATCAAAGAGGAAGAATACTTTAAAGACATGCCAATTGAAAAGGCAAAAGCATTGAAGTAAAAAAAAAATCAAAGCAAATACTAAAAACTACTTTACAAATTAAAAAAAATTAAGTATTTGGCAGTTTAAGTGGATGAAAAATGAGGAATGTGCAGTGAAAAACAAATATAAAGCATTCCAGTTGATACAATGGAAAACTTAATTAAGTCTTATGGTTTGTTTTCCAAGGAATTTATGTTTCAGTGTTAAGTTCTGAAATATTACAAACATATTCCACATAGATTTTAGTTGCATGTGAAGTTTATCAAAGAAACACTGGTAAAATCCTGTATTTGCAAAACTTTAGGTTTTAGCAAATATTGTAAATATCACAATTGGTTGGTATTAGAAAGTCACGATGAATGCAGAATAAAGAGAAAATCCATTTCATAAATATTTCATTTGATTAAAAATACCAGGCTTGCATGTTCTAAATAATCTGAGGAAAACATCTTTAAAAAAAAGGGGGGGGGGCCAAAGTTTAAAAGAAAAATGGGTTTATTTTTTTAGTCCCTTAAAAAAAAAAAAAAAAAAAAAAGGAACAACAACCAAAACCAACCGAAAACACAGAAAATGCTAGGACCGGTCGTAAGTAGTAGCCCTGCGACGCTCCCACGCTCACATTACACGAAAAAAACTGTACACATTTATAAATAAACAGTCTCTCCACCAGTGAATACACAGAACTTCCTTTATACCAAAGTCTCTTTCCGTTTGCCACCGAACGGGGCTGTGTCCCTCGCCTTCCGGAAGCCGGACCGTGTCTGCTGAGCTCTCGCACCCTTCGTGTCATCTGGCGCGCGCCCCGGGGAGCTGCACTCCGGAGCGTCTCCGCCGACTTCCACCTGAGTCACACCGGAGGCCACGGACGCCCTTCTCTGGAGCGCAGCGGTCCCGGCGGCGGCGGGGGTGTTCTCCTCACCCTCTGCGGGCGGCGGGGGTGCGCCGGCGGCCGGCTGGAAGGGCGCGATGGCGGTGCGGATGCAGTTGAACCACTGCTGCTTGTGGAACACGTCGTTGGCCTGCAGGGTGTGGGACTGGCCCGGACACGGGTCTTGGAAGCGAACTCGAAAGATATTTTTAGCTGGAAGAATAAGAAACGTAAATAAGACTTTTAGGAAGTTGACTGGGAACAAAATCATACGTTTTCACACGGGTGCTAGCGGCTCCGTCACGTGCACGTGTGTCAGGCGGACACTTCACGAGAGGCCCGCACGCGACTTCTCAGACGTGCCGGCTGGCGCGGGAGCAGCACGGCGCCTTGCTCGGCGGGCAGACCAGGCGCAAGAAAAGGGGATCCGCCTCATTTCAGACGTTTCGTGCAGGGACAGAATTCTTAGAGACCGCAACTCAATTCACGTAGGCTCTGAGCTTACGTGTATTTACACGGCTTGAGACTCTGCATCTGTACCTTTGTCTGAGTTGCCGAAAGCCCCTCGAAAGGACCCTCCCATTCGCACGTCTCCATCCTGCAGGTCTTCCAAGACCAGCTCTTGGACGGGGATCGGTTGCCGATAAACCTGGTAAGAGTGACGCTCATTTCGTGTAACAGGCCGCGTCAAAACCAAGATGTCTTGAAACAGGAATATGTGCAGTTTCTGGAGAAACAAGAAACGAATACTTCCTCAACGTGGAACTCGGTGATCTAAAGTGCCTGAAACCCACCATGGAAATGTCTTGCTTCGACATTACTAATTTCATCAAATTCACAGACTACCATCGCCCTACCAATGACCTCCTAACGCAGCGCCTGCTAGGCTCTGCACGTCCTACGCGGAGACCTGCTTGAACCTCAGGCGGTATGAACCCATCTTTATCAGCGGGTAACATCAGATTAAGCCGCAGCTGAGTAAACGCCACGCACCGCGGAGACCCACCGGCAGGAACATGACTGGAGACACCAGTACCGCGCACCACGGTCTCCTAACAAAGTGAGGATGGAAACGCAAGCCGGTGAAAGTGCCAGTGATTCTACCTCATCCCACACAACCGTAAGCCTTTATAGAACAGTCAGGCCTCACGACAGAAATCAGACAGGTCGGGCTTCAACTTTTTCTGAAAAGAACCTCAACTCATGAACTGGGCTTCCCGGGGTGGGGTGGATGGGAATTCAGGAGGGCACCCGTGACGAGCCCCGGGTGATGCAGGAAGTTGTGGAATCACTGCACTGTGCACCTGAAGCCGATATACACCACGGGCTGACTACCTGGAAATCAGAATATAAACTGAAAAAAAAAAGGGTTTCTTTCCGAAAAGCACGTGACGGAACAAAAACACCACACCAGGCTTATCCTTGGTTCTAGCAGGCGCTTTTATAATCAATATTTAAAAAATAAGTTTGCTTTCATTCCCTCTGCCGTAGAAAGTTGTTCAGTAGTGCTAACAGCTCCTTCCATCATTGTGAAGTCTTCAAAAATTTTTCTGAAGGACATGCACTTTTATTAGGAAACTGGTAATTCATTCCCAAAGGAACCCCTAGGCAAACAAGTTGATTAAGCATAAATCATGCTTCAGAACTAAAGAATCAACTATTAAGCATTCTCCACCAAGGCATTTATTTGAAGTCAGTCTGTCACAACAGAAACCAAAGTCTGCTTTACCACAGCTGTTAACGTAAAATAAACACCAGTAACCTTTCGTTGTGTGATGAATTTTACAAACCTGCTTCATAATTTACACGGAAGAAATGAAATACGGCAGGAAGATAAAGGTAATCGCTCACTTCGTGTTAGTGTGCAAACACACTCACATGTCCACTTTTATTCTTCAGTTCCCCGTGGCACAGCAGCACTTTGCTTGCTTCAATTCTAGGGTCCTTCTGCTTTTCGTCCAGATACTCCAGTTTGTCAATGTAATACTGGCATTCCGATTCACCTTTCTTCAAGTTGATATCAGAGAGAACTCCTTGTATTATCAGTATCTAAAAATTATCAGGAAATCAAGGAAGCATTTTCAGCACATTAACTTAACTGTTTCCTTACAGGCCTAAAACATATTAAAATGACAGGATAAAGCTCGGATGGCCTCTAGAAATCCGATCGTTCAGTTAGTCCCTGCATTTTACACATGAAACAGCCTTAGCCAAACTGCGTGACCCGCCCAAAGTCACACAGCTAGCTAGTGCGAGGGCTCAGATATTAGAATCCAGTCTTTTACCTGAAACATAACTATAAAATGCATTACACGTCTCTCTATTGCTTAGCGTACTAACGTCCTGGGTGCCTAGAAGAGCAGAACGTTTCACCGTGTGGCAATACACGTGACGTCTGACAGCACCACTGTATATACCTTTCCAAGGCAAGTTAACGTATAAACTTGAAAAGTGTTAAGAATCTTCTACTGGACTTACAGCTTCCTCCAGAAGCTGAACATCAGGGTGGTCTTTTGGAGTGTGTCTAAGAATTTCTTTTAATAGCAAAGGGTATTTGACCAGGCGGCTTCGAGGAATATCTAGGAAGCTCCAAAGATCTAGTTTTCGACTGAAGGGAGACTCAAGACACCGCTGGAGGAAGTCTTGGACTCTCGGGTCCTGTTTCTTCTGATCAAGAAGAACTTTGGCCGCCAACTGGTTACTACAGTAGCCTTTGTAGGCATTCAGGCCCGGCAACTGAAGGAGAGGAAGCGAAAACACAGTACGGTAAGTTCCTGTTGTGATTTAGGCCATCAGTAAGCCTGTGAAAACAACACAAGTCTTATAGCTAATTCTTGAAAGTTTTAATAAGCGGTGAGGCCCTCCCTGCAGATGTAACAGGGGTGGGATGGGATCCCGGGCCAACATCAGAGTATCCTTTCCTAATTTCCCTACAGTTTGGCTAAATCCAACCGGAGACCGACGATCTCTGCCTTCTCCCAGCCTCGGCTGGATGCTAGTCTTCCATTTTCCCAGGGCACCGCAGGTCCCTCTACCACCGTCACCACCAACCTTGGGACTGCTCGTGCTCCCGACTGTCCTCTCACTAGAGTGTAAGTGTAGAGATGTCTCTCCTCACGGAACCCCCCATGGTCCCTCCTACAATAGCACCTGTCATCTGGCAGGCACTCAAATGTTAACTGAAACAGTAAAACACGTAATGTGGGATCTGTGCCCAAAGAGGATCATATTTTTAAAACAAACAAACCCGTATCAGTCATGAAGTCTCTTTTTAAGCCAAGACTGTTAACTTCCTACAGCTATCTAATTTTGTTCAGTTTTAATGCCTTGTTTATCTGTCTTCCGAATTCAGTCAGTGGACCCAATGGACCTGGTATTCGCCACAGATGAGGAGTATGGCATGTATGTAAAAACTATCTGGTGTCAGCAGCTCACTTCATACCCAGTTCACAAGAACGTGACCGATCTGCTCCACTGTTCCACCAGGTTTCGTTGCTTCTGCTATTCTTGCCAACAGATCTGAAGTGGAAAAAGGCAGAGATACCAATAAGACGCTCATTTAAAAAAATAACTCCACGCTAAGTTAGAAGTTCAGATTCAAAACAACTTCTGCTAATGCTGTTCAGATACCAATGAGAATTCAATGGCGTATCTTACCTTCATGGAGAGGTATATAAGCGTCCAAATCACCAAATATCTGGGTGAGTTCCTCCTCTGACATAATAGACAGCTTTAACATGGGGTCATGGTAGGCCTATCAGAGGGGGAAAAGTGGGTCATGCAAAGCGATCAAGCAAATAAAACATAATGAGAGACCTTCTTGAACACAAGCATGACTGACTACATAAAAGCTAGCGTGGATTTCATTTATCACACATCAAAGAAACTAAAGTATATGTTAATACTCAAACAGGCTCTACTGATATTCATATTTGAAGAGATGTGAAACTATAGAAGAAGGTTTTATCCTTTATAATTTGTTAAATAAAGTTTTTTAAAACTAGAGCACATGATAAAAAGTTATTTACTGACCTTTCTTGCAAGCTTGAGATCCTCAATTAAATCCTGTTCACCTCGGGACATTTCATATATTGCCTAAAACCAAAAAAAAAAAAAAAAAAAAAAAAAAAAATCCAGCAAATACTGTAGGTCATTCCTTCGAGAAAGGAAAATTATATACAATTGATACTTATCATGAATTATTTAACTGAAGTTATGAATAGCGCTCTTTAAAGGGACTCAATCTGAAAACCAGAATTCAGAATGGAATCTTCATTAAGTGGTTGCCACACGCTTTAGAACTTGACCCCGTCAGAGTTAACTTTGATGACCACCACCCATTACAGTGTTCCTGCTCAGCATGTGTTACAAATTAGCACTCAAATATAAAAATGCAAGCTGAGTTTGCCTTAGGCATTAGTTTGCTATTCTTCTGAAAACCTACGTTTAAAAAAAAAGACGATTTTTTAGTATGAGACGGATTTCTTAGTTGAATGCTAGCTCACCTCCTGACGTTTGATTTCTTTGGTAGTTAAAGACTCCTTCATGCTGACGTCCAGCATCTCGGACCACAGCACACTGCTTCTCCTTTTGGAAGGTGTGGGGGCTGTTGATCTGCTCGATGACTTCTGGGCAGAAGCCGGGGATCTGCTGTCACCACGAAGGGTAAATGACTTAAAAGTAAACAAACAAACAAAAAGAAGTGAACAAAAGAGAAGGTTTAAAGGAGATAGTAATTATTCTCTTTTTAAAAAAAAAAAAAATTGGAAAGACAAATTAAAAACAAAGTTCTGAGATTTCTCAATGCATAAAACAATTATCTGCCCAAGCTTCAATCTATCATTCTAAAATATTATCCGTCAGAATTACCTTTTGGGGATAAAAACTATTTAAGACTCTGCTGTGATATAAGATGTAACTTAATATAATGAGGTTATGTAAATACTGTTCTGGTAAAAATATTCCTTATCAGCATGTTAAAAAAATGTATGTTTAAATATAATAGTGTAAAACTGTTTGTACAACTCAAAGGAAAACACAAATTTAGGCTTCTCTGAAAAGCCCCCTTCCTACGTTACTCACCTCCTAGCCCCACCCCTGCTTACCTGAATTGTTTGACCAAAGCGTCGGACTGCTCCATTTCTTACAGGAGAGATCAAGTTTGCCAAGGATGTGACCCGGGCGAGAGGTCGAACTCTTTTATTGCTTGGCTCCTGTAAAAACAAAAACAGGTTATGCTAAATGTGTGTTCAGGTATAATGGTTTTCAACAAGTTTGGACAAAGTCGAACACTCTCAAAAAACCAGTATTTGTACATTATAAAACGCAGCAATATGGAACTCTGGAAATGAATGTAGTCTTTTTAAAGTTTATTATTTTATTTTAGAGAGCGCGAGAGAGCATGTGTGTGTGTGAGTGTGCCTAAGAGAAGGGCAGAGGGAGACAGAATCTCAAGCAGACTCCATACTCCGCGTGGAGTCTGCGTGGGGCTCAATCCCATGACTCTGGGATCATGACCTGAGCCGAAATCAAGAGCTGGACGCTCAACTGGCTGAGCCACCCAGGCGTGTCCTGAATGTTGTCCTCTATTGTTAAAATGCTAAGAACACTAATGAGTAACAGTAAATTATGAAAAAAATAAAGGGCATGAGAAAGGCCAGGTGAGTATCACTTTGAGAACAGAATATTATCATTAACAAAAGAAAAACTAAAATGAATTAGGTTCCAGAATCCCATAGAACTTTTTAGTTTAATTCATTTACAGTCACTTTTAAAAAGTACCTGATTATTATGAAAAATTTCAAATATACACAAAACTGAAAAGCAGCATAATGGTCCCACGTGCTTATCACTCAGCTTCGACAGTTTTCGATGTAAGAGTTTGCTTCACCTATTTTAAAGCAAATCCCAGACACTGTATCATTTCATTCTTAAATACTTCAGTTAGGGATCAGCTTCTAAATAAACATCTCTGCCCTGGAAAGGGTCAACTCTGAAGGCAGAGTGTCCCTGTATTCAAGCAGAGGCAGGACAGTGGTTAGGAGGGCACTCGGGCTCTGGAATCAGACGGACTGGGTCCAAAGCCTGCTCCGGCACTTGCTAGGGAATATCCTGGGCCTCAGTTCTCTTATCTGTAAAACGGGGCTCGTGTTAGACCTTCTCTCCCAGAGTTGTTACGAAGAGTAAGTAAGATCTGTTTAAATGGCTTGAACGGGGCCTGGAACACATGAAATTTCTGCTATTACTAACATTCTGAGAAATATTTCCACTTAGTACACAAACACTGGGATTTTGGAATAATTAGGTTCGCTCTCAAACAATTTATTCACTTAAAGGAAAATATATACCATTTTAGAAGAAATACTTATTGTTCTACATGTATTGTTTGCAATAGGTTAGCAGACATCACTTGATATTCAAGGATCTCAAGGCTTTTTACAGCTTGTATCACTCTCACTTTACTTCTAGGAAAATGGAGGCATACCATCAGGTGACTCATACAGGTACTGAAATAAAGGACATCAGATCATACCACAGCTCTGGCTTTTTCATGTCTGAGGGGTGTAATTATTTGTTTGTATTTGGTGCTTTTGACAATTGTGGCACACTTGACAAAATAACTGCTGACAGTTCAGAAGGACATACGATTAAATACACACTTGAAAATAAAATTAAAATTAAAGATAAAGACAACACTTAAAAATTAGCATTTAAAAAGGGCAGATGAACATTCTTTCTAAAAATTCTTTGATATGACTGAAGTAAGGGGTCAGAAAATGGAGTAAAAATAATTCCCTTAGTATAAATGAAGAACAAAATGGCAGAAAGAGTCAAAATCCTCCAGAAAGAAGCTTCAATGATTTGAATATTCAGTGAGGCAAGGAGACCTGAGCCAGCTCCCGCAGTATACACCCGCAGCTACACACGCACAGGTACACACGTACCAGAAGGGAGCGTGACTTATGGAGTGAGGAGGCTGTGGAGAGAATCAGAGCAGGTCTTTGAAGGACGTAAGAGGTAGTGTTGTAAACCGACCCTCCCCCACCAAAAGAATTAATGCTAAAGTAAAACTTTGAATACAAAACCACTCATGTGCAAATGTTAAATGCACTAAAAAAGAAACCTTCAAGATATGTAGGAAAATGACAGACGCACTGTGAGGCCAAGGACATGTGCGAACGCCTTTCCAACGCACATCTGTGCAAGACTAAAGTGACACATGCACGACAGAAGGTCCTGCACGAGGCATTCCTTTCCATTTAGTGAAGACGGCACAAAGAGTCTTCTGTTTGAACAGAGATATAATTACCTCCTCACAAAGTAAGACAGGCCAATGGTAACTAGAAACAAAGCAGCTGTCAGAAAGTTCTGTTCCTTCTTGGAAACAGAGGTTAATTCCTCTTCCCCGTTTAAAGCAGAACAAAGTTGACTTTCTGCTAAGTCACAAAATATTTAATTTCAATTTAAAGCGTCTTTGGAAGGTGCTCTTCCCAATGAATTTGAAAAGAAGAGTTAGTTCGGACGGGAGGAAAAGATTTTTGGTATCTATTTTATTACACAACATCAAGGTAATGATAAAAAATCCTTTTCTTTATAGGATCAGTTATGTTCAACTGTTAATTTCCTAGGAACTCAAAATTATGTGGTATTTAAGGTTTAAACTACAGAATTTAGATTCAGATAATTAAATGTAGATATATCTAAAGCATCTTTCTGAAATTGATATAGATTTTGTTTACGTGGTCTATTTAGGGTGGCAAGTTATTAATGTGCAGAAGCAGTATGTGTTGGTTAAGTATGTTCTACAGCCCTTCAGAAGGCCATCGATGTGACATCTTCAGAGGATATGGTAGTCTCCTGAGTTTACCGCATCTAAAATGTCTTGGTAAGAGTGCAGGCTAGCTCAGTCACTCAAGTAGGAGACTCTTCAAACGTCCCTGTAAGTACGGCACTAAATCAGGAAATATGGGTTGGGGTGTGGGGGGCGGGGAGGGGAGGACACCTCTGTACTTTTCACACATGTTTCTGGGGATCCAAAAGTAAAGGCCTTACTGCCTTACTAAAAGGACATAGATGATAAATATTTAGGAGACACAACACAAACTTTTAACATACGTATTTCAAGAGTATGAAAAATTTTAGTAACTTATAAAGTGTAGCTGAAATGTAAAGTCGTAACGCTGAATATGGCTCACTTCTGGTTGTAGGATACACATACAGTATTTGAGAAAAACATACAGAAAACTTTTGTGGAAAAGTGATATGGATTAGACCTTCCTCTATTATGTTATAGGGTCACCCTGAAGGCTTGGACAAAAACCTCCCTTTTAGAAACATAGGATTTGGCCTATGTAAGCTATAACCAAAAGGAGTTTTTCTTTAGAGGTCCAGATGAACCATTTTAATGATCTTGGTTTGGTTATTAAGAACCTAAACATGTGCACTGTCACAAAACTATTTCAAAGACCAAGTTTTTCGAGAACTGGTATTACACCCATGTGCGCCGCTCTGCACACACAGAAAGCAGGCCCAGTGTTCGGAGGTGATGAAGGAAGAGAGGGTAGGGTCTTACCTTTCTTACCATCACTCAAAATAAGGCTTACATAATGGTTTCGTTACTGCTGTTATTTTTGTTCTGGAGTGCTGTTTGTTAACAGTGTTACAGTGAATACAAAAAGCTTAAAGAATGAGTGCAGATGGGGAAACTATGCACCCTCCTCAAAAGACAATCTGAAAATCTACGCGAATAAACAAGGAATACCAACAAGTTTTATACACTCAAGAGCTTTCTACTGGAGCCAACCTCTCATCAGGGCCAAAGTTCACTGAAATGGAAAAATACCCCAATACCCTCAAACATAAATTTATGTTGTTTATTTAGGTTAGGTTTTAACCAGACTATCTAGTTTAGCCAGGCAATTGCATGCATTCTTTTATTTTAGGATATCTACTCTTACACTGAGTTTTTAATCAATTTATTTTAATAACCCAGTTGTAAACAGAAAATTGTTAAGATGGATTTGAAGTCTCTTACTGAGATGTATCTTGCATATAAAAGCAAAAACATAGAAAAATTCTGTTGTAAACTCAGTCTTTTTTTTTTTTTTTTTGGAGAAAGGTTTTTTTCTACTAATGATGTCACAAAAGAGGATAGGATAGAAAGGTCTCTTCCACCATCAACCAAATCAAGGCACTTAAAAAAAAATACAGTATGGGGCGCCTGGCTGGCTCAGTCGGTAGAGCGTGTGACTCTTGATCTTGGGGTTGGGAGTTCCAGCCCCACACTGGGCGCACTTACTTAAAAAAAACAAAAAAACAAAACCATAGTTAAAAAGAAAAAAAAAGTATTAAATCTGGGTTTATTTGTTTGGTTTATTGGATGAATAACCTTTTCCTCTATTTGGCAAGAGCTTTAAAATAAGAAAACTGAAAAGAAAAAATTATTTATAAAAAGATAAAAGAGTTATGATCACATAGGATTTCTTCCCTTTCTACTTAGTAATAGAAATTTTTTTAGTCAAATTTAATCATTTATTTAAGGCTGTTATTGCTAGTACTAAAAACCTGACAACACTCCTGTTGTTTTTCATCTTTGGAATAAAGGTGTGCCAGTAACATGGCCAGTGTCTGATACCAACAAAAAAGGCTAGTTCTTGATGGTCCGAAATACGATCAGTTTCAGTATTTACACTGATGACCCTGTAGGACTTGCTCTACTCAGAGGAAATGCTTACACATTTTGAGAAAACCGAAACATAAAAGCGAAAACCAAAACCATAACAAACACCAAAGCTGAAAGTACACCAAACAAAAACACAATTCCTGAAGTGGGCAGCTATTTTAACTACCACAAGGTGTATGCATGAGACACAGCTTTACTGAGGTACACAATAAACTGCACATATTTAAAATGTATAATTTGGTAAGTTCTGATAGAAGGACACAGCCACAAACTATCACAATTGAGACAAGAAGTATATAGTCAACTGGGGCATCGCTTTGGAATGCCCCCTCTCTGTAAAGAGAGCTTTCATACTATTCTTACTTTGTGATCTTATCTTAGGCTAGAATAAACTTTTGCCTGCTGCTCATTAAAAAAAAAAAAAAAAGTAGTATATAGTTAATTGAGTACAGGAACAGTATTTCTTTTCTTTCTTTCTTTCTTTTTTTTTTTTTAAAGTAGGCTCCACACCCAGTGTGGAGTCCAAAGCTAGCCTTGAACTCATCACCCTGAGAGCAAGCCCTGAGCTGAGATCAAGAGTACAACCGCCAACCGACTGAGCCACCCAGGCGCCCCCAGGAACACTATTTCTATCACGTAAGTGAGAAGACAGTATATACACCATACAGTATATATATTGTAGTAACCAGTATAAATAGAATATCCATATATGATTAAATCAGTTGTCAAAATTAAATAAAATGGCACGAAAATCATGATTTATTTTGATAAATGTTCATAAAGACTTTTAAAAACCGCAGTGACTTTAGACGATTAAAGCTAAGAGGGGAGAAGTACCTAAGTAATGATTCAATGGTCTAAATGTTCTAACGTATTTTTCTTTCTAAAAAAAAACCCAAAAAACAAAACAAAAAACTGCACACAACAAATTTATTAGATGTGGAAAGAAAAATAAAAATAAGCACTAGGTCTGATAGCATTTTGGTTGCAATTTGTTCACGAGTGTGAACTTGCAAGGAAGGGATTCTTATTTTCCTTTTACCCTATAAAGCAGTTCCTCAGACTAGGTAATCTAACTGCAAGTTAAAAAGAACAATGTGTTAAGCATCAGAAAAGCGACCAATTTAACCAAATTTAGCAGCGTGCACACTCACAATCTTTTTCTTTCTGTAGAAATTTGTGCACACTCAAGCTGTGCTGCATCTAAACCTATCCGCACAGTAGTTTCTAAACTTAAGCCATAGAGCCAGACGCGTTTCCCACTTGCATAAAAATCACGTATTTCAACACTCAGATCAAAAGTTAAGTTTAAAATCATATCGTTAAAAATCTTAAAAGTTCCGTGGAATCAGAAAACATTCCTCTGGCTGAAGTTTTCTTTCGGTCTTACCTCTTGTTCTCTGAAGGACTGATTATTAACATCCAGGACTCGGATAGTCCTTTTAATAGGCAGGAGACCTCCAATCTCATCATGAGCCACCATGCTTTCCCAAGTATCCCCTAAAACCTCTGGAGTTAATCCACATGCGAGCGAGCCCTACAGCGAAGCCCTACTCCGGCACACAGGCTGGTCCTCCGAGTGCTCGGCACCCCCAGGCAGCCATCTGCCCAGGCCCGTCCCGGCGGTGGAGACGACTGCTTCTGCCAGCGGTACCGAGCAGGCGCCCGGACCTCCAGGCTCCGGGGGCGGGGCCCACCGCGGACCGGCTCCGGTGGGCGGGCACCTATGGCCACGTGACCCCAGTTAACTGACTGCTGGGCGCACCTAGGCTTCTCCCTTTTCTCTGCGCAGGAGAGAGCTTTCTAAGAGGTTGGGAATTTCTCCAGTAAGACGGGAAGGTTCAAGGAAACTGGGTTAATGGAAGGCTTTTCCTGATTTAAAAAGCATTCCGGAAGGGCAACTAATTGCTGATCTACGTTACCTACTCTAGGACTTAGCCACAGACAGGGATATTTTTCCTGTAAACCCTATTTCCTAGAAAGGAATTCAGTATGGACAACTTGACGACTTCAAGTAA
Organism: Herpailurus yagouaroundi; assembly: GCF_014898765.1. Lineage (NCBI taxonomy): Eukaryota > Metazoa > Chordata > Mammalia > Carnivora > Felidae > Herpailurus > Herpailurus yagouaroundi. Next base: position 29,722,905 of record NW_024412434.1, read on the forward strand.
GAAAACTGTAATTCAGAGTTAAGTGCATATACCAAAGAAAAGCCTGACTATTCAGGGTCCTTTGAGTGCAAGCATATTCAAAACTGTGAGATTAAGCTTTTCCACCAGTTGCCACCATTTTTTGTTAAGACTGGCAGTGAGCACACTTCAGTTCATTCCGTTCCTAACGTAACTCTTCCACAGGGCGATGGGTAAAGAACTGGGCCACCAAAGATGTTAAAGTTCAGCATTTCTCAGTCTTGGAGGCAGATATTGTTTTTCTGTTATGTTTTAAAAACTTTGTATCTGTGTAACATGTTTTCTAACATAAATACAAAAAAAAAAAAAGGTGATTTCGTTCTAATAGCAGGGTCCTTCTCTATTCTGAATTAACTGATCTTGATATAGTCCTAAAAGAATCACAAGACTGGGGAACCTGGGTGGCTCAGGGGTTAAGCGTCAGACTTCGGCTCAGGTCATGTTCTCCTGGTTCATGAGTTCGAGCCCCGTGTCGGGCTCTGTGCTGGCACCTCAGAGCCTGGATCCTGCTTCAGATTCTGTGTCTCCCTCTCTCTCTGCCCCTCCCCTGCTCACACTCTGTCTTTCTCTTTCTCAGAAATAAACATTTAAAGAAATTTAAAAAACTCACGAGAGCTACTTAAAATGTCTTGCACCTTACAGACAGAGCAAGGAGGTTCGCAGAGGTGAATTAACTTGCCCTAAGTCACGTGCCAGTGACAGTCTCCAACTTTGTAGTCGAAATCCTTTCCTCTGGGGAAAAGCACTGCTTATGATGGTTTGGTAGGTGTGCTAAGAAGATTTTCTTCCTCAACAGAAAGCACTATATTCTATCTTGAAAGGTAGGATTTTATCTTAACTAGATGCTACTATGAAGATGATGCCAGTGATTTGCAAAAAAAAAAAAAAAAATTCTATTCTTAGGATTTATTAGGACGAGAGAAGTCTGAGAAATCTATGTGGAAGGCACTATTTTAGATTATGTGGGGGATACAAAAAGTAGGTTTCACATCTGCTCTAAAGTACTAGCAGACCATTATGTAAAACTAGCCTACACAAAGAGATAAGTAATAAAAGCTTGCGAAAATCTCGAAGTGGTACAGTTGGCTGGTAAGTGCCACGGAGTTCAGGAGAACCACTTCCGGCAGTTTTCCGGGGGGAGAGGGGGCTGGGAAAGATGCTACAGGAGAGGCTGTAAGATGTTACTTGAGTGGTACCTGGAAGGCCATGTTATGTTCTTCCCAGGTCCAGGTAAGGGAAAAGTGCAAGGCTTTCCCAAAAGAGCATGAAGGAGTGAGCACCCAGACTGTGGTCACGGGCTGTGGGTAAGCAGGGAGGAGCAGAGGATTTTACTGAGCAGGTGACAGATACTGAAAGTTAAATTGTAAGCTGGCGTTTCAGAGGCTTCGAAAGATGACTGGACACACAATGCAAAAAGCACAATCCAGTATCAAGAACTTGGCGCTAAGGCAGGGACAGTGGGAAAGGAAAAGGGTGTGTCGCACAAGTCAGAGGTGCCTACAATTTTAAAGTTAGGAGGGGTAACAGTTAATGCATATAAAGAAATGAGGAAGAATGAGCTCTGAAAGAGAATTCAGACTTTCATTTTAGATCTGAGTCTGAGGTGGGGCAAGAAATGAAAAAAGTGAGCTAGGACTTGGAACTGCTGGACAAGGCCTTGGAAGAGGCCAGAGGGCAGATTTAGCCTGGGGAGTCACATACACAGGGATCAGAGTGGAAGCTATGGGTGAATGAGATGCTTGGGAGAAAAAATCTGGACAAAAAGAACAAGGGCCCAAGGATCCAACTTTGGAGAAATGCCAAGGGAAGAAGACTTTTGCAAAAGGAAAAGTCAGCAGAAAAGAAACATAACAAGATGCCTGCAGACGAAAAGGTGTTCATTGAGCAAAAAGGTTAACAAGGGTAAGAAAAGACTCATGGATTTGGTACTGACGTGTTTAATGAGGACCTCGAGTGTGCTGGTTCAGTGGGCTGAGGACAGGAGATCAATTACAGAGGCCGAAGAGTGAAGAGAGCAGAAGAAATAGTCGGCACAGACCACGTATGATGACAATCTGCAGAAAACAACCCACAAAGGGCTGCAGGAGGCATCAGTGCTGGTCTTCTCTCTGCAAACACCAATGTAATTTGTGTTCAAGATGATGATAATTCATCTTTTGGCTCTGAGCCTTTTTAAAAAACTAATGGTGACTGCGAATATTTCGCCGCCTACCCTTCGTTACCTGACCCCCTGATCACGCGTGTGGGTGACGTAGCTGGCCTCGGGAGCGGCTGTGCAGACAGCACCATGCAGCATGAAAGTGGAACACCGAGTGATTGTGGGCAACACGCACCTGCTCGAGCTCTCAGAGCTAGAGAGGGGCCAGGCTAGAACCCAGCAGTCTGGTTTCGTTGGCTACGTTGGCCCAAAAATGATGCAAGCGAGGCCAAAACTTGATGGTCACTGAGCCTCATAAGGGGATACGGGGCTTGCACACAGCTGACAGTTAGGAAAGAAGCTGCGAGGGTGACCTCATGGTCTCTTCCCTGACATCTTTCTCCACTGTTTTTCTGTCTAGTTCTGACAGAGGTAAGGCCAAGATAATGAGAAGAGATTCCTCTCATTTCTCTCCTGCAGCTGAGGACCCAAGATATAAAGGGAGAAGTCTCATAAATGTAAAAATAGAAAGCCTACAGGAGCCAAATGGGAGTTAACGGTGACAGTCACAGCACAAAAATCCCAGCTCACCAACTCTAAAATCTTTGTTTCATTTCGAATGTTCAGGGTTGTGATCTAAATATAACTTAGACAACTGTAGATAGCATCTAAAAAAGCAACAATGAACACGAGATGTTCGACACGCGCCGAGTGATGAGCCAGAGAGACTCTGGACTCTAACAATGCTCCCCGAAATCAGAGGGCTGAAAAGGTCCTTTGAGATCACTGACTCATCCTCCTCAGTTTTTTTAGGAGGAAACCGCAGAACGGCAGTGAAACAAGAGAAGGGAAACTTGTGTCCTTACTCCGTGCCAGGAGTTTCCTGCACAATCTTACCTCGCCAGCTTTATGAAGTAGGTGTTATGAGCACCATTTTACAGATGGAGGAAGCCGGGACTCTGACAGTTTCAAAACTTGCCCAAAGTTGCAGAGTTAATCAATGGCTGGACAGGCTTGAAACTGGTCTCGCAGCTCCTGTCACCCACTTTCCAGGTGAGACTGGAAATGTCCTGCCACGAGCACACGTGTGGTACACGCTGCATGTGAGGCCGGAACTGGTCGTCCTCTGGGAGCTGGGCAACTAGTCCCAGGCGATGTTTGTGATATAAATGTCAACATTTTACAGAGAAGGAAATCATAAAACAATTGAGACATTATTTGCCTTAGAGCCTTTTTATAACAAGGCAGGCAAGTAAAAAGACAGCAAAATAGTTCCAGTTGCTTAAGTTTTAGAAGAGATCCTATTTCAACTGTTTCATAATGTTATTAGGATCTTATTAAAGTATGATTTAAAAAAAAATTTTTTTTAAATGTTTCTTTATTTTTGAGACAGAGAGAGACAGAGCATGAACAGGGGAGGGTCAGAGAGAGAGGGAGACACAGAATCTGAAACAGGCTCCAGGCTCTGAGCTTTCAGCACAGAGCCCGATGCGGGGCTCGAACTCATGGACTGTGAGATCATGACCTGAGCTGAAGTCGGATGCTTAACCGACTGAGCCACCCAGGCGCCCAAAGTATGATTTATAAATACTACATATCACGTAACTGAAGCACAGATTGGTTAAGTGTCTTTTCTTTGTGTGGAAAATCTAGAATTTATAAACTTAAAAACTGAGTTTTCTAGAAATAATAATGCAGCTTTGTAACAGATATCAGTTTTTAATGAGAACACAGGTTTCTACAGACCAGTTATAATTAGAAGCTCTGTTCTCCTGCCTGTAGGCAGCCTTCAATGCTTTCTTTCCTAAAATATGAAGAAGGTAAAGAGAAAGATAACATTGCTTCCCTTGTATAGAAAAAGGCTACTTACCTTTTTTCCTCCTTTTCATGTGAAATCAGAATTCTGGAATTTAGATTAATTACAGCTGAAGAATAATCATTACTTTTTTGGGGTCTAGATATTATTTGTTTTCACTTACTTTTGTCTGGAATCATAACCAGCAATTGGAAATTAGGCCAGGAAAGCCATATTATGGGAAAGAGAAAACAATAGCTAAGCTCTCTGCTGCCCTCTGCATGGGATATCGTGAAATGCAACTGCCAATGCACTTGTTTTTTCAGCTTTTTAATGATGTTTGTAAACACCTTCTATAGATGACTACATAAACAATCTTATTTGTAAATAAATACGGTAACAGTACAATTTGTTTCTTCAGCCCGTAGCTCTCATGTTTTATGTTACTAAATTAAATGCGTTTAAAAGTCATTTAAGTGTATGAAAAGTTTCCACAGTTCACAAGAAATATTTTAAGGGCTTTTTCTAAATATAAGAAAACTATGTTTCACTTTAGGGGCACCTTGGTGGCTCAGTCAGTTAAGCATCCAACTTTGGCTCAGGTACTGATTTCGCGGTCTGTGGGTTCGAGCCCCGCATCGGGCTCTGTGCTGACAGCTCAGAGCCTGGAGCCCGCTTCAGATTCTGTGTCTCCCTCGCTCTCTGCCCCTCCCCCACTCCTGCTCACTCATGCGCGCACTCGCTTTCTCTCAAAAATAAACATTAAAAAAATGAAACAGAAAAAACTATGTTCCACTCTAAAACTCTAGAATTCAACATTACAAATAGCTACTTACTAGTTTCTCACTAAAAATAGCTCAGTTAAAAATAGAACCTTAAATCTTACTAAAAAAGGAAGCATTGATTCAAATATGAAATGGAACTTCTAAAAAACAAGAGTTCCAAAATATTTAGTAACAGGCCAAAAATAACAAAACAGGCAGTTCCATTTGGACTAGATGAGCATGAAAGAAATTAGCAATATATTTATATGTAGATTTGAGTTTTAAAAAATCATTTGGATTGAAAATTTAACTGTATCCAAGCTTTACTAAGAACTTGGTTCAGAAAAAGACCAATTCAGCTCTTTATCCTATTAGAAAGACTATAAACAGAATCTCAGGCTAAGGAGTTTGCTATTACCAAAACCATGGTTCTTTTTTGCAGTAACAATACAAACAGCAAATAAAATGAGGTATTGGTGCTGTTACTGGTGACTTTGATCTCAAGTACACAGGATAACAAACAACTTCCAGTATAATGTAAGATCACTTATGCTTGTGTAACAGGATGTTGAGTGGGATTTTTCTCATTGCCCCCTGAAACTCAGCAAAGCCAAAACCTAAAGACAAATGGTACCATGTCCTGTGCCCAGGCCCCTGTCCCCTCGGCCCACTTTTACTTCGTTATTACAGCAACCAGCTGCGCCAGGCAGCTCCTGCTTCCCACTGTGGGCTTCCTGGATGCTGGAGTGTGTGGCATTTACGTGTGAGAAATTAACACCCCACTTAATCCAGTGACTAATGGAGCACAGGAGCTGGTGAGTAAAAGCTCCCCCCTCAGTCCCTTGACAAGACAATTTTGCAGTGTATCGTACATGGCTCTTCAGAAGGTTCTAGCACAGTCAAGCCTCAGTTGCCCACAGTGGTGACCAGCTTAATTATAGACACTTGGCATTAACTGCCTCCTTCTGTTCCCTGGGACCACACCTCAAAATAGACGGTCAATGAGCTCACGTCTCAGGCCGATTTCTGGAGGTAACCCCGGCTAGGACACAATACTGAGACTGGCCCTAGAGATTAGACACACAGAATGAGATTCTGCAACGGGGTCCCTCATTAGTAACATGGCGAGAAGGACTACAGCCTTTGATTGGTAGAGATGGGGTGGTGAAGCAGTGGTGGAACACGAACTATTACATCGGGGGCAACGGTAAAGATTGTAGAGTCTGCTGGCTTCTGTTACTTGCTTTCAGAGCTTTGACAAAGCAGCTGGTGACCTCCAAGATCTTCTCAGAACCATTATGGTGGGAAGGGCCAAGTGGGAGCCCCTGACAATTCTATCCCCTACCCCTGGGACAAGATAATAAATAGAAACAATGCTGCACACCAAGGGAAAATGCAGAGGTAGTCATCAAAATTACAGCAGGCAGGAGGGATAGTTTCCACTACATTTGCATTCAACGAATCTATGGGCCTTCTTCAGTGAGATGGATTGAGACAGCCAACGGTGGACTACCGTAAACTTAACTCGAGTGGTAGCTTTAACCTTAGCTGTCGTGCAAGATGTAGGTCCTTGACTGGAACAGATCAACACATCCTCTAGCATTTGGCATATGGCTATTGATCTGGTCTGGGGGTTCTTCTCTCCCCCCTCCCCCGCAATGTGTTCTTTTCAATTCCCATTAGTAAGGAGGATAAAATGTAACTGGCTTTTATGGTGGGAAGGACAGCAGCTTGTATTTCATGTCCCGAGGCTGTTAACTTTTCTGTTCTGTCCCAGAGTCCAAAAGGACTTGCTATCCACAGAACATCATGTTAGTGTCGTAAACTGATGACATCATACAAATAAGATTTGGTGAACAGAAAATGGCAAGTATTCTGGACACCCTGGGAAGTCAAATGTATGCCATGAAAATTCTGGGTCAGCCACATTCGAAAAGTTGTAATAGGTCCGATGGCCTGAGGCTCTCTGGGATGTCCCCTCTACGGTAAAGAACAAGTTGCTGTACCTTGCATTCCCTGGCACTAAGAAGGGGCAAAGCAACAGGTAGGATTCTATCTGTTGGAGGAAACATCTGCTGCATCTGGGAATTCCGCCCTGACCTGTTAATGGAATAATCTCAATGCTCAGTTTTGAGTGGAATCCAGGGCAAAAGAAGCCTCGGTTGCGGGGTCCAGGCTGTGGGGCGAGCTGCCCTGCTGCACAGGCTATGTGACCCAGCACGTCTGATGGAACCGGGGGTCTCCATGGGAGACAAAGGCAGGAAAAGAACTGCAACACAGAGCCCTAGGGCGCTGAAGCGAGGCTATGCCCTCCATGGCAGGGAACCACGTGTGCTCCTGGTGTGCTAGCAGCCCTAGTAAAGACGGAGGACCTGCCCACAGGACATCAGGAGACTGATGCAATCAGACATGCCCAAAATGAAAAGGGTCAAGTCTGCCAAGTCACAAGGTTGGGCAGGTACGGTGGCAACCTATTATGTGATGGAACGGTCTGTTTGGAACCAGGCCTGAACAAGACCAAAGGGCGTAGGTAAATTACATAGGTGTCCCTGACGGTCCCGGTACATCACACCAATATCACCCCTTCAATTCCTCATTTGGTGGTGGGGGGGGGAGGGTGGGTAGCTGAGGGTGGTGCTTGATTAAGGACAATCCTGAGGCACAGCAGTAAAGGGAAACGATTCCAGCAGGCAGAGCTGTAGGCAGTTTACTTGGCCGTCTACTTACACGGAGGGAGAAAGGGCACGAAGTACGGACAGACACAGGCTCCTGAGAAGTAGTGAATGGCCTGGCTAATTGCTTAGGGGCTCGGAAGGGCAAGATTAAAAATGCTGAGAGAAGAAATTTTGGAAAAGAGGCATATAAATGGGCCTAGGAAGCGTGCACAATGTGGGGGGATCTCTGTCTTATGTTAATGCTTATGTTAGTGCCTCAGAGGCACTAGATAAACACAATGATTTATCCTGTGCATATCAACAAGTGTCTCTCCTGGGCCATCGTGGTGCTTCCGGAAGAGGCCCATGGAAAGAGGGGCGACAGCGCAGGTCTGAAGGATATGTACGGGTCCACCAGCAGGGACTCCCTTTCACCGAGGCGAGGGAACCACTGGCACTGCTGAGTGTCCACCCTGCCAGCAGTTGAGAAGGGACGATGAAATCGGGACCGTTTCCTGAGCAGACGCGGCAGCTAGTCGACTACGTCGGACCCTGCTACTATGGTGGGCATGATTCGGCCCAGCTGGAACTGACATCTCCACTGGACGCTGGATTTCCTCCTCTACCCTCAGGACCTCTGCCAGCACCGTCCTTTCAGGGCTTGTACAGTGCCTGCTTTACTTCCACGAGACTCTACCCAACACTACTACCTCAGACTTACGGGCCCGTTTCATAGCAAAGGAGTTACAACAACAGAAAGGTAATCAATCACCCGATCCGATCCACCGGTTCTTCCATATACTCCGCTGTCCAGAAGCAGACAGCTTAACAGAACGATGGAACTGTCTATTAAAGCGTTAGCTATTCTAGCAGCTCAGGGTTAAACTTCTGCAGTGTTGGAGCACTGTCCTTCAGAGTGTGATACACGTGAAACGGCCTATATATGGTGCTATGTCCTCCACAGCCGTCACACTTGGTCCTAGGAATCAGGGGGTGGAAGCAGAATTGGTCCCTCTCACCACCACTCCCAGATGTGGTGTTTCCCAGTTACAGCCTGGCTCTGGAGCCACCAAGGCTCAACAGAGATAAACAAACTAGGGGCTCAGACCCTCGAGGATGAAGTGGGGCAAGCAACTTGGACCCACCGACGTGCTGGCCAAGGCTGAGGGAGACCTGTTATGGCAGCAGGGGAGTAAGGTGTTCCTGAATCACGCCTTTGTGCAGCAGCAGAGACTGTAACTTGTTCCCGTGTACAAAAACTTCTGCAGAGATGGTGGCACGTCACGACCCAGAAGTCTCTGTGACAGACTGGACTTAAAGGGGTGCGTGAGCACATCTGAACAGTACAAGGAGCTCACAGTATCCTCCTCCTCACACCCCCTAACCCTACCCCTTAATCAGTTGCATATGTATCAATCGCGTGTTCTGTTCTAGGGCTTCTCAAGTGCATCACGAACGTGCAACCAGCAAATACGAGGGTTATATACCCTATGGGGCAACGTGGACCCACGTGCCAAGTCAACAACTCACTCTGGTATTGGCATTTCCTCCTTTTCCCGGTCCCTTATTTCCCCCCAAAATATCAGCATACAAGCTTTGCCTCAGGTTCTACTTTCTGGGAGAAACCAAGATTAAGACCCCCATATTTTTAATCTGAGGAGGCATCAGCAAGCGGCACCAGCCATCAGCTGAGGGTGAGAGAAATCTATCACGGGCAGTGGAGGAGTAATACAATGTGTTTTCATCATGACTTCCTTGCAGGACTTACTTATTAGAGGCCGATCAGGGATGCACCATCCATACCCCCTACAGCCACCCCCACTTTATCAGAAAAGAACTGAGAAATAAAGCTGTTGGTGTTGGGGGCCTGTCGTTCTATGAAATGAGACTACTCTTCGCACTCTGCAAGCCTTCCTTCCCTTAGGAACTCTCAGAAGGAGAGTGGGCCAAGATGGCACTCACCCTACATGAATTTCTGGTTCCTCTAGTACAAAGCCCAGAGGTGAGATTGAAGATATGGTCTTGCTGGGATGACTGCATGTGGGTGGGCAAAAACCAGCATGTATTGGAAGGGTGCACGGTATGCTACTTGCTAGAGGTTGTCCAAAAGATGTGGCTACTCTTGCAAGAGACTATCAATATTTAGGGAGGGTTCACAGGAATGGTTATCAACATTTGATGGAGCCATTGCTCACGTAATCTCACCCAGTAAGGTAAAGAGACTTTATTTCTGCTCCCCTCTCCTTGCCTAACATCTTGGAGGAGGCTGGGTTTCAAAAAAGTGGAGACATATGCGATGAGCAGTCTCTCTGTCACCTCTACACATTTCTAGGGTCACTGACAGATACAATCTATGCCTCCACTGGAATGTAAGCTTCATGAGGGCAAAGACTTTGTTTTGTTTTCTGTGTCT
>NW_024412434.1:29732785-29856797 GCF_014898765.1 Herpailurus yagouaroundi
AATGTAAGCTTCATGAGGGCAAAGACTTTGTTTTGTTTTCTGTGTCTAACACTTAGTAGAAGCTCAATAATAAAGGAAGGAAGAAAGGAAGGAAGGAAGGAAGGAAGGAAGGAAGGAAGGAAGGAAGGAAGGAAGGAAGGAAGGAAAGGGGTGGGCGGGGCGGGGGGGGGAGAGGGAGGAGGGGAGGGAGGCAGGCCGGCCAGCCAAATGTGCTGAAGAGTGGAGAAGAGCTATGAATCAAATTTGAGATTAAAGTTTTATCGTTAAATACAGAAAACAGAGGTTTAGAATGGTTACATAATTTACACAAAATCACATAAGTAGTAACAACTGGTTAAGTTCACAAGTTTGCAACTTCTAAACAATCTTTATTGGCCTTAGCATAACTTCATTTGATTTATGGCTTATTTTATATTAGTTAACAGAGCAAACAGAAGGAGAGGTTAAAAGCAATATAAGTAATACCTCTAGAAAGGTAACAGAGGACAATACATCAAGGAAAATAAATACTACTATGGGAAAACAAACAAAAAAATTAGAGATCTTGGAAATATTTTTAAAAATTGTCAAAATTTTATCTATTGCCAAAATAGAAATGTCAATAGTTCGGCTAGCTAGTAGAATAGACACTAGTGAGGCATTAGCAAGCTAGAAAATGAAGCTGAGGAATTCTCCCAGAGAAGAGCATACAAGATTAAAGAGATGGAAACAACAAAAAAGAGTTATAAACATAATTCCAGATTTTCTAAAATCTTCCTGAGTTCTAGAAGCAAAGACTAGACAGTGAGAGGATGAAAATAATCTAAAAACAAGAAAATTTCACAAGGCATTTCTGAAATAAATATAATTCTTTTCAGTTAGAGGGTCTGAAAAATGCCAAATAGGATGAAAATAAAATTTAACTAAAACTCTCAAACTGTAAAAATATTAAATAAATGATCCCACCAAGAGACAAAAACAAGAAACTAAAAAACAAAACTGCAACATACATAATAAACCAGAGGTAAATATCCATATGACATAAAGAACTCAAATTACTTTTTTCCTTTTCTCACATTAAAAAAAAAAAAAAAAAAACAAAACGTGATGAAATGTACATAAAATTTACCACTTTAACCACTTTTAAGGACACAGTACAGTAGGGAGAGTTCAGAGGCATTAAGCACATTCACATTGTTGTGCAACCATCACCACCATCATCTCCTTCTGTCAACTTCCCAAACGGAAACTGTATACATTAAACTTTAATTACCATTTCCCCTTTTCCCAGCCCCAGGTAACAACTTATATTTTTTACCTCTATGAATTTGACTATTCTAGGTACTTCATATAAGCAATATCATACATTTGTCCTTTTGTGTCTGGTTTATTTCGTTTAGCATGTTTTCAGGGTTCATCCATATTATAGCATGTATCAGAATTCCTCTTTAAAGCTCAATATTCCACTGTGTGTATATACCACATCTCATTTATCCATAGGAAGTTTCTTTTTATTCCTAGTTTGTTGGGTGTTTTATTTTTTTTTAATCATGAAAGGGTGTTGGATTTTGTCTAACGCTTTTTCTGCATCCATTGAAATGATCACCAGGCTTTCTCCTCCTTAATTCTGTTACAGTGGGATTATTACATTGATTGGTTTTCATTTGTTGAACCATCCTTGCGTGGCAGGAATAAATCTCACTTGGTCTTAGTGTATTAATTCTATTAATATGCTGAGTCCACTTTGCTAGTATTTTCTTGAAGATTTCCACATCGACACTCATAAGGGATATTGGTCTATAGTTTTCTTTTCTTGTAGTATCTTTGGCTTTGGTATCAAGGTATTGCTGGCCTCAAAGAGTGAGTTAATAATGGTTCCCTCCTCTTCAATATTTTGGAAGAATTTGAGAAGGATTGGTGTGAATTCTACTTTAAATTGGTGTGAATTCTACTAGTGAATCCATCCGGTCAATGGCTTTTCTTTGTTGGGAGGTATTTTGGTTACTTATTCAGGCTCTTTAATATACAGATCTATTCAGATTATCTCTATGATTCAGTCTTGGTAGGTTATGTGTTTCTAGGAATTTGTCCTCTTCACCTAGGTTATGCAATCTGGTAATGTAAAATTGTTCACAGTTCTCTCTTATAATCCTTTTTATTTCTGTAAATTGGTAGTAATGTCTCCACTTTCATTTCTGATTTTAGGTATCTGAGTCTTCTCTCTTTTATTAAGTCACCTAAAGATTTGTCAATTTGTCGATCTTTTCAAAGAACCATATTTTAATTTCATAGATTTTTCTCTATTGTTCTATTCCCTAATTTATGTAATGCCCCCTCTAATCTTTATTATTTCCTTGCTTCTGCTAGCTTTGAACTTCGCTTGTTCGTCTTTTGCTAGTTTCTTAAATTGTGAAGCTAGATTGCTGATTTGAGATCTTTCCCTTTTTAATGTAAGAGTTTATAGCTATACATTTCTCTCTTAGCACTGCTTTTGCTGTATCCCACTAGTTTGTTATGTTGTGTTTTCGTTTTCATTTGTCTCAAAGTATTTTCTAATTTTCTTTGTGATTTCTTCTTTGATCCATTGGTTGTTCAATAGTGTGTTGTTTAATTTCTACATACTTGTGAATTTCCCAGTTTACCTTCTGTTATTTCTAGTTTCATTCCATTGTAATTGCAAAAATATTTTGTGTAATTTCAGTCTTTTCAAATTTATTAAGGCTTATTTTGTGGCCTAACATACAGTTTATCTAAAGAATGTTCTGTGGGTACTTGAGAAAAATGTAGACTCTGCTCTTAATGGATAGAGAGTTCTTCTGTATATGTCTTTTAGGTCCAACTGGTTTATGTTCAAGTGCTGTATTTCCTTATTAATTTTCTGTCTGGTTGTCTATCACAATTGGCAAAAGTTTAAAAGATTAAGAAAGTCCAGGATTGAGAAGAGTGTAGAGATATGTTTATTATCATACACTGATAGAGAAGTTTAAATTTGTCAAATTATTGGAAGGCAAGTGAACAATATTATCAAAACTGAAACTTGCAACCCAGCATTTCCACTTCTTGACATCTGTATTAGAGACACAGCAACAGTTCCTCCTTTGTGCACAAGGAGAAGATACACCGCAGCATTATTTTTGATATAGAAGAACTGGAAAATATACTAAAGTACCACTGCTAAAGGATTGGTTAAGTAGATTATCATACTCTAGACTATGGAATACACTATGGCAACCAAAAAAGAATAAGGCAGCCTTATACAGTAACGACAAGAGACAAAGAAAAAAAAGCAAGCTGTAGCACATGTACATGACAATCTATAGGTCACCATTACACACATTGTGTGAAAGTACGTAAATAAACAGAAAAGAACCCGGGACACATCAAATAGTAACTGGTTACCTCAGAGGATGAAGGTGATACAAGGAAACTTAAAAAAATTTTTTTTTTTTTTTACATTTTGAACAAGGACAGGGCATTCTTGTATTGCTTTTGTAATTAAAAAAGGACACAAGCATTTAAATGCACATATCAGTCCAGGAATGATTTACAGTGGTCTAGGAACAATTAAGCTTAAGGATAAACAGCTCTGGATACTTCAATGGCTTCTCAGAGCATTATCAGGAATAATTGTTTTACATTTGACTTTTGTGTTTTTGGCTAAGAACCATTTTCCTATATCTATCTTCTGTTCCTCTTCACTTTCATCACCTATACTAGCAGCTGGCTTTATTTTTTGGACCTCTGTCGAAAGAGAAATCATGTTTTATCGTGTTATCTTACAGGGCGGCCAGTAGAGATCGTAAGTTACATCAAAATGCAAGATGGAGGGCAGTAAGCTATTCATAAATGAAGCCACTAGGCTTTAGCCTGCCAGCTAGCCTCAAACTACTCAAATCTGTGGCTCAGAATAACTGCCAATTACCAGTCATGGTTCTAAGAGGTGGGTTTCTGAAAAGTAAGATTATATTAAACCAGGAATTGACAAAAGACAATTATAATTCTAAACAAATGCAAATGATTTTAAAATAATTTATTAGGAATAATATACAGAACTCATTATTATGTTTAACCTAAAACTTACAGAGTATACCAATACTCAAAGTATAACCCTTTGGTATACTATTTAACTTATAAGAAATGAGATCCCTAAATCTGGCCATTCTGAAAAAGAACAAACCATTTATGTATTTTAGAACATTCTTTTGAAGTATTCCGGTTTGTTTTTTGATCACTGACGATCAGAGTTAAAGAACTTTAGTCATAAAATATGACACAGTATTACTCATCCCAGTATTACTTTACATTAATAAAGTAAAAAGTCACTTTGGACTCTTCCTATCAAAAGAAAAGTGCAAGGTTATGGTTGCTAACAAACAGCTGAGAAACACCTTTGGAAAACAAATACTGTGTTCCTTTTTAAAAATAATTTTCCACATAATATAGTAGTAAGGCAAACTGATAAAAGATAGTTCTAAAATTTTACTTAGAGACAAATTTGATAAGCAACCACAATTTCAACAAACAGCCAATGATCTACTACATGACAATTTGTTAACATCGGTATTAAATTGTTAGTGTGAGAGATCCAAAATCAAAATATATAACACGATGCTCACGTTACATGCTTATCTAAGTCCAAAGTCTTATTTCACTTATTTGACCTATACTACTTTATCTGTTCATTCACTAAATATTTACCAAGCATCTATTATGTGTCAGGCCATGTGGCTAAGGTGACTGGAGTATAGAGGTAAATAAAGTAATGGTTCCCAGCAACAGGCATCAAAAGATTATACAAACTGATTATATATTTAGCTTATTACATAATAAAACTGCTGTATTTAGAGGAAAGGCCAGGCAGAAAACAGGGCTGGGGGAGCTGGCAGAGTATCTGTTTCATGGTGTGTTTCTGGGGAGAGAGACAACTTTAAGAATGTCACATTCTAGGGGCGGCTGGGTGGGTGGCTCCGTCGGTTAAGGGTCCGACTTTGGCTCAGGTCGTGATCTCACGGTTCTTGGGTTCAAGCCCGCGATGAGCTCTGTGCTGACAACTCAGAGCCTGGAACCTGCTTCTGATTCTGTGTCTCCCTCTCTGCCCCTCCACCACTTACGCGCGCGCGCGCTCTCTCTCTCTCTCTCTCTCTCTCTCTCTCTCTCAATAAATAAACATTAAAAAAAAAAGTCACATTTTCAGTTTTCAGCTGTGGCCATACCGCAGAATCACCCAGACATCTTCAAAAACAAACACAAAACCTAGATGTTCTCAGGTCGCAACGTCACCCATCCTTACTCTCCTGCCCCCACACTCAGGGTGTCTGGGACAGGGCTTGGCGGCCCCCTCCTCCCCCAAAAGCTCCCCAGGTGACTCTGGCCTGCAGCCAGAACTGAGTCGTTATTTTCAAGGTGTAAATACAGCTTAATGCTTCTGTGATGATCAGAACTTTATTGCTGACCCCCTTTCCTTCTCAAGAAACCTCATTTACTCCTTCTCTATTCATTTCTCCCTACCTAGGGCGTTCATGGTGCAACCAGCCCAGGTTGGTGGGGGTGGGATACAGGGAGAGCGGTAAGACTCTGGGAAGGGCTCCTGGAGATAATGACCTCGTGGGGATAGGCAGGCATTCTCCAGGCAAAGAAAAGGAATAAGGACGTACAAGGGAAAGGAAACAGGAAGTACGATAAGAGAAATTTTGGAGAGACAGAGTAGGGGAACCCATCATAGTGGGGACTACATGTTACACAAGACATTTGGGTTCTGTCTTTAAAGCAATGAGTGGCTACTGAAAGAATTTAAGCAAGGTCCTGAAAAGACCAAAGAAAGATCAATAAGGCACCAGAAAGAGGCTACAGGTTTTGGAAGCAACTGGATAAAAGGATCCGAAAAACAGGACTGTGTTCTGGCGAGTGAGTGAGCTCTCCAAGGAGAGATCATCCGTACGAAGAGACAAGTGATGAAGACAGAACCTGTCTGCTCTTCTCATCTCCTCAGCCCCACTCTTGCTCCAGGCCTCCATGCCCGGTGCCAGGCCCTCATGGACTGGCACTTTCTACACAGATGGAGGGACCATGCTGTGGAAGATCAGTTCAAGACTCCACAATGTCATCCCCGTTGATTTTCAGATGAATGAACTCCAGCCGATCATCTCCAGCCTTCAAATTAAGGGACCAATGAACCCTCTATACTGCTTCATGTCTTAGTTCTTCCTCATATATTTCTTAAAATTTTCTTTAATGTTTACTTTTTCGAGAGAGTGAGACAGAGCACAAGTGGGGGACGGGCAGAGAGAGGGGGAGACCCAGAATCCCAAGCAGGCTCCAGGCTCCCAGCTGTCAGCACAGAGCCCCACAGGGGGCTTGAACTCACAAACCCCGAGGTCATGACCTGAGCCCAAGTCGGCCACTCAACTGACTGAGCCACCAAGGCACCCCATTCCTCATATTTTTCTTTGGCTCTTTCAAAATAATTTGTTTATCGTTCCTTACACATAACTGATTTTAATTCTTGACATTTATAGACGCTTCTTCTCTCTCTGCGGTTGGTTTTCCCCAGTTTGTGTGGCGTTCATAAAAATCCAGCTCTAAATTAAAACCTCCCCAAATCTTCTATTTCTCTCTCCCATTCCTCCTCCTAACACCATCATACTTCTGTAATCTATGCAGATAGGGTTTTGTCAGAGGCTCTGTTTCCCTTCTGTATGTAGTCTTATCTGTAAGTTTAAGTATAGGAACTGAACATTGTGGGCGCTCCATAAATGTTTGCGGAATTAAAAAAAAAAAAAAAAGAATAAAAGAAAGAATTTAGACCAAACCCTAGTGAAGTTTTGAGGATACAAAGAGGTTGTTATTCAATAAATTATTTCAAATTCATTCTTTTCTTATCACAGTTATACATGATTCCTTAGGTTTGGAACAAATAGAGACTACAAAGCATAGGATGCAGTTGGGATTGGTTAATGTGACCAAACTTTTATAAGGACTTCTTTCTTGAATATAATTCCTCAATCTGAAGAAGTTAACAGTAGTATATGCAAATGTGTAACTATTGTCCTAAACTTGATAAATTTTGAACGACAATAAAAGCTTATCTTTTGGCTAGTTGATGAGTATTAGTATCAGTTCATAATATAAGATCTATCCTAAAAATTATAGCAATTCAAGTAATTCCAGTAAATTCAATGTCAATAAAATCTGCTAAAATTGTATTAGGTTTAGAGGAAAGCCGAATTTGCCTTTCACCACATCGGGAGACATAACTCTGTGATTAAGGTGGTGTTAGTGACATAGTTTTACAATTTTTCCAAATCCTTCCATAAAAACATACAGAACAAGGACAACAAAACCAAACCCCAAGGTCAAAACGTACAGCACCATGTAATAAGGTACACACCCCCATGAATCCAAACATACAAGTTAATGCGGATAAACTAGTAACAACTAACTGTATGATAACCTATATAGTATCAGCAGAGAAAAACAGCATCTGTCATGTTTGAGTACAGAAGAATCCCCAAACTATCAATAGCTACTCACTGCAAAGCGAGGCAGGCCATTTTGAGCACAGTAACTGAAACTGGAAAGGGTTTCATCCGCTCAAGGGTGGCAGTAATGGGTTCATGGCTGGAACACGTGAGCTTAGAAACCCTCAAAGCTCCCTTCCAAGACAAAACCCTACACTATGGTGCGAGTTCTGGGAAGAGATTTCAAGTAGAGTGGAACAGAGGTGACAGACACACGGGAAAGAGCAAGTTTAGATAAAAGTTGAGGAGGAAGACAGGTCCTGAAGAACTCAGAGTGTATCTGTATTTATCATTTCTTAAAGACAAGAGAAGAGGAAGCTTTAGAGTCTGAAAGCTAGAAAAGCTCTCTGGACTCATTCTTCCTTTCGAAAACTATTTTCACATAATAATGACCAATAGAAAAGGAACAGTCAAATCCCATATGAAGTTTTCGTCAGAAAAAAAGTACAAGGGAAAAAAATAATACCCCTACAAAAAATAAAAGCATGGTAGAAAAACATGCTCACAAAAAACTCTAATATTCCAAAATTAGCTATAAAAGAGCCGACCTCAGAATTAGAAAGGTGGCAAAATTGAGGAAAGAATTAAAAATAAAAGAAAATATCCAAAACGTGAAACCAAACAAAAGGAATTCCTGAATGTCCTTTCAATGGATTATCTCGTTTTCTAGGGCCATGTACCTTTTGTCTGATTTACTATCTGTTACTGATTAGGTTTCCTGCAACTCTGTCAGGGTAGATGTGAGCTGAATACCGACAGCAATGCAAATACATTTTGTAGGTAGAGACGGAGATAAGGACATTAATCTGCATCTAATTTAATTTAGCAATCTCATTCCACCATTCTTTCTTTCAGTAACTGGAAGACTTCAGTGTTTCCTATAGTCCTTTGATTGGCTTTACCATCCTGTTGGTTCATTCATTAATATGTTAATTAAATCGTTGACCGGTCTTCTCTCTTTAAAGTAAACAGAAAAAAAAAAAAAAAGCAAAAAAAAAAAAGCAGCTGGAGCACCTAGCACAGCCAACAGAAAACACAGACTACAGTGAAAGGAAGAGGCAGTGTTTCCCCACAAACCTTTTGTCTGTCAGAAAGTGACGAAGCGGACGGCTATGAGACCCCCATGGTATCAGCCTCTGTGCACAAAGGAGCGGAGGGAAGGCGACTGGGCTTCTCCGACGGCCCTGAGAACAGGGGAGCCACTCTCTGGCACCCAGTAGTCTAACCTGAGAAGGGTCCCGGGATCAAACTCTCAGGCTGAGGGCAGGGACCCTCCCAAGCAATAAGGTTAGCAGTCTGGGCCATTTAAACTCTGGAACTCACAGCACTCTGAGAACTGCGAGGAGAAGGGTCCAAGCAGTGAATAGGGCAATAGAGGCAAAGACCAGAAAAAGCTCAGACAGAAAAAGGAGGGAGCAGAAAAGAAAGGTCTCAGAAAGCATGAGGCTCTCCTGTGACAAACCACTGGGTGGCTCGGTCGGTTAAGCGTTTTGTATTTCAGCTCAGGCCATGATCTCTCAGTTCCGGAGTTTGAGCTCCGCATCCCCATCGGGCTCAGTACTGGCAACACGGGGCCTGCTTGGGATTCTGTCTCTCTGCCCCTCCCCTGTTCGTGTTCTCTCTCAAAAATAAAGTTTAGGGGCGCTTGGGTGGCTCAGGGGGTTAAGCGTCCGACTTTGGCTCAGGTCACAATCTCAAGGTTCATGGGTTTGAGCCCCGCGTCGGGCTCCGTGCTGACAGCTCAGAGCCTGAAGCCTCCTTCGGATTCTGTGTCTCCCTCTCTCTCTGTCCTTCCCTTGCACTGTCTCTCTCTCTCTCAAAAATAAATAAACCTTAAAATAATTTTTTTTTAAATAAACTAAAAAAACCCCCCAAACCAAAACCACCTCCTGAAGACACCAGAAGAGGGAGCTCTGGAGCGATGAAGCTGAACAAGGGCTGCCAGGGCCCACTCCTCCTCCCCTGACCACAGGAGAACTGACTGTACTTAACAAAGAGCAAAAGAAAATCATAAATCCCCTTTAAAGCTATTATAAGGCAGAAAATGTGAAGTAGAATAATTTGTCTATAGCATAAAATCAAAAAGGAGATTATAGAAGCTATGAAAGAACATCTAACTCAAAAATTAGGTGGGTAGAGAACGGAAGATGTGAAATGAGGGGAGAGAACTAAAAAAAAAAAAAAAAAAAAAAAAGAAAAATTATTTCAGAACAAAAAAAATCAGTCTACTGCATTAAGAGAAAAAGACAGGGGCGCCTGGGTGGCGCAGTCGGTTAAGCGTCCGACTTCAGCCAGGTCACGATCTCGCGGTCCGTGAGTGAGTTTGAGCCCCGCGTCGGGCTCTGGGCTGATGGCTCGGAGCCTGGAGCCTGTTTCCGATTCTGTGTCTCCCTCTCTCTCTGCCCCTCCCCCGTTCATGCTCTGTCTCTCTCTGTCCCAAAAATAAATAAACGTTGAAAAAAACAAAATTTAAAAAAAGAGAAAAAGACAAAAAGGGAGACAAGTTTAAAAATAAAAAAGATATACAAAGAGATAAATATTTTGAGATGAAGTAGTAAATATAAAAGATTTTTAAAATCCATGCTAAGTATAAAGGGCAGGGAGGGAAGACAAAACAGTGGAATAGAAAAAAAATGACAAAAATGGTAAGAAAAGATGTTCCTAAAATAAAAGAGGACTCAAAAGTATATATTTAGTGAAACTTTTCAACAGCGGCACTTTATGCAGAAAACAATGGAGTGAAATATTTGCTTATCCAAGGAAGAAAACATGAGTCATGGATTTCAATCCATCCGAACTAGCCTTCAAGTACAACGACTGCAAACAAACCGACACGGACATTCAGTAACTCATGTAATGCTGTTCCCATTAACGAGCCCTCTGCATTTACTCACCTCTAGAGCAGAGGTCAGCAAACTCTGTAGAAAGCCAAAGAGCAAATATTTCAGTCTTGGTAGGTCAGATGGTCTCTGTCACTGCCACTCAACCTCTGCCACTGCAGTGTTTTAAAAAGTAGCCATTAACAACATATGTGAATCACTGAGCAGGTCGGATACAGTTTGTGGACCAGAGTTTGCTGACCCCTCTGCTAGGGAATGAGCTTCAGACAATCCACAACCTAGGACGGCACAGACACAAGGTGCTGAGCACTCGTGCAGATTTACTGCAGAGCTAAAGTCTAAGTAATGGTTATCAGGGTACACGGCACAGTTTGTGATGCCTACGTGCTCTGTTCTTCTAGATACGGTAAAAGTATTTTTAAGAAATGGAGGATGGTGAATGTACTTGGAAAGTAAAATAAGCACTCAATATTTTAAATGTACCAATGTAGAATAAAGAGATATTACTTAATTTTATTAACAGGAGAGAAGGAGAGGAGGGAGAAGAGGTGTTAGTTGATTAAAATATGCTCATAGGAATAAACCAATTTACAAGAGCTAAAAAGGGGAAACTGAAGGCAAAAATAACCAAGAGAACGAAAACATGAACCTTGCTATATAAAGACATATCACAGCAAAAACACACAAGCAAAACAAACAAGGAAATAAAAAAGAACACATGATGAAAGACAGCATGCTGTTTAGCCAGAAAAGTGAAATATACGGAACATATATGCAATTGCTTATATTTTTAAAAAGTGAAAGAATAAACCATAATATTTGAAACAGAAAAAAAGGATTTTGTATGAAAGAAAGATGTAGGGTAGAAGATCCAGGAATAGAAACAAGAATCTTGTGGAGCTGACTTTGAAATTCCATACAATTTTATTACATGATTAAGAAGAAAAATTAAGTTAAAAAAACTTTTTTATGTTTTTATTTTATTTGTGACAGAGAGAGTGCGAACAGGGGAGGGGCAGGAGAGAGAGAGAGAGAGAGAGAGAGAGAGAGAGAGAGAGAGAGAGAATATGAATATGAAGTAGGCTCCGGGCTCCGAGCTGTCAGTGCAGAGCCCGATGTGGGGCTTGAACTCACGGACTGCGAGATCATGACCTGAGCCGAAGTCGGATGCCCAACTGACTGAGCTACCCAGGCACCCCGAAGAAAAATTAAATTTAAGAAGTAGTTCTTAAAAATTGAAAATAAAAAGGAACAAGTAGGTTTCTGGCATAATTACACATAGAAAAGTCTCAGTTCAACAATTTAAAAACACAGTAATTTGTATACACTTACTATACCTTTTAAGTAAAAATCAAAAAATCTGAAAAATAAAACATAAAATGTTTTCAGTAATTGTCTCATTTATGTAATGCAGTAGTGATTTGCAGTAACGTAGACTACTTTGAACTGTGAGTAAACCAAGTGAGTAATTAATGTCAGTGTCCCTAAGACTGAGATTTTTGGTGTGGCTGAAAGCTCTAGATAGTAATATTGATGCAAATTAGTAAAAATACTTTAGCCTTGAATTTGAAATATCAGTATAAACTCATAATTTATTTCTTTATCTGAAAAAATGACTTATGTTTCCTATCTCCGTGCATTAAAAAGGCACAGAAACAAGAATGAATAAAGCAGCAAGGAGTGTTCAGAATGCCCTGGTTTAAGCCTCTACCATTTCCTAAGGAAACCAGGGTTTTTAGAAATGACCACTGACACCGGGTATGGAGCAGAAAACAACAACAACGACAACAACAAGGGGCACCTGGGTGGCTCAGTTGGTTAAGCAAGTATCCAACTTCAGCTCTGGTCATGATCTCGTGGTTTATGAGTTCAGCCCCACGTGGGGCTTGGTGCTGACAGCTAGGACCCTGGAGCCTGCTTCAGATTCTGTGTCTCCTTCTCTCTCTGCCCCTCCCCTGCTCACACTCTGTCTCTCTCTCTCTCAAAAATAAATAAACATTAAGAAACAACAGCAAAATGTACAAGTGGGCCTGGAATAGCTTGTCATCCTGGGAGAAAAGGAGGCTAGGCTTAAGTGTCTAGATATGAGGTGAGGGTCATGTCAAAAGGATACAGGAAATCAATACACTGCATCCCTTAAATTTACATTATGCTGTATGTCAATTCTATCTTAAAACTGGGGGAAAAGGGGACATAGAAGCCATCCTGAAGCAGCATCCAGTGGCCAAAGAT
Organism: Herpailurus yagouaroundi; assembly: GCF_014898765.1. Taxonomy (NCBI): domain Eukaryota; kingdom Metazoa; phylum Chordata; class Mammalia; order Carnivora; family Felidae; genus Herpailurus; species Herpailurus yagouaroundi. The sequence goes on from NW_024412434.1 coordinate 29,745,354, forward strand.
GGGATAATTTAAGCACTGTAAGAGTAGTAACTGAAATAGATCAAAGCACAGCAAATGTACAAATATCCATAAGTTCATAGTCACATAAAAAAATCATTAATTACGTTTAGAAAATTTTAATGAATAAAACTCATTTCTTTTGAAAACTGGTAAAGGAATCAAGCACTTACCCTCCTTTAGTGTAGGTACGTACCTCACAGTAACCAAATGGTTGCTGAGGGGAACTTTCTTTTTATGGAAGTGTTCCCATTAATAAAGATGACTGATCAAGGCATGATATTCACTTAGCAACCTTCAATGAATAAATAAATCTAGGCAATGATAATTAACTCATTTTGATAATAGCACAAAATGATTATTATATACCTCTCGAGGGAAGTACGCAGCCCAAATCAATCTCGATCTATCCGTTTAACAAAAATAAAGGAAAGAGAGGGACAAAAGAAATACCATGGAGCTATGAAAAGCTCTACACATCACTTCCTTTTCGACAACAAAAAACTGCAAGAAAGCAAAAAGCTAGAGAGAGAACCTACATATTAAACCCACAGAACCTATCAAGAGACATATAATCACAACGTATAGACTTTACTATGAATTTCAACTCCAGACAAAATGAAATCCAAAACAGAAAAAGGTGTCAGATAAATCAAGGCAGTGTGAGCACCAAATCTGATGATACAGAGAAAATGATACAACCTAAAGGATTTGCTTCAAAATAATCCAGGGGCGAGTAGCCGAGTAGACAGAGAAATGACTGTCATTTGATCGTATGATGGTAACTGCTGAAGTTGGGGTAAACAAAAGGAGGATCATGTTTAAGTAGATTTGACCATGGATTTTACTGCGGCAAACTATGAAATACTGTCCTATTTCTGTACGGGGTCTGATTTGAAGCCTACCGAAAAGGGGTTGCCATTTCATCCTGTTTTTTTCTCTTTGAATACAAGATTTTTAAATGTAACTGAAACTGTTTTGCAAAAAGTCTAACACTTAAAACACACAATTCTTCCATAAAGACATTACGTATGTTCGCGCCTATGTGTGTGTGTGCGCGCGCGCACACACACACACACACACACACACACACACACACAGGCCTTGCTGGATCTGGTAAAATGTTGATGGGCAGACCTATAAAACACCTTGTCTTTAAAAACAAGTAGCAGCTGCCATCATTAAACATGATGCCAAACATTTAAAAAATCTCACTTAAAAAAGGTTCTTAAAACTGAGATGACTCTGTAAAATTTGGCAACCGACAAAAATGGACTAAGTAATTCCGGGGATACCAGGTTTGGGGACTTAACTACAGTTTTACATAAAGGGATACACAATTATTTTCAAGTGTGCCCTGGAGGTTAGTTTGTGATAGGTCACACATTGGAAATGCGCAGCCTCGCCTGACCTGCAGACGAGCTGTTGGGCTTGCACAGTCTAACACCTAAAGACCCGGAGATTTCACGTAACAATCCGGATTCGACCGTCCTACAAGCAGCACCGGGAGAGCACAGGAGCAGGTGTTGCTTCCAGAAGGGCACACTCCTCTTTTTCACCACAGTCCCTACCTTCCCTGTAGGGTAGGTAGGGCCGGGCCCCTTTACGCAGGTGAGTGGGAGATCACTGGCTGAAGCCCCACAATGTTCTGAGGGAAGCTTTCACCTCACTTTTAACAAAGAAGTGGACACAAAAAAGACAGTATCTGTAAAAGCCAGTATTATTTGGTTTTGCGCTTTTTTTTTTTTTGCACTTAAAAATTTTTAAAACGTTAGCATTTGTTATTCTTACAGCACAAGAAGAAACACTATCTGCATATTTTTAAATACTTTAAAAATTTTTTAAAGTGTTTTTAAATTTTTAGTTCTTTCAGGGCAGTAAGGCTTACCTTGAGATCAAGGCTGTTAAGGCTTATGACATCATCATCTTTCTCTCTCCGCTTTCTTTTCTGTATGAAAAAAAAGATTTCATTCTTATACAGAAGGAATGCATGTTACTTCATTAAACAGACTCCATAAAACCGGAAAAATCACGTTAAAAAAGTGAAGCTGTACTCATAAGGAAATTATTTCTATGAGGGATGCCAAATCACCTCTAGCATATATACTGTTTAAATAGCCCCCTTGACTGCATCATCTCATGCTGCGAATTTCCATTCCATTAAAAACCCTTAGGTAAAGTTTTTTCAGAACAGAACTCTTATGTAAGTCGAGGGCTGTCTGTACTTGTTAGAGAAAAAGTAAAATATGTTTTAAACACAAAGGCACCAATTTTTTAAAAAAAGGAACACATATTATTTATCCTATAGAGGGAGGAGGGTCTTCACTAGGAAAAAAAAATACCCTTTTCTCATGGCCCAAAGTAATGAAGACTTGTTGCCTGAAGCAGGCTTTATAAGCTAAGACCAACACGCTCCTAGTTATCAGTCGTTGTCCTCACTCGGCCTGCTGGTGCCTGTAGCGGCAAAACTGTGCACAATCTTTCATTTCTGTCTTCTCTCACTATTGAACGATGCCTCAGTAGCACATCACCCACCCGCACCTCAAAATAACTTTTCAGATCACCAGTGAGTGACACAGCCTAGCTCTTGGCATTCTCAAAACTGACCGGCCAGGGCTCCCTTCCAGGACCTGGCTCCACCCCAAGGAGAAACTGGGGGGAACGGCATCAAAATCGAGCAGGATAGGGACAACAGGGCAAAGGAAAGGTGAAGTCCAGATGGAGGTGGGGAGAACTGATGGAGCCTGGAAATCTCAGAAGGCACCACAAAAACGAGAAGAAAGGGAGCTCTGTGAGGCCAGAAAAGTTATCTGAACCAAGCCTCTTTGTAAAGTTTTCAGAAAAACGAAATCCACATTAAAATGAACAGAAAACTCTCTGAGTCAAATCCTACACAAAGTAACTCCAAGAAAAAAGGGCAAGAATAACACCCCTACGGGGAATGAAAACACCTCAGAAGGAAATGCTCAAAAAAGCAGAGCAAAACTATGACATACTATTCCAAATTTAGCTAAAGGACATTAGAAGATGGAAGACATGAGAGAACAACATATGCAAATCAGGATTGGGAAACACTAAAAAAATGAAGGGACAAGAAATCTTTATTGATCCTAAGGTCATATCCAGAAGATCTGGAAAAACTGTGAATATGATCCTAATTTTGAAAAGCAAACTAAGCAAAAATCCTGCATGTGTGTATCTTATATGTGAGGCTGTGTGTGTTTGTAAATAATTGTATGAGCAAAACAAATTTTTTAAAAAGGGGGCTCCTGGGTGGCTCAGCTGCTTGAGCGTCCAACTCTCGATTTCGGCTCAGGTCATGATCTCACAGTTGGTGGGTTCGAGCCCCACATCGGGTTCTATGCTGACAGTGTGGAGCCTGCTTGAAATTCTTTCTCTCTCTCTGCCCCTCCCTCTATCTCTCAAAATAAAGAAGTAAACTTTAAAACAAAAATAATTGTATCAGCGACACAAAGGGACTGATAAGGTATCGCTGACTCGGCTTAGACTGGAGGTGCTGGGGTGGAAGGACTGACGGGAGAGGAAGGACAGGAGCAGGAAACTGCCAGGCAAAAAGAAGTGTACCGAGGGAAAACTCTCATTCATACCTGACTGTACTTATGCATTTATATAAAACCATATGCACGTGTTAGCATACGTACAAAGAAATTGAACAGATTTTAAAACATTCTACTGTGTTTCCTTTCAAATATTCTGAAGTTGAGCTTTTCACATGGATATATTCCATCCACCTGGAATTTGTGGGTAGCCGGTATGAAGTGGCACCGCTAGCTGCCTCTCCCCCACTACCACGTGCCGTAAGCACGGCTCCTCGGTCAGCTCTCACCTGCACGCCACGTCCCGGGCTCTCTTTCTCACCGCAGGTCTACCCACTACACCCGCACCCACGTCACGTGCCCGCAGTTACCGTACCTGTGGAGGAAGTCTTAACAGCCCACACGAAGGAAGACATTCCTCGACTTTCCACATGCTGTTCTGGGCCTTCTACTTTTCTTCCTGAATTGTAGAACGAGAGTTCTAACACTCGAGTGGGTTTTCTATCAGAACTGCACTGAATTTATAAATATGAGGTGTCCTGACATTTTAATCTTATTGAGTCTCTCCTTGCTTGACTATCTCTCCACTTAATTTGGTGTCTATGTTCTTTATTAATGCTTTCCAATTTTTCCCATAAAAATCTCACAGATCTTTTCATAGATTTATTCGATTTTAAAAACTGCTTTTGTTTCAATAGGATCATCTTTATAAATTACATTTAATTGAATATTGCAAGTGTATATACCTTCTGTTGAATTCTTTTTATAAATTGTATAGCCAGTAATCTTGCTTGAACTCTTATTAGTTCTAACAGCTGCGATTAATATTCTCTTGGATATTCTGTGTAGACGGTCATAGTGTCCCTAAGTAAAGACATCCTACTGTCTCTCTTGGATATTCTATGTAAACAGTCATCTTGTCCCTAAGTAATGACATCCTTGTGTCTCCTCCTTTCTAATGTGAACAGCACTTGTTCTCCTGTCTTACTGTGATTTTTGCAAAATCAAGTGTGGAGATATTTCTCTACTAAAGTTTTTCTGTTTGAGTTTAGACTTGTCATCTCGTAAGGGAAAGAAACCAAGATGAAAAGAGTTTCAGGGACGATATAGAATTGTATTAAAGTCAGGAAACTCTTGCTATGAATGCTTTACTGACCAACAATACACGTAATTTGTATAAGAGTACAGAAATCTTAAAAGAAGTCCCCAACAGAAATATAAATTAAATACAAAAGAACAGAATACAAATGAATGTGTATTGCCGAACCCAACAGCACACGATCAAGTAAAGCTTGGCAAACTAGAAACAGAATGATTTTTGCTATTTCCCCCAAATAAGGAAACGTAAAAATCATGCTCTATTTGTACATGTTATTTATAGAATTATAAGGTAATGAATTTTTAATTATAAAAAATCAATTTTCTGGTGTGAGTTTGCACAGTTAGATGCCTCTGTAAATCTCATTCTAAAAATAATGAAACAGTCCCTCTATACTAGGATGATTAATAACAGAAAATAATTCATTCATCATATATACTATCTGCAATCATTTTTATACTTTTCAACCAAGAAAAAAAGCTGTAAGACTATGTACATAAAAACAACTTCATGTTTCATAATATATTCTCTTAATTTTCACACTGGTAGGACTAAGAGGAAGGACTGCATAAGGCTAAAAATAAATAGATCTGGTACTTTTCAAGATATATTTTGTGTTTAATTGAAATAAATTTTTACCTTGTTAGCAGAAAAGAATTACATCAGGCCACCAAAGATGTAACTTTGTAACAGTTACATTTACATACAAAGATGTAACAGTAACTCTAGACCTCAAGATACTCAGATAAGTACAGACAAGTGAATGGTACACCAGACTGAAAGACAACCTAAGAATTAATCCTATCAGTGTCTTAAAATAAAAAACCTAGTTTGCTACTCACCAAAGTGAAGTCCCAATGGGGGCCAGGTGTTAAAAATGTGAAGGAGCTACCTCTCCGAAGGGAATGTCTGTAAAAAGGAAATTCAAGCAATAAATAAATTGAGAGTAACTTCAGTAACATAAAGCAGTAGACACATAAAAAGCTACCTTTTTCATAGGTTCAAAATTGTTTAAAGCAGCTTTATTAATCAGTCAATTGTAAAAATAAAAATGAGGGAATGCAAAAAAAATCGGGGTGTAAGTTCTGGTCACTTTTAGAATCTTTATAAAAGTGAAAGGGCCTTGGTAAAATTAATAGACAAATTAAAAATAGTTCACCAAACCAAGCAGGGTTATTTTAGAAACATATACATGATTCAGTAGTAAGTAATCTACTTATACAGCATATTAAACTAATAGGATAAATGAGAAGCAATAAATGATGCAAAAATTGTCTAATAAAATTCAACATGCACACCTAATATCTTAAGAACAAGAATAAAAGGATGCTCAACATAATAAATAAAACCCAAATGCAATTAATTTGCATTTGTTTACATCTCTTCCATGTACTGATTGTTTTGAAAAATTATGGTTTAATTAACCAAAGGGGGGAAAAAAAGAACTCTGAATAACTGCATCCAAGACAAAGATCTCAAGCAAGATTAAAATTTGACTAGGATTTTGTCTGTTACTATTAAGTGACAGATTTTTCTTCTGTGCTATTTTTCCATTCAATGTAAGGAATTAAGTAAGAAAATCCTTATAACAAAAGCTGTCTTCACCATTATAAAATATAAACCTCTATGTTTGTGAAACGTGTAGAAAATCACAAAACATACCTCGCACAGGAAATACAGCTTATAAACTATACTTACCATTAACCACTTCAGATGTAAATAAATATAAAATAGGTTTTCCCTCATATCGAAATAAATGAAAATTAAAGGAGAAAAGCAAAGAGTCTTTATTTAGAGCTTGCTAGAGGCGAGGGAGTCCCCCACCATCACTGACCCAAAGGCAGACCCAAAGGCAGGCAGGCAAGAGTGGGAAATCTTCACGGTGGAGAAAAGGGAAGGCTTCAGGGGTGCCCAGATGGGACGCTATGGGCCCGGAAGCTGAGGTGAGTGCGCTTCCTCTGTGATTGCCTGGGAATGCACACTGGGCTTGTTCTGATTGGTTCAAAGTTGGAAGGAGAAAAATTAGGGAACCTGACAGTTACTGATGAAGCCTGGCCACTGTGGGTTGACTGTTACAAAGTTATTGCTCAGCTTTCCGGATTCTAAGGCCATTCTCCATTTGTATATTCATTCCACTTTTCACCCTTGATCCTCACGGTCTTTGTTCACTCTAAGTTACAGAAATACCACAGATGGCTACTACACCCACGAGAATTTGCAAGCTTAAATCAAATACGAGGGCTTTGGTAGTTTTCTAAGCTAAATATAAAGCAGAAGTTTGTTTGTATTTTGACAAGGAACACAAGGGAAAATGGGTACAGGGAGAAAGAGGATATCAAAAAGGCTTCACAGAAGAATCGACCCTTGAGTAATACTAAAGCTGAATCTGAGAAACAGCAATTAGCAAAGCACACAAGAGCTTTTTGGGGCTTTTTGGGCAAAGGGAACAGCACACGTTAAGGGGGAGTGAAACGAATCATATTCGAGAAACTGTAGGTACAAGAGTTCCTTATGTTTGCATATCAAAAGAAATAAGGAAGGGCCTTCCAGAACAACCCTTAAAGAGAATGGACTTGATCCTGAATACGTAAGGTGGCAGCTGTCAGCTATGGAATTCTAAGTAACAAGAAGGATGAACTGGAAGAACGCAAGACTGGTCAGAAAGACCAGTTAGGAGGAAGCTCCACTACTGCTTCCAATAGATGGTAAGGGGCTAACGCAATAGCAGCGAAGTTAGAAGCAGATTAGAAAGAGGGTTCAATGACGAAACCGGTAGACTGTTCCTCTTCCTCCCTATGCCGGTTCAGTTCAGTGTCTACCAAGGTTGCTGACATTGGGAAAATACAATTCCACTAATAATAATTAGAAACAGATGCTGAGATCTTAAGGCATTTAAAGCAAATATTTTCTAAAAAATTGTTTGTGAAAGATTAAAACACAGTAAGCCTTTTATTACTCTTAAAGCTGTTGATGTTTTTTTTTTTTTTTTCTGACAGCCTCTTTAGAGGAGCTACATAACTTAAGAACTAGTTTTCCTTGTCACTGCAGAAAAAGTAACAATGAAGACAATGGTATGATTCTTGATAAACCACTAGAAGAGGTACCGTATTTAGGTTAAACCAACTGACATCTGAAATAATTATAATACATACGACTAAACAAGTCGTACAGGTTTATAAGGTTTTATAAGGTTTCATAGGGAAAAACGGGACCTTCATACCATATGTATCCATTGATCACACTTTCTAAAAACACTGCTCTCAGTTCTGTCAGATACTTCGTGGTTCGTGAGATCATCAGTGGGGAACTGTGCTGAGAAGCAGCAATTAGGATTTCTCAGAAGATGATTTTTAATCGAATGCAAATATTCATTACAAAGTAGTAATCATGGTGGCACTTAGAATATTCAGTAAGTACTTCCTTAAGACAAGTGTTGAGGAGAGCACAAAACCAAAGTTACTCATTTCTCTAGAATCAACCAAACTGACCCCAGAATGAATTTGATGTTTGAAAGCTGGAAAGAAAAATAGCTCTTAGGAATTTTAAATAGGTCAACTGGAAAAATACTTCTTCCAATCATATGGCAAGATTCTTTCCAGTACAAGCTGTGATCAGTTTTACAGTGATGCTATTTTTTCCCAAGTCAATAACAAGCACCTATTTGTTTTGAATACTCATGGAAAAAAAGAACCCATAAACAAATTGTGCCCAGAAATCGTGTAAGCCAGTGCCAACTTTTAAAAATCTTGGAAAGACATTCAGTCATCTTTCACAGGGGTCAGACTCCAAATGTAATAGCTATTTTAGATCCTTGTGGGGAAAAAAATGTTTGATTTCATGAAACAAAAAGGTTGTAAGTGGCCTTTTCAGAAAATACTAAGTACAGTCCATTTGAAAAGGTACTAACAGCTGAAATGAGAACTCCATCTTCTTAGTGATTTGTGTCCGATCCCTTTTCTACACATCCAAACAATTACAATGCTTAAAACATAAAATAAACATGAAGGAACAAGCTTGGTGTATTAAACCATGTTTTCTATTAATCCCATTGGGATTATTCCTTGGCCTCTAACATCCGTACTTCCTTTCCTACCTTTTGGTGTGGTTGTGAACAATGTAAATTATTTTTACACTGAACTAGTTTTGGTCTAAACAAAACATAACTACAATTATAAAGTTGATGTTCAAAAAGAGAAAAAGTTCGTTAATTCACTCTTAAACCAAACTATGTTTTCAAAGATTATGATTTGTGTCATTGCCCTCCTCTATCATGGCACGTAATTAAGAGCTAAGTTGAATTATAAGGAGTGGAAAGGTAGCTCAATGAACATTTTCATAAAATGTACCGGACAACATAAGTGAGATAATTCTTCCAATTAAAGGGGAAAAACCACAAAAATGTAAAGATACTGGTTTATTTAAAATAAGGTAGATATTTAGGGGTTTACAATGAAAAACAACCAAAATGAGTTAGCAAAGTAATGTTTTTAAAAAGCTAGCAAAATAGAAGGACTAAAGATAGGAATATAGCCGACTAGGTCACTGACATTAGCAATAAGACTTGAGGCCTGGGGCACCTAAAATATGAAAAAGTGTAACTGAAAACTGTTTGTGATGCCCCCGAAGCTGCTACAGAAAATTAGCCCCCATGTGGTAGGTAAAACAAGAAAAGAATGCAGCAGTTCTGAAGGACATTGGTCCCACACACAGTAGTGCAATGTCAGTAAATGACTCAGCCTAGTTACAGACTACTTACAAACTCCTGAAATTTAAAATTTGGATCTATTAATGAATGCCAAGGGTACCATGGATGTAGAAAGAATGATGAAAACTATTCCCTGTAGTTAACATTTGTTGATGTTTGGGATGCTGAACTACTCAGGTTCTCAATTTCTTGGCAAATTGGGCAAGACATAATGACAGATATTATTAAAACAATTCATTTACTTGGGTCAATGATCTGATGTACTGGACTGTCTGGACTGCTTCGCATCTTCGCTATTAGGAAATGATCTCTTTCGCTTCATAAAGGTGCTGCAGGAGCTGAAACTTAAGCAGACCATATCCCTTACCCTACTGGGGTTTTCTCAACTTTGTTACCTGTTGAGCCCCAAAAAATAGACACACCTTGGATCCTCTCTAGTCTAGAACAACACTGAGCATCTAGAAGCCAGCACACACACATTCCAGGTATCAAAACGTCCTACCCCAATACTCAAACTATCACATAGTGTCTTTATAAGATTCAATTCCAATATCCGTATCAGGTTGCCTTGCCCATAGCAGGGAATTCAGGGGAGAGGGCACAGGGGATACAGCGGCAAGTAACGGTGAGGGAAGAGAACAATCTCTAAAAGCATACATATTTAGAAATCTAGGACTTTGGAAAACAGTTTGGCAATTTCTTAAAAAGTTAAGCACAGGGGCACTTGGGTGGCTCAGTCAGTTCAGCGTCCAACTTCAGCTCAGGTCATGATCTCACAGTTCGTGGGTTCCAGCCCCACGTCGGGCTCTGTGCTGACAGCGCGGAGCCTGGAGCCTGCTTCGGATTCTGTGTCTCCCTCTCTCTCTGCCCCTCCCCTGCTCACACTCTGTCTCTCTCTGCCTCTTAAAAATAAACGTAAAAAATTTTTTAAGAAAAAAAGTGGTCATTTGATGTGGGAGCAAATAGCCTTAGGAGCTATGGTGGGTATCCTTTTATTTTTAGCAACTACATAAACAGTAATAATGACAATCCTAGATTATAAAGAACTGGCTCAACTACTTGTTTATATGTCCTAATTTAGTTTAAAACATGTTTGGAAAAACAGTCTATCCAAAAAGTTAAATCTCCTTAAAGGGAGCAGGAATCCTTAGATCTGAGTTTGTACAATGGCTGGCCTGGCTTAAGACTGTACCTTTAGCCCTGGATATCGTTCTACAAATTCATCAATTTTACTGGACAAACACAATTTAAAGAGTAAGTCCCATCACTACTGGTAGATCATAGGCATGGTATTATCTTTCTACCAATGGAGAGCATGACTTCACATCTGTTAAAAGGAAAATGTCATAAAACCCTTAAAAGGATCATATGGATTTACATTACTGCCATACAAGTGATGTACAGTGTTCAGTAGATTCTCCCAAGGCCCCAAAGAGCAGCAATAGAATTATTTAAATGTTGGGGTGCCTGGGTGGCGCAGTCGGTTAAGCGTCCAACTTCAGCCAGGTCACGATCTCGCGGTCCGTGAGTTCGAGCCCCGCGTCGGGCTCTGGGCTGATGGCTCAGAGCCTGGAGCCTGTTTCCGATTCTGTGTCTCCCTCTCTCTCTGCCCCTCCCCCGTTCATGCTCTGTCTCTCTCTGTCCCAAAAATAAATAAACTTGAAAAAAAAAATTAAAAAAAAAATTATTTAAATGTTATTTATATCCAATAATTGTAGCATTTGCAAAGAAGAGCTCCTTAAACGTGGTTACATGAGTGATAATTATTTTGTTGGTTGATGTTACTAATACGTCTCTTTAGAGATATTCCGTGGAGGAAGCGTGAGAAACAACATTAAATTAGGAGTTAGCAAATACAGGACAAACTTTTTCCAGTATCTAGCTGTGAAATTTCACAGAGCTTCACACGTCTCATGTATAAAAGAAGTTGTGCTAAATGCTAAGGCTCTCTCTTTCAGTACTAAAATGGGAGTCAGTTTTGTTTGTTTGCTTGCTTGTTTGTTTTGATAACAGCAGCAAGAAATTTACCGAATGCTTATTATGTACATATAAACATAGAAGTTTATATGAGTTCTGTGCATTGACTCAATCCTTAGAGCAACTCCATAAGGCAGGTCCTATTTCTACTTCCACTTTACAGATGAAGAGGCCGATGGCATGTATCGATGAAACGGGCCAAGGCCTCCAAGTGGTCAGCAGCAGAACCAGGATTTACCTCCAGTTAGTCCAGCTCTACCTCGCCGTGAAAAACCATACTACACCACCTCTACAAGAGCTGACAACAGAGCTAACTGCTAAATACTCTCTGATACACAGTAAATAAGTGATAGTTCTGGTGTTCCCTGCAAAAAATACAAATAATGATACCTAATATTCTTGGAATATTTGCTAGGTCTAGGTACGTTCTAATGCTTGACATGAATTATGTCATAGGATTTTCACAACCTTATGAGATAGATACTATGGAGTAAGATTTAAAGAGATTAAGTTCTCAAGAGCCGGAGTCTGAACCAGGAAAAAGCCTTGCTATAAAGCCTAAACTCTTTAAAAACTAAAATTTCATTTGGTTGTGGGCCTCAGTCTAAAAGAATGTACATTCCCAGAGGAAACGATGATTTGAATCAAAGGTGAAGCCAGAACAGACTCGGCGTCAGGGAAACTAGATCAGGAAAGCAGGCTGTCTTCCAAGCTCTGAATCCTATGGCAGGGCCCAGGGCTGTCCGTGCACAAGACCCTTTCCTACTACCCAGAGCAAAGAGAGGATGTAAGGGGAGGAAGGATTTGAGAGGCCCGCTGAAAAACCTGCACAGAAGCTTACAGCCTACTGGATTCCAGCTGTTTCTACTCTTTCTTCCTCCTAATCATCTCTCCCCTGCCATGGCCTATAGCAGTCATCACACATATGATATGTTCCCCCAGAAGTAATACTTAGCAGGGCAAATCATCTTCATGATCCTTTACTTAACGCGGCACAGACTTAAAACCAGCAGCCATCCATTTCTCCTAGGTTCTGTGCATCCGAGCCATTTCTATCGCCCAGGGCATCCTCTAACCTACGTGTTTCTTGGTTGGTGGGCTACCATTAATTAGCAATAGGTGTGGCTGGAAATGAGCTCCAGGCCTGTGGGCTGATTAAAGGTGGGTCCCGTCAACAACAGTGTTCACCCATGTGTACATGTGTGCCAACACACGCACACGCACACTCACCCCCACCCCCAACCCGTGGTGACGAGTTTCACTTTAAATTCCTGACCACACATTTCATGTAGGTCTTTACTCTGCCCAGCAATTACATTTCCCTTGTCACTTTCTCTCCTACTCTTGGAAAGAACTACTTCAAACCTTTCCCTCTTCACTCTTCCAATACTCCCTCCTCACCCCCATCTCACTTTCAGCTTACGACTCTGACTCTGCATCATATAATATTATATCCTGCACACTTACACTGTCCAATTTACCAACATACCATAAACTTTTTCTTCTCTTTTGTTACAATGTATAAGCTGTATTAACTAATTCCAAACCCTCCATTTACACACTGGGTTATATCTGCTCTTCTCTACTCTGAAAAGCAGCCAGAGACAAAACACATCCATTTCAAAAAAACAACAATTAATTATGAGATGCAAATAGGTACAATGTAACAATCTGAAGATAAAAATTGCCAGAGGAAGATCCTTTCTGAATAAGAGAACATAGGCAGTGTATTGATGTTGTCTTGAGGAAAAGCAGTAGTGTAATTAATGGATTTGTGAATTGAATTAGCTATTCATTTTCAGAGAGCAATATTTTTACTTGAGGGACCCACTAACAGATAAACTACCATCATTTGGACTTGGGTATTTTGCAGGCATTAACTCTACAATGAAGTATTGCTGCCAATGATAAAAAGTTGTGCTTTCAAATGAAAATTAGAATTTTTGAAAACTGTATCCATCGTTGTGAGCATGACATCTCAACCCTTAAAAGCTTTTCAGGTGAGACCAGTGATTATATAAATGACTATGACTTTTTGATAGCATGTGACAATATGTCAGTATGTATCAACCTTTGGAAGATCTGCTTAACTCAGTACACCAGTATTTTCCAAACGACAAACACATAATGTCTCAAAATCATGGCTGAGGAAACAGATCTAAAGACAGTGGATTTTAATATAACAGAATGAAAAGTTCATTGATACAATTTCAGATTCAAACTGCAGCCAAACATTAAGACACTGCCACTTGTCAAGTTTTGGTGTATTATCAAAGAAAAATACCCATAATTGTCTGAAAAGGCTATTAAAGGACTCGTGCATTTTTGAACTAAAAACCTGTGTCAGGGCAGATTTTCTTTATATACTCATATACTTCATTCTCTATATACTTCATCTTTATATATTGCAAGCAGCAAATATAAGAATCCTGCTCTTCTGTTAAGCTTGATACTAGAAATTTATGAAACTTATAAAAAAACTCGACACTTCTCACTAATATTGTTTTTGAAACTCTTTCCTTTAAAAAATATGTTGTTGGGGCGCCTGGGTGGCGCAGTCAGTTAAGCGTCCGACTTCAGCCAGGTCATGATCTCGCGGTCCGTGAGTTCGAGCCCCGCGTCAGGCTCTGGGCTGATGGCTCAGAGCCTGGAGCCTGTTTCCGATTCTGTGTCTCCCTCTCTCTCTGACCCTCCCCCGTTCATGCTCTGTCTCTCTCTGTCCCAAAAAATAAATAAACGTTGAAAAAAAAAATAAAAAATAAATAAAAAAATAAAAAATATGTTGTTTATGCAAACATAATGGGTCTGTTTTAAAACATTTAACAAAGTAATAATTTTTAATAAATATAATCCACATCAACAAAAGCTCTCTGGTATCAATAATTTTAAAGAAAGTACAGAAGTCCTAATGCCACAAGAATGAGAATGGCTGCCCTAGAAAAAACCTGCACAGGTACAGAAAGGAAATGCATACCCGAAAAAGAAACATGTATCTTATATGAGATAACACATAAAACTGTCTGAATTATGGAAAGAGACTTAAAACGATTATAGTTAATGATATTTCATTGTGTAAAAGTATCATAATGTATTTAATTTCCTATCACTGTTTTTTCTCAATTTTTTACCATAAAGATGTGTTGTGACATACTTTTTTACACATACACCCACATACACGGTACAATAACTTTAAGATAAATTCCTGTATGTATAATTCTCGGTTTAAATATATACACTATTAAAGTTTTGTTGTATCTGCTAAATTTCTTGTCCAACATACATGTAATGGGAGTACCAGGAGGAGAAAGGAGCAGAAAAAATATTTGAAGAAATGACTGAAAACTTCTCAAATTTACTGAAAAACAATAACCTACACATCCAGAAAACACAGTGAACTCCAAGGAAGATACATTCAAAGAGACCCACAGATAAAATCACAATAAAAATGGTCAAACATAGGAGAAAATCTTGAAAGGAGCAAGAGAAAAATTGACTTGCTACTTACAAGGGAATCCCAGCAAGATTAATGGCTGACCTATCAGCAGAAACCATAGAAACCAGAAAGCAGTGAGACGTCATATTCAAAGTGCTCAAAGAGAAAGACTATCAACAAAGAATCCCAATTCCATCAAAACTAGCTTTCAAATATGAAGGTGAAATTAAGACATTATCTAGATAAACAAAAACTGAGAAAATTTGTTGTCTGTAGATCTGTCTTACATACTAAAAGGAAGTATTCAGGCTAAAAGCAAGTGAGTCTAGATGGTCATTTGAATCTACCCAAAAAGACAAAGAGCACAAATAAAATCAGTCTAAATGAAAAAAAAAAAAATCAGTAAATAAATTAAAATGCCATTAATGAGAAAACATTCACTTAATGCAAAAGAAAGCAATAAAGGCCAAATAGAGAAACCAAGGTCAGACATAAAACAAAATGCAAAATAGCAGGCATAAATCAAACTATATTAATAGAGAACATTAAATGTGAGTGGAGTAAATCTCCCAATAGTAAGACAGAGATTGTTAGCCTGGATTTAAAAGAAATAAATATAATCCAACTATATACCATTGACTCTTGAACAATGTGGGGGTTAGGAGCACATCATGAACCACCCCCCAATGTGGTCAAAAATCCATGTATAACTTTTGACTCCTGCAAAACTTTACTAATAGCGTTTTGTTGACCAGAAGCCTTAAGTATAACATAAATAGTAGGTCAGCACATATTTTGTATGTTATATGGAGTATATACTGTATTCTTACTATAAAATAAGCTTGGGAAAAGAAAATATTAAGAAAATCATAAGGAAAAGAAAACAGATTTACAATACTATAAAAAATCCACTTATAAGTGGACCCATGCAGCTCAAAACCACATTGTTCAAGGATCAACTGTACCATCCATAGGAGACATACTTTAGCTTTAAAGATACAAATAGCTTGAAAGTAAAAAGAAACTATGCGAACAGCAAACCACAAGCTAGGCTGGTTATATTAATATCAGACAAAATAGAATCTAAAACAAAACAAAAAAACAGCTACCAAAGTTAAGGGAGCCATTTTATAATGATAAAAGGATCGATCCATCAGGGAAGTATAACATTACAAATATATACGCACCTAATAACAAAATAAAATACAGATAGCAAAAACTGACCGAAAAGAAGGGAAAAACAGACAATTCAACAATAGCAGCTTCAATACCTCATCTTCAATAATGGCAGAATAACTAGGAGATCAACAGGGAAATCTAAAACTTGAACAACTCTATAAACCAACTAGATCTAACTGCCATCTCTAGGCACTACAGCCAAAAGAATATACATTTTCAAATCCACATGAAAAGCATTCTCCTTGAGAGACTACATTCTAGGGCATAAAATAAAAATATATTTAAAAGGACATAAATAATAAAAATATGTCCTCAACCACAAAATTGGCAATCAACAGCAGGAAAAAATTGGGAAACTAACAAATATGTGGAAATTAAACAATGCACTCATATATAATCAATGGGTCAAAGACGAAAGCAACGGGAAATCACAAAATAATTCCATATTAATAATAATGCAGACACAAAACATCAAAACTTATAGGATCCAATTAAAGTAGTGCTTAGGGGGGAATTTATAGTTATAAATATCTATATTAAGAAAAAAGTGTCAAATAAATAATTTTCCATCTTAAGACACTGGATAAAGAGGGGCAGAATAAACCTAAAGCAAACAAAGGGACAGAAATAATAAAGGTTAAAGTAGAAATTAATGACACAGAGAAGAGAAAAACAGTAGAAAAAAAATCAATGAAGCCAAAAGCTGGTCCTTTAGAAAGATCAACAAAATGGACAAATCTCTAGGTCGACAGACCAAGACAATAAGAAGACTCAAATTACTAGAAATGGAAATAAAAGAGGAAGCATTACCACTTACCTTACAAAAATAAAAAGGACTATAAAAGAATATCATGAATAACTGTATGCCAACAAATTAAATAGTGTAAATGAAATGAGCAAATTCTTAAAAGACACAAATTACCGGCAGTGACTTAAGAAGAAGTACATCTAGAACAAGGGAAGAGACTGAATTAGCAATTAAAAAAAAAAAAAATCCGCAAAGAAAAGTCCAGGTCCGGATGGCTTTATCCCTGGATCCTACCAAACATTTAAAGAATTAATACCAATTTTTCACTAACTTTTCCAAAAAACTGCAGGGTTTTTTTCCAAAAAGAGCAGGGAACACCATCCAACTCATGAGACCAGTATTACCTGATACCAAAACCAAAGACACCAGAAGAAAACTACAGACCAATATCTCTTGTGAATATAGATGTAAAAATCCTCAATAAAATATTAGCAAACCAATAAAACAGTACTGAATCCAACAGTATGAAATTATACACCATGACCAAATAGGATTTATACCAGGAAGGCAAAGTTGTTTTAACACCTAAAAATTAATGTAACACATCACATCAATACATTAAAAAATAGACCAAAGTGGGGGTTGGGGAGAGAGAGAGAGAACATTTGGCAAAGATCTAAAACCCTTTCAAGATGAAATCACTTAAAAAACTAGGAGTAGAAGGGAACTTCTTCAGTCTGATAAAGGGCATCTACAAAACCCCACAGCTAACATTTTAGTTAAAGGTGAAAGACTGCATGCTTTGCCCCTGAGATCAGCAACTAGATAAGGATTTTTCCAGTCTCAGTGATTCTGCTCAACAGTGTACTGGAGGTTACAGTGAGAGCCATTAGGAAAGAGAAAGAATTAAGGTATCCAGGTTGGAAAAAAAGAAATATAACTATTTATATTCGCTGATGACATAACCTTGTATGTAGAAAATCCTAAAGAATTCACCAAGAAACTTTTAGAATGCGTGCAGGAACAGTGCAGGATACAAAATCTACCTACAAAAATCAAGTGTACTTTTATATACTTGAAATTAAGAAACAAATTCCATTTACAATAGCATCCAAAAGAAAATATATTTACAAATAAATTAAGCAAGTAGTACAAAAGTTATACTCTGAAAATTATAAAATACTGCAGAAAGAAGTTAAAGATCTAAATAGTTGGGAAAACATTCCTTGTTCATAGACTGGAACACTGAACATTGCTAAAATGGCAATACCCCCCAAAACTGATCTACAGATTCAATGTAATCCCTATCAGAATCTCAGCTGACTTCTTTGCAAAAATTGACAAGCTTGTCCTAAAATTCATATGGAGTTACCAGAGACCCAGAATAGCTGAAACAATCATGAAAAAGGAAGAACAAAGTAGGACTCGTATGTCTTGATTTCAAAACTTACCATAAAGTAATGATAATCAATAAGCTGTGGTGCTGGCAGAAGGATATACACACACGTCAAGGGAATAAAATTGAAAGTCGAAAAATAAACGAAGACACCTACGGTCAACTGGTTTTTCATAAGGTGCCAAGCCCATTTGATGGGGAAAGAACGGTGTTTTCAACAAATGAGGCTGGGACAACCAGACAGCCACAGGAAAAAGAAATAGTACCCCTACGTTACACCATATATAAAAATTAACTCTCACAGATCAAAGACCTAAGTATCAGAGCTTAAACTAGAAAACATAGGGGTAAACCTTCACAACCTCAAATTCAGCAAAGGAATCTTAGATGTGATGCCGAAAGAACAAGCAACAAATATAGATAAATTGGACTTGATCAAAATTAAAAACTTTCGTTCTTCAAAGGACATCAGGAAACTGAACAGACAACCCCCAGAATAAGAGAAAATATTTACAAATCATATATCTGATAAAGGACTTGAGCCTAGAGTAAAGAACTCTTAAAACTCAATAATGAAAAAAAGGACAAATAACCCAACTAAAAAACGGGCAAAGGATGGGCCACCAAAAATGGCCACATGATTCTGTTCATATGAAATGTCCAAAACAGGGCAATACAGAGACAGACAGTAGATCAGAGCTTGGGATAGAGTGGGGAGGAGTTTGGGGGAGGGGAATAATAACGGAAGGAGATGGGGTTTCTTTTCGATATTAAAATAAAATGTTCTAAAATGGACTATGGTGATGGTTACACATATCTGAATACATAGAAAAACACTGTACACTTTAAATGGGTAAAATTGTATGGTATGTGAACACTGGTTTTAAAAAACCCAGTAATACTTTCACTTTTCTTGTATGTTGTTTTTCAAATTACTGTAGAGTGACCTTACCTACAGAAAGTTTTATATTTACGTAGGCTTATACATCAGTCTTCTTCCTTATGATTTCTGGATCTGATGTCAGCTTAAATAGTTGTTTCTTGCTCCACTATTAATTGACATTACCCTATCATATTTTACGTATTCTTGGAAATGTCTTACACCCTTTCTGGAAAATGGAATTTGGATTAGTTACTTCACTCCCTAGTTTTTCTCCAAGGCTCTTCTAACTTCATTCCTATCCTCATGCTGCCTGTGCCATCATCCTTTACCCAGACCTCATTTCCACCCTCACATGGAAAAATGGAAGCCTGCTGGGAAGGATCTCAAATTCCTGCTCACAACCTACCCCATTCCCCAAACTTACCGAAAAGTATACCACCCGTAGCTTTTAGCCAGGCTAAATTCTTTACCCTTAATTTGAATTCCATGCTTTTCTGCCTCGTGGGCTAATCATCTCTTTTCTCCTGTCTCCTCCACTTCTCCCTCTACCTACTACCCAAGGATAACGAGTTTATCCCTTAAGAGTCTCCTGCACAAACTGTTGCCTCCCTATTTCTTCAAAGTGTAATCCACACTCAGGGTTTCTTGTTTTCCAATCTCACTGCCAGCTATCAGATTCAAACACCCCTCACCTTTCATTTAGGCTACTCTAGACTGACTTCCCACCAGTCACCATCTGTACCTGAGATTTTTAATTTGGTATCCACAGTTGTGGTGAAAGGGACCACAAATTTGAAATTTTATGTGTATCAGCACTTTTCAGAAATAGTTTTTATAAGACTTAAAAGAGTGTTATGACTCCCAAATGCTACTTATTTTTCTCAATGAAGATGCAATGACATTTTAAAATGCAAGTACCATGTCCTTGGCTTGTCTTTCAGTATTTCCCCATCACCTTGGATAAAACCCAAACTCTCATGCATGCAAGGCTCCTTCATGATGTGGTTCTTTAGGATAATCTCTCATCACTATCCCTAAATCCTCCCGGTTACACAATTAGCACCTAGTCAGAGCCAGCTAGGCGTGATATCTAGAACTCCTGTTCATTTGCCTCAGGACCTTTCAGCATGCTTCTCCTCTACATGAAATCACCCATTTACACCTCTCTAACCTGGTCCTTCAAGACTCAGGGATTTCAACAAGAAATCATTTCTTGTTCTTTTCATAAGTGTTCCTTTTATCTGCATCTGTGGCATCCAGTTAGACCTCTGCAGTGACTTTTATCACAATTATTAATTTATCTTTCTTTTCTATAAAATTATAAACTTTTGAGTAAGCATAGTATTTTCCATACCCATATTTCTAGTGTCTGGCATTCACATGTTTCTTGAAAAATCACACCTCATTCTCTTCTCAACCCATTGCAAACATTGTAAATTCATTATTTTAACTAGTCTATGGAAATGATCTAAGATAATATGCTCTTCTCATTACCAGATTTAATGGTCTTTTTGTTCCTTATCGAACTTAAACTTTCCAATCCTTCCTTATCACTAATATGTGACATAGTATCCCATGTCCTCCTCCTTGAAATCCTTTCTTCACTGGGCCTCTGAGGGACTGTTCTTGGTTCTTTTCTTACTTCACCAGCTGCCCCCAGTATCCTCTTTACCCTGACCTTTAAATGTTGGGAGGCCCTCAAGAGTTAGTCTTGAAATTATTTATTTATATTCACAATCTAGATGACTTCCCAGTTCCATGATTTCAGGTCTATTTGTTGACAACTCTCAAATTTATATCTGGTTCCATAGGTGGGTTTGCTTTATGAAATGTCACTGAGCTAAATGCTTAACATTTGTGCACTCTTTAATTCAAGAGTTATAGTTCAATAAAAGGTTAAGAAAAAGCAAAAAAGACAGCAATGAGTAGAATATCAAATCACTGTGTTGTATACCTGAAACAAATATAACACTGTACGTTAATCATACTTCGATTTAAGAAAGAGAAAAAAAAAATTGTGATGAACTCTTGCCTTCTCCTGTCAACGCCACAGTTAATCCATCTGCAAATCCTGTCAGCTCTATTTTCTAAATTTTTTTTTATTACGTTTCTTTATTTTTGAGAGGCAGAGAGAGACAGAGCGCGAGTGGGACAGGGGCAGAGAGAGAGGGAGACACAGAATCCAAAGCGGGCTCCAGGCTCCGAGCTGTCAGCACAGAGCCCGACGCGGGGCTCGAACTCACGAACCGTGAGATCATGACCTGAGCCGAAGTCGGACGCTCAAACAACTGAGCCACCCAGGCGCCCCCGTCAGCTCTATTTTCAAACACATCCCAAATATGAGTATTTTTCATGTCTCCCACTTTGATACGATGTCTCAACTACAATACCCTCTGCTTCCAGGTCCCGGCTTCTCTCGCCACATAAGTCAGAGTGGTCCTTTTAAAATATAGATCACATCATCTGTTCCTGCTTCCCAACTCACTAATTCAAATTTGAGGTCCCTTCAGTGGTAGGTATCCCAGGTACTGCATGATCTGGCCCCAGCCACGTCTCTGACCTCTGCCTCTGCGCTTCTTCCCCTTGTTTCCTCCACTGGGTCGTGGCTTCTCTGCAGATCCTCAAACACACCAAATGGGATTCTACTGCAAGGCCTTTGCACTTGCTGTCTCTCCCTCCAAATACTCACATGCCTTAGTCCTTAATGTCTTCAGATCTCAAATGTCATCATCATGGGAGCTTTTCCTTTTGCTCTTTTAAACATAGCAACACTGGGGCGCCTGGGTGGCTCAGTCGGTTAAGCGTCCGACTTCAGCTCAGGTCACGATCTCGCGGTCCGTGAGTTCGAGCCCCGCGTCGGGCTCTGGGCTGATGATGGCCCAGAGCCTGGAGCCTGCTTCCGATTCTGTGTCTCCCTCTCTCTCTGCCCCTACCCCATTCATGCTCTGTCTCTCTCTGTCTCAAAAATAAATGTTAAAAAAAAAAAAATAAAAAAATAAACATAGCAACACTGGGGCGCCTGGGTGGTGCAGTCAGTTAAGGGTGTGGCTCTTGATTTCAGCTCAGGTCATCATCTCAGGATTCGTGAGTTCCAGACCCCATCAGGCTCTGTGCTGACAGCAGGGAGCCCGCTTGGGAATCTCTCTCCCTCTCTCTGCCCCTCCCCTGCCCACTCACTCTCTGTCTCAAAAATAAATCAACAACAACAACAAAAGCAACACTACCCTCTCCTGATCTCTATCCCCTTTACCATGCCTTAATTCTCTTCACAGTACGACCACCTGATACTGTACATATTTGATGATAGTCTTTCTCACCCAATTTAAGCTTCATGAGAGGAGACACTTCATCTCTTTTATTCACCAGAATTCCCAGCATCTACAACACCTGGACGTGCCCAACGGTATAAATGAATGAATGCAGAATGAATCTAACACTGCCTCTGTTGGATATTTCCGAAATTCTATGTTCCTTAACTAGTCCTTCCATCTCTCAGGCTGAAATGACTTCTCTTGCTCTTCCAACGCTCCTTAAATAGAGGCTGTAATCACTACCGAGATTTCACGAAGGTGTGAGACCACAAGTACTCTAAACCACAAAACAATAAAAATGTTTCTAATGAAAAAACCCCTAGGTCTCTGCAGAGTAACTTAGCGATGGGCTCATAGGGGTGTCTGGGTGGCTCAGTTGGAGGAGCCTCGCTGGTTTCGTCTCGCGTCACGATCTTGTGGTTTGTGGGTATGAGCCCCGTGCTGGGCTCTGCAATCACTGTGTCAGAGCCTGCTGGAGGTCCTCTGTCTCCTTTCTGGCCCTATCCCGCGCACCCTGTCTCTCAAAATTAAGTAAATATCAAAAAAAAAAAAAAGTTAAAAACAAAACAAAACATCCCAATGGGTTTATAAACGCCTCGTCGATGAAAGGTGTCCTATCTCTCAAACGGGGAGCAGCACCTTCAGGCGTAAGTAGAACGTAAATTACGCAAGGGACTGTGGTCTATCCCAAGCAATATGTGAGACGGACCACAGGGCCTTTTGAAACGACGCGCAGAGGTGGAATTGTTACTTTAAAACCCAGCAAGCAGTTAACACGGATCGAGAGCGCTCGGTGTAGAGGCGCGGCGCACGCCTCTTACGCGCATTCTCGCTGCATTTTACAACTTCTAGGAAGTGGGTCCCAGCTGAATCCCCATTTCACAGCTGAGGACGTGGGCCTAGAGACGAAAGGTCCAACAGCCAGAAACCGGCACCTGCCACCTCCAACAGCGTGGCGGGAGGGCAAGGCTTTCAGTACTCCTGTACGCCGCCCCTCTCCCAGACGCAGCCTTCTGAGGCCCTCAGGGGCCACCTTTCCAGACACAAGACACAGAACGGGGAGCGTGTGACGACAGACTAAGCCAGCGACCATCCGCTGGGACCTGGTCCGCCGGGAGGCTGGAGCCGCCGCGGGCTGTGCCCGGTTCACGGACAGGCGTCCGCAAGGCGTCTCACTTGAACGCTCGCTTTCAGCCCAAGGTTCGCGCCCGTTCCAGGTCGCGCGGCTCCGGTGACGACCCCTCCCCCTTCCCGAGGCCCGCAGGCTCCCGGGCGGTCGGCCTCCGGGTTTGCGTTGAGCACCCGCCCCCGCTGCAGCCCCCGGCCCGCGGAGAGCCCACCTCCTCCGCCGGCCCGCGCCGCCCCCGCCCCCGCCCCCGCCCTGGAGGGAGGGGCGGGGCAGGGGGAAGCGGGCAGCGCGCGCCGGGCCAGAGGAAGGGCAGGAGGGAGGAGGAGGGAGCAGGAGGGGGGTGATGGGGGAGGAGGAGGAGCAGCAACAACAGGAGGAGGACTGCAGCCCGCGCCCCGCCTGAGGACCAGGAGGAGGAAGAGGAGGTGAGTAAAGAGCCCGCGCCCCCGCCAGGGGGAGGAGGAGGAGGAGGAGGGTCAGCAGCGCGCGCCCCGCCTGAGGACCAGGAGGACGCGGAGGGGGAGGAGGGGGGTGAGCAGCTGCCCCTCTCCGCGCCCCTCCCCCCCAACCCCCGCGCTCGGACCGGACGCCCGGGTCCCCGGTCGCTGCGGCCCCCAGCGCTTACCGGCCGTCGGGCCCCGGCCTGGGGGTGTCGGCCGAAGGTCCCGCGGCGCCGTCCGCGTTGAGCCCGGAGGCCCGGCGGCTTCGCCTCCGCGGCCGGGGCTGCTTCTGGGCAGCCTGCTCGGGCTCCATGGCGCGGAGGGGGGTGGGGCGGTGGCCGGGTGCCCGGGGGGCCCGCTGGGTCGGGCACCGCGCCCGACCACTGCTGCCCGGAGAGCAGTTCCTGTCAGGAGTGCGCCGCCACCGCCGCCGCCATCTTCCGGGGTTTGAAAATGGCGGCCGTGCGGCGCCCAGCCAATCGGGGGGCAGCGGGCGGTTGCTAGGAAACGTGAAGTCCCGCCCTTTTGGCGCTTAAATGGAACGGGGCCAGGCAGGATGGTGAAGGGGTCGGTCCTGCAGATTCCTGGATGGCCTTGGATTTAGTTCAGACCCAAATTCTAAATCCCCAAGGCCCGTTACCTATTTCAGTGTTCATTAGGACTTAAGCCACAGGCCACGGCAGATTGGAAGCACTTTAGATCTTTCTTAGTATTGGGGGAGAAGAGGGATCGAGAGTAAGGACCCAAACTGATGTGGCGTTATTGGCCGCATACGCGCTAAATTATTCATGTGAGATAAATCCCCAGTTACCAAAGGTGGTGGAAATGTGTTCTCAGGGCTGTCCCTAGGAAACCACTAAGACCGAATTATGAGCCGTCCTGTCTCCCAAAAGGGAGAGACATTTTCTCTTTAGCAAAAGAGAGTGAAGGTGCCTTCATCCTCTAAGTGTATGAAGGCGGCAAAAAGCTCAGCATCCAATAAAGGGCCTCCTTAAATAAAGAAGACGGTTGTTAAATAGCACATTCTTTGATTTTAAATATTGCTTTTTATGTCTCAAAGTCTTTAAAAATAACTTCTTCCGGGTTATTATAGATTAGTCCGTTAAACGTTGGACTTCGGCTCAGGTCATGATCTCAGGGTTAGTGAGTTCAAGCCCCCCCTTGGGGCTCTGTGCTGACAGCTGGGAGCCTGGAGCCTGCTTCGGATTCTGTGTCTCCCACTCTCTCTGCCCCTCTCCTGCTCGTGCTCTGTCTCTGTGTCTCTCTCTCAAAAATAAATAAACATTAAAAATAACTTCTCCTTTGATACTATGATTCCATTTCTGGGAATCTGTCCTAAGGAATAAATTTATACATACATGAAAGGGTAGAATATGCCAGCTGGGAATATGACATTAGGATTATTTTGAGCTGTGGGCACTTGAAGAACACCAGATACAAGAAGGACATTCTGATCTCCACTTTTCTTCCTAAAAACTGGAGATAAAACTTCCATGTTAGCAGCTGCTGTCCCTGTGGCAGGAAGAAAGGAATCTTCTTATCACCAGAGATTGGGAGGACAGGTGTACAGAGAATTCTGTACAAACAGCACTTATCAGAATAACTTATCTTCCCTTGGTCTCCTCATGTATTTTAGCTACTTTTGCACGATTGCCTCTCTTCATCTGACCTACTATATGAGCACTAAGGTTTTGCCATTTCGTTGGATCATCTTTTTCCTGTTGGGGTTGGGGAGCTCCCATGTACATGTGAAAATTTATTTGCTTTTCCCCTGTTAATCTGTGTTCTGTCATTTTATTTTATTTTATTTTATTTATTTATTTATTTATTTATTTATTTTAATTTTTTTTTTTTCAACGTTTATTTATTTTTGGGACAGAGAGAGACAGAGCATGAACGGGGAAGGGGCAGAGAGAGAGGGAGACACAGAATCGGAAACAGGCTCCAGGCTCTGAGCCATCAGCCCAGAGCCCGACGCGGGCTCAAACTCACGGACCGTGAGATCGTGACCTGGCTGAAGTCGGACGCTTAACCAACTGTGCCACCCAGGCGCCCCTGTGTTCTGTCATTTTAACTCTCATGCCCAGCCCGACACACTGAGAGGGTAGAATTGAAATTTTGTTTTCCCTGCAATGTGAAGATATTAATGGCATTGATGTTTATAATATCAGAAAAAGTAAAGGTAGTCTAAATAAATAATGATGGGGAAATGGTTAATTATCGTTGACCCACTGGAAAGAATATTTTGTTGTTGTTTTTTAATGTTTACTCATTTATTTGGAGAGAGAGCGAGCGAGCAGGGGAGGGGCAGAGAGAGAAGGAGAGAGAGAATCCCAAGCAAGCTCCCAGCTGTCAACACAGAGCCCAACGTGGGCTTGATCCCACGAACTGTGAGATCATGACCTGAGCTAGTCAGACACTCAACTGACTGAGCCACCCAGGTGCCCCGTGGAAAAAATATTTTCAGTCAACAAAAATGAACTATGAAGTGTATAATAGGATAAGTATACCGTAATTTTTAAATAAAAACATGGACTATAGAGGTATAATCAGTATATCCTGAGTCATGAATTATAAGAGATTTAACGGAGGAGGAAGATGAAATCAATGTATTAAGATATCTCTAGGTAGTCAGAGTATGAGTATTAAGTTATTATTTTTACCTTCTTGTGTTTTATAATTTTTTAAATCACGAGATGCTGAACTTGAATTACATTTATACCACAAGGAAAAATTCTTGTGTTATAAGAATCATGTTGTGATATTTTACTTTATCCTACCCTACCAAAATTAAAAAAGAAAATATTGCTTTGCGGCAGTTAGAGTAAAACAGTACAGAAATGCTGTCTAAAGAGCTTTGTTTTTTTAAAGCTTATTTATTTAAGCGGGGCTTAACAACGGGCTCGAACTCACGACCCTGAGATCAAGAGCCTCATTCCTCCAAATGAGCGAGCCAGGCACGCTGAAGTAGCTGGTTTCCACCCAAACAGCGATTTACAAACATTCTCTTGTGGGATGTTCTCAGATCATTTCAACGACTAGTATACTAATACAAATTAGGACCCAAATCAAGAATTCTAAAACCTATTCTCTTATATTCTCTAAAGAAATCAAACTCTCTTTTTGTAAACCTGCTTACCAAGTGATACATATCATGCTTGTTTCAGCAACCAGCAGGGTCACACAGTGTGTACTAGCTGGTGTATAAGTGGGGTTGTAGAGGAAGAATCCCGAGAATTCATCCTGTCACTTCTGACCGTCTGCCTGACCACTCTGTGCCGTGGATTTACTTCTGTTCTTCCAGCGAGTCCTCAGACTCGTGTCTTAAAGCTGTTAAGGCTGTGCTTTCTTAAACTGCCAATGAGGAGGTTACTTTACGGTAAACTTGCTTTATGAAGAAAAGTTTCACTAATCTCACCGGACCAGCAGAAGAGTGTTGATTGGCACAACGGGGCAGACTATTTGAAATCAGGTTTGTTGTGTCTTAAAATCTATTGTGTGTTTGTGTGTACGTGAAGTGAAAGTTGTTCATTTTTTGCATCTATCTATCATCATTTGCTATATTGGTTTGCTTTTAGATATGTCAATGAGAAAAACCGTAAAATTGGAACCTGGAGTGCTAGCTGGAGGGTTTAAGAAGAATGAAACTTGGGAGGCACCTGAGTGGCTCAGTCAGTTAGGCATCTGACTCTCGATTTCAGGTCAGGTCATGATCTCACAGTTCGTGGGCTCAAGCCCCACGTTGGGCTCTGCGCTGACAGCGTGGAGCCTGCTTGGGATTCTCTCTCTTCCTCTCTCTCTCTGCCTCTCTCCTGCTCACATTCTCTTTTACTCTCTCTAAATGAATAAATAAACTTAAAAAAAAAAAAAAAGAAGAAGAATGAAACTTGGAGGGAAAAATGTGTAACCAGGAAAAGCATTACTAATTAGAAGTAGATTGGGGCTAATTTGTTTCATGCTTAGACTATCTTAAATTTTTTTTTTTCTTTCTCCGTTTTTATTTATTTTTGGGACAGAGAGAGAGCATGAACGGGGGAGGGGCAGAGAGAGAGGGAGACACAGAATCAGAAACAGGCTCCAGGCTCTGAGCCATCAGCCCAGAGCCTGACGCGGGGCTCGAACTCACGGACCGCAAGATCGTGACCTGGCTGAAGTCGGACGCTTAACCCACTGCGCCACCCAGGCGCCCCGCTTAGACTATCTTAAGAAGATGCCACTGAAGTTTTAAAATACTGAATTATGTTAGCAATGGGAGAGGAGGATGGAGGGGGAACAAGGTAGGCATGTGGGCACCACGGGGGAGGGAATGACAATGGAAAGTGACTTTGGCTGTGGCCACCAGGGCCGCCAACAGAGAATTAGCAAAGATAACTTCAGAAAGGTCAGTGTATCAATGGGAATTATTTCTCAGAGCTGAAGAATTTTTGTTTAACAAGAATTTCTCACTTAGAAGGTTTCTTCTTCTCAGTTTCTTAGCCAGCAAATAAGTGGCCTATATTAAAAAATACTTAAGGGAGGAACTTTGTAAAGAAAGGAAATCCTAACCATAAACATACACTTTCATACTTGCAAGTTTTCTTTCACTCTCTCTCAGGACCGAAGGACAGCCACGCCTGTGTCAGTGAGGGTTCTACCAGAGAAACAGAGCTAGTAATAAATACGTTTATGTATATGTTTATATTTATAGAAAAACGGAGATTTATACAGAGAGAGGCTTAAGTATATGTTTATATGTATACGAGGTAATGGAGTCGCATGTTATATATCTGTGGAGATTATTTCATGGAATGGTTTATGTCATTGTGGACACTATAAAATCTGAAGTTGGCAGGCTGGCAACTCTTGGGTAGGAGCTGAAGCTGATAGTGCTGTTTTGCTTTTAAGGCCTTTCCACTGATTAAGTGAGACCCACCCACATTATCAAGGGTAATAGTTACATAAAGTCAACTGATTGTCAGCGTTAGCGGTATCTACAAAATGACTTCATAGCAATACATGGATTGGTGATTGATTGAATAAGCACCACGGGCTATCCAAGTTGACACATGAAACTAACCATCACAGCAGAAGACTTCTCCAGACTTGAAATTCCAATTATTATTAGTTGAAGAAACTTTATTCTTTTAAGATTTAGTCTTCTAAGGAATAAAGGAATTACTAAAATAAAAGGAAAAAAAAAGGATATGTTTCTTAAATTACATTACAAACGAGATTTTTCTAATTTTGTTCTAATTGCAAATCTTAAGTTAATCATAGCTCTAAGTGAGGTTGAGTATTAAAAACAAAAAATTAGGGGTGCCTGAGTGGCTCAGTCATTTAGGTGTCCAACTCTTGGTTTCAGTTCAGGTTATGATCTCACAGTTTGTGGATTCGAGCCCCGCATCGGGCTCTGCACTGGCAGTGTGGAGCCTACTTGGGATTCTGTCTCCCTCTCTCTGCCCCTCCCCTACTCATTCATATTCTCTCTCTCTCCCTCTCTCTCTCCCTCTCCTTCTCCCTCTCCCTCTCTCTCCTTCTCTCTCAAAATAAATAAACATTAAAAAAATGAAAAAAAAAATGTAAAAAATTAAACATACCAATGGCCAGAAATGAGATACTCAGATCTTCTGATTTTCCCTTACCTTGTCTCAAACTAAAAATATCAGGGGCCAAGGGGAGAAATTTGACACAGCAACAAAATAAACAAGATTCTGATTTTATAAAATGGAACAGACTTACTCTTTGTCTTTATTACATGGAACGATCAGAACCCTAAAAATTTGGGGGATTATTGGCAGGTAGAGACAGACAGGACTGGTTTCATGAAGATCAAATTCTGTAACACTTAGAACTCATAAATTCAGGAGAAAACTGCTGGAGAGCACATGATTAAGGGAGCTCCCCAGGCAGAATCAACAGATACAAGATATGGAAGGAGTTTGAGTGATTTGTTGGGGTGGTTAAATGGGGAGGTACATTTGGAGCAGGGGTGTCAGTTGGCCTCTTCCCCCTCCTCTGCATGTGGAGTACACTTGCCCACAGGCTAATGCAGTGGGGATCCAGGAGCTGGAGATACGGAGTAGTGCCTCAGGAAGCTGAATATTCCAGGGAGGATGGGGAACACTAAACCGGAAGAGAGATACAAGCCACTCCGACTGGCGGTACATTCCAACCCTCCCCCTTTATAACTAGAAGCAGGCTGTAGAAAATAGCACAGGCTGGAAAACAGAAGTCTAAGACAAAACTGGGTAAAAGACAAAACAGTGATTGTTAAAAGATTTAAGGAAAACCTTCACAATGAGACAGACCTCACAATCCGAAAGAGGGAAGAATTAGGACACAAGGAAAGAGAGTAAATAAAGCAAACAGAAGAAGACTTCAAAGGGAAAGGTGAGATGCCAATTCAGCCATGAAAAAAAAAACACACTAAAATTCTGGTCATTTAAAATATAAAGTAAACCAAAAGACATATCAATAGCAGGACCAACACAGATGAAAAGCAAATTAACTGGCCAAAAGTTGTAGCTGAGGAATTTTCCAAGAATATAATGCAGAGAGCCAAGAAAAGGAAAGCATGAAAGAAGTCAAAAGTCAAAAGGGCAGAATTAAAAATTTCAACTTACATCCAACAACAGTTCCAGGAGAGAGAACAGGCAATAAGGAGAGGAGAAAACAAACAAATAAATAAATAAATAAAAAGCTCAGACCCAAGAAAGAATATGAGCTGAAGATTAGAAGAGTCCTCCAGGTATGGAACGCGGTGATTTAAAGATTGCATATAGATACATCATGGAAATGTTCAT
Organism: Herpailurus yagouaroundi; assembly: GCF_014898765.1. Lineage (NCBI taxonomy): Eukaryota > Metazoa > Chordata > Mammalia > Carnivora > Felidae > Herpailurus > Herpailurus yagouaroundi. The sequence continues at coordinate 29,775,990 of NW_024412434.1, forward strand.
GTTAGAAGAAATAAAGAGAAAAATCATAAAAGCTCTCAGAGAAAAATAGGCTATCTCCAAGGAACAAAGATTCAGAGCAGTGCAATATTTTTCATTGGAAAGAAGGACTAATGGTCAGTATCTTCAGAGTTTTGAGGAAATAAAATTTGGAGCCTAAAATCTCATATTCAAACAAATTGTTATTTAAGGGTGGGGAAAAATGAACGAACACATTTTTGGACATGCAAGAAGCTATCAAATGTACCACTTGCAAAATTGAAAGAATTACTTGCATGTATAATCCAGCAACATGACTAACAAATCCAATAAGAAAGAATAAATGGGATACAGGAAGCAGTAGTGTGTGAAGAAGGCAGTACGATTTCTATTTATGCCTAAATAATTGTTGATGGCTAATGTAAAATATTTATTTTAATGACACTAAAATTCCAGATATTATCAATTTTGGAAACTGTGGGGGTGAGGATGGGCATTTAAAAGGGAGGATTGGGGTGCCTGGGTGGCTCGGTTGAGCGTCTGACTTCAGCTTAGGTCATGATCTTGTGGTTTGTGAGTTCAAGCCCCACATTGGGCTCTGTGCTGACAGCTCAGAGCCTGAAGCCTGCTTCAGATTCTGTATCTCCCTCTTTTCTCTCTGCCCCTCCCCTGTTCACACTCTGTCTCTCTCTCCCTTTCTCTCTCAATAAACATTAAAAAATATTAAAAATAAAAGGGGGAAGATTGAAAAGGTGTGTGTGTGTGTGTGTGTGTGTGTGTGCATGTTTTGGGGGCAATTTATTTCTAAAAGACTAAAATATGTAAGATCAAAATAAAGTATATACATTAATGTATATAATTAAATTTGCATATTAAATTTTAAAGTAATGGAAGTACTGGAAAATGTGTTACAACTTACAAACCATGAGCGAAAAATTTGTGGTACAAAGAAAATTTAATCAGTCTTTCAAATTGGAGGAAAGTAATAAAAAACATAGTGGAAAACATAAAGTAAGACAAGAGTATACCCATGCATATTGTAATCACAGAAATGTGAATATGCTACATTTTCCTAACGAAAGACAGAGACTCTCACCATTTTTAAAAGAGGTGCATCCACGGCAAGTTTAAAAAGAAGCGATTGGAGTTCCTGCTCTAGTAACAGGATGTGACAAGTTATCATGACCGCTTTGTCCACTAAGTAAAAGAAAACTTGCCCAAATAAAGTACAAAGGAACATACTGAAAGCACCGATGAATAAGATAGTAAAGAATTAGTAGGCCATTTCTTACAAAATGAGAGAGGTGAGTGGAAGCCAGAAATCCCCTTTGTGTTACGGGTGTTTGCCAAATGGGGACACTTCATTCTTCATGGACTCAATGGGCACACGAGGGAGAGCGACCAATGCCCAGGGCCCAATCCAAGACCGTTTCATAGGAGACCCTTCTCCATAATGGTCAACTCCCCAAATACGTTTAGAATAAGGGTAAACGCACCCCAGCTTCTCAACACCCAAGAGAGACAAGGTGATTTTCCCTGGTGTTGAGCACAGCAGGGTATTGGGAGGGATTTTATAGCCACAAGCTGGCCTTAGATTACAAAGTAACCCCAAGTTGCTTCCCTTGGATAGTCTGAAAACTAAAACTCGAGTGAATCAATTTAAACAGATGATACCCCCTACATGACTTGAAGAAGGAAATGGAAATCCTCTCTGGAGAAACGTGTCCATCCCAGACCTCAAAGACTTCAAATAAGTTTTCAAAGAAAACCAGAAGCTCACAGTCAAAAGCAAGCACACAAGGAAAAAAGGCCACTGGTGGTAAGAATCAGAAAAAATAACTGACATGGGCGCCTGGGTGGCTCAGTCGGTTAAGCATCTGACTTCGGCTCAGGTCATGATCTCATGGTGTGTGAGTTCAAGCCCCGCATCGGGCTCTGTGCTGATGGCTTGGAGCCTGGAGCCTGCTTCAGATTCTGTGTCTCCCTCTCTCTCTGGCCTTTCCCCTGTCGAGCTCTGTCTCTCTCAGAAATAGATAAACATTAAAAATAAATAAATGAATAACTGACAGAGGAAAGAGACCTGCAAAGATGTTTGTTTTGTCGAATAATCATGCAGATTAGGAAACATCTACAGTGACTGTGTCTAAACAAATAGAAGACAAGATGGAAAATATCATCACAAAATAGTCAATTACAAAAAAAAAAAAAAGCTGGATGCAGCAGATTTGGAAAAAAAAATTCTAGAACAATAATTAAAATTGAAAACTCAGTGTGTGGCCTTAAAAAAAGATTAGGGAAAGCCAGAGAAAGACAGTGGATGAACAGCAGGATAGCTGGAGAAATTAAGCAGGATGTGGCAGAGAGATACAAAGTGACTGAAAATAGATATTAAGAGATGTATAAGCCACCGTAAAAAACATCTAATGAAGAGGAAGGAGAAAATGGAAAGAAAACCATATTCAAAAAGATAACGAGAACTGTCTAAAACTTAAGAAAGACATAAATTGACAGATCATTAAGCCCAACAGATCAAAAGTAGGACAAGTAAAGAAATCAACATAAAGACACATGATGGTAAACCTAAAGCAACCAAAGACAGAGCTAAAAACTCGAACCCAGCCAGAGAGACCTTCAAAGGAATAACATTTTTACGGACAGCTTCTCATAGGCTGTACCAGAAGCCACAAGCCAGTGGATTCAGGGAGAAATACCGACATAGAATTCCGTATCCAGTGAAATACCTTTCAGGAAGGTGGGTGAAATAAAGGTATTTCAGACAAAAGCAAAAAAAAAAAAAAAAAAGAAAGAAAAAGACTTCACTCAAGGAAATTCTAAAGGACTGACTTCAGGCAGAAGAAGTGAAAAAAAAAAGTTCTGAAATGGTAGAAGGCATGAAAAGCAAAGAAAATGGTAATATGTGGGGAAGTCTAAAGCAAACGTTGATTTTATAAAACAACAGCAATAGTTCCCTGCATGCTTAAATACATTTCGATGGTTCAAAAGAAGATCAGGAAGGATACAAAAGATAACCTAGAAAATGGGGACAAACAAGATAAAGGCCCAAAATAAGATATCTAAACCCAGCTATATTAGTTATTGCATTAAATGTCATGCACTACATTCTTTGATTAAAAGATACATAGAGGGACGCCTGGGTGGCTCAGTGGGTTAAGCATCCAATTCTTGATTTCTGCTCAGGTCATGAGCTCATGGTTTGTGGGTTTGAGCCCCACGCCGGGCTCTGTGCAGACAGTGTGGAGCCTGATCAGGATTCTCTCTCTCCATCTCTCTCTGCTCCTCCCTTGTTCACTCTCTCTCTTTCTCTCTCTCTCTCAAAATAAAAAAAACAAAGATACAGGGGCGCCTGGGTGGCTCAGTCGGTTAAGCGTCCGACTTCAACTCAGGTCACGATCTCACAGTCCGTGAATTTGAGTCCCGCGTCGGGCTCTGGGCTGATGGCTCAGAGCCTGGAGCCTGCTTCAGATTCTGTGTCTCCCTCTCTCTCTGCCCCTCCCCCGTTCATGCTCTGTCTCTCTCTGTCTCAAAAATAAATAAACGTTAAAAAAATAAATAAATAAAATAAAGATACATAGAAAAAAATCAGTTACCTTATGCCTACAAAAGACACATAAAAATATGACAATACTGAAAGGTTTTTAAATTTTTAAGAATGTAAAAAGATGGGAAAGACATCATTCAGATACTAACCAAGAAATCTATATTAAAGTAGTAATGTTAACATTCAATAATAAAGGGGCATCTGGGTGGCTCAGTTAGTTAAGTGTCTGACTTTGGCTCAAGTCATGATCTCACGGCTCGTGGGTTCTAGCCCTGTGTCGGGTTCTGTGCTAACAGCTCGGAGCCTGGAGCCTGCTTTGGATTCTGTGTCTCCCTCTCTCTGCCCACCCCCGCACTCATGCTCTCATGCTCTCTCACTCACTGTCTCTCAAAAATAAGCATTAAAATTTTTTAAAAAAATATTCAATAATAAAGACTTGAAGGTAAAATCATTAGTAGATATAGTCATTTTAAAATGATAAAACATTTCAATTCCACAGAAAATATAACAATTTAAAATTTACATGCTCTCAATAACACAGCCTCAAAATATATAAAGCAAAAATTGTCAAAAAATTGTCAGAAAAGAAAAACAGACAAGTCAACAATCATAATGGAAAATTTTAACACCTTTTTTTTTAATGTTTATTTATTTATTTTGAGAGAGAGTGCAAGTGGGGGAGGTGTAGAGAGAGAGGAGAGAGAGAATCCCCAGCAGGACCCATGCCGTCAGTGCAAAGCCTGATGTGGATCTTGAGCCCATGAACTGCAAGATCATGACCTGAGCCGCAGTTGGACGCTTAACCGACAGAGCCACCCAGATGCCCCTGTTTGAATCTTATTTAAGGAGAAGACATTCACATAGTACTTATATACTAGAAAAAGCTATTTTTCTAGCTATTTACTAATTGCTATTGAAGCAAATTTTACTCATCATCTTTCCCCATCCATGCTTGATACATTCTTAATAGGAGAGGAGGATCTTTTTAAGAAGACATTTGTTATTTTGAACAAAAGTAAGCTTGAGTTGGAAGTAAATTTGGGTAAGCTCCAATTAAGTCATCTGTAGTTGTGCACAGACTCTCCCAGGGTGTTCAGGTCCCGCACAGACCCTTTAAGAGAATGGAAAGACTGAGGGGAGGCTGGACTCCTTTAAGAGAAGCAGGTGTCTCAGCCCCCAGGTGGAGTCATTTCCTGCCCTGTGATAAAGTCCGCCTGGGTGTGCGCCTCTGTCATTACCGTGGGCCAGTGGGGCACCTCCAGAGCAGCATGGTAAGTGGCTATGGTCCCCTACCTTGTTATCACTGTCGCTTCGGTGTGCTAGCAAATTTTACCCATCATATTTGGCCCACTTCACTACCAAACCATCCTTAATAAAGTCTTAATAAAAAAGGAAGAGATTTTTAAGGAGGCCATTTGTTTCTTTCAATAACTGTGTTTGAGGCAGATTTGGAGAAGCTCTCATCCCATGCATCTGTAGTTTTGCAGCTTTTAGGAGAAGCTTGGTTGATTTGCAGTTGTTCACTCCTTTTTTCCTTAATTTTTTTTTAAAATTTTATTTGTATTTTGAAAGAGAGAGAGAGAGGCAGAATCTGAAGCAGGCTCCAGGCTTGGAGCTGTCAGCACAGAGCCTCACATGGGGCTTGAACCCATGAACTGTGAGATCATGACCTGAGCTGAAGTTGGACTGAGCCACCCAGGTGCCCCTGTTCACTGCTCTTAATTGAAGTGCTGAAGCAGGGAGCCCTCCTTCCTTTTGTTCCATGTTTGTTTTAGACCTGGCATGCTGGGTTTTCTGTAGAAATCAAATTGCTTCACTTTTAGGTAGGCTTGTAGAGTTTCTGGGGACTTCAGACCCAGGTCACCATTGCTAAGCTCATAAATGCGTGGCCGGGTAAAGTACACGGACATCTATCTCCTTGTCCTCTCTTGATTTCAGTTCTCAGGGGACAACAATGAACATAGTTACTTATAATTCCTGCCTGGGGATCATCTTTTAAGATCCACTGGCCTTTTAGTATCTTATGTGCCAGTCTCAGTAATTTTTAGTATGTTAGAATTTTGAATTCTTAAATGGAAGCAGCCTTTCATACTGCTTATTCATCTTCGATGTTCTTAGCCCCTTGGACTCTCTCTTCAACATTTTAAGGATGTTTTAAGTTGTTTTGTTCTTAGAAATGATGCCTTCCTACGTGGGGGCTCCCTGTGGTCCCAGAAACGTTCTGTGTCTCGACTGAATCACTTTCAATATTCTGGGTGTGATATTGTACGATATATGTAGTCTTGCAAGGTATTTCTGCTGGGGGAAATGGGTAAGGGGTACACGAGATCTTTATGGTTTCTTACAACCATGTATGAATCTACAACTTGTCTTTTTTTTTTTAATTTTTTTTTTAACATTTATTCATTTTTGAGAGACAGAGAGACAGAGCTTGAGTGGGGAAGGGGCAGAGAGAGGGAGACACAGAATCGGAAGCAGGCTCCAGGCTCTGAGCCATCAGCCCAGAGCCTGATGCAGGGCTCGAACTCACAGACTGTGAGATCATGGCCTGAGCTGAAGTCGGCCACTTAACTGACTGAGCCACCCAAGCGCCCCATCTTGTCTTTATCTCAAAATAAAAAGTGAATTAGAAAATAGTGCCTTCCTAGTAATTCAAATAGCCACGGTAGCAGCATTTATGAATGTGCGGTGACTTACCAGTATTGGTATTTGGTGGGCAGTTTACAGTCTTATTTTATAGTGTGACTAATATTTAGCAGATGCTCCGAAAGGAGGGAAAGGCTAAGAGAAGCAGAAGGTATAGATAGCCTTTTGTACTTTGGGACACAGTTATGTCTTGATTGGTCCTTCTTGGGCCAAGTATTCCTGGCGAGTCCCAAAAGGACATTATCATGCCTATGTCTGAATCACTTGGGTAACAGACCTTGCGAAGACACTGTTACCTAAATTTAGGGAGCTTTGATCTGATTACAGTAGCTGATGTGCAGAGATCGTTGGAAGCCCAGCAGGTACGGGAGGGATGAGGCCGTGCTTTAAGAGTCTTAGAAGCTGGTTTATGATGGAACATGTTGTTTGATTTTTATATGCCATACAGAGGTGGGAATATTGGTTGGTACTGAGTCAGGTGCTTTATTTATTTTTTTTAATGTTTATTTATTTTTGAGACAGACAGAGAGAGAGAGACACACACAGAGAGAGGGAGAAAGAGGGAGACACAGAATCTGAAGCAGGCTCCAGGCTCTGAGCTGTCAGCACAGAGCCGGACGCAGGGCTCAAACTCACGAACCATGAGATTGTGACCTGAGCCGAAGTCAGACGCTTCACTGACTGAGCCACCCAGGCACCCCTAGTGAGGTGCTTTCTAAATTGAGCTCACAGCCTTTGTCACGGGAGACCCGTAGCTGCACAGAGAAGGAACAAGGGGGAGGAGGTATTCAAGCGGTGAACTTGAATCCCTCATAAAGCAGAGAGGGCTGTGCCAGACCTTGTGAATCAAGGAGACAAAGTACACGGGCTTGATGCAGCGGGAACAGGAACAGAGTCCAAGTCTGACTGCAGGGCTGTGATCAGCCAGAGCTGCCTCCCTCCCTCCCTGGACTGAGTGGTCTTTTTGTCGTTGAGTCTCAACCTGTCCCATTCCTACTAGCCACCAAAACCCAACAACGTGCAAATCCCCAACTGCTGTCCTTGAGGTTTTCAGGATGTAACTTTTTCTTTCCTTCTCTCAGAGGAGCAAATATTCGTGTCTGTGTAAATTATCAAGAAAGTTAGGGGGCGCCTGGGTGGCGCAGTCGGTTAAGCGTCCGACTTCAGCCAGGTCACGATCTCGCAGTCTGTGAGTTCGAGCCCCGCGTCGGGCTCTGGGCTGATGGCTCAGAGCCTGGAGCCTGTTTCCGATTCTGTGTCTCCCTCTCTCTCAGCCCCTCGCCCGTTCATGCTCTGTCTCTCTCTGTCCCAAAAATAAATAAATGTTGAAAAAAAAAAAAAAGAAAGTTAGTTGGTGGCCTTTAAGAACAAGATGTGAATGGTGATTTAAAAGTAGGAGGGAGAGTAGAGGCCAATGAGGGTGGTAGAAAACAGTAGACTTTACACAAGAAAAGTAATCACTGTCCAGACACAACTGCTGTTAAGATTTAATGGTTTTTTTGCATTTTTAAAGATCTTTTTTGGGGCATCTGGGTGGCTCAGTCAGTAAAGCGTTCGACTCTTGATTTCGGCTTAGGTCATGATCTCACCGTTTGTGGGTTCGAGCCCCGTGTCTGGCTGTGTGCTGTCGGTGCAGATCCTGCTTGGGATTCTTCCTCTCTCTCTGCCCCTCCCCCACCTGTACTCTCTCTGTCTCTCAAAATAAATAAATTAAAAACTTAAAACAATATCTTTCTATGCTTACTTTCTAATGTATTTGATATCATACTTTGTATACAACTATACAACTTACATACCTTTTTACTTGATAATTTATCATAAGCATTTCCCATGTCAAAAATATTCAAGGGTTACTTAACCCTTTCTAAAATGCCCAACGATACATGAATGTAGACTGGTTCTTGATTTTCACTTTCTAAATAATGCTGTGAGTGCCAGTGTGCCTAAATCTTTGTATTTGAGACTCTTTTCTTAATAATCCACTTATGTATGTCATTTGCCTATTTACCTACTAGGTATCATAAGTGGGTTTTGTTTTTTTTTTTTGAAGATTTTATTTTGGGGATGCGTGCACCGGGGTGGCTCAGTTAGTTGAGCATCTGACTCGTGATTTTGGCTCAGGTCATGATTCCAGGGTCATTAGATCGAGCCCTACATTGGGCTGTGTGCTGGTCGTGGAGCCTGCTTGGGATTTTCTCTCTCTCCTCCTCTGACCCTCTCCCCCACTTGCGTGCATACTCTCTCTCAAATTAAAGAAAAAAAAAGAATTAAATACATACAAATAAAAATAAACTATTTTATGCAAACAAATGGTTAGCTCTCCAACATGTATTAATAGGTAAAAAAGAAACCCGATGTATAGTAACATGTATGTTATGCTTCTGAGTGTTTTTAAGTATGTATGTGTATATGTGGGAAATTTCCAGAAGTATAAACAAAAAAAGTACTTTTATGGAGTATACCTTATGCTAGGGTTTTGAGGTGTTTTTTAAAATTTTGTTGTAGTAAAATATATATAACATAAAACAAAACAAAATAAGATAAAATAACATAAAATAAAATAACATAAAATAAAATAACATAAAATAAAATATCATAAAATAAATAAAATAAAAAACTATTGAAGTCTAGGGAAAAAGGAGATTTTACTTTAAAGTAACCTCTACCCTCCACGTGAGGCTCAAACTCACAACCCCAAGATTGAGAGTCACGTGCTCTACTGACTGAGCCAGCCAGGCACCCCACAAGTGTTTTTTTTTTTTTTTAATTAATGTATATAAAATTGCCTTATCTATAGCCCTTAATGTGAAGGACTATATGTAAGTTAATTTTTACATACATCAACATTTTTGTTTGTTTATTACAGTATTGAGTCTAAACATTTCTGGGTTGTTAAATCCCTTACATGTAAGTTTCCTTGGTAAATTTTCCACTACTTTTATGCTTAGAACATCCTTCCTTATTCGGAGCACATCTGAATAGTAAACATAAAATCTCAAGATATGAAAAGGTAGCACTTCAAAGTGCACTGGGTCTTAATACATGTCAAGGTTATAAATTGATTTTTGAGGGGGCGGGGTTTATTCCTTTCCAGTAACTAGCAGCTATTTTTCTGGGTGACGCAGCTTGATTTTATACATATATGGTATTTAACACGTATATAGCCTTACCTCGTTCTTAGCCCCATTGCACAATAGGCGCTTAAATTACATTGTTGAAAGAAACCTTTTAGTGAAATTGGAGTCCTTGGTTTAATTGTCCCTAAAGCTTACCTGCAGCCTGGTTTTTGCTTTCCGTGAGACTCTTTTCATTAGCTTTATAATACATTTCTGTTGCTGGCTTCAGCTAGTTGGTTTCTCTCAATTGTGAGCAGAATTACTGAGGGACAGAGCGTGTGTTACCTAAGAAGGCCTGCTTCGTTCTAACTTACTATGGCTTATTTCAGAGGGAGTGCCTTTCCATTCACATTGGCCAAGCTGGCATCCAGATTGGGGATGCTTGCTGGGAACTCTACTGCCTGGAACATGGAATCCAGCCAGACGGCGCTGTTCTCGACAGTAAAAAGGATCAGGTGGAGAATGCTAAAATGGAGCATATGGGCGTGTCTTGCAATACCTTCTTTAGTGAGACCAGAGCCGGGAAGCACGTGCCCAGAGCCCTCTTCACGGACCTGGAGCCAACTGTTATAGGTAATGTGGGGCTGGCGTTCTAGTGTGCTTAACCAGGTCCACAACCACAGCAAACAAACCCAGTACGAGTGCCTGGGATCATCAGATTACACTGGATCTATCTCAACAGGATCACAGGGACCCTTTTTAAATTTAGAAGGTCACTCATGACCACGTAAGGTGGTCAGCATGAAACATACCCAGAGGGCATACTAGCTTAGCTCTCTTTTCCTATGTGATAAAACACATTCAAACCTTGTGAGTTTCTCCACACACATCTGTTGTGGCAGAAGATCAGATCTTTTCCTGGATTGGAAAGCCAGTTGCTAGAAGCTTCTGACAAAGAATCTGAAATTTGGCATGACCCGAACATGATTCCAAAGAGGCAAGGAGAAAAATAAATCTTCTAATTGTGGGGGAAATGAATACAACGTTATGATAATGGAAGACTTGAGTAAGCACTTGAAATGGGTCTACAGAAATGCTGGGGGGAGGAAGGAGTCTTACTGACTTGGAAAGGCTGGAGAGGAGGGTGGATTTGGGTTTGGTATTATGAATCCAATTATTTACTGCTGTGTAATAAACTGCCTCCAAAATTAGTGGTTTGAAACAATAATGATCACTGTTTTGTCCATGACTCTACAGTTTGGACAGGGCTCAGAGGGCAGTGCTCCTTTCTGCTCTACAGGGTGTCCTAAGGAGGCTCAAGTGGGAGCTGGAGGATCCACTTTGAAGAATTCTTTTTTTATTTATTTTTTTAATGTTTATTTATTTTTGAGAGAGAGAGAGAGAGAGACAGACAGACAGAGTGAGAGCAGGGGAGGGTCAGAGAGAGAGGGAGACACAGTATCCGAGGCAGGCTCCAGGCTCTGAGCTGTCAGCACAGAGCCCGACGCAGGGCTTGAACTCACAAACTGTGAGATCATGACCTGAGCCGAAGTCGGACGCTCAACCAACCGAGCCACCCAGGCACCCCTGGAGGATCCACTTTGGAAGTGTTTCACCCTCATGGCTGGCAAGTTGGTGCTGGCTTGTTGGCTAAGAGCTGGGTCAGGGCTGTGGGGGCCACGGGCCTCCCCGCGGGCTGCCGAGACTTCCTCACAGCACGGCAGCGGGGTTCCAAGAGCAAGCATCCCAGGAGCACAAGGCTGAAGTCCATGGCATTTTAATACTCTAGGCTTGGAAGGGTGTTGACCTGCTGTTATTTGCTGGGTCAAGGCCATTACAAACAGAGATCCACTGAGGAAGGGAGTATAAGACCTCACCTCTTGATGCGCCAAGAGCGAGGTTTGAGAAGCAAAAGTATTGAGAAATACTCTGGTGGCCATCCTTGGAAAATGCAGTCTGTACGTGCTGGATTAGAGTTCATTTCCTGATCAGAACAATGTCAGATCAGGTATCACACTGAAGGTTGATTGGTGCCCGTGGGAAGCAGAAGCTGGAAAGGGTTATCATGAGGGAAACATGAGAACCGCTGAAGCCAGGAATGCCTGCAGACAGATTCAGTATCTGCTAGACGTGAAAGAATTAAAAATAAGGAAATAGCGGTGGCTTCAAGAACAGGCGAAGCTAGTCTGAGGCTGAGAGAGGCAGTTATGTTGTATTTGGACTCTGAGTTATCCGTGCCCGAAGAGAATATCTGAATTTTTGTTTCTGACAAGTGGGACTTTGCAGCCATGAGCTTCATTTGCAGTCTGGTATCCCCAAAACCCGGACGGAGTGGAATATGTTCCCAGAGGACTGCGGAAATGTAACTAAAGAAGCAACGCGAGAGGCCACATCTCAGAATTATGAGTATTGTAGCAGGTATTTTAACTTGTGCCAATCCGAAGACGCTGGGCCAGTTGGAGGTTTAAGACCTGGGATCAGGAGCTGAGCAAGTCAGGGAAGAGCTAGGAGGCAGGAAGAAACCAGAAGAAATTCCCCAGTCCTCTGGAATATAGCATAAAGAGAGGGTCAGGAGCTGGCCCAAACAAAGAGGCGTATGCTCCAGCTTGGAGGAGAAGGTGCTGATTTTCCTTGTTCTCTTCAGCAACTAAGAGAGCCTCATACGTGTGAGGCACTGTCCTTGACATTGGAGGTGTATGTAGTCGTACTCTTCATGGAGCCCATATTCTAGTCGTGGGCAGTTCTATAAAAACCAAATAGTGTGCCTGATGGTGATCGGTGGATGGGGAAAAATAAGGCAGAGCCGTAGGGGTAGGGAATGTTGTCCAAGTGGTGGGAGGTGCTTTTTCTAAAAGAATGTCAAGGAAGGCCTTGAAGAGAGGGCGAGCTGAAGGAAGAGAGGGCGAGAGCCTTACCTCTCTGGAAGAGATCAGAAAAGACTTGATGGACAAAGTGATAGTCCATCTGAATCTTGAAGACGGGGTAAGAGGACTTTTAACAGTTCACAGATGAAAGAGAATGGAAAACACGAGCAAAGACACACTCAGATACCTGTGAATATTGTTTCTGCTTGAAAATGGAGAGGATGTTGATATAGTGGAGTCACAGAAACTTAAACTGGCATGGAGGCAGACTATGGAATTTCCTTGAATAATATGTGTGGTATGAATCTGATGGGAAATAAAAAGACTTAGAGCAAGAGAATGGCAAATTTAGAACTATACTTCAGTAATATTAATCACAGAGATGTATTCATTCCTGTGTTCAATATTTCTTTAGCACCTGCTCTGTGCCAAGTACTGATCTAGAAAGAGAGTAGATTAAGTTACAAGATTTTTGTGTTGGATGGACTGGAATGGAGAATACCAATTTGAGAAGGGTCTAAACAGTAGAGGATTGAGGCGCCTGGTGGCTCAATCAGTTAAGCATCTCACTCTCTCAATTGCAGCTCAGGTCATGATCTCATGGTTCATGGGTTCAAGCCCCGTGTCGGACTCTGTGCTGACAGCACAGAGCCTGCTTGGGATTCTTTCTTTCTGCCTCTCCCCTGCTTGTGCGTGCTTTCTCTCTCTCTCTCTCTCTCTCTCTCTCTCTCTCTCTCTCTCTCAAAATAAGTAAGTAAACTTTAAAAAAAAAGAAAAAAAGAAACAGGAATGGATCATTTGCCAATGGATGTTCTTGAGAGAATTCAGGGGTGTCTCCCAGATTTTGCTGTTTCAATAATGGGGTTGAGAAATGAGGTAGGAATTCCAGAAGGCGACCTAGTTTTGGGCATGAGGAATTTGAAGGCTCTGCAGGTTGGTCCCTTCCCCTTAGAAGATGGGGAACCAGAGGTGTTCAGTGAAAAGTTACCCGATAGAGTTAGTACTAAAAAGCTGTGAAAGTGGCTGATGTTCTCCAAAGCCAGCCTGAGTGGTTTTGAGTAAAGGAAAGGTAAGTTTAGGTTGTGTTTGTGGAGTAGAATTCTACTAAAGATATTCATAGGCAGAACAAGGGAGAGAGGGGAGGGAGGGACGGTTCAGAGTGGCTGAGGGGCCCCATGACTGAGGGTGGGTTGTTCTTCTCCTTTGGTGACAGGGAGGAAGGTGCTCATTGAGGAGTTCTGATTGGAATAATGGGGTGATGGTGTGTGAGACCTTGGAGATAGGAGTAGAGATTTAAGACACGTTTGGAGAGGAGGACAGAGGGTCAAGTGACGTGTGGGGAGTGTGCCAAAGGGTGAGTCTGAAGGGGCCGAGAACAAAGCTGGGGTGGATGGTGCCCGTGAGGTGGGGACCAGGCGAGGAGGGATTTGGGGCGGGCGGCAAGCCTCCGGCTCTGATCACCCGTCACAGGGCCAGGCTATGTGAGCAGACCCGTGAAAGTAACACGAAGGGAGGAGGAGTGGGAAAAGGAACTACCGGGGGCACAAGGTCGTGGTGAGAAGGAATTTAGCAAAGTTCAATGAACATCCATCCATCTAGGTAATGGGAGTAGACGGATGAATGAATATTGATCCCTTCCCTGCTGCCGTCCTAGTGAGTTCAGGCTGTTGTGACAAAATATCGTAGACTAGGGGTTAAACGGTGGAATTTATTTCTTGCTGTGGTGGAGGCTGGAAGTTCAAGACCAGGGTGGCAGCGTGGTCGGTCTCTGATGAGCGCTGTCTTCTGGCTTTGCAGATGGCCACCTTCTTGCCATGTCCTCACATAGCAGAGAGATCCGCTCTCTGTCCTCTGACAAGGGCACTAACCCCATTCACGAGGGCCCCACCCCCATGGCCCGGTGACCTCCCCACACCATCACACCGGGGGTGAGGGCTTCAACACCTATCAAGACAGACCTTGGGGAGACACGAACATTCAGTCCATAGCAGTACCATGTATCAGTGAGGAACTGCACGGATATTTTCCTATAATCCCTTTAGTATTCTGTCAGGAAACCTTGCTATCCTCAGTTAACAGATGAAGCCGCCCAGTCTTGGGCAGGTTCTGGAACCTGCCTTAGATCGTTGAGCTTTTGAGGGTAGAACTGGGTTTGACCCCAGATTTGCATACTAATAAGAGCCATTCTCTTTTTTTTTTTTTAATTTTTTAATTTTTATTTTTTTCAATATATGAAGTTTATTGTCAAATTGGTTTCCATACAACACCCAGTGCTCATCCCAGCAGGTGCCCTCCTCAATGCCCATCACCCACCCTCCCCTCCCTCCCACCCTCCATCAACCCTCAGTTTGTTCTCAGTTTTTAAGAGTCTCTTATGCTTTGAAGAGCCATTCTCTTTTAACAACAACAACAACGAAACAGCATAAGCTAGTGGAGAAGACAATGTAAATGGTGGTAGCAACACGAACACCTGTGTTAAGCCGAACCATATAAAGTTGCCAGCGGTTGATTATTTTTTATCTAAAAAAATGTCAGTGTTGTACGATGCCACCTAGTAACAACAGAAATGTCTGCAAGGTGCAGAGGTATCCCCAAGGAAGGGACGAGTAACTAGAGAGCCATCCGACGTCTTCTCCCGAGGGAGCAGCACTGACAGATTCACAGAGGCCTGGAGGAGCCTGCACGTGTCACAGGAGTTCCGTGTGGCAGGAACTTGGGGCCGAGTAGGGGGGCAATGGTACAGAAAGACCATCGGGCTGGGTCGTGGGCTAGGAGGTGTGGTTGGAGAAAGGCTTTGGCAACTTTAAGATTTTGGGGGAGACAGTTGTAAGGATTTCAGGTGGAGTGGGGCCGAACAGCTTTGGAAGTAAGGAAGCAAGGAATGTCAAATCATCCTTTTAAAAAACCACTTCATTGGGGCGCCTGGGTGGCGCAGTCGGTTAAGCGTCCGACTTCAGCCAGGTCACGATCTCGCGGTCCGTAGGTTCGAGCCCCGCGTCGGGCTCTGTGCTGACAGATCGGAGCCTGGAGCCTGTTTCCGATTCTGTGTCTCCCTCTCTCTCTGCCCCTCCCCCGTTCATGCTCTGTCTCTCTCCCAAAAATAAATAAATGTTGAAAAAAAAATTAAAAAAATAAAAATAAAAAATAAAAACCACTTCACTTCCTGAGGGTGCTGGTTAGGTAAAGACGCTGGGCTAGATCACTCGTGTCTCTGAGCAAAGTGGAAAAGGTGCCAGGAAGGGAGCAGACAGTTTGGGTGTGCTCACGAATGGCAGTGCTATAATCACTGATCTCTGGAAAAGTCGATTTTACTGAAAGAATTTATGGAACTACCTTCAGAATCTCAAGTGGACATTATCATGAAGAACCGGGCTTCCAGAATGCTATAAATTCCCTTCTTAGGCTGAATTCAGCCTTAGACTTTTAGGTGAAGAGCAGAGTCCACCCAGAATTATATGCCCACTTCTATCTTGTTTATAAGTGTATCTTTTAAAAACCTTAACTTTGGGTTTTTTGTTTGTTTATTTTTTTTTTTTGGTGTGCATATGTTAAAACTCATTTAAATAAATTTTGGTAAATTGAAGTATTTGGGGGTGTACAAAATTGTGGTTTAGAAATTCATGGTGATGTGCAGGGGAGCAAGGTGAGTTGAGAGAGCCATCTTGTTCTTAGACATTGGCTCATTTCCTCTTAGGCAGTGATCTTCTGAAATGAACTATAGGTATCTGGTGACAGGACCAATGTGGTATTTGCATAAATACATGTCCTGAGCTAATTGTATCATCATTTAAAAAAAATTTTTTTTAATGTTTTTATTTTTGAGAGAGAGAGAGAAGACAGAGCACGAGCAGGGCAGGGGCAGAGAGAGAGGGAGACACAGAATCGGAAGCAGGCTCCAGGCTTCGAGCTGTCAGCGCAGAGCCCGATGCCGGGCTCGAACCCGTCAACTGCGAGATCATGACCTGAGCTGAGGTCGGAAGCTCAACCGACTGAGCCCAGGCACCCCTGTATCATTATTACTTATAATGGTTTCCTGTGGGTTGCACGTTGTGCCCTGTGATCTCATTTAATCCTTGTAACAGTTCAATGGGGCAGGTCTTGTTATTATCCATGTTTGTGAGATGCGACAATGGAGGCTTAGGGATGGTAAGTGACTGCCCCGTAGCTGAATGGGGAAGGAGAACCTGAATGCAGGAACCGGATTCTTGGACACACGCCCTTGCTGCCGTGCAGTGTCCCGCTGTAACCAGGGCAGCGTCCCCAGAGCCTGCTTAGCCCTCCAACATAATTCTTCAGGAAGTGCGCTATGTGGATGGGTCTAAATTTGGGGAGGGGGACATGGACCTGGGACACATGTGTCTTGGCATTTCCTCATGCTGCCCAGGTTTCTAAAAGGCAACAAAAGTAGGCAGGAGTTGCGCTTGGTTGTACTGAAGATTGCCAGTATCGTAACCCGTTTCCCTGTTTTAGGCATTTATGTTAACTGCATTTGAGTTGTGTGAGTGTTTGAGTTGGCCACACCTTCCTTGTTAAAGCCTCTTTCCTTGCATCCTACTAATGATTTAGATTGGTACGCTTTTCCTTGCTTTGCTGGCACGCAGTTGGCCATTTGTGGATAGAGGTACTTGGCCTTGAAATGCCAGCGTGATCCCAGGGTGTGTGATGGGTGTGAATAGTGTCTCTTAAATATCTGTGTCCACCTAGAACCTCAGAATGTGACTTCATTTGGAAATAAGGTCTTTGCAGCTGTACTGAGTTAAGATGGGGTCACACTGGATGGGGGTCGGCCCCACATCCCACGGTCTGCGTCCTTATGGGAAGAAGAGGGGACACGGCAGGGGGAACGGCACGTGTGACAGAGGCAGGCACTGGGGTCATGCAGGTACACTCAGAGGAACCCCCCAAACTGGCAGAGGTCACCAGAAGCCAGGAGAGTGGCATGGAACAGCCTCTCCCTGTCACCTCCGGAAGGGACCAGCACTGCTAACACCCTGATGTGCGACTCCCTGAGCTGTGAGAGAACAGATTTCTCTCGTCCGAAGCCACCCAATTTGTTGTCATTTGTCACGGCAGCCCTAAGGAACTGATGAAGGGTGTGTGATAGGGAAACATACTTTCTGCTTATCTGGGAATAATGATACCCGTCCCTAGACTAAGGAAGGGTGATTCCGTGGTTTCAAGCCATTTGTCCACCACACGGGAGGACGGAGCAGTCGGGGTCCTGGGCCGTGCAAGAATTCGGAGCAGGGCGTGCTGACCTCGTCTCCCCCTGCCCATGGGAGCGCACTGACCTCGTCTCCCCCCTGCAGATGGGATCCAAGCCGGCCAGCAGCGCTCGCTCTTCCCCCCGGAGCAGCTCGTCAGCGGCAAGGAAGACGCGGCAAACAACTACGCCCGAGGCCGCTACTCTGTCGGCGTGGGCATCATCGACCTCGTGCTGGAGAGGATCCGAAAGCTGGCAAGTGGCTCCCCTCTCCCTAGACAGGTGCCCCGGTGCCTGGGCCCCACCTCCCAAGGGACCGGCATTTTCTAGCACAGGCCTCATGGCACCCAGCCTCTCTCCCCTTGGAGCCTCCTGCGGATGCGCAAAGTCGAGAAGCCACCGTATGTTGGCTCTGATTACGCTTTGTTCCGTAGGAAGGGCCGAAGAGACCTTTACCCTTGTTATATATAGCCCCATCTACTCTTTTTTTTTTTTTTTCTAGATTTATGGGGAAATGTTTTATTTTCCCCCACTGCTTTATTGAGGTCTAACTGACACGCAACATTGTGTAAATTTAAGGTGTACGTGTGATGATTTTATACACCTGTCCTGTAGAGCGATTGCGGGAATATGGTTAACGTGTGTGTGTGTGGTAGGAGCGTTTAAGATCTCTCTTAGCAACTTCCTTTTTTTATTTTAGTTTTTTTAATGCTTCTTTATTTTTGAGAGAGAGAGAGAGAGTGTGAGGGAGGGAGGGGCAGAGAGAGAGGGAGACACAGAATCTGAAGCAGGCTCCAGAGCCCAACGTGGGGCTTGAACCCGTGACCGCGGGAGATCATGACCTGAGCTGAAGTCGGTCGCTCAACTGACTGAGCCACCCAGGCGCCCCATTTCTTAGCAGCTTCCAAGCATACAATACAGTATTGTGGACTAGAGTCACCATGCTGCCCGCTAGATCCCCAGAACTCATTCACTTTCTAACTGAAAGTTTCTGCCCTGCAACCGTTGACTCTGGGTTGCCCCCACCCACAGCCCCTGGCAGACACTCTTCTACTTTCCCTTTTTATGAGTTTGATCCATGCATACAAATGGGATGATACAGTATCTGGCTTTCTATGTCTGACTTCCCTCACTTAGCGTAATGCCCTTAACATCCATCCATGCTGTACAAATGGCAGGAGGTCCTTCTTTTTAAGGATTAGCCCTCTTCCACTCTTGCTTCTGCCCAACTCGTGGCTTATCTTGTTATCACAGACTTCCAAAGCATCTGGACACTCGTCCTTTTCCAGTAGCATCCCACTATTTGTGAAGTTAACAAGAGGCACGTCCTACCTGGAGATGAGTTACCTACTTACGAACAGTCAGTTCTTCTTCGGGGATCTGGAGAATCCTTTGTCTAGGACCTGTTTTGGTGTTTGACATAATCCTTAAGTAATGCGATGCCTTTTACACCCACAGAGCAGACTGGGTATAGAGGTGATAAGTACTTCATCTACTGGTGGAGGGGGAGGGATCTGTTGATTCAGTATTTTGCCAGTCATTTTCTTGTCTTTGTTACTGATAAAGACCTTGCTTTAGATCACATGCAGATAAATCCGTGGAGGGCAGCTAACGACAGGTGGATGTTCAGGTTTTGCCTACAGTAAAATTCTAAAGCGCTTCCCCTACTCCACACGCTCGCATGTGTTACCGTGGCGTTGATCACGGTTGACCAGTCCTTTGTGAAGGCTTTGTTTGTTCGGGGGAGCTTGTAGTGTCCCCTCTCACTGCTTCTGGCTTCGTTGGGCCCATTCTCACGTCTCCTTTACTTCCCCAGGCGGAGCACTGCAGTGGGCTTCAGGGATTTTTGATTTTCCGGAGCTTTGGAGGAGGGACTGGATCGGGATTTACATCTCTCTTAATGGAGAGGCTCGCGGCAGAATATAGCAGGAAGACAAAGCTGGAGTTCTCGGTCTATCCGGCCCCCAGGATCTCCACTGCTGTCGTAGAACCTTACAACTGCATCCTCACCACCCACTCCACCCTGGAGCACTTGGACTGCACCTTCATGGTGGACAACGAGGCCGTCTATGACATCTGCCACCACAAACTCGGTGCCGAACGCCCCTCTTATCCCAACATTAATAGGCTGATAGGTCAGGCGGTCTCTTCCATTACTGCTTCCCTCCGGTTTGAAGGGCCCTTGAATGTGGACCTGACTGAATTGCAGACCAACCTCGTACCGTATCCGAGAATACATTTCCCCGTGACAGCCTTTGCCCCCATCGTCTCTGCCGACAGCGCCTACCACGAGGAGCTCTCCGTGTCCGACATCACCGCTGCTTGCTTTGACTTCTCCAATCAGCTGATCAAGTGCGACCCTCGGCTGGGGAAGTACATGGCCTGCTGCCTCCTCTACAGAGGGGACGTGGTCCCTAAAGATGTGAATGCAGCCATTGCAGCCACGAAGCTGAGGAACTCTGTGCAGTTCGTAGACTGGTGTCCAACCGGTTTCAAGGTGGGCATCAACAGCCAGCCACCCACGGTGACGCCAGGAGGGGACCTGGCCAAGGCCCGGCGGGCTGTGTGCATGTTGAGCAACACCACGGCGGTCGTGGAGGCCTGGGCCCGCCTGGACCACAAGTTCGACCTCATGTACGCCAAGAGGGCGTTTTTACACTGGTACGTCGGAGAAGGCATGGACGAAGGCGAGTTCTTAGAGGCCAGGAAAGACTTGGCAGCCCTGGAGAAGGATTACGAAGAAGTGGGGCAAAGTCCCTGAGGCAAATGTGGCCGGTGAGGATGAAGACTCCATCAAAGCCCGTGCTTTCTTTTCAGGACACTACGCCTCGCGGGTAGATGTCCCCATTAGAAGAAACTGGAAACCGAATCAAGCAAGACCCTGAGTTCCACACTAGATGAGATGGCTCGGTACCAACAATGAGCTCAGATTTCCTTGTCTGTAGTGCAGTTCAGCACGGCTCCCTTGAACCTTTCAGGTTTGGGGTCCTTCGAGCTACTGGATCACCTCTATGTTTCTTTCCTTCTTTTTTTTTTTTTCTCATAATGGAAACCTAGCTCTATTCTTGGATTTTGCAACAAAAGACCATGAACCCCTAAAGTCAGTGCTCTTGCTTTCCCTTTCCTGAGGTGTAAAACAGCACATATTAATTATTACTGTTTTTTCCCCCGTGCCTATATTTTGTACGTTGATTAAATAATGAATATTTTCAGTATCATTCTTTTCTTTCTTCCAAATGTGGGCCTTAATGTCTGAGTTTGCTGTTTATACAAACAAACCAGTAGCAAGAATATTCTTGGGTCTTTCAAATATTTTTTTTTTAACGTTGATTTATTTTTGAAGGAGAGAGAGACAGTGAGGAGGGAGGGGCAGAGAGTGGGGGGAGACACAGAATCCAAAGCAGCCTCCAGGTCTGAGCTGTCAGCACAGAGCCCGACACAGGGCTTGAACCCGTAAACCACGAGATCATGACCTGAGCCGAAGTCAAAGGCTTAACCCACTGAGCCACCCAGGCGCCCCGGGTCTTTCAAACATTTGCATCTGTGATCCTGTGGGTCAGAAGGTGAAAGTGAGCTCCCTCGGCTCTCCATCCTTGAAGAGATGTTCTCCAAGTGTGGCCAGCAGAGCCCTGCATCAGACCCAGTTGAGAGGTTTGGGGGAAAAAATGCATAATCTTGAGCTTCGCTGTGGACTTGCTGGATGAGAATCCCTGGGGACTGGAGAGGGCATGATGACCCAAGAGTTTGAAGTTAAACAAAAAACAAAAAACACGTAATGGAATTCATTTTTGGTACTAAATTATCCCACTTTCAAACCAGCTATAACTCAAAATGGAAAAAATAGCTATAAATGCAGTTAAACCATCAGCCACTTTTTTTTTTATAATCCAAGATATTTAGTCTGCCTAATTGTTGGAAGGTGAACTAGATACTGCAAAGTCTTCCTCTTGAGCTGATGGTAGTTTCCAGGTGCCTCCATCAGCTGTGGTGTTTACCTTACAGCCCTGGTCCTCCTGTGTCCTCTCTTGGCCTCAGCGTGGTCAGGGCTTTTGGTTCGGGCAGATACTCTGAGGGTAATAGATGCCAAAGCCTTGGCTGAAGGCGTAAAGGCGAGTGTCCTATTGAGAGGTTTGCCAAACTGCTGCATTACCATCTCCTTGCCTATGCCAAGACCCAGAATGGCCCCTCCACCTTTACTGGTTTCCTGGTAGATGCTTTTAGGTACTGACCTCACCGCCCTGGGATGTGGCCTTCAAGAGCTCCATTCGCACGATAGACCGTTTTGCCTGCTTTCCGTTCACACGTTGCCACCACGGAGGCCAGTGAGCACAATTTGGTGGAAATGATGTCTCCACACCTTAAGACATGCCTGTCTGTCAAGATACGGTTTTCCCCAGCCCAGCCATCGGGGAGTTTTTGCTCAGTCCTCATGTCTCTGAGCATTTGGCTGGATCCGCTTCGGACTCTACTTCCGAGGCCCCCTGCCAAGGGCTGAGTCTCCACTGATACTAAAACGACTTCGTACTAGAGTTCCCTTTGGACCCCGAGGCTTGTTAATCCTAAGATGTACCAACACTTCAGCATAGTAACAGGGAAAGGAATACGATTCTCATTCCTATATCTCTGACTTGCTGTGATCAAATATTTGGAGGAAAGTAAAAAAGAAAACTCTTTTCTACAAAGAAAGGACTGATTCGGTGTGGTCTGTGGTCACTTTCACCAAATCCAACATAGACCAACAGTGGGTTGTGTGGCTCTGTATTTAAGGGTGAAAGAAAGCCTTCAATACTTGAAGGATCCCTCTGCCAATATCCAAATTTACGGGGCTCCATTTTTCAACCAACCTATGTATCCAATATGCTCTCTTATTAAGTAGTAAATAAAGATATTTGATGACCTAAATATAATGGATAGTCCACATACCGGTGAGTTTTAGGATTAGGTCTCCTAAGATGTAGTCATCAAAATGCAAATACTAGTCTCTAAACTTTTTTTTTTTTTAATAAAGTTTATCACCAAATGGTACAGCGTAAGTCGTGGCATTGTTACAACTATGTGATTTTGAAATGTATACCTCCCCACATCTTAAAATCCCCGCCTTGAATACAGTTACTTCTCAAGGTCCTTGCCAGTCCCAAGATTTTGTGAGTCTAAGATTTGATTCACTTGTGATGCCACATGCCTCCATATGCCATACGTGATATTAGATTTACCAGGTACTTGTATTATTCATGTTTCCTCGCCATTCATTAAACATTCATTTTTTTCTTTCTTTTCGTGACACAACATTCAAACTTGACTCATTAGCATCATGTTTCCGCCACTTCCTGGACACTGAAAAAACCATAGAACATTTCCACTCAGTTACCATCCGCCTGTCTTTTGTGTATTGTTGCCTTATATTGTAGGGCCGTGTGTATTTTATTTTATTTATTATTTATTTATTTTTAATATGAAATTTATTGTCACATTGGTTTCCATACAACACCCAGTGCTCATCCCAACAGGTGCCCTCCTCCGTGCCCATCACCCACCCACTCTCCCCTCCCTCCCACCCCCCATCACTGCCGTATGTATTTTAAACCTTACAAGGCATGGACTATCATTGCTGCTGTTTTAAACTGGATGTCTGCTTAGATTTACCTTCCTAGTTACCATCTGGTACTGTTCATTTCTCCTTGTGTTACCAAACTTCCACCTAGGATCATTTTCCTTCTGGCAAAAGACCTGCCCTTGGAAATTCTTTCGATGTGGATCCCGGGTTGAGAGGGGATGATATTTACCTCTTCTTCCTCAAAGAGGGAGATCACCTGAAATCCTGACATGTGGTCTCGAGGCAAGGACTCTTATTCATCTGTGTATCTACAGTGCCAGGCACAGAGTAGGTACTCCCATACTTATTAAGTTGAGAAGTGCCAGGAGATGACCTTATTTCCTACTTTGCTGAAATCACATCCATCTGGTTCTTAACTTCTTCCATTCCTCTTCGTACACTTGAACTTGTTTTGAATCTGCACATACCCAGAGGAATAGCTCTCCATTGCAAGGACATCTGTCATTTTTGTACCTTCTCTTGACTCCTCCCTTCTAGAAGACCTCACTCCTTCAGTCCCCTTTGTATATTCGGTCTCTTTCTCCACTGATTTTGTTGTTGTTGTTCTTTTCCTTACTTGTATGTCCAGGTCTCTTCCTTCAAAACATCAATCCCTTTTTCTAGATTCTACTTCCCCCATAACATACTCTCACATCTTTCCGCTCTGCCAGGCTTCTCAAAGGAATATATACATATGATGCCTGCATGCCGTCTTCTCACTCCTCAGCAGTTGTAAGCTGTCTCCCCCACCTTTCTACTGACACCTTTATCTTGAAGATCACTGATTGTACCTCACTTATCAAACGTAGACCTTCTCAGCCTTCAGATTTCTTTACCCTAAGTGTTTTGGTTACTCCTTTTCCTTGAAACTTTTCCTTTGGCTCCTGGGGTTCTACTTGGTTCTCCTGCTACATCTGGCCTCTCTGTATCTCCTCTTCCACCTGGTCTCGCCCTGTTGGAGATGCCCTTGGCGTTCTTCTCTGGCCCTTGGTTATCTCATCCACAACCACATTAGCTCCATGAAAACCCTAAACATTCCTTCTCTCAAGGTTTGTGCTGAAACTTCTGACTGCTTGCTGGACCTGTCTTCTCAGATGTCTTATCTACACTTAAATTTAACTTCTTCCGAGAAAACGTTACCATTTTCCTCAAAAAGAAATCTGCTCCTCCCTTAGTGTTCTCTGTCTTGTGCATTGACGTCATCTTCCCAGGTTCTAAACAACACCGTCCTTTCTGACTATTTTCTTGCTCCCTACATAGCCTGAGTCCTCTCAATTCTATCATGTTCCCAGGATCCATTGCCTTCCCGCTCTTCCCAATGAAAACATCATGGCTCAGGCCATCACATCCTCTTCCCAGGGCCAGCACACTAGCGTCCAAAGGCTCTTCTGCCTTTCCCTTTGTCTTCCTCACCCATCCCACACACCACTCTGACGACATCCTAAAGCACAGCTGAGGTTATTTTGCCCCTTGGCTCAGAGCATTAGTGATCCCCGTTGTCTTAGGTATGAAGTCTAAATCCCTGCACATGGTGGGCGGGGCCTGTCCCCATGAGTCCCAACTTGTATTTCCAGTCCCAGCCAGACTGGAGCATTCCCTGCTTCCCAGCACGTGTTTTTCTCCTCTGCCTTTGCTCCTTCTCGCCGCTCTTTCTTACTTCTCTCTGTGACCGTGTGATATAACGCCTACTGCAAACCCAGTTCTTCTGTTCCTCAGAGCTTCTTGGGCGTCCATTTACTCCCACCCCAGGATTAGGGATAGGTGGGATATGCTGTGAAATCTCTCACTGTGTTGGAAATATTGTAGTAAATACTTATTAGTGAAATAGAGGTATTTTTGTGTGCGCATATCCTACATAGAGCTTTGAACTTGTATTAGACTTTTACTATTTAATGTACATGCGTTGTTTCTCTCTCCAGACACCAGAGGGCACTAGTGGCATGCTTAACTAACCCCTCAGTTCCTGTAATTTTTGGGGTGTTTTGGACATTTGTATGTGTGTGCATGTGTGCATATTCTCACACTCAGAAAAGACCATTCAGAGGTTTTCTTTTGCTTTTAAAAATTAGTGATCTACTAAAATGAAGATCTAAAACCTAATTGTTTCCTAAACTTTTAAGGTCAGCTTACAATTTCTAAGTTTAGCAAATGTAAATACTTACTTTTGAAGGGAATACACATAAATTTGTGGTTCCCTTTGCAATCTTAGATGGCTGCTCTTAAATATTTTAGATTGCATCGACAAATCTATTCCGTTTTCTTTTAAGGATTCTGTCCCACAAACTTTTGCAAGTACTCTAAGTAATTCTAAAAATCTAATTGGTGAAACTATAAATGTGCTGATTAGGTGCATGCAAGTGTTTCACACCTTATGAACTGGTGCGATTTCGATTTAAGATCACAAATGTAAATTATTCACTCGGTTCACATATTTTAAAATTGGAATTGTAAGCCCAAAAATGTTTCCCTTAGGCCACGTACCGTTAACTATCACAAAAACTGTACTTTAAATTCTAGGTATGCACAGATTTCTTGTAGCAAGAACGTTACTACGTTATTTGATTGACTCATTCACTAGTTATTTACTGGCCATCTACCATGTGCTACTTACCATTCTGATCACCAGGGATACAACATTGAACAAAACAAAAATAATCCCTTCCCTCAAGGCGTTTATATGGTAGTGAAGGTGGGGGGTGAAAGACAATAAACACGGCATTAAATTATTTTGGGTGTTAGAAGATGACAGGTACAACTGGGAAAAAATAAGCCATGGTAAGGGGCTCTCGAGAGGAGGGCGGTCACTTGAGGCCTCAGTGAGAAAGAGGCATTTGACAAAGACTTGGAGGAAGGGACGTGGAGAATGCAGATTATCTGGAGCAAAAGCGTTCTCCAGGAAAAGGAACCAGCAAAGAAGATTTAGAGGAGTGGCCGGTGGGGCAGGAGGGAGATGGAGTATGGCGTCCTGAAAGGCTGGAAAATGGTGTCTGAAGGCATTAGTGGTCCACTGGGTGAAATGATGCTTACAGGTCAAGAAGGAGGAGGGCTGTCCCTTGACCATTGAATTTAGCAACATGGAGGTCTTGGCTGACCTGGATGGCCAGTTTCAGTGGAATGGGAGGGATGGAAACCTGATAAATGTGGGTTTTATGGAGAATGAGAGACACTTATTCTGCCCAAAGACGATTTGCCATAAAAGGAGCAGAGTCATAGGCAACAGCCTGGCAGGGGTGGCAGGTCAAGGTTGATTTGGGGTTTGTTTCTGATGCAGGCAAAGTGAAGTGGGTTTGTGTGCCAATGTGAGTGGTGCGGTGGGGGAGGTAACGCGGATGATGTGGGGGAAAGAAAGGGAAGTTGTCGGATCAAGGAGGCAAAAGGGGACGGGAGCTTCATGCGTGACACAGGATTGTCCCTGACACGGGGGCACGGGTGGTGCATCCAACTTAGAGAAGAAGGCGGAGTGTGTGAATAGTGTCGCTCTGGGTGGGTGAATGTGGTGATGGGATTTGTGAAATTCTGCTTCAGAAGCATCTGATTTTCTTACTGACATGAAAAGCAAGGTCACCAGCTGAGGTTGGATACGGGGAGGAGATAGTTGAGGTTTGAGGAGAGAAGAAGACGAGTGGGAGCCTAAGGGAACGCGATGTCCTCACGACACAGCAGGAAGAGCTCGCCAGGATTGTAAAGTGACAGCACTGACCGTGTGTGCGCACGGGCGTGCGTGCGTGTGTGTGTGTGTGTGTGTGTGTGTGTGTGTGTGTGTGTTTGAAGCTGCGTTCAGCTTCGGGTGCAGCGGCAGAGTAGTGGAGTGTTCGAATTCACCAGGGTTTAATCAATAAGGCAAAGCAAAAGCAGAGCACGGGAATTGCAGGGGTCCACAAGGGAACCATGATTGGTCACAGCATTTACACTGGCAAAGGGTGAAGAGAAGTTTTGAGGATTGATGGATTATTGGTCTCGGTGTGGCCGAAAGATGGTTGGAGTTGGCATCCTGGAAAGAGCAAGCTGGGAAGATAGGAGGGGTGGTCGGACAGCTTGGGATTCAATGACTAAGTCGTTAAGGGGAGCAGAAGCGACGCCCAGGAAGCTGGATGGGTCCTCGAACGTGTGTTGAAATCGTGAAGGCGGGAGTGGTGTCAGGAGACTGATGAGCTAAAATGATCAGGAAATGAGGTGCACTGACCCAGGTGTTGGTGAATGGTAGCAACAGTGGAGGGCAGTGAGTGGGGTGATCATCTGATGACCGAAGGTCCAGGCGGGGAGCAATGGCTTAGGGAGGAAACAGGGAGAATTATTCCCTGGGACGAAACGTGTATCTTTAAGAAAACACTGTGTCATCCCATAGATTCGAGGTTTCCTTCCAAGATACTTTTTTTTGTCTTTTGCCTTCTCGGCTTACTGAGGCTTCTTAGTGACATCCACCAGGCTGTGGCAGGTTCTAACCAACGTGCTCAACCCTGGGGATAGTGGATGATGGGAACTTCAGTAGTTAAAGAACAAGGTGGGATCATTATTCGTACCCTTGAAACTAATATAATGACATCATGGGGTATGTCAATTATACCTCAGTACATTTTTTTTTTTAAAGAAGAAATTGTTCCATAGCCCATATGTAGATTAATGTCAGATTGAACTTCATCTATAATTCTTTCTTTTTTTTTTTAAGTTTATTTATTTATTTTGAGAGAGACAGAGCTAGCAAGAGCAGCGGAGGGGCAGAGAGAGAGGGAGAGAAAAGGAATCCCAAGCAGGCTGTGTACCATCAGCACAGAGCCCGATGCAGGCCTTGAACTCATGAACCGTGAGACCATGACCTGAGCCAAAATCAAGAGTCAGTTACTCAACCAACTGAGCTACCCACGTGGCCTCATCCATAATCCAATGGTAGCTAGTAGCTATACCATTGGACCAGATTTCATATTTCTTTGGCTCCTAATATATGTAACTCTCTTTTTAGCTTAATACTACGTACTTGTGAACTTGTACATCTGCCATTTCTTAGAATTATATAAAACACTGGATTCTGGGTAGCACTCAGCTTTCCCTGATTATTTTTGGTCACAGCTTCCAAAGTCATTCCACTGTTACAAAGCAGGCCCCTTTGCTGGCTGTTGGTGTTTGTTTTCAGATTTCTTGCGAGGTAAAACATTTAGAAGCCACATCATCCATTCGCTGGTCTTGTCTCCTTTGAGGAGTTTCACTTGACTTGAGCCTTCTTTTGTTTTATTATTTTTTTTAATAATTTTTTTTAATGTTTATTTTTGAGAGAGAGAGAGAGAGCACAAGCAGGGGAGGGGCAGAGAGAGAGGGAGACACAGAATCTGAAGCAGTCTCCAGGCTCTGAGCGGTCAGCACAGAGCCTGACGTGGGGTTTGAACTCACGAACCGCGAGATCATGACCTGAGCCGAAGTCGGACGCTTAACTGACTGAGCCACCCCCGCGTCTCAAGGCTTGTTTTATTTTCAAAAGAGAGTTTTGGAGTGCCTGGGTGGCTCAGTCAGTTAAGTGTCTGACTTCTGCTCAGGTCATGATCTCACGGTTCGTGAGTTCAAACCCCACGTTGGGCTCTGTGCTGACAGCTCAGAGCCTGGAGCCTGCTTCAGATTCTGTGTCTCCCTCTCTCTCTGCCCCTCCCCCACTCGTACTCTGTCTATCAAAAATAAATAAATAAATAAATAAATAAATAAATAAATAAATAAATAAATAAAGACTTTCAACTACTTTTTCAAGGGAGCTCAAACCAACATGAAGAATCTGGCGGAAATTGTGTTGAGAATTTTCACTGATGTGAACTCATCGTTATCACCCCGTAAAACTACTTCCAAATTTTTCCTGTGAACCTCGTACACCTTTGCATTCCCCACAACTTTTTCTAAATCTTTTCTGTGGTGTGATTTGCTTTCCTGATCATGAGGGATTGATACTAGTGATGCATGAGTCGTACTGATCCTTGACAAGGAAAGATCACCGATCCCTGTGGTGGTATCCATCCCACGGTCTCTCTGTGGATACAGCCAAAGCATTATTATAATTATGATCGTTATTTTCATTTAAATCCACTTCAGAGGAGGGGCCTTGGTGCTAACTCTTCTGATCGTTAGAAAGTCCGTTGACCTTCATAGGATAACTTACCGTCTTTATTTTCTGGTTTTTAAAAAATGTATTTCTACAAAGTTCTGTCAAAGGTGGCAGGTGGAGCGGTGGCCATCTGTGGGTGTGGCCGTTGGCTTTCTAGCGCGTGACCATGAACTCCGCTCTGGCCGGGGCTGCACTCAGGTCAGAGGCTCCGCCTCGGGAGCTCAGACAGAGAATGCTGGACACGCTCCTGCACAAACCCGCCCTTTCCCACTGTCGCTGGGGCGGGTTATGGCAAATTTCTAGTCAGTTAACTGCACTTATGCTCACATTTAACTCCTGGGGAAGGCTCAGAACGCACCTGCTGGGGACATAATAATCCCAAATCCGAGTGAATGCCTGTGCTGCTTCCCGGTGGCTTGCACGCCCGTGGGTCGCTGAGGTTCGCGCCAGCTTTGTGAGGCAGGGGCTTGGCTGGCGTCTTTATGCCCCTGGTGCGTGGGAAGGTTCAGCTCTGCATGCAGGGGCAAGTGGAGGCATCGTGGCCACTTCCCAGCCGGGGAAACTTGGGCAGGTGCCCTCGCTCCTCCAAGCCTCTGTCTTCCCTCCCCCCCAAAGGTAAATTTTAGCTTTACCAGCTGGTGGTATATTTACAAAAAGAGAAAAAGCACTCTGGTTTTTGCAAGGACCTGTGTCTTTACCACCCTCTTGATAGGAGCTTTTGTAATGCATCTACTATGATTTAAAAAAAAAAAAAACAAATCGGGTCCAGACAAGAGCCAGCAGTGACACTGAGCCTGCCTGCATTGTGATGCCAGCTCCAGCTTTTTTTTTTTTTTTTTAATTTTTAAATATTTACTTAGTTTGGGGAGAGAGAGTGGGGGGGAGGGGCAGAGAGAGAGAGGGAGACACAGAATCCAAAGCAGGTTCCAGGCTCCCAGCCGTCAGCACAGAGCCTGATGTGGGGCTTGGCTTGAACTCACAACCCGGGCGATCACGACCAGATCCGAAGTCAGACGCCCAACCCACTGAGCCACCCGGGCGCCCCACCCGCTCCAACTTTTACGTTCTAGTTTTAGGTTGTTCATGAAACTAAAAATGTGGCCCCCTGCTTGATTTTTTCATCAACCAAGTTCGTCCCGTTTCCTGTCCTTTTGTGTGAACAGAATATGCATTATCAGACCAAAAATAAATAAAGTGCAAATTTAAAAATCCTCAAAATGGAGAAAATAATATCTACCTTAAAATATACTTGTGAGAAATCGATGAGATCACGTTCATGAAGCAGGGTTCCCGGGGCATCGGCACGGGGAGTGGAAGGATTTGCTCGGGGCCACGTAGTGAGGAGACCCTAGACTCCCGTGTGGGTATTCTGAGTCTCAGGCTACGATTCTTTCTGCTCTGCCATGGGGCTTTTCCAGGATGGAAAGAGTCAGCTGGACTCTTACTGCGGGTCTGATAAACACCTGCTAACGGCCTAGCGGCCCCATGCCCAGCCATGGAGGTGTTTGGGGTGTCATGAAAGCTCTCTCCCCAGCAACCCCGTGCCCATTCTAGAGCAGATGCCAGGTGGTGCCTCTTGGGTAGGAGCAGACCCCGGAGACGGCTCTAGCTTGAGCCACGGCTGGCAGGGTCCTGCCGGCTTGGCCTTTCCAAGCCCTTCCCTACCCCCTCCTAGGACCACCAAAAACCGCTCTGTCCCCGGAGAGATGGGGAATGGACTCATCAGCTACCTCCCTCATTCACCTCCCCTTTTGCACGCTCAGAGGTGTGAAGGCCGCTGGCTGAAGGAAGAGGAACTCAAGCCAGCCCAGGGTTGCAGAAGCCATTGGTTTTAATGGGGGAGAGAGGGAAGGGAAGGGGCCCTAAGTCAGGACAGTGAGCGGTGCGACGCCTCTCCTGGCTGGGCTGGTGTGCGGGGCGTGGAGGAGGAGCGTGGAGAGTGGGACCTCAGGACCTTTGTCTCCCGTCACGGGGAAGGAGGAAGGAGAGTTCAAATGTAGGGAGAGGGGTTACGGGCCTCCCGTCTGTGCAGGGTGGCAATGCCGTTCTTCTGTGTCTGTGTGCAGGGGAGGAGGGAGCTGGCTGGGGGTGGAGGAGGAGCAGAGGGGGCGAGCAGTGAAGCAGCGTGGAGAGCTGGACCCATCCCTCAATATACGGAGCAGCTGGCCCGACCTCCGCCCCTGCCCTTAACCGTGCGCTTCCTCCCGCCAGCCTCTGCTCCTACTTCTTCCGGCCAATCTGTGCCATCAGGTGCGCGTTGGCAGCCGCCTTGGCCTGCAAGTTCTTGGCCTTGGCGATGTTGAAGAGGATGTTCATGATGTTGGTGGGGACGTCGAGGGACAGAGTGAACTTGGTGCGCCGATCACTCTTGGCCTTGTCCTGGGACGGCCTTCCCCTAGGCTGCGCCGGGGACAGGTGTTTGTACCGGCCACTTCCGGCCCCGCCACCACCCCCGGAGCTGGGGAAGGTCCTCTTCTTCTTGTCCTCGTCCTCCTGCACCCGCTCCTCGTTCTCTCCTGAGGATAGGTCTTGGCTGGGCAGGTAGAGGAAGCTTCTCTTGCTCAGCAGCGGTGCGTCCCCCAGCGGGCTCTGCTTGGCCTCCGGCAGGGCTGTGTTGATACAGCTGACCAAGGACTTGGCTTTGTAGAACTTCTGGGGGAGGCCTGGCCTGGGGGCCCCCGGGAGCAGCAGCAGCAGCAGCAGGAAGTGGGCTGGCTTCAGCATCTCTCCCTGGAGTAGAAAACAGGGACGTGGGGCAGGGGTGTGAGAAGGGCTTGAAGCTCTGAAGGGCAGAGGTGAACATTCACTAGGGCTTGGTTACTAGTCACCAGTGGTTCTCGGAGTGTGGTCTCCAGACCAGCATCATCACTGGGATATTCGTTAGAAATGCAAACGATTCTCAAGTCTTGCCCCAGAACTACTAGATCAGAAAGTCTGGCGCCAGCCCCGTGGGTTGGAATAAACCCTTCAGGTGATCTCTGATGGCTCAGAGTACGATCTCACGGGTCGTGAGTTCGAGCCCCACGTCGGGCTCGGTGCTGACAGCATGGACCCCGCTCAGGATTCTCTCTCTCCCTCTCTCTCTCTGCCCCTCACCCCCTCAAAAATAAATAAATAAACACTTAAAATTTTAAAAAGAAAGGAAACAAAAAAAAAAACCCCTATATTTAGTGTATGGAGCAGGTGTGGCAATGGAAGTGTCCAGCTCAGGGGCCCTCCTGTAACCCGGACTGTTCTGGTCTGAAGCCATCATGGTGGTTGGGCCCCTGAGCAACAGTGCTGGGCGAGAACTTAAGCTGCTTTCTCCGGCAACGGAGAAGGGCTCACGCGGGGCCGTTCCCGCCCTCTGCCCAGCCTCTTGTGCAACAATAGCTCACAGCGTGTCGGAAGGCGATCAGAATTTGGGTTGTGTGTGGTCACCGTGCCTTAGGAACATGGTGAAGTGGGTAGAATTTACCTCCTGTGTCCTAGAACCAAGCCCAGCCCACACCCCGGCCCCCGTGGCCTCGCCTGGCCGCACTCTCTCCAGCTCTGAAGTAAGGACAGGAGGTTCCTTTACTCTACCGTCACCTTCATGCGTGAGAAAGAGACGCGAGGTCAAGGGGTGGGGTTTCATCTACTCACCCCCAGAGGAAGGGCTTCTGGCCATCCTACACACCCGATGTGCTGATACCCATACGTACTCCCGTATGTACTGCTGGACCATCCCAGGAAGCGCAAAGAGTAAAAGGCTGCCCTCTTCACTTTGGTTGCTTGACCTGAACTTGGAGTTTCTTTTCTTTTTTGTTAAATGTTTATTTATTTATTTTTGGGAGACAGAGAGAGAGAGGCAGACAGAGAATCCCAAGGAGGCTCCACACTGTCAGTGCAGAGCCCAACGTGGGGCTGAAACTCACCAACCATGCGATCGTGACCTGAGCCACAATCAAGAGTCAGATGCTGGGGTGCCTGGGTGGCGCAGTCGGTTAAGCGTCCGACTTCAGCCAGGTCACGATCTCGCGGTCCGGGAGTTCGAGCCCCGCGTCGGGCTCTGGGCTGATGGCTCGGAGCCTGGAGCCTGTTTCCGATTCTGTGTCTCCCTCTCTCTCTGCCCCTCCCCTGTTCATGCTCTGTCTCTCTCTGTCCCAAAAATAAATAAACGTTGAAAAAAAAAAAAAAAAAGAGATGCTTAAGCGACTGAGCCATCCACGTGCCCCTGGAGTTTATTTTCTGTCTAAGACATCCTTGGCTCCCATAAAAGGAAGCAAGAAAGATGTGGTTAACTATGGAACTTTGGGGGGACTGCTGTCATTAAGGTAGTTTTTAGTAAGTAAGAAAAGTTGGATAAATAAATCAACACGGGGGTCCTTCTGGGCATCGAGAAGTGCTAGGCTAGCATACGATCATTCCGTTTTCTGTGGTTACAGGCAGAGGTGAGAGGGGCTGGCAGTCCCATGCTGAGTTCTAGCCTCAACTCTGCAAATCATTGTCACCATGACCTTGAGCAGGTCATTTCCCAGAAAATGAGTGGGAATGAATGAACGCACTCCCACTTCCCGACTTCTTTACTCTGTGAATGGACGAGGCTAGAACAGACCCTTAAATACCTGAGCCTTGTTCTGTCTCTAAAGGAGAATCTTGTAAGCCCTCGCTCTCTCACTTACCCTAGACACACACACACTGACCTGGCAAGTTTTCTCTAGAAGCCTGCTGTTTTCTCACACACTCCACATTGCACCTACTGCCTTCTTCTTCTTCTTCCCCCCCCCTTCTTAAGAGACCAGGTTGCTTTATTTGTTTGTTCATTTCTTTTTAAATCATAAAAATTTTGAGTTTATCAAAACAGTTATGAAAAAAACAAACAAACCGTGATCCTTTATAAAATCCCAGTGCATGAACTAACTACATCTGGGCATGTACGTGGCAGTGTGCAGTGAAGTCAACACAGACTTGGGAGTTAGAGAGACACAGGTTCCAATCCACCTCGTCCTGGTTTGCCTGAGGACCGTGGGCAGATTGTTGAACCCCGGTGCATTTCAATTTCCTCATCTGATACATGGCGATAGCAATGATTGCCTCATAAAGCTTATGTGGAAGATTAAATTGAGGCAGATTAGCTCTTGCTGTAGCCAGATACTTAGTAGAGGAGACTGTTTACACATAAATAATCTCCGGGTCCTAATAGGATAAGATTCAGTTCACGCACGACCATTTCAGAAGTGATATCCATATCTATATATTTCTATCTCTATCTGTCTACACCTACATCCACACATGCCAGCTGATTTGAGCCAGTAATTTGATCCTGCAGACCGCTGTCTTTATTGTGGTGTATTTCTGGCTTTTAGTTTTTGGTTGTTATACCACTCTCTCCATCCTAGCCCCGCGGCCTCCTCTTGCCTTGAACGCAATCTAGGCGCCATCGGTAGGTTTGGGATGAGGCATCTCTAACACCCTCGTAGAGGACACTGATGCTGCGGGTCCCTGGACCACGTGGTGAGAACCAGCTTTCTTGGTGTCCTGATCCTCCCGGGCGCTCCTTAGAATTGCACGCCAAACGCCCGGAGAACTTTTTCCGGGGGGTGTAATGTGTTCGATAACCAGACTTTCGGCTTTGTTGTCTACTGAGGGTCCAGTTCGTTCTTCTGGGTAAACATCGTACGGAATCGTGGCGTTAGCCGCCCTGCACCTTGCAGGCGCCTTAAGGCTTTGGAGCAGTTTCTAAGGGCTTGTAAGACCTACAGGATTTAAAGACTCAAAAGCCAGTTCACAGAGAAAGGGGTGACGCTGGAAGGGAAGCTATAGCGAGAGCTTTGTTTGGGGTCGGCAGGAGAGAAGCTCTCCACAGGGAAGAGCCCTCCTTCGCTCCCCAGTAACGTCTGATTCCTTAGCAAGTCTCCCCTCTTAACGCTCCCCAGAATCCTTTGCCACCGCCCCTGGTGACACAACACACAGGTTCGAGATCTCCCTGCCGCCTGCTGTGAAAACAGCACTACCCCTGGAGTTAGATTCTAGGGGGCAAAGCTCTACCTCTGTGTTTTTCTGGATCATTCTGTCGGGATCTAGCAGTACTTTTCTAGGTGCTTCTCAGAGATGTCGCAGAGTCACGCCTGGGGACGTGAGGCAGTGAGGGACCTGTGAGAGCAGAGCACCCCCAGGGGGAAGGGACCCCAGGGCGACCAAGACCGGAGCTGAAGCCAGAGGCAAACGCACCGGTGGCCCCGTGCTGACCCCTCCTCCAGCCCCCTCCTCCAGCCCCTTTCTGCAGCCCCCTTCTCCAGACTCTTCTCCAGCTGTGAGGAAGGCAGAAGGACTCCCTGTCCCACCGCATCCATCTGCAAACCCTGACAAGGAGTTGAATTTAAGAAACATTTTCTAAAACGGTGGCTGTGGCATCTAGGGGAACTTGATGTGTTCCAGCAGGTGTTATGGTAATGAGCGCTTCTCCTCTGGGAGAAGAGGTCTCCTAGGGGAGACCCTTACGAGTGTGGGTCACACCGATTCCCACAGACGTCCAAGCAATCCGCCCTTAGAGGGGCTGTGAGGGCTTCTACTCGGGGCAGCCAGGAGAAGAGCAGTTGCAGATAGCATGTCCCTGACAGTACTCTCATTCATCTTGTTTAATCCGTTCTCAGAACTGTGCAGGGGCCGGCCCCCCGCGGCCCCCTCCCCCCCCCCCCCCCCCGGTGTACGCTCGATTGCTGTGTTTGAGGAGAAAGTCACAAGCAGCATTTCTCAGAGAACTTGGACATTAACTGGGGACATCAAACACCCGTCCTCATGTTTCCTCCCCCTCACAGGTGGCACCAAGTCATTACAGACTAATCGGTCCCCTTCCTCTAGTGTCCCGGCTTGGCAAGGCAGAAAGGACTCCAGGCTTTGAAGGCAAGGGACCCGGGTTCAAAATCACCCTCATGCTCCCACTTGCCCGGGGTGACTCACTTAGCCTCTCGGTCTCCACATCCTCCACGTCTCCAGGCAGGAGACGTCGCCTGCCTGGCAGGTGTGCAGAGAGGAAGCAGGACGCACAGCAGCCCCTGCTCCCGCAGCCCGTGGGGAGTTACAGCCCCCAGTTGCTATTCCCAACCATCTCCCCACTTGGAAACACGATTTTCTTGCTCACGGCTGAACCCTGTTCAGAAAAATACACTTGCAAGAACCCGTTCTGCCTCCAATCTGTTACCTTTGCCAAGCAGGTCTCTCTGGGCCAAAAAGGGAGGGCAGATTTCTCCTCACCTAAAGCGCAGACGGTGCTGTTGAGCACGGGGCTGCCTGGGGCTGGTGCCCAGGGACACCTGCAGCCTTGGTCTCTCGCCCCCGTCCAGTGCCCGGCACCTCCTGCCTCGTGTAGGGCCAGCAGGCTCACTCGTCCCTCATGGACACATCCCCAGCCGAAATCTTACCTGTGAGTGGCCTTCCCTCCGCAGTGGAAATGCTCAGTGAGGGGGGGGGGCAGCCGCTTCAGGACCAGGAGATCTGCCCCAGAAACATCCCCCCTGAACTTCTGTCCCGGCTGGGGTCACTGCTCTTTCTTTCCTTGTATTGTTCCCAAGGGGGCCGTGATCGTCCCTCTCTATGGAAACCACTCCACTCCCTCGTGCATATATATAAAAGTGACAGATCACGGGGTGGGTTGTAATTCCAGACGTGGTGTCTACACTGGGATGCGATTTCTTTTAAAATACGACCGAACCAGCTGTCCGCGTCATGGAGATGACAGGCACTCTGTATCCTTGACCCCTCCCACACACCTTCCACCGGTCCTCCCCCTTCCCACTTCCCCTCCTGCCCTAGCAACGTGCTCATTGATAAAAAGAAGGAAAAAAAAATACTCTGTTAAATTGAGAACAGCTCCTTTGAAGAGTTTTATCAGGGATCTTAGTTCTTCCTGATTTCAGCCTTCCTTGCATCCTTGTCAGGCTGCCCTTCCTTTTGGAAATCCGGACGCAGGACCGGCTCTGAAAGCAGACAAACTGACTTGAAGTTCATCTTTTCACTTGTAGTTCTGGTGGGTTCTGAGACGCACTGTTATCTCTGGTGACTCACAGACCTTTCTAAGTTTGTGTCCATCAAAGGGCACATCGGGAGACGGGCACAGTGTACCTAGAGCTTCTGAGGGGAAATCATTTGAATTTTACCCATTTTTTTTTTTCATCTGTTCATCCAACACTTTTGAGCATCTGCTATCCTAGCAGTTATTGGCAGGAGCCTGAGGAACTGGAAGAAGTCGAGAACCCTGTTCTTACAGGCACCACAGTAGAGACAGATATGTAAAAACAGTCTAATCTCAGCATCGCCAATACCATAGTACTGAAGGGAGCATGCCTGTGCTGGAGACTCGACACAGGTAACTCACACAAGGAGAGGAGGACAGAGGTTCCGACAGGAAGGAGGTTTGGGAGGGAGAGAGCCTGCGAAGAGAAGGATTGAGGACATGGGAGGCAGGCAGGCAGGTGCTGAGTCAGGAGGCTGGCTTCACCCTGGGAGGTAAGGAACACCCAGGCGAGAGGTTTTCGACTTCATTCCAAATGTATCAGCAAAGATATGGGGACCTGTAGGCAGGTAACCTCCTTGTTTCACAGGTAAGGACACCGAGGACAGAGTCACGGTGAGCATCTGAGTCTCATGTGGGCTGAACCATTTGGAAGGGCCATGCAAGACCCAGGCTGTGTCCGGACCTCTGGATAAGACCACACCTTCCCCTCCTAGACGGGCATTCCCGCCTCCTGAAGTTCCTCTAGATGAAAGGTAAGTGGACTTCTGGAACTATCCAAACGTTTTAATGCTCACGGGTATTTTGTGGCACAAAAGGAAAGCCCTTGTGGGGAAGAAAGCCAAACCCTCCACAGCCTCAGCCTTGGTTGTAGACACGTAGAATTGGACCTCACTCGGTTCCTGCTTCTGGAGCTGCCTGGCTGGGCTTCTCCTGAGATCAGCAGCGACGTGAAACTAGAGATCTGAATCCAACTCATTCATTCACTTGTCTGTTCGTTCATATATTCGTCTTCGGGAGAGATCTTATTTCTCCCCATTTCAGATAATTAGGCAGTAATGGAATTTGTGTAGGCTGAGGGGTAGACAGTTAGAAGCCTGAGTTTAACCCCCCTTTCTGCCCTTCCAAGCTCTGGGATACCAGAGAAGCAGTCTTGTGAAGAAGATACCAAACACTGCTACCCCGAGAGCCGTGGGGATTCTCAGCCTTGGCACTATTGACATTTTGAGCCACATGATGTTGTGGGGGCCGTCCTGAGCCTTGTAAGATGTTTGCAGTATCCCTCTACCTTTGAGACTTCAGAGCATACCCTCCCTTGCCCAGCTGTGACAACCAAAACTGTCCCCAGCTATGTCCCCCAGGGGCAAAATGACCCCCATCTGAGAACCACGGCCAAGAATATGGGATTTAGAAGGAGATGCAATGAACATTGGCTGCTGCTTCTTCATATTCTTCTTCTTCTTCTCCTCCTCCTCCTCCTCCTCCTCCTCCTCCTCCTCCTCCTCCTTTTTTCTGCCCATCTGCTCTCTCCTCTCAACTTCTTGCAAAATCTCTCCACCTGAGACCAAAGCCACAGAAGCCCGTGGAGCCTCTTGGTGTCAGCGGCTAGTGGCCGTCCTTGAGCGCACCATCCCCTCTCCAAACAGACGTGGGCCTATAGGTTCCCCCTGGCCCATCTGGGTTGGCTTTGGGGTTGGCTGATTGCTCCTGTGAACTCTCAGCCTGGGACTAAGAGTGTCCCACGTGGGGTCCACGTAGCCCTGAGCGGTGGCTGAGCCTGTTGTCCTGAAGATGCTTTTCTTAGAGCAGTCTATTTGCTTTACAACTGCAACAATGCTTCTGACTGCATCTGCTGGAGGCTTGGAGAGAGGCTTGGACAGAAAAAAAAGCCAACTGGTGAGCAAAAGCCCCCAGGGTGTCCTTTCTAGCAAACAGTGGTTTCCCTTCGGTCCCTCTGCTAGAGGCCACGCGTGGCTCTGTGCTACGCTTGAGCTTTTCTCTGGCCTTGGTGAGCTATTAGTATCTCCCATGAATTCAGCAACAGAATGTTGTTTAGGGGTATAAATCCTCTAGCATGTGGAGGCCTGAGTGGAAAGAAAATGCTGATCGGTTTCATATTCGAATAGAAATGCCTTATACTGGGGCACCTGGGTGGCTCCGTCAGGTGTCCGACTTCGGCTCAGGTCATGATCTCAATGGTTCATGAGTACGAGCCCCGCGTCGGGCTCTGTGCTGATAGCTCAGAGCCTGGAGCCTGCTTCGGATTCTGTGTCCCGCTCTCTCTCTGCCCCACCCCGGCTTGTGATCTGTCTCTCACTGTCATTCAGAAATGAATAAACCTTAAAAAAATTTAAAAAAAAAAGCAAGAAATGCCTTATATTTATAAAGCTCATTTCTCCAAAGTGCTCAGAGCGGTTACATAGGATAGCATAGTTTCTCAATGTCTGTGCTAGGCAGTAAAAGAAAAAGGACAGGAAGAGGAATTAGGGAATTTCCAGAATACTTGATTTACAGGGGAGAGGTTTTACCTTGGCATCAGGAAAGAGCGTTTTCCCTTCTGCCTTGGCTGCCTGCGTGGCTGTTTCATAGGGACTGTCACATTCTCTGCTCTTTTGTTTCCCGTTTTATGAAAGGTGGTTAGCGTGCCTTCGCCATTTTCTTAATAAGGTTGACGACAAGATAGCGTTCCTAAGAACTTGATGACGTTTTACAGGATCGCAGAATATTATTGTCAGCCTGACTTTCCAAATCTCCCCTTATTTTTCCTGATTCTCAGTTTTCCTCGACTCCTCAGTGTCTGGCAGGTGTGGGTTAATCTCCCATTGTGTTTGTGAGTTTGTCAATTTCTTCTTGTACGTCTGTCCCTTTTGGAGTGTTGGGTACATACAAGCGGTCCCTTTCATCATTTTACTGTCAACCAGTTCATGCCAAAGAATGCCTCTTGTCTTGAAGCCTGTTCTGCTTGGGATCAACATAGCTACTCCAGTTTTCTGTTGGATAACATTTGCTTGGTGCATGTTTTCCGGACTTTTCTTTGTCAACATTTTTATTTTTATTTTTTTGTAAATGGTACATATCTAAATTTTAAAATCTAACCTCATAACCTCTGTACTAACAAGGTCTTTAATACACTTACACTAATAGTGATTACGGGTATATTTGGATTTTTTTCTGCTGTCTTACTTCGGGCTTTCTGTTTGCCCTGGGTTTCCCCCCTTTTATCCTATTCATTTCTGTTTTTCCTTATCTGTGTTCTGCTCAATTAATTCTTCATTTTCATTTTTCCCTCTATTAGTTTATAATGTAAGCATTCAAAGCCACAATGTT
This sequence comes from Herpailurus yagouaroundi, assembly GCF_014898765.1. Classification (NCBI taxonomy): domain Eukaryota; kingdom Metazoa; phylum Chordata; class Mammalia; order Carnivora; family Felidae; genus Herpailurus; species Herpailurus yagouaroundi. The sequence goes on from NW_024412434.1 coordinate 29,816,265, forward strand.
TCCTCAAATCACTGCTTTCCCTACATCCCACAAAAAACGAACAGCCCACTTTTAATCTGGTGAAATCATTCTATCTGTTGAGGAGGGGAGACCCTTGCTTTGACCCATGTTTCTTGCAACACACAGGACTGATTTAATTGCGGATGGTTAGTATTTCTGCAATAATGGCTGACTGATCACACGGTGGTCATTTCCAGTCTTTTCTGATGGAGGTTCTGCAGCACCTCCTCCGAGCATCTATCACAAATCATTTTCATTTTGTATCCATCTTGAAACCAGAAGCAGTGGAAACAGGTGGGGAAAGTTCTGGCTCGTCTCCGTATCCAAGCACTGTGGTGATTTGTCAGACGTTTTATGGTCCTCTCTACCGGACTTTTGGTAGCTGGTTGATTCATAGAGCAAAGCTCCTGGGGGCCACAGGCAAGATGCAGGTGCCTCTGTCAAGGCCACGTGGAACAAAGAATCAAAAGCTTTCTGTTTCCCCGAGGAAGGATAGGACACGTGCCTTCTTGGATAGTCTTGTGTACCTGTTCCACTGCTATCTTCCCAAACTCAGTGGTCTGTGGTCTGTTTACTTGGTCGATGAGGTAATCAATACCACCAGATCCACTTAGAAGATATAAGTTTTCTGTCATGACAAGGGAAATGAGACCTCTTCCAAACTTGCACACAAAGCAATCGAGTGGGCAGCGTGCTCCCAGAGAGGGGTCCAGGTCTGTGCGCCCCCCATCTCCGTGGAAGCACAGTCCATAGTGAGGGTGGCCCAGCACCCACCCTTCCTCCAAGTGCGGTAGATGCACCTTTGCCATTTCTTTGCCTAGATTTGGAACCTCTGTCTACGTGCCTGCAGGTTAAGCAGGTACAATGCCCCATCAGTTAGCTAATCAATGAATGAGGAATAAAACCAGCATATTCCCATCTGCTGTAGATTCGAATCCATTTCCCTTGGCAAGCCCAGGCCTTGGAGCTGGCTGTGGTTAACACCAAGCTCTTCGCTGATGGTAACTCCTGCTTGAATGGAGCTGCCTTAATGTGTTTTCTCTGTGAGGCACATCACCGCATTCTTGCTCTTAGGGACATGAGACAGCACTTCACATCTACACTTGGGGGCCATTTTAGACAGCAGAATCACCAACAAAAAGCCCGGAAATGCTAAAACGCAGCAGTAAATGTGAAAAGGGCACTCCTTGGCCGTATGGGAACTGAATGCAGAAGGCACAGTGTCGCCTTGCTCAACCTTAGATGGGAACGTGTGTGTTGGGTGACTAATTTTTCACCGCTCTGTACAAGCACGTACCTGAATGATCCCGCGTTAATTTTGGAGTGTTTTATATTCTTAATTTTTTTAATGTTTATTTATTATTGAGAGACAGAGAGAGACAGAGCGTGAGCAGGGGAGGAACAGAGAGAGAGGGAGACACAGAATCCAAAGCAGGCTCCAGGCTCCAAGCTGTCAGCACAGAGCCCAATGCGGGGCTTGAACTCACAAACCATGAGATCATGACCTGAGCCAAAGTCGGACACCCAACCGACCAAGCCACCCAGGCACCCCTGGAGTGTTTTATATTCTTTTATGAGCTGGTCAGTCAGATGCAACTGTATGAGCAGGCACAGGAAAGATTCAGGGAAATGAAGTTTATTATACCCGAAGGTCCTGCAGGCATGAGGCAAGGCCACCATGCGGGGCCACTTGGGGAAGCAGCAGGGTGGTCAGGAGACAGAAGACAGGAGCAAGGGGAGCACTTAGCCACAGACTTTTCTGGGGTTTCTGCAGGAAAAGAAAGACAGAGCAGAGCAAACAGGTTAGGACAGGCTCATGTGAACAATTCAGCAGGCTCTGCGCTGTAGGGCTGTCCCTGAATGCCCGGCTCTTGGCCCTGGGATGACAAAAGGAGAAGAACATTGCCTCCTGGGTCGCACAGGCCACATACAGGGGTCTGGCTCAGGACTGGGCAGTTTGCAGACCACAGGTCTGCAAATATATATATATATATATATATATATATATATATATTATGTGTGTGTGTATATATATATGTGTGTACACACACATATATATACACACACACACATAATATACATACACACACACATACACACACACACATATATGTACACACACACATAATGTACATACACACACACACACACACATATATACACACACACATACACACATATATATTCTTTTTTATTTTTTTTATTTTTTATTTTTATTTTATTTTTATTTTTTTAGAGAGAGACTATGAGCAGGTGAGAGGGGCAGAGAGAGAGGGAGAGAGAGAATCCCAAGCAGACTCCACACTCAGTGCAGAGCCCAACACGGGGCTTGATCCCATGACCCTGGGACCATGACCTGAGCCAAAATCAAGAGTTGGTTGCTCAACCAACTGAGCTACCCAGGCACCCCTACTCTTTTATATATATTATATACATTATAATATATATAATACAATAAGCAAACTGCACTATATCTGTGAATAACAAGGATCCACAGCATGTGGTGAATGAACGAATGAAAACCAGAAGCCAAAAGCATGACTCAAACTTTTTCTTTGGTAACAAGTTCCCTTTACTTTTTTGCCTCTCTTCTGGTGTAACAGAAAGAATATAAGAAATATAAGAACTTTTGACTTGGGGCGCCTGGGTGGCGCAGTCGGTTAAGCGTCCGACTTCAGCCAGGTCACGATCTCGCACTCCGTGAGTTCAAGCCCCGCGTCAGGCTCTGGGCTGATGGCTCAGAGCCTGGAGCCTGTTTCCGATTCTGTGTCTCCCTCTCTCTCTGCCCCTCCCCCGTTCATGCTTTGTCTCTCTCTGTCCCAAAATAAATAAAAAACGTTGAAAAATAAATAAATAAATAAATAAATAAATAAATAAATAAATAAATAAATAGAACTTTTGACTTGGGCAAGATGGCAGACTGCAAGAACCCAAAACTTTCAACTAGGACCAAAGAGAAATTCTGGATAAAAATACATCATTTAAGGTGTACCTGGGTGGCTCAGTTGGTTAAGTGTCTGACTCTTGATTTCAGCTCAGGTCATGATCCTGGAGTCGTGGGATCCAGCCCCATGTCAGGCTCTGCACGGAGTGTGGAGTCTGCTTGAGATTCTGTCTCTCTCCCTTTGCCCCTTTCCCCACTTGCATTCTCTCTCTCTCTCTCTCTCTCTCTCTCTCTCTCTCAAAAATAAAATTTAAAAAATGCATTTGTGAACTCATAAGGAAGAAGGGGAGTAGGGGAGGGTCCTCCGGCACCAGAACACAAGGGAACTAAAAATCAAAGTTACAAACACAGAAACTGATGCCATGTTTGCCCCAGGGGAAGATTGCTGGCCATAGGAGTCAGGGACATTGATTTTCACATCTACATGGGATCAGGGGAGAGCGTCTTGGACCTTTGCAGGGTTAGTTGTTAGAACTGAGACCACTTCCCCCCATCCTCTGGCAAAAAGCTCTCTGTGGGAGCCAAAGATAAATCAGTGTGGAAATGAAAAGAACTTTAAAATGTCTCAAGTATAAAATTGGCTCCTTGTGAGAACTGAATGGCTTGGTGAAATTAAGATATTTGGTTATAATGGTAGAATTCTCCCCCTGGGATTTGAAACATTGTGCTAAATAGTCAACACCTCTGACGGTGTATAATGAGAGTTTCTTAGCATAATCTTTCTGAGAAAACTTGTCCCAGCTCTCTAGCTCTGTACTGTCCCGTATGGGAGCCGCTAGCCATGTGTGGCTATGGAGCTCTTGAAATGTGATTAATCTCCATCGAGGTGGCTCTGAGTATAACACAGACTTAGTACAGAAAGGTATCAAGGTCTCCTTAATAATTTTTTATATACTTCTGTGTCGAAATGATAATAGTTCGATGTATTGGGTTAAGTAAAGTATATGATTCAAATTAATTTCACTTAGTTCTTAGTTCTTTTTCCCTTTAAAAATTTGGTTACTGATCATACCCACCATGTTGGGTTCAGTGATAATTACATGAGATAATGCATGTTAACACCTAGCTCAGCACCTAGCCTAAGAAAGGTGCTTATAAGATGTAAATTTCCTCCATTTCTTCTCGGCAACTGAAATAAAAAGCCTATTAACTGAAGTCAATAATGTCACCATGCATGAGGGGACAAATCTCTTCATACTCTTGTCAGCTTTGAATATTAATGTTATAAAGATGTTTTTCTTGTTTGTTTTAATGTGCTTTTCTTCATATTAATGAGGCTGAACCTTTTCCCAACACTGCTGGTGGTAGTGTAAACATTTTCTGAAATGATTTTATCAAGAACCTTTGAGAAGTTTATTTACACTTTTATCCAATAATTTCTTTTCTCCAAATAGTTTTCCAAAATAATAGAAATAAGGAGTGAGATGCATGTTGAAGAATCTGGGGTATGCCCAAGAATCTTCACTTTTAAAGATCCTGTTGAAATGGTTAAGTGTTAGTTAAAGTGGAATGTTGTGTCTCCCAGCCAGCGAATGAGAGGCAGGAGACATGGGAGTGGCCTGGGCACCAGCACCTGCCCCGGGGGGGGGGGGGGGCAGGGGGTGCTCGGTGCTCCCGTGAGCTGAGGCTGGCTTTCTGGTGCTCCCCTTCTCCTCCATACCCACTCTGCCTCCCACCATCACCTACTCTTAACCTAGTGACAGTTTTGCAAGGGAGACCCTTACTGGGACTATTTGCTATTCTCTCAAACACTCGTTTCATGCCAGGAATCCCCTCTGCCCTCTTTTATGCTTGGGTCTTTGGAAATCAAAGCCAAGAAGACTTCTCACGAATCTGCTCGTCCCATCCCTCCCCTGAGTAACTGACAATGGGCCAGTCCAACCAACTGAATAGGAGACAGAGAAAGAATAATATGCTGTTGTGGGGGGGGAAATATGTTTAATATGCCAAAGTATTATCCCAGTTCACATATTACCTAGATGTGTGGGAGCAAGACCTTTGCTCAGTAAACTCTCCCTCACTACCTTAGAAACCCCATTTGGCTGTATGTTATTCTATCTGTTTATTTTTTATCTTCTCATACGTGGCTTTCAATAATGTGTGGTACATTAATTAAATGATTCAGAAAAGTAATTAATACACAATTATACGTATATTAGTAGTTATGTTTAAATATTGTTTTACTGGTAGTAGTCCATGCTTCTTAAAATGAAGGTAACTTGGTCCCTTAAATCAGTCTTATCCTGTTGCTTCTCTGAGTCCAACAAGACAGCAGAAGCCAACTCTTCTGGGAGTTCAAATGTATGTTGGTAGGAATTATCTGTTGTGAAAGAAAGAAAGAAAGAAAGAAAGAAAGAAAGAAAGAAAGAAAGAGGAAAGGGAAGGAAGGAAGGAAGGAAGGAAGGAGGAAAAGGAAGGGAAGGGAAAGGAAGGGAAGGGAAGGGAGGAAGGAAGGAAGGAAGGAAGGGGAAAGGAAAGGGAAAGGAAGGAAGGAAGAAACAAAGAGGGAAGGGAAGAAAGAAAGAAAGAGGAAAGGGAAGGGAAGGAAGGAAGAAGGAAAGAAGGAAAGAAGGAAAGGAAAAGGAAGGGAAGGAAGGAAGGAAGAGGAAAGGGAAGGGAAGAAAGAAAGAAAGAAAGAAAGAAGGAGGAAAGGAAGGAAGGAAGGAAGAAAAGAAAGAGAAAGAAAGGAAAGAAAGAAGGAGAAAGAAAAGGGAAGGGAATGAAAGAAAGAAAAAGAAAGAAAGGAAAAGGAAGGGAAGGAAGGAAGGAAGAAGGAAAGAAGGAAGAGGAAAGGGAAGGGAAGAAAGAAAGAAAGAAGGAGGAAAGGGAAGGGAAGGAAGGAATAAAAGAAAGAAAGAAAAAGAAAGAAAGAAAGAGAAAGAAAGAAAAGGGAAGGGAAAGAAAGAAAGAAAGAAAGAAAGAAAGAAAGAAAGAAAGAAAGAAAGATCTCATTTGGCTACAGAGTAATGAACCACCTTCCTGTAGCTGTGGTAAAGAATGTATACTGTACTCCACATGACAAATATTGATTGTTTGGACAGTAGAGTGGAAATAATATGGAGAAAATTCTGTCATAGAGGGAAGATCTTTTAATAGAACCTCTTCACACCCATCCTCTAAGAAAAACTTGGGGTGGCCCTAGTGGAGCAGGACTCACAACTGTGTGCTTTACCACAAATTGAAAACCGAAATCAGGGGCACCTTCCTGGGTGGCTCAGTTGGTTAAGCGTCCAACTTCGGCTCAGGTCATGATCTCGCAGTCCGTGGGTTCAAACCCCACATCGGGCTCTGTGCTGACAGCTCAGAGCCTGGAGCCTGCTTCAGATTCTGTGTCTCCCTCTCTCTTTGCCCCTCCCCTGCTCATGCTCTGTCTCTCTCTCTCTTAAAAATGAATAAATATTAAAAAAAATTATTTTAAAGAAAACTGAAATCTAAGGATTACAAACCTGTTTCTACAATGAGTGAAGAAACAAAATAGAGCACCATTTCTATCTGAAAGATGGTCCCCGAATTGCACTACCAATATAAAAATGGTTGCTTGCAAAGGCACTCCCACACATCCCCAATGGGGAGGGTATTTTTCCTTGTCAAGTTGTACAATTACAAATGCTTCAAAATCTTGTGCCCACATTAAGAGAAGAAAGCTTGAGGTCACAAGATAATGACAACTACAAAACTCATTTGATTTGAGAATACTACTGACGACACGTATCTGTTGAGAACATCACCGGTTTTCTGTGTTTTCTATTTAAAATGATGATGATAAACTGGAATTTGAATGAGGAGGCTGAGTAAGATGACGAAAGACCTGAAAATGTAACGCAAGAGCCAAATAAATGGGGGAAATTTCATCTGAAGAAGCAAAGAAAGAGGAGAGAAATGTTAACTCCTATAGAAGAGCTTCGTATGGAGGAGGGAGTTTTTTTTTTTAATGTGATTCCAGCTGATAGAGCTAGGTTTTGTGAATAAGAATTATTAAGGGACAGAATTTTCTTAGTCTTGAAGCTATTAGACACCCCCCCTACACACACACACACACAGGTTTCCTGCAAGTGGAAGGGAACACTGATGAAGGATGGAGTTCATCGGCCAGAGAGTGAGGGACGGACACAGAGGTGGAGTTTCAGATTGTTTCCCCTGCTTTAGCCGGAAGGTCCATTTTCGTCTTGTATACTGGGGTTCTGCACAGAATTTTGTTTAAAACGAAGCTCATCTGATTATAAGAAATAGAAGGAAATAAACCCATCCCAAGCCAAGCAACCCTTTCACGCCGCGAGTCGGAAAGTGCCCCCGCTAGACAGGATGGGATCAATGGAAGCAGAAACGTGCTGCTAAAGCTTGACGGTACCGTTAGTGGCGGTTCTGGTGGTGATGCTGGTGTGTATGTGTGCACTTCTGTGTGTGTTTGCATAACTCTTAGGGAAGATCACACTGGAAATCCGTGGCAGAGTGAGGAAACCATGCAAGCCATTTGATTCCTAGGTCTACTTCCTGGCGCGTGTTTTAATCTGTTCAATCTGTGAAATCTAGAACAAGGTTGAATTAGCAAAATTATATATATAATATACATAGCAAAAATTAACATATACATATATGTAGCAAACATTTATGTGTATATAGTTTCTCTATATAAATTATATATTTAATATTAATAAGTTATCATTCATATTTATAATAAAATGAAATATTATAAATATAGATTAAATATATATATATATATAAGTGAAGCTGAACATTTGAGTATTCACACACATCCACACCCACAATTGCAGTCAATCACATGTACCTGAACAGATATTCTGTTCTTTAGGTATTTTAAGTGCTTTTGTTCCTGTGAACTTTTCTCAAATCATAGTCTACTGGGCCTCAGGAACCTCATAGTCTAGTTCAATCACTCAGATAGGGTCACACACGGGCCATCGTGAGGGCTCGGGCCTCCTGACACGAATATTTTCCAGGGTCATCTCTGTAGCAAAGCCGGATGATGCTGCATTTCCAGCCACGAGGACAGAACAGAACTTTGCCTTGAGAGTGAGTGATGGTTTTAGACGGGGAGCCTATAATTGAAGATCATATTATGGAAATTAAATAAAAATGAGAGATTATTAGATATTTACTCAAGAAGACAAGTGTAGGGAGTCAGATCACATTGATGTCGCATTTTGTCTCTGGGATCAAGGATGCAGACTGAGTTTTGTTTCATGAGGTCTAAGGCTAGGTTAGAAGGCGGTAATGCCGTGAATAGTTTGCTTCCGATAACATGAAATCCAACAACTCGTTTTATTCGGACATCCCCCCAGAACAGGTTTATTGGACGCCTACTAAGCATGCGGGGCACAGGACTAAGCACAATAGGGCTTAGTACTAAGTGCTCCAGGAGTCTGCTGCTCAAAGCACGGGCCATGGACCGGCAGCCTCAGCATCCCTGGGAGCTTGCTAGAGCGATGCAGGAGCTCAGCTCCCACCCCAGACCTAGTAAACCACAACCTGCATTTTAACAAGAGTCTCGGGTAAGAGGAGCCGCTATGGGGAAGCGCCTGCAAGTGGCCTCATTGTCGGAATATTTTCATAGAGGAGTTGGAGGGACCAGGTGATCGAATGGGAGGTGAGCCTCCCAAGAAGATTTTAAATGACCAGCTTGTTCTTTGTAGAACACAGCTTGCCTTTGCCCCAGTGACAGCTGAGGGGATTAACAGCACTTTGGTCCGATTAGATCGGTAGCTGTGGGAAGGACATCTGTGCTATTGGGGGGCGGGGGGGGGGGCGGGGCGGGGGGAGGGCTGGAAGTGGAAGAGCAAAGAAGGAGAGCTTTTCAGTAGTTCATGTAAGACATCCCCGGAAGTAGCTCCTTGGGTCTTGGGGGCAGTGTGACTGACACTGAGGGTCCCTCGTTCTTCAGACAAGGGTGTGAGCGACTGGATTTGTAGTCTGAGAAAACAGGTTACGTGGATTTGAGGCCATAGCATAGATATTATTTTATATTCTGCCTTTCCCCCCTCCTGATCACCTTTTCAAACACTTAAAAGTCTGCTTCCCTTTGTACTCATTTCCCACTCTTTGTTTCGGGGATAACAACATTCCTCTTTTTTTTATTATTAAAAATTTTTTAATGTGTATTTATTGTTGAGAGAGAGGCAGAGTGTGAGCTGGGGAGGGGCGGGGCGAGGGGGAGGGAGTCAAAGAATCCGAAGCAAGCTCTAGGCTCCGAGCTCTCAGCACAGAGCTGGACACAGGGCTCAAACTCACGAACCACAAGATCATGACCTGAGCTGAAATCGGACGCATAACCGACTGAGTCACCCGGGCGCCCTGGTAATGACATTCCTATTCCCATTTCACACTCTGTGTGTCAGGCGGATGGCTCCCCGAACGTCACAGCATCCCCCCGGCTCCTCCATGGGAGAGGGAGGTTTGAACAGTCATCTTGGCGAGCAGCAGGCGCTCGCTCAGGAGCCGTGTTTGCAGGGGAGATGGCTGATGCCATCGCGGAAATCTGGGCTGAGCCTGGGCACCTGCTAATGACAACATCACTTCTCTCCCAAGCCTTTCTGCCCCAGCTCAGAAGTGAAAATGAGATTTCCCCAAACAGTAACTCATTGCGCATTCCCAACTGCTCATCTGTTTTCAAACGCCCAAACTCGTTACTGAAGAGATGGCCGGTGTGCCCGTGCTCTGCCACAAGGTGAATGCCACTACCCCCTGTGTAAAATAAGGGGTTGCCGGAATGACTCCCTATGCACTCTTTCTTTAACCTGAGCCTTTTATTTTGAAATTTTTCTAACCTCCAGGCAAGTAGAAATAACAGCATCCTGAACACCTGTGTACAATTTGCCTAAATTAACCCACGGTTAACATTGGGATTGTGTGTGTATAGAATCCAAGCCATACATCTTGTAAAATGCCCCACATTCGGGATTTGTGTTTCCTCATGTTTAGATTTCGGTTAAACACTGTTAACAAGAATGCCACCTCGATGACGCTGTGCATTTCCTACTGCATCACGTCAGGAAGCGTGTGATAGCGCTTGGTTAATGTGGTTTTGCCAGCGCTTTCCACTGTAAGGCACCTTTCCCCCTTCCTAGTCAATAAGTAATCCTTGTTGATACTTTCAGAACATGTGAATATCTTGTTTCCCAGTAACCTTTCACCCATTGGTTTTAGCATTTACTGACAACATTTGATTGACTAAATCATAACATAGAGGAGTGCAAACAGTGACTTTCTGAATTCCGTCCACATTTATTTGCTGGCATTTATTGGTAGAGAAGAACTTCCCACCCTCACCTTTCCTCTTCCTCTCCCTTCCTCCCTCCCTCTCTCTCTCTCTCTCTCTTTTCTTAATATCATCACAGACTTAAAGATTCTTTTTAAATCCCAGGCATTATTATCCATTATTATAATTTTTTATTCTCAAATTATTCAATGTGTGTCTAATAGTGGCCCTTCAGACTAGCTCCTGGGTCCTTTGACATGTCCCTACTAGTTTGTTTGTTTGTTTCTTTCTTTCTTCATCCTTACTTTCTGGTAAGATGTATTATAGGTTTACCTTATAATTTCACTATCAAAGGGCTAGGATCAAACATTGCCCTAAGAAACCCTAGTACTTTTTAGTGGGGAATGGTGTTTAGAAGTGGTCTTTAGTGGAGAACTCCACATGTGCTCCTTGCTAGGGTATCATTGTTTTTAGGCCCTTTCTATAGCACGAACCAGGAAATAGACTTTAAGGAATAACAAGTCCTTCCCAAGTGGATCTATAGATTCAATGCAATCCCAATAAAAATCCCAGCAAGGATTTTCTTTGAAAAGGCAAAAGGTCTAGAGTAGTTGAAACTTGAAGAAAAGAACAGAGTTTAAGGACTTAGGTTACTAGGTTCAAGACATACTATAAAGCTATAATACCGGATGGTAAGAATCAATAAATAGATCAGTGGCACGTATAAAGAGTTTAGAAATAAACCCTCACATATACGGCAATTGATTTTTGACAAACACACAAAGTTAGTTCAATGGGAAAGCAAATCACCTCAACAGATGGTCTAGGGCAGCTGGATAAATGGAGAAAGATGAACTTCAACTCTTACCTCCCATCAGACACAAAAGCCAATTTTATTTGGATCATAAACTTAAACACCAAAGCTTACAGTATGAAGCTTCTATAAATAAACATGGAACACCATCTTTATGAAGTTACATTGGGCAAGGACTTCTCAAACCAAAAAGCATAAACCACAATAGAAAAATTGATAAATTGAAAAAAAAAATCTTCTGCTTATCAAAGACATGGTTAGAAAATGAAAAGGTAGGGGCGCCTGGGTGGCGCAGTCGGTTAAGCGTCCGACTTCAGCCAGGTCACGATCTCGCGGTCCGTGAGTTCGAGCCCCGCGTCAGGCTCTGGGCTGATGGCTCAGAGCCTGGAGCCTGTTTCCGATTCTGTGTCTCCCTCTCTCTCTGCCCCTCCCCCGTTCATGCTCTGTCTCTCTCTGTCCCCAAAAAAATAAACATTGAAAAAAAAAAAAAAGAAAATGAAAAGGTAAACCATAGACTGAAAAAAAAATTCACAAAATATATATTTGATGAAGGAAATATATCCAGAATATATAAACAATGCCTATAACTCTATAGGAAAGACAAAACCCAATAAAAATTGGTAAAAGACTTCGACAGACATTTCACAAAATAAGACGTAAAAGTGGTAATGTGCACATGGCCAAGTTGTCATCAGTATCAATCATCAGAAAAATGCAAATTAAAACCAAATTGACAGACTTCCACTTTCTGCTTAGGAAAAAGAGATCTAATCTGGCAAAAAGCAGGTAACTGTGTCATAGTCTATTTGGGCTGCTATAACAGCATACCACAGACTGGGCTGCTTATAAACAACAAACATCTATTTCTCACAGTTCCAGAGTCTGGAAAGTTCAAGATCAAGGTGCCAATATGGTCACACTCCTGTGAGAGCCCCTTTTCTGGTCCATAGCTGATATCTTCATCCTCAGTTGGTAGAAAGAGTGAGGGAGCTCACTGGGGTCTCTTTTATCAGGACATTAATCCCATACATGAGGGCCCCATGACTTAAACACCTCCCAAAGGCCCCACTTACTAGTGCCTAACAATGGGAGTTAGCATTTCAACATGAATTGGGGGGGGTGGTGGGGCGGGCATGAAAATTCAGGCCGTAGTCACCTCCAAGGAGAGATGATTATAGACTCTTCCTCAAACCTCCGTGGGTGGTCATGAGAAAGAGCAGGCAGAGTGAGATATGGAGAAAGCCTATCTAATGGTGTAGACTTGGAGAAGCCACTGTAGGAAAAACACAAATCCTTTGGTCTGTTGCGCCCACAGAACAAAAGCTCTGTGCTGATAGGAAAGGGCAGGAATGTGTGCTGGGCCCAGATCCTTGGAAGCCCTCCTAAGAGAGGCAGGGTCATTGAGCAAACCCCGTCCCTGAGGCCCATATAAGACCAGAGCTGAACCAGAGCAACAGAGAACCCTTCTCTGTGCCTCTCACTACCAAGCTAGCAAGGAACAAGCAACAGGTCCACCGCTGGGGAGGGTCACAGATGTGGAGAGGGGCCTTCTGCAAGGTACAAATGCAGAGGGAAGAAGTGCAGCTTAGGGTGGAGCACATATTGGAAAACCCTCTGACAAACTAGCCTTGCTATGCGAGGCAGTGATGCAAGTGCAGGGTCAGTGCCTGTGAGTAACTGCCGCCATAAATTTTGTACCTCGCGTGGCTCACCCTGGTCCCAGTCCTGTATGGAACATACCTCCCAACTCACTCCATAAATCCTACAAGAAAAGACAACCACAGACTAATATCCCTCAGGAACGTGGATGCAAGAATCTTCAAATACTAGCATAGCAAATCAAATCTGAATATATATATATATATATATAATATATATATATATATATCTGAACATATATATCTGAACATATATATGTGTGTGTATATATATATACACACACTACATCATGTATATATATATGTATATGTGTATATATATATATATATATATATATACATGTATATATATATACACTACATCATGACCAAGTAGAATTCACCCTAAGAATGCAAGATGTTCAACATTTGAGAATTGATCAATTTAATTTATCGTATCAACAGACTAAAGAAGAAAAACCATCGAATCATCTCAATAGATGCAGAAAAAGCCTTTGATAAAATTAAGCATTTCTTCATAATAAAAAAAACTTAGCAAACTAGTTATAGAAGGGAACTTCTTCAACCTAATAAATGCCATCTACATTAACATTATATTTCATAGTGAAAAACTGAATGCTTTCCTTTGAGATGATGAACAAAGTAAGGATGTCTGCTGTCACTCTTCTTATTCAACATTGTATTAGAAGTCTTAAGCAGTGCCATAGTTCAAGAAAAGAAACAAAAACATACAGATTACAAAGGAAGAAATAAAACAATATTCACAAATGACATGATTTCTATACTAAAAATTCCAAAGACTCTATATGAAAACCAGTAAATGAGTTTAGTAAAATTGCAAGATACAAGGCCAACATACAAAATCAATTATATTTCTATATATTAGCAATGAACAATTAGAAATCAAAATTAAAAGTACCATTTACAATAGCAACAAAATTTTTTAAAAAACTACTTAGACATAAAACTAATTATGTGTGAAATATGTTTGCTGATTACTATAAAACATTAATCAAAGAACTCAAGGAATGTCTAAATAAATGTAGATGTATATCATGTTCATGGATTGGAAGACTGCATTATAGTAAAGATACAGATTTTTCCCATACTGACCTATAGAATCAACAACATTCCTACTAAAATCCTAGCAGGAATTTTTTAAAAAAGAGGTTTGATGAGCCATTTTTAATGTATATGGAATGTTAAGAAGTTAGAATTGCCAAACCAAATTTGAAAATGAAGAACAAAATTGGAAGACTCACTGTACTTGATTTCAAAGGTTACTATAAAGCTACAGTCGTCAAAGGAACATGGCTTTAGAGAAAAGAGACATACAGGCTAATGGGATTGAGCCCAGAAATTGACCCATACATGGGTTGATGGATTTTCAGCAAAGGAGTAAATGCAATTCAATGGAGAATTGACAGTCTTTTTAACAAATGCCACTGGAAAAATTGGATATCCATATGCAACAAAATGATTCCTACATTACACCACATATAAAAAATTAGCTCAGAATTAATCAGAAACCTAAATGTAAAACATAAAACTATAAAACTCCAGAAGAAAACATAGGAAGGAATTTCTTACGAGTTTGGGTTAGGCAAAAATTCCAAGATACAATGCCAAAATCATGATCCAATGGAAAAAAATAAAAAAAGCTAAGTTGGACTTTAGTAAGATTGAGACCTTCTGATCTTCAAGATCACTCACAAAAGAATTAAGCAGACTAGGAAAAATAGTTGTAAATCATATTTATGCAAAAGAATTTGGATTTGGTATTTATAAAAGAAATCTCAGATAGTAAAAAGATTTGCAACACTAAAACAATGCCACTCTTTTTTGCTAAATTTAGTTTTTGTTTTGGATTATCTAGTTATGTTTCATAAGATACTGTTATTTATGTTAACAGGTGATAGGTTTACTATTGGTATTTTCATTTTTTAACTTTTTAATATTAATTTTTGAGGGAGAGAGAGAGACAGAGCATGAGCGGGGATGGGGCAGGGAGAGAGGGAGACACAGAATCCAAAGCAGGCTCCAGGCTCCAAGCTGTCAGCACAGAGCACAACGTGGGGCTCGAACTCATGAACTGTGAGATCATGACCTGAGATGAAGTCGGACGCCTCACCAACTGAGCCACCCAGATGCCCCTACTATTGATATTTTTAAATGGATTAATACATATTTAAAAATTTTCCCTGTTCTAATGTTATGATACATACTGATAAATATATCTCACATAAACAAAAGCTCCTTGGCCTTCCATTTAGAGTGTGAATGTGTCCTGAGACCAAAAAGGTTGAGATTTGCTGTTATAGACAGTAGATATTATGGGAGTTCAGAGCCAGCATTTTCTAAAATTGTTGCAACCAAGTGTTCTGTGGGGAAAGGCCCTTTGGTTCAAGATCCAAAGAGTTGGCTCTAGCTCTCTAATTGCCCTTAAACAACGATTCGTCACTATTGTTATTTATTAGATTCATAGGCAGTACCACTTATCAAGCAGGTGCTTTAGAAGCACTTGATTCTAGAATGATGCGAAGTAAAAGGAAGACGTATCCTCCCAGATGAGTCAGAAATGCGGGGATGCTCTGCTTCTGACGATAGTGCTGAGTGTCTTCCTATTGTGCTCACCTGTTCAGGTGCTACCTTGAGACTTTTTCTGGCGCCGTATGTGTCCATGGATCTGCAGTCTAGGAAGGACAAGAAACCTTTTTCTGTGTTCTTTCAACTATCAGTCACAGTGGATAGTTCTTTGCCACATGTTAGAATAGGCATCCGGCTCCTTTGTTGTCTCTTCCTCCGTTCTAATTGTTGATTAAAGCTCTGCATTTACTTGATTCTTTCATTGTCAGCTTTCCCCACTGCCCTAACCTTTTTTTTTTTTAATGATTTTTGCTTTATTATTTTTATAAGTATATTTTTTAATGTTTTATTTATTTTTGAGTGAGAGAGTGCAAGCAGGGGAGGGGCAGAGAGAGGGAGACACAGAATCCGAAGCAGACTCCAGGCTCTACACTGACAGCAGCGAGCCTGATGCGGGGCTCGAACTCACAAACTGTGAGTTCATGACCTGAGCCAAAGTCGGACGCTCAACTGACTGAGCCACCCAGGCCCCTGCCCTAACCTTTTCTAATACTCCTCCACTGAGTGTAGTCTGAAGAGAATTACATGTAAATGAGGATAAATCCATCCAGAAATGGATTTTCTTCAGAAATATTGGTAAGGGAGGGGAGTAGGTGGGAGAAGAAGTTAAGTGTCAGTAATAAATATGTTTCAGTTTTCAACAAAGGAAGTGCTTCAGAGATGCCCTGCTTTGCCACTTCAAAATTACAGGACAGGTTAATTGTCCCATTTGGAAGAAGAACACACTGGGCTTTTAAAACTAAATTTTACATAATGAAGAAAATCTGAGTTTTGGGGGACAGTCATTTATTCACTTAAATATTCATTGAATGCCTGTGGGTGTGAAGGACAGTCTTGACGTCTGGAGATTAAAAATGGAGTAGGACAGTCATGATTCTTGCCCTCAGAGCTCATCTCTCCAAGCAGCATCTGTCAGAATACACTATGAACTCGTCTCCTGTTGAGAATGGATCCTTCCTATCCATTCTCCAATTCTCACATTAAGTGTTAGGTTAGGTGTCTAAGAACTTTTAGATCAGAGGAGCTGTACCTTTATCACTTTAAAAGATATTATAATACCTGAAAAATATTGCCAGCTGTCATCTATAGTGATTGCACCAATTTGTATTCTTTTTTAAAAAAGAAATTTTAACGTTTTATTTATTTTTGAGACAGGGAGAGACAGAGCATGAATGGGGGAGGGTCAGAGAGAGGGAGACACAGAATCTGAAACAGGCTCCAGGCTCCGAGCTGTCAGCACAGAGCCCGACGCGGGGCTCGAACTCATGGACCGCGAGATCGTGACCTGAGCCGAAGTCGGCCGCTTAACCGACTGAGCCACCCAGGCGCCCCATGTATTCTTAATAGCATTACAGGAGAATGGAAGTTAAGGTCCACTGAGTCTAGACCACCTGCCAGGTGAGCTGAGCTGCTCTAAAGACAGGTGAAGGGCTGGTGGCGGGACATTGAGATGACCCACTGCCATGAGAGGGGCAACCAGGGTGCTGTGAGGACATCCCCGATGGCCCCATGTCCAGTCTTGGGGGCATTCTGAAGATTCCCAGACATCGAAGCTCACACTTAATAGGGAAGTTGAAGGATGAACAGGAATCACTCATTTCCAGCAGAAAATGAGGTCACAGTTTACTCTTAGAGATGGTGTGGTCTTGTTCTGTCTCTAATGTTCCTTTCTGCACGAGGGGCTTCTGTGTCTGAAGCTGCCCACGAGAAGAGAAGCAGGGAGAAGTCCTGGGAACATTCTTCATAAACTTTAAGGTGCATTACTTGTTGCATCATGAGCAAAGATAATATGCAATTTTAAAACTGTTTATTTGAATAAGTAACTGGGTCACGTAATTCAAAATAGAAGAGGTGTGCGCAAAGGCACACGGTGAAAACTATTCCTTCCACCCTATCCCCTCATCACTCAGCTTTCCCTCTGGAGAAAACCAAACTTACACATTTCATGTGCTTCCTTCCAGAGATATTTCATGCATAAAACAAGCAAATTATATACATACATACATACATATATATAATGCTATATGTAAATATGTAGTATGATTTCTCTCTCTATAATTTTATATTAGATACAATTTTTCCTCCTCTTTTTCCATAAATGTTAAAGAACTATAGCTCTCCCTCATTCTTTCACATTCCATTTTAAGATGTATCATAATTAATTAAATCAGTCCCCTATTGATGGTCATTTGAGTTGTTTTCAATCTTTTGCTATTAAAAACATGCCTCTGCATGTGTGTGTCTGTAAGATAAATTCCTAGGAGTGGAGTCGCTGGATCAAAGAATCTATACATTTATCATTTTGAAAAAAAACTGCCAAATTTCCCCCCATTGAGCTTACATCGATTTACACTCTCAATAGGAATATACGAGAAGGCAGCCTGAGTAGAGCTTTGAGGATTGGAATTGGAAGAAATGATTACACAACAGTAGCAGCCCCTTGACTTTCTGATAAGTGTGATACCGTGGGGGTCGACAGTTCCCACATGGCCGGACCTGAGAGGTACCTGCTGGGTTGGGTTTAATATGGCTGCTACGGCCAGCCACCGAATTTTCACCTGAGCGCCAACACTGAGCGCCATTATGTACAAGGACAAATGTTATCACGAGACCCAGGGAACAAAGAACAAATACAATGTGAGTTTTATAGTAAAGTTATGTTTTATGTTATTATACCAAAGGTCTAAGGTTCATTAACTGCGGGAGTTTAGAATCATTCCCATTAATAATATGCATTCTCATTGACTATCAGCCCCAGGTGACTATAAAAAGTCAGTCCTTTCTAAGCCTCTCCCCTGAATATTCCTGGGCTTCCTCAGGGGTGTGTACATGAGCTAACAAAACATTCCTGACCATCGTTCACCACTTGGCTTGCCCAGAGAAGGCTCTGTGGCCCCCGGTTCATATAATTCACAGGGGGCTTTGCTACTCCAAGGATGGAATGATTCTCCATTCGTGTCATGGTGGGTGCTGTCCCTTCCGCCCAGAAGTCTGTATATTGGAAATCTGTGACAGTGACACATTGCCCCCAAGTCTGTCCCCGTAAGTGAAACATTCCTCCTGGGTTTATACTCTGCTAGGGGTCAGGAAGCCAGGTAACTTACCTTAAAGCATGACTATGAAGCCTGTTTCAAGGCAGTCTTTTTCTGGCGGGAGAGCGCCGAGGCCTCTCTCATGCCTGACTTGACACACTATCTGAAACCCCATACCCTCTTATTCTCTGATCCGGTCAGGCCTACACGCCATGGCACAATCTCTTTACCCTCGTGGTTCCATCTCCTATAATCTGTTCTCCCCCGAGACCCCCTCCGATCATTAGACACACCTGGATCTCAAAAGTAGACAGGTTCAAATACTGTTCCCAGAGGCTTCTTGATCCCTCTGTAAAACAGGGGACGCAAACAGTTACACACACACAAATAGAATTTTGTCCAGCTTCCTTCACCAGGATTTACCAATCCCAAGGCTCAACCACGACATCTGATTGCATAAATAACCAAGATTAATACTGAATCAAGAGTGGATTTAGGAATGGAAGAAGAGATAACACGGATGAGCTGTTTCTGTAAGAGGAATTAGCAACTAATATATTTCTGTGGCACTTTAGTTGTACCTTCTAAAACATATTTAATGGAGGGGCGCCTGGGGGACTCAGTCGGTTAAGCGTCCAACTCTTAATTTCAGGTCAGGTCATGATCTCAAGGCCGTGAGCTCATGCCCCACATCAAGCTCTGCACTGAGCATGGAGCCTGCTTAATTTTCTCTCCTTCTCCTTCTGCCCTTTCCCCGCTCTTGCGTGTGCACACCCTTGTGCCCACGTGTACACTCTCTCTCCCTCTCTCTCTCCTTCAAAAAAGTAAACATAAAAAAATAAAACATTTAATTGCTTTAAAGGAGCAAATAGAATGGCCTCGGTACTTGTGCACGATGGATCCCCAGCCTGTCCAATGGTAGATACGCATGGTTAACCCCAAATTATTATCATTGTCCCCAGGCAAGTTGTGGATTCAGGCCATCTTTTCCCTGACCCTGAGCACATTTCAGGTTTGTACAGCAACTCACAGGTCTGCTCAGGATAAATGAGGGGATTCTTCCCCAGGAGAAAGGATGATGTGAATTAGGGCCAAGAGCATTCCGAGACCTCGTTGTTAGGGACTGAAGTTTACCAGCAGAAATAGAAATTATCATGTATTAGGCCAACCACACTCTTGTTTAGCTACTTTGATCTCTTCTTTCCGCTAACTTTTTGCCCTTTGACCAGTAAAACATCAAAGGCCAATTTTAAGGCTTAAGACTTAGGGGAGAGGGGATAGGTCAAGGTCAAGAAGGCCATTCTTTCTGGCTTGGCCTTAGGTCCTTGAATCAAAGACACCAAAGGAGCCATTGTGCCTTAGCAGGGTTAGAAATTCCATTTAGGAGTTTAGGGCTCATGCTTGGGTTAGTCATGATAAACCCTGCCTTTTCCCAAAGTGTCCCCTGTGCATGTATCTCCCTTGAGACGGTAGTGGGTCCCAGGCAAACCTTCTCATCTCAACTCAGTTCTTGCAGACTCTTCCTCAAAGGAAGATAACTTAGAGGGCAAATTTGTAAGTAGACGGTATATCAAATAGTCATAGGGTCATAAACAAGAAAGAGCTGGAGCTTTGGAGGCAGACAAATGGGTTCAAACCCCAACTCTGACAGTCACTAGCTGGAATGAAGAAGAGGTTCTAGAATCAGGAATAAGAATCAAGAATTTCCTTCTCCAATTCTCCATCCATTAAATGGGAATAATAGTTTCTGTCTCATGAGGTTGTTGTTAAGGTTAAAATGAGATAAGGTGTGTAAATTCCTGGCAGAGCACGCGGCACAAAGTACTCAGTATATGGTTGTATTATTCGTAAGAGCACAAGGAAAATATTTGGTATTATCTGTGTTGATGGCAATTTGTGTTCCTGAGACTCCTCATTTCTGTGAATTAAACACATTCTGTCAACTCGATGTGGACAACAAAGGCGAAAGAAATGTAGATAAAATGAAATCTTCTTACAACCTGCAGCCAAATACTTGAGGCAAGCAGAGTGTGACATTTCTCCGGGAACTCTCAACTGTCTTGCTGTTAATGCTTTGCTAGAGAAAAAAAAAACAAAAACAAAAACCAAACAAACAAAAAAGCAAACAACAACCTTAACTTGACAATCGCCAGGCCTCCAGAATCCTGTAAGTCTTCTTTAATGTATGAAAATCCTTGTGGAAACTTCCTTTGTCTCCCCCTCCTCCTCAGCCACTTCTCAAAATCCCAGAGCAGCTCATTCTGTCCAGGGTCCTGTCCCTGCACTTCAAAAAAACCATCTTTTTTTGCACAGAAAAGATCTCAAGAATTCTTTCTTGACTGTTCGCTGCCAGACCTCACATCAAATGACATCAAACTCTACCTCCCTTGTCTCTGGTAGATCTTCCTTCCGTGCCTTCTCTATGCCCTTGGCTTGGTTCAAGCCTGTCTATTTGTTACCTGGATAAAGGCAATTGCTTCCAATTTGGCGTCCCTGACTTAAAGTCTCAGCTTCCTCTAATGCCAGAGTTTTTCTGACTTAAAAGTGCATTTGATGGGGCACCTGGGTGGCTTAGTCAGTTGAGCGTCTGACTCCGGCTCAGGTCATGATCTCACAGTCCATGAGTTCGAGCCCCGTGTCAGGCTTTGTGGTGACAGCTCAGAGCCTGGAGCCTACTTCGGATTCTGTGTCTCCCCCTCTCTCTGCCCCTCCTCCACGAGCACTCTATCTCTCCCTCTCCCTTTCTCTCTCTCTCTCTAAAATAAATAAACATTACCAAAAAATATTTTTTTTAAAAAAAAAGTGCATCTGAACGACCTGAGTGCTCATTAAATCACCCTGGGTGGGGAGTGGAAGGGCAGAGAATTTGCATTTCCAAGTTCCCAGGAGATGCTGATGCTGGTTGGCTGGTCTAGAGACCACACCTTGAAAGGCACTGGTTCTCAATGTTGGGTGCCTATGGAAATCATCACCTGGAGAGATTTAAAAAATATTCTTGCCCAGATCCTACCAGCTCAGCAGCTGATTTAAGCAGTCTGGAGTGTGCCTTCAGGTGCTGGAGTTTCTTAAAAGTTTGCCAAGTGGGTGTAACATGTAGCCCAGGTTAAAAACCACTGCATCAGAGCAAACTCCCTAAAAATTCTTCCCCAAACCTTAAATACCTTGTGCTTCACATTAGTAATCCCTAAATGGACCATGTCTTAATCCCACCTCTATTTTCCCTCAGCCCTTCACTTAAAGTCACTCCAGCTAATTTTTCCCTGAATTCACCTTCACCGGCAAACTCATAGATGCTCTTACTTTTTATATTTCAAACACCTGGCCATGTTTCCATCCTAGCGTGGGTTATGATTGTTTGGTTTCTTAACCAGAGAAGGAACTGTGTCTTGTTCCTCTCTGTGTCATAGAGCATGGAGAGTATTAGAGGTTTAATAAATGTTTGCTAAATGCATAGCCCTTTATGCAGCTGTTATATTGCTCACGAAACACCTGAATGAGGTGAAAAGAGTGTGGTGCAAAGAGCCCTGGACCAGGAACTAAAGGGCTGGGTTGTCGCCGTAGATGGCTGCCTTGTGACGGGGCATTTCTGTGGGGTGTTTGCATGGACTTCTCCTGACAGCCCTCCAGGGTGGGTATCATTGCCCTATTTCCAAGACTGAACAATTGGAACATTAAATAATTTCCCCAGTCAACTTCCACCAAATCTCTTTTACACAGTCTCTCTGTCACTTGTCACTTCCTGCTTAACAAATGATCTCTTGGCTTTTGGGACTAATATGTACTGGTTCCTTTCTCAGTCTCCTTTCACAGAATTCTCTGACTCAGAGCCAGCTTGTCTTGTCATAGCTACTCTTCCTGAGAGAATTGTGTAAGCTGTGGCCTCTTCCTCCCCATGATGACCTTCAATCTGTATTTGCAGTCCAGACAGTTTTCCATCCAGGGCTCCAGACTGCACATCCAACTGTTCACTAGGTATCTCCACTTGAATGTTCTAGAAGCACATGAAAGTCAACGTTTCCAAAGCTAAGCTCATTACCTTCCCTCTTCAGTGTTCTCTAGCTCTGTTACTGGCTCTACTGCTTGGCCAGAGGCTGGGACAGATCTTGATTCCACCCTTTTACTCCCACCTCTCAACTAAGCAGCTACAAGATAGGATGAGTTTATTCCTTACCACTCTTGTCCATACTAGTCATATCCTGTTCTCTAATATGACCTCCCCCCTCAATCCTCTACATGAGGGGCAAAGCTTTTTGCTGAAATGCAAGTCATTTTTTGGCCCTAAAATTCTTTTCTAGTGGGTTGGGGAAAAAAACTCAGTAGCAGACATTGGAATTCCTCTTAGAGCCGAATCTGTCTTGGTTTAAGAAAAATACTTTGAAGTTTCAGACAGCATGTAAGAACCTGTGGGCATGAATTTTAGGAGACAGAAGAGGGGAAACAGACACGCATTCACTGTGATTGGGTTTCCCTCGAGCAAAGATTTTTGATGGATTGTTTAATATTCTCTTCTTGCATCAGCTTCGGATATGTTGATTAACAAAGCAGAAGAGCTTTGTGAACACGAAAGCAACAGGACTGCTTCTAAATATGCTCTGTCAAGCCTTAACTACAAATCTTAATATAGACTTCATATCTTTAGGACATCCAAGAGCCCTTGCCCATAAATGGCCTATGCAGGGGGAAGAAACCCAAGCCAATTGTCCTGAGGACAATGAAAGTAGTAACAAGATTGAAAAGAGAGAGAAATGGTCAAGGTTTAGCCGAGCCCTGTGTGCCAGGAATGATCTATTGTTTCTCCTTCCTTAGTAGCTGCACTAAGACATCGAGTGAGAACATGGTTTAACCATAGGCAAAAAGCATTTTCTGGAACACAGTTTTATACCAGATTCTATTTTCGGGTCCGGGGATACCAAAACAGCTATGATGTGGCCACTCCACTGTCCTCCGTGAGCCACACACAAATAAGGAAAGTAGAAATAACAATTCACTCCATAAGAAAAAATACCATCAAATTTTTTAAATGCTATTAAAATTGACCAATTATTATATCATCCCGGTGTATGCCAGAGTCTTTGTTTGGAAAGACCTATTCCATCACCAACAAACCTCTTGGAAGGAAAACAGATAAGTATATTTATAAAGGCTGTATATTTACAAGGTAGGTGAGTAATTCCTCTTCTCGAAGCATCTTCCTATCTGGACATTAAGAATTGGTGTCTCAGGGCACCTGGGTGGCTCAGTCGGTTGAGTGTCAGACTCTTGATTTCGGCTCAGGTCATGATCTCATGGTTCCCCTGGGATCAAGCCCCATGTTGGGCTCTGTGCTGACAGCACAGAGCCTGCTTGGGATTCTCTCTCTCCTCTCTCTGTCCTTCCCCTGCTCATGCATGCGCACGCTGTCTCTCTCCCAAAGTAAAAACGTTAAAAAAAGAATTGGTGTCTCAGTTTGAGACATTGGCATTTTCAATTCGACCAATGTTTTTTGAGAACATACCATGTAAAATTTTCTGCAAGGGATATAAACATTACTAGGGCTCAGCACTTGTCCTCAAGGGCTTATAGTTTGTGTGTGTGTGTGTGTGTGTGTGTGTGTGTGTGTGTGTGTGTGAGATATGGGACAAAAATTACCAGAAAAGCTACCATAGATTGTGTACTTCCTGTATGTCAGGCACTACTCAAAGTTATTTTTAACCTCACCGAATCCTTTCAGCAACCATGTAAAGTAGGTATCAGTCTTGCTTCATGGTTAAGTGACTTTCCCAGGGTCACAAAGCTAGTAAGAAAAAGATCACAGGAGAATTTCAAACAAAGTGACACAGGGGCTCAAAGGAGGAAATAACATATTTGAATAACAAGATACCAAATCTTAGATTCGTCACAGAGGGTGTTTTTGGCAAGGCCTTGACATCTGGGCAGAATTTTGAAAGGCAAAGATTGTAGGTGTGGGAAGTATTCTTGGGAGAGAGAAGAGGAGCAAGAGCCCAGGGTGTTCATGGAACAGCACAGTGCATTTTTGGCTGCCATGTTGGGATGTGTACATAGAGAAGACTGGAAAGATGGAGCCTTTTCCAGAAGGCCATTTTTTTCAGTGACAGCTGAGTTTTTGCAGTGTAGGGGGTATTAACAGCAGAGAAGCAGGATTTGTGGTGTGCTCAGAGCTGTGCTTTAGGAAGATGACTCTGTCAGGATTAATATTGGAGAACAGAAGCACAGGAAGCAGTGAGACCCATTAGGGCCACAAGAATTTCATGCAAGTAATGAAAGTCTTAACTAGGGCAGCAACACTGGGAGCGAACAGCATCGCGTCTTTTAAGATGAGCTTCATGCGGGTTAGTTTGTTTCAGGATTCCTAAGGAAGAAATTGTGCCTATTTTTGCCAAGTAAACCTATACTATTAATACTTGGATTGGAAATATGGTCCCACTGGGGCACCTGAGTGGCTCAGTCAGTTATGCATTGACTTCGGCTCGGGTCATGATCTCATAGTTCGTGATCTCATGGTTCATGAGTTTGAGCCCTGGGTTGGGCTCTGTGCTGATAGCTGGGAGCCTGGAGCCTGCTTCGGATTCTGTGTCTCCCTCTCTCTCTGCCCCTCCCCCACTCATGCTCTGTCTCTGTCTCTCAAAAATAAACATTGAAAAAAATTTTTTAGTTAAAAAGATAAAAATATTTAAAAGAAAAGAAAATATGGTCCTACTAATCATCTAAAAATTGTATATGTCGATAGTTTCTAGCTGCTCCTGTAGCTGTATGCTGATGCTTAAAGTGATACATGCTGATGCTCTTTGGGGGGCAGAAGTAGTGAGTGGGAGACAGGGGAGCCAGACAGACAAGTTCAGGTGCTAGCTCTGGTCCTGCTGGCTGTGCAGCTTCGGAAAGATGGATCAGTCTACGGTTCCTCTCTTGTAATGGGATTAATAATACCATCACCTCAGTATTTATTTCATATGGCATTGCCTGTTCAATTTCCACCTCTCCTGCAAGACCCGTTTCTTTAATCCCATAACTACCTTATGAGGTAGACACATAGAAGTGTCCAATAATTGTCTGGTTTTGTCATTATTCTGCATTACTATTATTTTAGTATTAAGGTGGATAGGGGTCAAAACTGTTTGTGTTAACTAGCCTTATAAAAGGCTAAACATGGTTCCCATTATTTAAACTGTGATTTAAAAGTAGTGTTTGGGGAGGATATTTCAAACACGGAGATTGGCAGTGCAAAATACAAGCTTCCCAGGAGCAAATGTCTCCCAATGAAAGAAGCCAAGATTATATGGGGTTAGAACCTTTGATCGCAGACTATCTACAAAGTGCTTAGAGATATGGATTACCAGATGAAGAGAACAGAGGTGGTGGAGGGGAGGCTGTTGAAAGGGAATGGGGTGAAATGCTCGTTTCAAGAAGGATGAAGGATGAACACACTCCCGGTACATAGCGCAGTGCCATGCATATCAAAGGGTTCAATACGTGTGCGGTGAATCAGTGGTGATTTACCTTCAGGGTAGTGGAGACGCGTGGTTTGGAGAATTTGGCAAGGCACCCGGCCCACAGTGGGCACAAAATACGTTTAAATCAAAGGAAAGAAAGAATTAGGATGTTTAGTTCCCTTACACAGAAGAGAAGCTTACTGATGTCGAATCGAGAAGGGAATTTTACGAAACTTAGAGAATTTTGCAAAACAAACCTCTGGCTGGTTATCCACCGAGGTAAAGAATTTGTGGGATCTAAGGGCAAGGAAAGAGACCCCTTCCCTTCCCAGCCTAAAAGTAACCATACTTTACTCGGGCTCATGTGGGCTGAATGTTTTCCCACCTCGGGGCTGACCTAAAACCTTGAATTGCTTCTTGGGGCTTCAACATTTCCCGATGCCTTTATGAGATCGATGCCCTGCTTGGGGCTCCTGTGGGTCTCAGCAGAGATGAGGAAGTGAGGGTCAGAGAGCAGAGCTGACTCGCAATTGTTTATTCCCCTTCCAGAACTCTGCAGCCCCTGGCTTCATAGCTGTCCTTTCTCTCTGCGCTGAGCCCCTTATCCTCAGGGACCCTTGATGATCAGCTCTGTCAGAAGCTCATCGATGTGCTACACAGAATGGCTCAGGCAGAAAAAGATGGCCATTCTTTAAAGCCAAAGTGGATCAGAAAAAGTGTCAATGGAGGGTTAAGAGAAGCCTTTTTGCCACCGAGTGCCCAGTCTGAGGGCTCTGCCACATGGCCTGTGTTCACAGTCGAGGTCATGAACAACCATGAAAGAGCATTGCACACACACATGGTGTGATATATTGTCAAAGAACTGTTCTGATTGACCGTGGATAGTGAATACACGTGGCTGGCAGCCTGCAGGGAAACCGGAAAGGACTTTATCTGTAAGGGAAATGAGAATAACACAAGAGCTTCTTTCCGGCTAAGGGTATTTTAGCACTTGCTGGTGCAAAGATCGGCTGTTGTGGTTGAGGTCCTGTCATTTTTTGGACACTTTAACTCTTCCAGATGCCACCTTTGAAGGACTCGATGGAAAGCGTTCTGTCAACCTGATTCCTCAAACAGGCATATTTTTCAAGCTGTCCAGAGGATAAGGGCTGATTCTGAGAACCCCGATTTGAGAGGGCGCATCTAACCCCAACCACCACCTTGCTGCCGCAGCAAATGTTAATGCTTCTATCTCACAGAGTAACGAGAGCGAATTTCCTATTTCCTCGCATGCCGGCATACCCAACTCGTCTTCAACGTTTATCAACGTGTTCTCCATTTCCTACCCTCTTTGTTCTTAGGTCAGTGGTATTCAGCTTCTGTTCCACTGGGCCACTGATCGCTCCACCTCCCCAAGGATCCTCTTCTCTTTGTTCTTTCCCTGTGCACAAGCTCTTGCCCCTCAATCTATGGCTACAAGCAAGACTTCCAAGTTTACTCAAACAATCGAAACCCCCCTGGACCCTGGGCCTTGCTTTAGTTGCTTTTCTATCGTTCTCTGACTTTATTGACTTGAACAGGCTGTTCAAGAGAGAAATTTAGTGCATTTGCTCTTGACGCATTTAGTCATCCATTAGCCCTTGGTTGAGGGCCTCCCGCGTTCCAGGAATTGGGCAAAGTGCAGGGAACATGAAGATGAATGAGACAGTCCCAACCTTCTGGGAGCTCACAGTCTGGTGGAGGAGACCAGTAAATTCGCAACCACACACAGGGTGGTAAGTGCAACACCAGAGACACTCACGGGTTCTCTGGGGGGTGCATATCACCCTTCAAGACACGGTAGAAAAGCTCCTTCCCCGTGAACGTTTTCTACAAGACTGATGTTCCCATATCACCTTGCGTGTACTATCATGATGTCGCTTGTCTCTACCCAGCTTACTCCTCTGCTAAGTTGTGAGTTTCCTAAGAGCAGGGATTGTGCCCTATTTACCCCAGGACGTTTATCCCAAAGCTCAGCCTTTAGGAGGTAGAAGCTGTTAGTAAATCTGATTGAACGACACTGAGTGGATTTTAGGAGGAACACAGTATCTTTGGGGCCAACTTTCGAACTTTGATGGCGTAACAAGATACAAGTCAGGGGGCCTCGTGGAGGAGGGGAGAGCTGCAGGAAGAAAGCGCCAGCACCCACGTGCACATTCAATCATTCTGTCTTTCCTGTCGCCTGCAGCCTCTCCTAGCTACCACTTTTTTGTTCAAACCTAGGAGGAGGGGTGAGTTTGGGGTTCATCATGGAGGCATTTCCCTTTCAAAACTGGAGGCGTTTGGCTGCTTGTGCGTGAAAACTGCACTTTCTGCCACGATGTAGCCAAACTCCTCCTCCAGCCATGGACAAAGGAAGTTTTAGACCTCCCAGTCTAGAAAATGAGGAGGGAGGGGAGTACTTGAATCAGGACAGCAACCAAGTAAAATCTGTGGGGCCCCCACCTTTCCATCTTGGAGGAGATGTTGGGCAGAATTCATCTGGCCAAACCTTGTTCTTGGGAGCAGGTAAGGTTTTATTATCCTTATTGTACTGAAGATGTAACTGAACCCAAGGTTAAGAGGTTACGTGATTTGCCTAGCAGCTAGTAAAATCTCACACCTTCTGACTTGTAAGGCAAGACTCTCTTCTCAAACTCTCTAAAGCTACTTGAACAGTAAAGTAAAAAGAACAGCTTGAGATTTCTCCGGGGTGTGAGTCGACTCCCCATGTATTTCACAGCCACGTAAATGCCTTGCTTCTTCTGGGCTCCAGATTTGTCAGAAGTCAGACACAGACATAGCAGGTGGTTAGGGTTAAGGGAAGGGGGATAGGAAACCCACCCCTCCCCCCTGCCGGGGTAAAGCAACTTCCTGCCTCCCCATCCCCTTCTCTACGAAGGGGGCTCTGGCCCCCATGACATCCTTTTCTGAAAGCTCAATAGCTTGTAACTTTGCTAAATACTCGCTAATCCTGTGTATTTCTTTCTGTTACGTGCTCCAGGGCAAACTCATTAGGAGCTTATTAGCCAGGACTGTTGGAGATGAGCTGGTGCTGGTTAAGGAAGATGAATTTGTGGAGCTTACATCGATGCTGGAAGTACCCTCATGCAGGCCAGCAAGAACTTGATAAATGCTACAGCACAATTGGCAGATGTCAGCAATCAGAGGCAATAAACCCATTACTGGATTTCAATAATTGAGTCAAAAAAGGTCACACGTCAGTCAGGGACGGGATGGGCAGAGGGAGGGTGTAGGAGTCAAAGAGTAATCTCATCAGGAATCCAATAGATTTGCCAGGTTCTGGAGAGGAAACAAAGTGAAGTCGAAGTCAGGAGTGAAGGGCAACCGTGGATATGTTGAAGGGAACCTGGTAAATGTTAAAGAAGTATGTATTAATTCCTGGTAGCTTCTGTATGACCGTGGATTCCTTACTTGTAGGATAGAAATGATACGTTTGGATTCACTGAGAAAGATGTGAAGAATGCTTTCCACCCGCCAAGCTCTGAATTGTTCCTTACGTTGCCCATCTTACTTGATTTCCTGCAATAACTCTAGGAGATAGTTAAGGCAGTTCATTCTGGAGCGGCTTGGTGTGTCGCTTGGGGGCAGGAAAAAAATGGGCTTCTAGGGAACCGTGCAGTCCTTGAAGGCCACTTCCAGTCTTCAGTTTCGATGCTACGAATTTAGATCCATGAACCAATGGGATGAGAGGACTTCGTCTCAGGCTCAACCAGACTCCACATAGTTTAATAAGGAGAAGCTCGTAGTCAGAGGCCACCACCCTCTTTATCAACACCGGCACCTTCCATTTATCTGCAGAGATCATTCCTTCCTTTACACTGATTGGTAGCTTTGGAAAACCTCAGAGGCAGAACTTGTGAGGCTAAAGCATGTTTAAAAAATCTTATTAAATTTACATCTAGTGTCGTTGGTGTGTGTGCGTGTTTGTGTGTATGGTCTGTTTCAGGTTTGCTTGCCAAGTAGCAGAATTTCCGTGTCATCCTACAGATCAATAGACTTTTTTTTTTTTAACGTTTATTTTATTTTTTTTGAGACAGAGACAGAGCATGAACGGAGGAGGGTGAGAGAGAGAGGGAGACACAGAACTTGAAACAGGCTCCAGGCTCTGAGCTGTCAGCACGGAGCCCGATGCAGGGCTCGAACTCACGAACTGCGAGATCATGACCCGAGCCGAAGTCGGACGCATAACCGACTGAGCCACCCAGGCGCCCCTCAATAGACTCTTGAAGGCAGCCTATCACACAAAGTAACTACTGCAGAGAAGACTTACACATGTGGTAAGTGGCCCTGAGCCACAGGATGTGCTGGATAATAACACACGATAGATGTCCTGTCTGTGTGTTTTCTCCTAAACAAGAGAAGGCACAGCGTGTGGCAAGTGGTCCAGAGATGTATTTACTCTTGCAAATGTATGTTCTTAAGAATCTTTCCTTCCAGGGACACCTGGCTGGCTCAGTCGGAAGAGCATGAACTCTTGATCTCGGGGTTGTGGGTTTGACCCCCACGTTGGGTGCAGAGATTACTTGAAATATTAAAAAATATTTTAAAAAACCCATTGTTACATGAAGAAGAAAGGGGGGGGCTTTCTTTAACTGGATAAAGGGTATAAAAATCATCAGCCTCGGCTGAGAAATACTAGAAGCATTTCCTTTAAAATCAGGAGAAAAACAAGAGTGATTATTACTATCACTTCTGTCAACACGATACTGGGGGTCCTAGACAGCGCCCTTAGACAAAAAAGAAAAAACAAAGAAGACCAGCATACAGTTCGGCCCTTCCTTTAACATGCAAATATCTTCCCACCTAAGCTGTTTGCTTCTCTTCAAGAGAAGAGAATTGCCTTCCTCCTGTAGGGTGTGATCAGTAAATATTTGTTAAATGAATTAACAAATGAAGAATGCAAGCTCCATGCAGGCAAGGGTTTTGTCTATTTTGTTCATTGCTGTTGCCTCGGCCCTTTGAAAAGTGTATATAGGAGCAGGCCCAGCTACCTAGTTGCAAAATGAAAACATGGGGTCTCCTTGTTCAGAAAACTCTTGAGACTTTGAAAATAGTGACAGTTGAGCCTGGAACCCAGCGTGAGGCCCTTCTGAGCGGAGTTGCCCTCAGCAGCTATGCAGATGACATGCCCATGGGGCCCGCCCAGCGTAGAAATGACCAGGCACTCAAAACTAATTGCTGAATGAATGAATGAATGAATGATCTCAGTCTCTGGCACTGGGTACAAATGAAGCTGAGAGAGCGAAATGCCTTGTTCAGTTTCTCAGTCTGTGCCCCACAGTGGCCAAATCCACCTGGAAGTCAGGGCAGAGGATTCTGTGGGTACAGCCCAGGAGGTCACCCTGTGGGGCACAGAGCAGGGTACCAAGGAACGGTGTGTGAGTATAGGGCGGGGCCAGGCAGGAACACCAGCGTAATACTGGTCTCTTGACTTGTTTCTCTGTGAGACTGTAAGTACCCTGAGGGCAGTGCAATTGTGTGGTATCCCCAGAATCTAGCCCCAGGGCAGATGTATATACACAGGAGGTCTTACATCGTCAGTGAATGAGGAAAGAGATTCATGTAGAGAAGATGTAGTCAAAGTCACGCTAGCTGAAGGGATAGAAGCTTAGCGAGTTTGTTGAACAAATGGGGAACTTTCCACAGAAATGCTGGAAACAAATCCCAGTCTGTTCCAAGAAGGTCAGTCAAGTATTCTGAGCCTGCTCTGCCATCCTGCTTCAATTAAAAAAAATTTTTTTTTAATGTTTATTTTTGAGAGAGAGAGGGACAGACAGACCGAGTGCGAGTTGGGGAGGGGCAGAGAGAGAGGGAGACACAGAATCCGAAGCAGGCCCCAGGCTCCCAGCTGTCAGCACAGAGGCCGACGACGTGGGGCTCGAACTCACAGACCGCGAGATCATGACCTGAGCCGAAGTGGGAAGCTCAACCAACTGGGCCACCCGGGCGCCCCTTTCCTGCTTCAATCTAATGTGGTGCTGCCATTGGCGTATGGGGGTGGCAAAGTGGACGGTTCAGCCGTCTAACTTCTATTACCTCTATCCCAAATTTCCTTTCTTACAGTCTCTGTCTCTCTCTTCTCCTCCTCCCCTCCCTTTGTCCTCCTGCCATTGATGTAATTGGGGGAGGGGGGATGGAGTTGGGGGCAGTGAAGAGACTGGGATGGAACTGACCACCAGGGATTGAGAAAATGATTCTAGGTAGAATCTATTAAGGCAGGAATACAGGACTCACAGGGTTTATTCTCTGAATCTCTTCATCTCTCTCTCCTACTCCAAGCCTCAGGGGTCTCCCAGGTCTTACATAGATGGTCATGGTGGTGACAAAGCGTCTAATGCTATTGCTTGGTGGTGTTAGTAGGAAAAAAAAAAAAAAAAAAAAAAGATCTTTTCTTACCTTGAACTGCTCTGCTCCTAAGTCAGAGGATAACAGTTTTAACTCACTGATTTTTTTTGTTTAGCCCCAAGCTAAATGCAATGCCCGAATTAGAATCTCATAGAAACTATGATGTTTATCGTATATACTTTTGCCTCTTCACTCTAAAATTTTGTTTTTTCTATTTCAACTTTTGTAGCTTTATGCCAAGCACGTAAAGAAATTATGCCTTTTATTATTCTATCTGGACTGTGGTAGAGATAGATCCTCAGCCGAATGGGCTTAACTCAGATGTGCATGTGTCGGTTTCCAGGTCTCAGCCACATGGAAAAAGATGAGTGTAACCATGTGCATTAGCCAACTCAGGCTGTCACGACAGAAGGGCACAGACAGCAGACACTTATTGTCTCCCACTTCTGGAGGCTGGGAGCCCAAGGTCAAGGTGTTGGCCCGGCGTTTCTTCTGAGGCCACTCTCCTGGGCTTGCGGATTTGCACCTTTCGGTATATCTCACTTGGTCTTTCCTCTGGGAGCACATCGGTGGTGGCTCTTCCTCTCCTGAGTTGGACACCAGTCCTAGAGAATCAGGGGCCCCTTTGGGACCTTACTGAGCCTCTTAATTTCTCTCTTCAAATGGTCTGTGTCTAAATTTTTTTTTTTTTAACATTTATTTATTTTTGAGACAGAGAGAGACACAGCATGAATGGGGGAGGGGCAGAGAGAGAGAGAGACACAGAATCGGAAGCAGGCTCCAGGCTCTGAGCCATCAGCCCAGAGCCCGATGCGGGGCTTGAACTCGTGGACTGTGAGATTGTGACCTGAGCTGAAGTCGGACGCTTAACCGACTGAGCCACCCAGGCGCCCCCGGTCTGTGTCTAAAAATAGTCACGTTGAGGGTTTGGGCGTCAGCATGTAAATTTTGGGGGTGGGGAGACACAATCCAGAATGTACTGCCAGGTCTAATTGTGTTCTTAGGAAATAATCAAAAGGGCCAAGAAATAGGAAGCTGTCCGGAGGTCATGAGTGTGCTTTCTGCATGGCTAGGAATTAAGAGTGGGCATCAAAGGCACCTGTCCACACTTGACTTTGGGGTTGCCAGGCTCCCCGAATACCTGCAGGAAGAGAGGGCTCTCTGGCCTCAGTGCATGTCCTTGTCTCTGGATCTTCTGGGCTTGTACTTCCTTCTGACAGACCACATGCTTCCTTCTGCTGTGCCTGGTTCTCTTGCCCCGCAAGCAGACACAGACCTTTGCCATCAGATGGAATTGCCTTAAGAACAGTGCTTAGCGTTGGTTTGGTGCTTCATGTCCCAGGTTCAGACCCTGGAAAGGGGAACAAGCCCAGCCTGAGAGATGCGGGTCTCGGTTTCCAGCTGCAGTCCAGCCACTGGAGCCCTGGGAGTGGCCAGGGAGCCCTGAAGTTGTCCCATAATCTCTCTGGCCTTGGTTTCCTCATCGGCAGAAAGGGTTTGATGAGCTTTCTTCCTTCTCGGATGGGCTCTGATCCTATTAACTGTATCTCTATCCCAACCCCAGCATCTGAACTCCATTGCTCACCTGAAAATGGAGTTCAATGCTAGTATTTGCTTCACAGGGCTGTGTTACAAGGAAGGGTGCCCATGTCAGCAAAGCGCTTAGAACAGTGGGGGGCACAGGTAAGCTGTCACTTACTGCTGCCATTCTCATCATCACCTTTGTTAGGGCACCTGTGCCTGGTAGGCAGGAGGCATCTGTCCACTGACTGAGACTGGAACAGAGTTCCAGAGTGGCAGTGCTGGTCCCTCGTCAGGCTATGCTCATGGTCATCATTTTTTTTTTTTTCTAACAACGATTGGTCCTGCTGGAATGACCCAAGCTAACTGTTGGACTCCTGGCTTCAGTGCTTGTTAACTCTACAAGCCTGGGCTGATTATCCACCTTTCCCACCATAAGGAGCTTTCTATGTGCGTGGCGCATTCCTCGAGCTCTCAGCTCGGTGTCTTGATTGTTTTGCCTTCCTCCTGCCTGTCTGCTGGCTCAGTCCTGTTGCACATGCACTGAGCATCCGAATATTCACAACACTTCTGGCTCGTGCTTCATCTGCAGCACAGCACTCCATGACTAGAAGTGGGCACCCTGTCTCTTTACACACAGCGCTTCCAATACGCAACGTACGGGGTCCCCTATCAGCCAGTCTCCCTTTCCCTGAGGGCACCAGCTCGGTGTCCTATAGTTTAACTCAGTCCTGGCACTGGCCGTGTACCTGGAGACAGGATCATATCCCACGGGTTAAGACCTCAGTCTCACAAGACCACTTCCTACCCCCATTTAGACGCCAGTCGTAAATCCACATTGTCACCTGGGACTCTGACCCACCGGCTGCAAATCGGGGCTCCAACAACCCCCCTCGGGTTTGATAATTTGCTAGAACTTTTCGTAAAACTCAGGAGAACACTTTACTTACTAGATTAGCAGTCCATCATAAAAGGATATAACTCAGGAACTGCCAGATGGTAGAGATGCACAGGGCAGGGCATGGAGGAGGAGGCCTTGCACAAAAAGTACAATGCGTCAAACAGGAGACTGGCTGTCAGCCTCTGTGACCATTTCAAGTGACCTCAAGGAGAAATACAAAACCAGAAGAGCCAGAAAACCAATTAAGCAGATGCACGCAAGCAGTATTTTTAAACGATCAAACATGACAGAAACATAACATACTAAGATGACCTAAGGATCTGTCTTACGTCTATGCGGAAATTAGTACACCTTAATGTTTACAACCTTAGCAAATTATACCCTGTGTCACGCAAGTATTTGGAGAGCTCCTTTCCCCTTTTGTATATAATCCCCTGTAGCTAACAAGCTTTGAAGCAATTCTTGAAAGACTGTCTCCCAGGCTCCAGTCCTCAGTAAGACAATGAAGAAGTGTTTACCAACTGACTCCGAGCTTGGTTTTCTCTCAGTTGACAAGGCATACCCTCTGTGGGCATACCACCCTCCCCACACCTCCACCTGCTCACCAACCTGGAAGCTGTCTGAAACCCTCCAGTTGGATTTTTTTATGAAAGCTTCATTACAGGGATGTGGTTGGACCACTGGCCTTTGGTAGTTAATCTCCAGCCCTGCTCCCCTTGCTGGACTTTGGGGAATGGGGCTGGATGTCCCAACCAACCCATTTCTGCTTCCCCTGGTGACCAGCCCCCCATCCAAAGGGTCTTTCCAAATGCCACCACATTAACATAAACCCCAGTGTGGTTGAAAGGGGCCTTTTGTGAATAAAATGAGGTACATCTTTCACCTTTATTCATCTTCCCACTTAGGAAATTCCAAGGGTTTTAGGAGCCCTGTGTCAGGAATGGGGACAAAGACCAAATAAATATTTCTTCCTATAAATCAATCATTCCTATGATATCGTAATGACTGAAAAGAAAAAAAAAATGAAAAACAAAAACAACAACCCAGCTTTACAGCTGAAAAGCTGAAAGCTCTTCAGCTTTCAGAAGACTGTCTCGGGAAGACCCTGTTCTGAGTATGTTGTGGCTTTTGGTTCCCTCTGCTGGTCCCATTGACAGACAGGAGTGTGTTTCAGTCCTCAGAGTTACTCAAAATCAACATGCAAGGCTGATCAGAGGGACAAGTGATAAAAATTATCATCTTGGGGCGCCTGGGTGGCGCAGTCGGTTAAGCGTCCGACTTCAGCCAGGTCACGATCTCGCGGTCCGTGAGTTCGAGCCCCGCGTCAGGCTCTGGGCTGATGGCTCAGAGCCTAGAGCCTGTTTCCGATTCTGTGTCTCCCTCTCTCTCTGCCCCTCCCCCGTTCATGCTCTGTCTCTCTCTGTCCCAAAAATAAATAAACGTTGAAAAAAAAATTATCTTAAACATCAAAGATGAGTTAGAAATAACACACAGACATAAGTGTGCATTTAATTGGCAAACACTGCTACTCAAGTATATGCTGAGGCAGGAAGCCTTGAGTGTGAACAACCAGGATGTGGTAACTGCGTCTGGATTCTAAGCCAATGGAGAGGGTGAATTAGTTAGATGGGCTGTAAGTTACATGGATCAAAGGCTTGTTGAGAGAGAAGCATAGGGTTACAGTCTAGTTCATGGTGCCTGCTATATAATATATATTTGCTAGGTAGATTTCTTGTTAACCATCACATTTATGGGTCTGTATGGTAGACACAAAATTAAAGCCCATAATGGCAAGGAGAATCCTTATGGTCTAAATTGAGGAAATGTTCTAAATTAAATCCTGTAAACGAACTAGAAGGTTAGGACCAGTGCCTCTGAACTCATCACCGAAATGGCAATTCAGGGGTACAGTTCTGGGATGTCCTGTGCTCTCAGCATATCCTAGGGGTGTTTAAGGGAGTAATTAGAGGTGACAGGTCATTAAAAGGAAAGGCACAGAGGTGGGAAGGTCAAATCACAATCTAGTCTGATTATGTACCACTCAAAAATATGAACACAGAGCTGTCCAGGCTAGTTTGGCCAAATTTTCCCATCTTTGTTATGTCACCTCTTCAGTAGAACTCATTTTAGTTTCAAAAAATGGCTATTGTCACCTTTAAATCATACAGTGTTTTAAAAGATTAAATACTCGTCTCAAACTCAGACACAGCTATTTCCATTATTTAAGTATCCTTTTATTATATTCCCATGTGAATGCTTTTACTATAATTATAAAGCATATATCATTTAGTTTGTTTCTACTTAACGTTGCATTACAAGCACATCGTTGTGTATCTATAGTCTTCATGCATCTCATTAAAATGGCTGTGGAATGTTCCCTGAAGCTGCTATACTTCATCAATTGTCAGTTGGTGGGCATTTTGTATTGAAAGTTTTTTTCTCTCGTTGTGACTGCCTTAGCACAAAGTATCTTTATATGTATAGCCCTTTTCTGCATTTGAATTATTGACTTGGGAATAAATTCCCAAGATTGGGGTTAGTTACTCAAAGGCATAGCATTTTGCCAGCTTGTGGTGGATCTGTCCCTCTCATTGGCTACTGTGTGCACTACAAACTCCCTCAGGAAATCTGACCCTCAGACTGGTTTCTCTCCCTACTGATCACCAACATGCACTTTGGGCTTTAATGGGATGGTTTCCCCAACTGATCCCAGTCTTTCACACCATGTTCAATGTCCGGAAACTTATTCCTGCTTCTACGTCTTGGATCTCACTCTTCCTACCCACCCTTCCCAAACCCTGTCCTCCTTCCCACTGCTGAGAAAGCAGCCTTCCTCCTTGTCCTACTACTGTGCTCCTCCTGAAACTCGTATTTTATATCCTGCTTTTATCATGCAAACTAGCATGGTATTGTTTCCTAATAATTCCACATGACCTGGCTTTATTCTCCTTAGTTTAACATTTTCAGTGATTTGGCGAGCAAAGGCTGTGGATTGTATATTTCTATGCCCTGACTGTTTCCACCAGAAATATCAGGCCCACTTTTCAAACTCAATAAATACGTGTTGATCCTCAGTAAGTAGTTTTTACTTATCAGCTATTTCTTCCAATGGTCCTTTGAGCTATTCTTTCAAAATCTTGTAGTAGGCTTTTTTTTTTTTTTTTAAGTACTGGTGGTTGGTAGGAAGGAGTAAGACTTCGAGGGTGTAGCTTACTTGCTCTGAAGAGGATGAAATGCACAGAAGCCCATAATAAAAACAGAAAAATGTCAAGGAACATATAAATGGAAGAAAATTTAATTCGAACGTTGCATACAATGTTGGTGAATATTAGCAGTTACTGATTGTACGAATCGCGTTATGTCTCACCCAAAAATCCAGTTGGTTTAAAACCCTCACCATATGTTCAGCTCAATTCTGGGGTCAGCGGTTTAGGCTGACGGTTTGCTGGCCCTGCGGGGGCTCAGTTACGAGGCTGGAGGTCGGCTGGCTGTTGGCCAGGGCGAGTCAGTCCTCGTGTGTCTCCAGTGTGTTCTCACGTCCTAGAGAAAAAGCGAGAGTGAGAGAGCGAGCCAGTGCATCAGCACTGTCCACGGGAGGACCTCTCTGAGCTGTGGAGTTTGGCCAAATGTGGACGGAAGTACGTCAGAGGAAGTGGAGACAGCCCCTGAGGTGTGGGGAAGCCTGCTCATGTCTGGCGGTGGTCCAGGCAGTTACTAGTTCAGAGTCTCACGGGCCAGCTACTCTTGGTGTGGAGGGAATTGAGAAGCAGGAACGACGGGTCAACAGTCAGACTGGAAAGGTATCAGCAGTGGGGAGAGGAGTGCCCCGGGCGGCTACCTCCTTGACCAGGGGAACAGGCAGATGTGCGAGAGCCAAGGAGTGCTGGTGGTTGGGGGGGGGGGGGGGGGGGGACAGTGGCAGCCAGGGAGCCAGGAGAGGGCCTCAGTGTCTTAGTCTCTGGGGAAGGCAAGCATCAGTCTGCTGCGGCTGTGGTTTCAAGTGAAGGCAGAAAGGCAGGTAGGTTCTGACAGACACATCTGGGTCCCCCTTCTGGGATCACAAAG
Source organism: Herpailurus yagouaroundi (assembly GCF_014898765.1). Classification (NCBI taxonomy): domain Eukaryota; kingdom Metazoa; phylum Chordata; class Mammalia; order Carnivora; family Felidae; genus Herpailurus; species Herpailurus yagouaroundi. Next base: position 29,854,852 of record NW_024412434.1, read on the forward strand.
TTTTTTCTCCCACACGCCCTCTCCCCCTTCAACCACCCAGCTTCTCTCCTATCTGAACATGGACTGGAGACAAGGAATGACTCCGTTGTTTTAAGCACAGCGTGATGACTGATCTTTGGAAATCAAATCAGAGTCAAATCTGATCATTGGGGAACAGAGAAACTCATTTAAGTCATGAGCTTTGTTGGGCATTCCCATCACTTTCCGTAGGGAGAGGAAGCATTACTGGTTCAGAGGCCGGCGAGGGGACAAGGCTTCTTAGGAAGGACTTATGACAGAGCTTAAAGTGAGGATGGGGTCCTGGGATGGCTTCTTCTCACCCCATATGAGGTTTCACAAGCAATGCTATGTGTTTGGTTCCCATAACAACCTGGGCTTCTGTTCAGTGTCCCCACCATAGGAGGCTTGATGCTCACTTGAGACATGGCACTCTGTGGTGTAGCTTCTGGAGCATCGCTCAGAACTGGATGATCCCGTGGATGGTCATGGTGTCTGGAATCAAACCATAGAGACTTTCTGCTGAGGCTTGAAGCTTGTCAAACAAGCTTCCGGAAACCCAGACTGAGGTGCAAATATCCTGGAGAGTAAAACCCCTCAACTCATCACCTGCAGGGGGGCCTTGAATAGCCAAGCCAGGAGGTAATGGGACATAAACCTACCTGGGAGGAGGCAGAAGGGCTAAGTTCCACTCAAGATGAACCAGATCAGCTTAACAAACTTGTCCAGGGATGCCTCCAATTCCAAATACTGCCAGAATTATTTTCTGCTAGAGTCTTATTTTTTTTTTCTTCTAGAGTCTTAGAATAAGAACAGTAAGCCCGGTTGTTGCAATCTCTAGCATACTGAAGCTCACATGCTAGGCTTAGATGTGTTGTGCAAGACATCCCCCTTCTTTTCTTTGCTAATTGTGGACTTTATTCATGATTTTCTTTCAACTTGGTTTAAAAATATAAGCTCCGTGCAGTACGAATCGTGCAAAGTTTATTGACATTGTAACCCTGGCACGGAGTAGACACTCAATAAATAGGCGAGCAAGGTACATGAACTGTGGTGTTTTTCAATCCATAACACCTCCAAGGGAACAAGTTCCACCAATTGGCTACCTGCCGTGTAAAGCAACCCTCCCTTTGCTTTGTTCTTTAAAAAGAAATCAGTATTTCAGGTTCAAAAGAATAGGTGATCAGATTGTAAGTGTTTTTCAACTTCTCCCTTTCCTGTTCTGTTTGTTCAAAGCAGTGAAACTATTTTATCAAATGCAAGTTTACTTGGCACTTTAATATGTAAAACATACATAAACCGGGCTGCCGGAGCTCATAGTGGGGCCAGTCCTCCTCCCTGTTTAGTCCATAAGGCAGCTCAGAAGGTATCAGAATCTCAGTGCCCCAGACCTCCCAACTCCAGCACTAGCTGTATGATGTGTATTTCACACATACCTGTAAGTGTCTAGGGTCCAGAGTACACATTCTCCATCCTTCACCCATTTCAGAATTTTACCCTCATCTCTGTTAGGAAATGCTTCTTTTTTATCTAAGACCTTTTTGGTTTTTTTAAATGCTTCGTCTCTATTTAGGAGAGAGATTTATAGGACTCCAAAGTGACCTGAAATTCAGTTAACTTCGTTTCAAAATCTTTTCCATTAGAGTCAAATCCAACTTTAAAAAAAAAAAAAAAACACACACACACATGAAAAGATATGATTCATAGTTGTATTATCTGACTGCTTATTTAACTGACATGACCAAGTTTCTGGAATGGGTAGAAATTGAGTATTTTTTAAAATCACCTTTCACTTCTGAACACTTAAAAAAAATACCAATTATTTATTTATTTATTTATTTATTTATTAAATTTTTTTTTTAAGTTTGTTTTTTTATTTTCAAGAGAGAGGGAGAGAGCACAAACAGAGGAGGGGGAGAGAGAGAGAGAGAGAGAGAGAGAGAGAGAGA
>NW_024412434.1:29856807-29902437 GCF_014898765.1 Herpailurus yagouaroundi
AGAGAGAATCCCAAGCAGGATCCACACTGTCAGCACAGAGCCCGACGAAGTGTGAGATCATGACCTGAGCTGAAATAAAGAGTCAGACGCTTAACTGACTGAGCCACCCAGGAGCCTCCCCCCCACCGCCAAATACAGTTATTTTTTTAGAGCAGTTTTAGGGTCACAATAAAGTTGAACAGAAAGTACAGAGAGTCCCCATATATGCCCTGCCCTGACACATACATAATCTTCTCTACTATCAACATCCCCACCAGAGTGGGATATTTATTACAAGTGATGAGCCTGCACTGACTCATCACCATCACCCAGTGTCCACAGTTTACATTAGTGTCACTCTTGATGTTGGACATTCTGTGGGCTTGGACAGGTATGACACATATACTCTGTGCCCCACCTCTTCATCGCTTTCTTTCTCTTCTCTGGCACCCTCTGATCTTTTTATGGTCTTTACAAAAGTTTCGCCTTTTCCAGGATGTCATGTAATTGGAATCACACAGTACGTAGGCTTTTCATATGGATTTCTTCCACTGAGTAATATGCATTTAAAGTTCCCCCATGTCGTTTTAGGCTTGATAGCTCATTTCTTTTTAGTGAGAAATAACATTCCGTTGTCTGGTTGTACCGTAGTTTATTACTTATCCATCCACCCTCTAAAGGACTTCATGGATGCTTCCAAGTTTTGGCAATCATGAATAAAGCTGCTCTAAATATCTGTGAAGGATTTTGTGTGGACATAGGTTTTCAGTTCATTTAGGAAAAGATCAAGGAGCATGGTTGATGGATGGATGGTACGATACGAATGTTTAGTTTTCTAAGAAACTGCCGAGCTCTCTTCCAAAGTGGCTGCACCATTTTGCATTCCCACCCGCCATGAATGAGAGGTCCTATTACTCTAAATCCTCGCCAGCAACTGCTGTTGCCAGTGTTTTGGATTTTCCTTGCTCTAATATATGTAGAGTGGCATCTCATTGTTACCTTAATTTGCAGTTTCTGAATAACATCACGTTGAACATCTTTTCATATGCTTAGTTGCCACCTGTATTTCTTCTTTTGTGAGGTGGCTGTTCAGGTCTTTTGACCACGTTTTAATTGATCTGTTTGTTTTCTTTTTGAGTTTTAAGGGTATATTTTGGGTAATAGTCCTTTTATCAGATATGTTTTTGCAAATCTTTTCTCACAGTCTGTGACTTGTCTTTTCATTCTCTTGACATTGTCTTTTGCAGAGCGGATATTTTTAAATTTTAATATTGCCTCTGCTCGTTGTCAAAAATTAGCTGGCTATATTTGTATGGGTCTATTTCTGGCTTATTTATCCGTCTATTCTGCTCCATTGATTTATGTGTCTATTTTTCCATCAGTACCACACTGTCTTGATTGCTGTAGCTCTACAGGGAGTCTTGCAGTCAGGTAGTGTCAGTCTTCCAACTTTGTTCTTTTTAAATAACATCTTGGATCTCCTGGGTCTTTTGTCTCCCTATATAAGCTGAGTCAATTTGTAATATTCACAAATAAATTGCTTGTACTTTGATTGGGGTTGCATTGAATCTATAGATCAAGTTGGGAATAACTGGTATCTTGACAATACTGTCTTCTTATCCATGAACATGGAATACATCTCCATATATTTAGTTATTCTTTGATTTCATTTGTCTTGGAAACTTTCTTCTCCTAAGATTGTCAACCAGGAAAATCCACATCTCTAAGTTGGGAAGGTGGTTGGCTCACTTTGACTTTACTTCTTGTGCTTTTCTTTCAGCACCTACAGGTTATTGTAGTATCTAAGAGGAGGAATCAGCAGGTAGTAAGGACTAACGAGTTTCTCATGTAAGGGAGGGAAGAAGCAATGGTGGGCGCTACCAGGAAGTTGCTGTTTGTCGTTGATTCTGAACCTCTCTTCCTCACCCAGTTAGCAAGGACTTTGGAAGCAAACATATCTGAGCTCAAATTCCAGTTCTCTTATTTACTAGCTTGCCTGTGGCAAGTTATCCTCTCTAAGCTTCGGGTTTGTTCATCTGGAGAGCAGAGAAAATGTCTTTTTCAGGATTTCTGGGAAGGTTAAATAAGGTTGTATATATAAATGACTCATACATAGTGGGTACCCAGTAAACAGCATGCATTCTCTGTGCTCCCTCCTCCCCCTCCTCTGAATAACCAAGAGGCATGGGACTTTCCCGGCGTTCCTCTGGTGCTCCTTCTCTGAGCTTAGTGGGAGAAAGGGGTGTTATCATTCCAGAGTCAACCATCCGTAGGGTGTGGGGCAACCTTGCGGGGGCCTCCATGCATTGAGGTGCAGAGTATAACCCATTCACAGGTTCGCCTTAGAACTTTAGTTTAAAATTCTTGTACTCTCCTCCCCCACCCCATCACCAGGAGCTAACAAGTCCTTGCAATGCTTTTATCTCTCTTTTTCTGTCATCTAGGTTCTGTAAAATAATCTCATGTTATTAGAATGTCCCTTATAGGATGTCTCTTCTGGTACAAAGGTCCTTATTTATACATTCTCAGAGAATCTATTCTTACCCATTCATATTTAACTAACTATATGCCGAAAGATTCCTTGCTCCCACCTTTTCATCTTCCCCCACCTCTAAGACTTTTTCTTTAGTTCATGTATCATTTGACTAGTTTTGTTTCTCACGGAGTTTTTTTTAGATGGGATCCAGAGGTGGTATTCTCTCAGTCTGAGTCTCTCACTAAGCAGCTTTCTTTTATCCTGATAGGAAACAGTAGCTTGGCTGCTCGGAGAGTACCTGGGTGACAGCCTCTTTCTCAAAAGTCTGTAGATGCTCTTACTGTCTACCTCAATGTGCCCACTCATCACTGGGGATCTTGTCAAGATGCAGATTCTAATGCAGTAGGACTGGAGTGGGCCTGAGCTTCTGCATTTCTAGAAAGCTCCCAGCTGATGTAACTGCTGCCAGTCAGCAGACTACAATTTCGGTAGCAATGTTCCAGCTTACCGTGTAGCAGACAAGTCCGAGGCAAGTCGGATTCCCCTCTTTATGGGTAACTTGTTTTCTTCCCAGGAAGTTTGCAAATTCCCCTCTTGATCATTATAATTCAAGAACTTTGTTAGGATATGCTCATAAATGCATCTTTTCTCATCAATCTAGACAGGATTCAGTGAGCCCTTTATTTACTTAATTGTTTACTTTTTTTTGAGAGACAGAGAGACAACATGAGTGGGAGAGGGGCAAAGAGAGAGGGGAGACACAGAATCCCAAGAAGGCTCCAGGCTCCGAGCTGTCAGCACAGAGCCCGACGCGGGGCTTGAACTCATGAACCGCGAGATCATGACCTGAGCCGAAGTCGGACGCTTACCCAACTGACCCACCCAGGCGCCCCCAGTGAGACCTTTAAATTGCAGACTCAAATGTTTCTTCGACTCACAGACATTTTTCTCCCTACGATTGCAGTCAATACTCATTATACATGGATTCTGTGTCTGTGAATTTTCCTAAATGCTACAATGTATAGCTCACCCCAAAATCAATACTTGCAGAGCTCTTGTGGTCATTCACAGACAAGTTCATAGTGGCCAAAAACTGTCACCTGACGTGCATGTTTCCAACTGAGGTCGAACAAGGCTACGCTCTGCCTTCTTGATTTGGCTCACACACGGTAGACTTTTGGCTTTTTTGTTGTTGTTAGTGTTACTTTTTGTTGGTGCTTTCTGTTTAAAATGATCGCCAGGCATAATGCTGAAGTGCTGTCTCGTGTTCCTGAGTGTAAGAGCACTCTGGGCGGTTTTATAGAGGAAATACCTGTGTTAAAGTTTCATTTAGGCATGACCTGTGATGCTGTTGGTCATGAGTCCAAGGCTAGGGGTTCAACAATATATGTAAAATGAGGTTTCCTCAAACAGAATCACACATGAAACAGGGTTATATATTGATTAGTTGAGGAGAACGATGTGACCAGAAGCTGGCAAGAAACTAACCGTGTATTTCCTTCAGGAACAACGGTTCAGTATTTGCTTAATCTGCAGCAACTTTATCCCACATAAATATCGCACATAATGAGAATCGATGGTATTTTTAAAAAAAAAAAAAATTGTGCTTTCTCTATTTCTGGGATATAATACCATTTGATCATGATGTTTTATTGTTTGACATATTGCTGGATTTGATTAGCTAGAATTCTGACCAGGATTTTTGTATCCAGGTTCATGAGGGATATTATCTTGAAAGGGTTTTTGTTGGTGTTATATCTTTGTCTGGCTTTGTTATCAGGATAATAAGTGGCTCATAAAACAAACATTGTTACCTACAAATTTAATTTCATTGATAAATATAAGACTGGTTACATTATCTGTTTCTTGTTGAGTGAGGTCAGAGTGGCTGATACAAGTTTTCCCAAAATATAATTTTCCCTTGAAAAGCTCAATTTTTATCCTTGGCAACAAACATCGTTAGTTTTGAGAATTAGTTAGGCAGTGAGAAAATGCCTGCCACGTGTCTGTGTTTGAATAATCACAGTTTGTCATTTGTTCTTTGAAGTAAAAATAATGCTCAGTGGAAAGATGACTTTTTCAGTGTGCAATTCAAACCCCTGTACAAGTGCTTTCCCTGGAAACAACCATTGCGCTGTGGGACGCAGCAGGGAGCGCTTCCCATTTTGTCACACAAAATACTAAAAAGATGCGAATGCTAGAGTTGACAGGGTTCAGACATAATCTATAATCTTATCGAGGACAATCTCAGATGAAGCTGGCAGTCCTGAGCTGTTATCCAGTGTCTAAAATACGCGTTATGTGTTTGTCTGCTCTTCTAGTTGCTTAAGGGCGAATGTGGTGCCTGTTATTCTCTCATAATAGGTTGTTTTTCCTCTTCATCAAAAATTAAGTCTCCTGGGTTTATCCAGCCAGGATAAATCCCTCGGATTTTGTTTTCCTGTACTTTGACATAAAATTCATGGGGCGCCAGGGTGGCTCAGTCGGCTGAGCGTCGGACTTTAGACTTCAGCTCAGGTCGTGACGTCACGGTTGGTGAGTTCGAGCCCCGTGTTGGGCTCTGTGCCGACAGCGCAAAGTCTGCTTGGTATTCTCTTTCCCTCTGCCTCTTCCTTACTCATTCTCTCTCGCTCTCTCTAGCTCTCTCTCTCTCTCTCTCTCAAAAAAAAAAAAAAATTAAAAGGAATAAAATAAAATTCCAAACATGTTTTTGGGTAGAGCCCCTGGCCATCTTCTTGTGCTCCCCTTCGATATCCGTAGGTACCCCGTTACCTTTTACTGCAGGTGTCCATCTGTCTCCCCCATGTCTGCTTTATCGGGCACGTTCCACACATTTCCCCAGCTCCCCCTCTCCCTGGCTGCTGGGTTCCTCAGATGTGCTTGCCTTTTGTTCTGTCAGCTCATTGGGCTTCACATCCTGTTGCTAGAAGCCACGTAAAAGGAATACTGGCATCATTTCCCACTAGATCAGGATCTTTTCTATCGAGGTGTAATTGGCAAGTAAAATTGGATATATTTAAATTGGGTGACTTGATATGAATTGTGAAATAATCACCGTGATCAAGCTAATTAATGTATCACCTCAATAGTTACTCTTTTTTTTTTGGTGGGGGTGAGAACACAGGATCTACCCTCTTAGCAAATTTTAGGATGAATGTATTCATCGTGTGCAATGGAACTTTGTGTCCTTTGACCAACATCTCCCTATACCCCAGCCCTAGCCCCTGGCAGTCACCAGTCTACTCTCTGCTTCTATGAGTTCAACGAGTTTAGATTCCACACATGAGTGAGATCATGCAGGGCTTGTTTTTGGCTTATTTCTCTTATCATACTGTCTTCTGGATTCATCCGTGTTGTCCCAAATGGCAGAATCACCTTCTTTTTTAAGGCTGAAGATCAGTGATAGATTTTTTTTTCTGGACAGTACCATACATGTCTTAACCCTTTGGGAAAATGAAGACTTCTGGAGGATTGGGGTCAGAAGTAATAATTCCCTTTTTGTGTGTACGGAGGGAATGTGGCTCTGAGGCTCTGAGTACTGAAGCCCCTGCCTAGCATTCCTCAAGAGACCAGAGGCAGAAATCCATATGGACATCTATATTGTCACGGTGATTATCAACCATCTGATGAACACTCACCCAGTGCTAGGCATGGGGGAATGTTTTACATGTATGAAAGTTTCTTGTGAGGCTAAGTTGTCTGGTTATTAACACATATTTGCCCTGTAACATGGGTATCATGATTCTCCCCACTGGGGTCTTTCCCTGAGATGACACGGCAGGAAGTGGCGACATTGGCATTTGGATTCCAGGGCTTTGAAATCTTGACTGCATTTCTCTTGGACAAGAATGAGAGTGGTTTCCTTTCTCTGCTGCCCCTCAAAACTTTGCTCAGTGGGTGGCTTCCTCATTTAGAAAAATCCTTTATATTCTCTCAGTGTATTAGGTCAAGGGTACCACCTCCTCATGTCCCATACATCCTTCCCAGAACAATAGCCCAGCTATTATTATTATTTTTAATTACTTTCCTATTTAATGATTAAAGAGACTGGTGGGTTGGGTGATATTATCAGGTGATGGATTCTGTGCTCGCTTTTGCTCAACCTTCCCCACCCCTTGCCCTTTACGTTAGCTGATTCACAGGCTGTCTCTTTATTACCATGAAACCTGGGGGAAGAACAATCCTATTTCTGGTTTCCATTAGCATTTCTATTTTGAAGACCTTTTGAGTGATGGGTGTGGCATCTTAGGGATTCAGGGGTCCCTGCCAAAGGAGTTTCTGAGCATAGTGCTTAACCCTCAAACCACTTTTTAAAAAAGGTTGGAATGGAGCCTATGGGAGAAGGTCTGGAAAAGGAGCGATTTACATCAGGTACCCAGCTAGGCGCTCAGTGCAGGAGGAGGAGGTCTTTCTGGTACGGAGGGATCAAGCCAGGATGCACTCCAGAGCCCAGATCAGTAGCTCTTAACCAGGAGTCATCCTTCTGACCATCTGGGGAACTCCTAGGCTCCACCTCTACAGAAAATTCTGAGGGGTCCTGGTATGTGTATTTTGAAAAAGCTCCCCTGGGGGTTCGGAGGGATACCCTTTGGGTAAGATGGCCCACCAGCCACAGGTGCCCAGAAAAAGCAGACCTTCGGGTCTATGGTCATTTACTGCTGATGTCAGAGGTCCAGAGTTTATTAAATAACTCCCGTAAAGTGCTCAGCATCGTGCCTGGTGCTGACTGAATAGCAAAGTTTTGGTCAAAGTGACCCTCTCTTCTATAAGAGTAACATGCATTCATTTGCTTAAACACGAAAATGAAAATTTGGAAATTTAGCTTCAGTAGATTTGACCAATTGTCTCTTCAGTGTGGTTGTACCCAGTTTTACTTTTGCCAGCTGGGTATAAATGTACAAGTTCCACAGACTCAGTATCAAACATGAACTTTTTACCAGGCTGCTGTGTGTAAAGCAGTATTTCGTTTTGCCCCTAATTGGCATTTTCCTGATCACATGCAAAGTTGATCGACTTTTCCTATTTGATTGGACGTTTTTGTTTCCAGTTCTATGAATGGTGGGCTGATATCCTTTGCCCATTTTTTCCCATAGTTTGTATAGTCCTTTTGTATTGATTAGGAATTCTTTATCTTTTATGGCTCTAAGTCCTTGCTAGATATTTGCAATATTTCTCCTGGTTTGTCCCTGTATTTTAAGTTTCTACTATAAAACGGGAGTTTTAAATTCTGATGTGGCCCAATGTGGCCAAATTCACCACCTCAGCTCTAGAACATTTGAAATCCTAGGGCTGGTTCACATAGGTTCTCCAGAGCTCTCCTGACTCTCGTTGTGCACAGGGATTTTAGAATCTCCATCCGTCCTGAGGATCCTGTATCCCCAGCTTTTTCTTTCCCGTTGTCCAAGTTTAATCTCACACCTTTCCCCGAGTTTTCTGTCTTCACTTGCTTTATCGCCCACTTTTCTCCTTTTCCTTCACTTTTTCTGGGGAGGTGGGTAGAAGCCTCCAGTGGGAGTCAGGATAGCCGAGTTGGAGCGTGGGTTCAATCAGGAGCCAGCCATGGGACCTTGGGCAAGCCATCCCTCCCCTGTGAGTTTCAGTTTGTTCTCCGTAAAAATGAGGGAGGGGAGGAGCCGACCCCCGACTTCCCTTCTCATTCCTGCGGTTCTCTCACACCAAGGCTTGCTCACCACGTGGCTTAGCTCTCCACACCGATGCATTTGTCCAAAGAAAGCAATCCTTCCTCCTTCCACACCCCCATCTTCACAGGCACCGCCCCCTCCCCCCATTCAGGCACGTGATAGCTGGACGCGTCATAATCGTCTCGAACTCGACATTTTGAGACTGCTCTCCTCTGCAGAGCAAAGAAAGGAAGCATCAAGGCCCCCCCACCCCAGGCGGCTCACGGTTTGTGAGTTCGAGCCCCACATTGGGCTCTCCGCTGACAGTGCAGAGCCTGCTTCAGAGTCTCCCTCTCTCTCTCTGCCCCTCCCCTGCTTGTAGGCTCTCTCTCTCAAAATAAACTTACAAACAAACAAACAAAAAAAAACAAAAAAAAAAAACAAAAAAAAAAAAAAGAAGGAAGGAAGCCTTTGGTGGCTATCATTGGGAGATTTAGCTATTTAAACAGGTGAATCTCCTGGCTCCCTTTCACGGGGTCCTGCTTGAAGACACAGAGGTCCTGGGTGCCGTGCTCACTGGGGAGGATTAGCTGAAAACCACTGCCCAGCGCCTACCACCTGCTGGCAACGAGGGCCCCGTCTTCAACCTTGCAAATGGCTAGATGGCATTTGCCAACTTGCCCAGCTCTGTTTGCTTTGCTAACTGTTAATGGCCACAGAGACTTAATGAGGCAATAGATGTTCTTCTGGGTAATTACACTCTTGGGTAAAGCATTAGACCAGGTTCACTGAGTTCTCATCCGCCTGGAGAGACAGGCTAGTGGGCAACCCTGCTCATTTGAATTTTCTAGGGACTTGGGGGAAAGCCTTCGAAGCGATGTGTGACCTTCACCGTGTTTATTTTATTTTTAAAAATTTTTAATGTTTATTTATTTTTGAGAGAGAGAGAGAGAGAGAGAGCGAGCAGGGGAGGGGCAGAGAGAGAGGGAGACACAGAATCTGAAGCAGACTCCAGGTTCCCAGCTGTCAGCACAGAGCCTGACGTGGGGCTAGAACTCACAGACTGAACTGTGAGATCATGACCTGAGCCACCCAGGCACCCTTAGCCCAGCAATTTTTAGCAAAATGTTTCTTTTTCAAGTAAAAGACTTGACTGACCTCCCTTTGCACATCTGTAGACTTTTCCCTCCTTTGAAGATCACAGTACTCTTGCACAAAGCCTGGGTACCCAGGAATCAGACCTTCTTGCACAAGCCCCCACCCGCCCCCGGCCCCAGGGAACTTGAACTTCTCACACAACTGAGCTAATTCTACAGCACTGAGCTAATCCCAGCACTGAGCTAATTCTACAATGGGCATCGAGTCTGCATGTCAGCAAGAAATGTCACAGACCACTGCACTCCCTTAACTGATTAAACCCCTTTCAAAATCTGAACCAGGCAGAAACCTGGGAGTTGTTGGCCTTTGGACAAGAGTCTGCCTTCTCCCCAGATTGCTGGCCTCTGGAATGAATCTCATATTCCTTTCCAATCAAAACTTGTCTCTTGAGTCTTGGCCTTTCAAGCAACAGGCAGCCGAACTTGGGTTGCAATGACACAACTGCTTTTTGGGTCAGCTTCTGCCTCAGCCCAGTCTTGCTTCCTCGATCCCTTACAGGTATATCTCCCCGGAACATTCACCCCAGAAATTGAGATAGTTCCGGTCTCAGTTTTTGCAGGGACATGGACACACATATTCTGTTGTCTCTCTGGGTGTACCATGACCTCTGAGGACAGAGCTCCCATGTCTGCACCTTCTCCATGAAGTGTCTAACACAGGGCACTCCTGCGGTACCCATGGAAGGAAGGAAGGAAGGAAGGAAGGAAGGAAGGAAGGAAGGAAGAAGGAAGGAGGGAAGGAATGAAGGAAGGAGGGAAGGAAGGAAAGAAGGAAGGAAGGAAAGAGGGAGAGGAGAAGGAAGGAAGGAAGGAAGGGCCACCCAGGTGCTCTTTACACTTTCAACTTTAAAGAAACCCACAAAATTATACAACTTAAATTCTTACTGTATTTCTCGCTGCCACCTCATGTCAGGTTTTCATCCTATCCTATCTCCTCCATTCTTTACTTTCTAGGGCAAGAGTGAAGTCTGTGGGCTCTTATCACAGAAAGGTTTTTAAAGCCCGAAAATAAAGTAAATGTATAGGATTGCACAATCCAGTTGCCTTCATTTCTTATTATGCTGTAACAAATTACTACAAGGTTAGTGGCTTAAAAATAACCCGATGATATGGGTGCTCGTCCGTCACCCTCCCGTCTTCTCTTCTGCGTGATCTCCTATGTGCCGTCAGGAGATCCTGGCAAAATACCTGGCATTTCAGTTTCCTTATCTGTGAAATATGCTAGCTGCGGGGAATTTGGGAAAGGTCTCTAGGTTTATTCAAACTCTTTGCGTCTATGGTCACAACCCTGGGCTCGTGCGATGTCAAAGCCACACGCTAGAGGGAAGCATTGACTAAAATGTGCAGAGAAGCCCTTGGACTCTAGACCCTGTCTTCGAAGTTGAGTTTGCTTAGTCGCAGCAAATATTGGTGATGGAGATCATGGCAGAGTGAACACAGCTTATCAGGTCAGAGCAGCAGGGTTGTTTCACATCATCGTTGGTCTAGACAGGAGCACTCCTTAGCACTCCGCAGATGGGGGGGGGGGGGCCAGGTAATGGGTGGGAATCCACCAGCCCATCAACCCCACCCGGGAGGGCACTGAACTTCTCCACCATACTTCGGCCAGGACATAAACTCTTCCTATCCTGCCGTAAGTGGGGATGAGTAACATAATGGGAAGACTGTAAAAAAAAAAAAAAAAAATCAGCTATTTAAAATAATTAATTGCTGGGGCACCTGGCTGGCTCAGTCTGGAGAACACGCGGCTCTTGATCTCAGGGTCATGAGTTCAAACCTCATGTTGGGTGTAGAGTTTACTTAACATACATACATACATACATGCCAATATTTCATCTTTGTTCACTTCAGGCTGAACTTTTTCAATTCGCTCAAACTCTCTTTTCCACATGAGCTTCTCGGTGAGTTCTGCCGGGGTTGTGGAAGTAGAACTTGCTAATAGTGGGTCTGACAATCTGAAATCTAGAGAAACATTTTGGGAAGAATTGACAGCTTAGCAATATTGAGCCTTCCAATCCATGGACTCAGTATCTCTCTTCAGTTACTTAGGTATTCTTAATCCCTCTCATCAACATTCCATGTATTTTGGCATACAAATCTTGCACATATTTCTAAATTTCCCCTAAATATTTTGCTTCGTAATACAAGAGTAAAGGATACTGCTTAAAAAAAAATCAATTTCTGTTTTTTTATTTTTAGTCTATAAAAATACCACCAATCTCTCAAATACTGACTTTGTATTCTGTGTCCTTCTAAACTCACATATCAGTTCTATTAGTATACAAAATGTTTTTGGAGTTTCCATCATTGAAAATCACGTGATCTGTGCACAGGCAGCATTATCTGTTTCTTGTAGATAGCATATAGATTCTGCTTTTCATCCAGCCTAAATATCTATGCCTTTTAAGTGGAGTGTTTAAACCATGTATATCTAACGTAATTATCAATATACTTGGACTTAAATCCACCATCTTCCTCTTTGTTTTCTATTCGTTTCATCTGTTCTTTGTTCCTTTTTTCTCTTTTTCTGCTTTCTTTTGTATTAACACATTAGTTATATTTAGCCTCATTATTATCTTATTAGCTTACCTTTAACCTTTTTTTTTGCAGTTCTTCTGGAATGTAAAATATTACTCTTCTAGGGTCTATACTGAATTCCATGGGGTTTCAACAAAGATTCTCTACTCTGCTGATCAAAACTCAGACATGTCCTAGCTCTGTGTCATCTTGGAATTGTTTAACTAAGTGCTCCCATCTATATTTGTGTGGCTTTGTGGCATTTCACATCTCAGTATTTAGTCATACACTCAAGGGGACTCCTAGGCAGATTTTGGGGGCTCTTTTGCTCTATGGCTCCCTGTTTTCTGGTAACCACCGTGCAATATCTAGCTTCCCCAGCCTGCCTGGGCTTTGACTTCAGTCTGGTCCTTTCGACGAGACTGATATGCTCTGCTTGGGTTTCCCTGCCTGTGTTGTGGTCTGGACATTGTCTCCCCTTCAAGTATGACTTTCATTCCAAAGCACCACAAGACTTCAGGATATTTTACTCTGCTTCTCAGATGCTTCTGGCCCTGACCCCAAGCTTCAAACATGCCCTAGACCTCAGAAAATGTCTCTTGGGAAAAAACCCTGCAGTACTTTGGTGTTTTTGTTTTTGTTTTTATTTTTGAGTTTATAATCTGACATGCTAGGCCTGCACTATGCCAGATACTCTCTCTGCTAGTTTGTAAATCCCTGAGTAGAATTCCTTTGTCTGGGTCAAGCCTGACTTTGGCTCATCAAAACTGGGAAATTCCTGCAGGAAAGAAAATAGCTCATGATCATCCATGCATTGAAGAAGGGGAATTTTAGTTTGTCTCATTTCTGTTGTTTCCACAACTTTCCAGTACACTTAAAGTATACTTTTTATAATTTATCTGGGGTTTTCTCCTTGAAAATGTGCAGCGGTAATGCTGTCCTTCATAATAAACTCTGCCTGTCTTATTCTTTATTTCTATTAGCTCTTCATTGTTCTTTTTAAGGAAGAGAATTTTATTTTTGTTCTATGGATTCATTCTCACCTTATCCCTCTGAAGAATAACTGTAGTCTTTGTTTTAAAAATTCCATTGTTGGGGGGCACCTGGGTGGCTCAGTCGGTTGAGTGTCTGACTTCGGCTCAGGTCATGATCTCACAGCTTGTGAGTTCGAGACCTGTGTTGGGCTCTGTGCTGATGGCTCAGAGCCTGGAACCTGCCTCGGATTCTGTGTCTCCCTCTCTCTCTCTCTCCCCCTAACCCACTTGCATTCTGTCTCTGTCTCTCTCAAAAACAAGTAAACATTTGAAAAAAAATTAAAAACTCCATTGTTGGCTAGTCTCTATGCTTTTTTGTCCCTAAGTTATTTGTCCTCTTTCTTCCTGTCTTTCATGCCATAGGATTTCCCCAAACGACTGGTAATCTGCTCTATAAGGGGTGGTGGGCGGAGCTTTATCCCAGGATAAATTGGGGAACCTCAAAAGTAGTAACAGAAAGAATTTTCTCCGGGTCAGATCCCTTTTGCAGAGAAAGATCTTTTATCCTCCTGGGTGAGGTCACTTTTGGATAATTTAAACAATGAAATCTCCCACAGTGGGAAGGAGGGCGCAGCCTCTGGGAAGGCACTTGAGATCACACATTTTATCTTATTATTATTTTTTAAATATTTATTTATTTTTGGGAGAGTGCAACTGGGGGAGGGGCAGAGAGAGGAGGACAGAGGATCTGCACTGGCAGGCTGATAGCAGCAAGCCCAAAGTGGGGCTCGAACTCATGAACCACAAGATCATGACCTGAGCTGAAGTTAGATGCTCAACCCACTGAGCCCCCCCGGGTGCCCCGAGACCGTGCATTTTAAGCACTCTGCTCACTGCCTGCTCATTAGTTGGCACTCAACTCATTTTCCATGTCCTGGGTATACCGTGATACCAGGAAGACTATTTGGCCTACCGGCACAGAAATAGACTCTTACAAATAGGGTTTCTATGTGCTAATTGGGTTCTGCCAATTAGAAGCGCTCGCATGGGATTTGGAAGGCAGAAGCTATTGCCTTATGGTTTGGGGGTGTTTTCTGCTGGCAGTTAAGGTACTAGTGACGGCAGGCGGCAGCCTCTGGCTTCGGAGGTGGCCACAGGCAGTCGTGGTGCAGAGGCTACGTGCACGGGACCACCTGGCACCTGTTTCGTGCTGCGAAGACCAACTCGCTGATGGGCGGTGACCGCTCTGTTGTCCAGGGCACCATGGCGGCAGTGGGTTCGTGACCACTGGAGAGCACCGCTTTGGGGTGTGTTCTTGAGTTACCGAGGCCACCTCCTGATGGCCTGCTTTCTGACTGGGGACTCTGGACACCTCTGTGGACCATCAGTCATGGGGGCATTCCTGGAGATCATGTGGAGATCCCACTTTCTGGCCCTGCCAGTGATTTTCTGAGCGCCCAGTTCTTTCCATCATCTCTGCTCAAAATGCACTGGGCAGTTTGTGTTTCCGACACGGAACTTCGCTAGTGTGGCATTTGACCTTGCAGGCGAGGCAGGTCCTGAGGCTGCAGAGACACGGACACTCTCGGGTGTGCATGTGCTCTGGTGTCTGTCCCCGGATTCTCTTCCCTCTGCCTCGGGAAACATTGAAATAAGTCAGGTTTCCTTTCCAGACTTTAAAATGAACAAAAGTCATATCCGGGGGCACCTGGGTGGCTCAGTCGGTTAAGCGTCCGACTTCGGCTCAGGTCATGATCTAGTGATTCATGAGTTCGAACCCCGCGTCGGGCTCTGCGCTGACAGAGCTTGCTTTATACCACTCTCCACTGCTTACTCCCCAGAGGTACCCCCTTGATGAAGGTCAGTAGGCTTCTGCACCTTCACTGTGCGTTTACACAACATAGGACAGCCTGTGTGCACATATGGACTCTACCCATACATACAAAGCCCATATTTTGGCATAGAGAGAGGCTGTGTAGACATATTACTCTGCATCTGCTGTTTTCACATCAGCTACCACATTCTTTCCAGGGCTCCCCAGTACGGTTGGAACCATGGTTTATTTAAACTGAATTTTATTGACAAGTACGTATTCATTTTTTGGTTACTGTTTTTACGTGCAATGCAGCAAAGAATATCTTTGCCTATCTTTGGACACATGTAGATATTTCTGTGAGATATGTTTTTAGAAGTGGAATTGCTCGATCCGAGGAAAAGAGCGTTTTAAACTTCAACTGATGTTGGGGCGCCTGGGTGGCGCAGTCGGTTAAGCGTCCGACTTCAGCCAGGTCACTATCTCACTGTCTGTGAGTTCGAGCCCCGCGTCGGGCTCTGGGCTGATGGCTCAGAGCCTGGAGCCTGTTTCCGATTCTGTGTCTCCCTCTCTCTCTGCCCCTCCCCCGTTCATGCTCTGTCTCTCTCTGTCCCAAAAATAAATAAACGTTGAAAAAAAAAATTTAAACTTCAACTGATGTCAAATTGCCCTTGAAAGCATCGGTGACAACTCAGCCCTCCCAACAAAGGTCGGAGAGATCTTCATAATGTACTCAGCCTCCACTTTTTATCCTAAATGTAGTTTATTTATATATACCTTCTGTTTTCCTTAATCACATTTCCTAACTAAGTGTTCTGTCTTTCAAAAACTTTAGCTCTAAGTTACCCGGGCAAGTCTGCGTTATTTTTGTCTCCCGTTTCATTACTGTGCTTTAATCCCTGTTCATTCTTCTTTGTTGTCCTGGCTCTAAGTTTGTATTGTTGTCTTTTTGGTCCCTCCTTTTACTGTTAGTTTTCTTCTTGTGTTTGGTTGTCTGGGACTTAGGATTTTTGCCTGTGGTTTTGTTTCGTTAAGGAATTTGGCCCGCATGAGTTCTGTTTTACAACGTGTCTCCTTTTACCCTCACGCATGGCTGATCCGATCAGGCAGTGCCAGGGTACCCAACTTCATGTGTGTGGACAGGCCCCAGACTTCTCCAGCCCGGCCACCTCTCTCCAGGATGCCTCGCTACAGAGTGGCCAGCGCCTCGGGGACTCCCCCCAGCCTCATGAGGAAAGCCTGAGTCTGGCAAAGCGCTGAGTCTCCAAAGCCAGTAGGGTCTGGACATGGGGGGTGAATGGGGTTTTTCATGCTGTGGGCCTTGTTCTTTCCTGTCTTTGGTGCTGGTAGTCGTGCTTCGGATTGGTCTTTTCCTTCACATGCAAGTATGGGAGTAGAACAGAGTGGAATTTAAGGCCAGGAGCGAGACCTCCCAGCTCAGATTCCTTGGAATAAACGCCTTCTCATATTTAGTCTTTATCAGAGCTCTGCTTTGGACAGCTGGGGACTCGCCCAGATGGATAGAGTTGTGTGTAATGACAAGAGAGCAAAAGGCAAGCTGAAGGCCAAACGCCAGCCCACAGCCTGCACCCACCCCCTCGCCCCCTTAAGGTAGGAGATACATATAAACATTCCTCAGGCACTAGTAACTGCCTGAGAATGAAAGCAGGGGAAAAACAAGTGAAAACAAGTAGAACAAAAACTTCACTGTAGTTTGTAACTCTCTTAATGATTTACAAGAAAAACACAGTAATAGACCTCCAAGAACCTATAGACTCAAATTTCCTGGAGCCCTAACATCACCTTTGCCTCCAAAGGGTAGAAAACCCTCGATAATCAGTCACTCCTCACCATCACCATGCTGCAACTCCTGCCCGTGGGTCCTGTCCCTGTGCTATAATGAAAACACCTTTAAAAAAGAAATTAATGTTTATTTATTTTTGAGAGAGAGAGAGAGAGACAGAATGCACGCAGGGGAGGGGCAGAGAGAGAGGGAGACGCAGAATCCGAAGCAGGCTCCAGGCTCCGAGCCGTCAACACAGAGCCCAACGCGGGGCTCGAACTCACAAACCGTGAGATCATGACCTGAACTGAAATCGAGATTCAGATTCTTAACCAACCGAGCCACCCGGGTGCCCCTGCTGTGATTTTCTTAAATGCTAAGAAACACTGTGTTGACACACACTGTCAACAATGTGTGGTGATAAGATGTTGCCCTATACCCTAAGGGTGTCTTCCATTCCATAGATCTCACCTACCTAAATCTCCCTGGTCATCTCTACCCGTTCCCCAGGTCTACCTAGTGCCAACAGTGATGTTAAAGCATGATGGGGCCAACTGCATTAAACATACTTTATTATTCTTTTAAAGTAATCTCTATATCCAACGTGGAGCTCGAACTCACAACCCCAAGATCAAGAGTTGTCTGCTCCACCGACTGAGCCAGCCAGGTGCCCCAAACATACTTTAAAGTTCTATAAACTGACGCATTAACACCCACAAAATGGGGTGCTCCTAGGTAAACCTTGCCCTTCACCCCCACCCCAAGAATATCTTGAGACTTTAAATAGCTCTAGGCCATACGATCTGATAGTCACAGTGAACACGGGACCACTATCAACAGAACCAGCCAATCCCAAGCCTGCTCACCCAGGTTTGCCCGTTCCTTCCCAGAAGCCACAACAAAGTCTGTCCACGTCTCCGCTCCCAGGGAGTTCCGGCTTCCTCTCGACCAGCCGCAAAGCCCCTCCTGGGTGTCCCGAGTGGCACATTGTTCTCCTCCGGAACCGTGGGTAAGAAATGACCTTCAAACTCTCTCTGGGTCTCGGTCTGGGTCTTTGATTTCTGTGGAATCAGGATTTACGAGTTAAGGGGTATTATGAATCTGGTTTCAGTGATTGCTGCCGGACTGCTTTCAAGTTCAGCTTCACAGACCTGAACTCAACGGATGAGATCCCTTTCTTCTCCACGCTCTGACCCGTGATAGATAGTAGGACACATGTACGTTTTTGCCCGTCAGGTGGCTGTGAGCTGAGATCTCTCCTACTCTGATTAGCTGTGCCCTGACTGCCAGAGAACATCATTTCTCTGGGTGCACATTTGGCTTAGTGTCCTGTGCACAGCCTCCTTGTCACCTCACTCGAATTTTTTATTTGTCTTTCTCTGGTCAACTTCTAAGAGCTCCCTTAGGTTATAAATATCAGCTCCCTTCCATCCAGTTGATGAATATTTTCCAAATTTATCATTTACCTATTAAACTCTGAGGATAGGGAATTTCGCCATGCACAGTTTTAATGTTTGTATTTTCAAATACATCTATTTTTTCTTTCATAGCGTTTGATCCTCTGGTCTATTTAACAAGGTCTTCTCTTGTACAAGATTGTGACTTGGAGTTTCTTGTAAGTATTTTTCCTCTCCTTTTTTATTCTGTATATCATTTATGTGCCTAGAATTTATTTTTATACATGGCGTGAGAGGGGAAATCCAATCCTATTTTATTTGAGTTCGATAGGCATTTCTTTTAGCATCATTAAATAATTTAAAAAATTAAATAATTTAGCATTAAATAATTCATTATTCTCCTCTGAATTATATGACTCAATTAATCATATCTTAAATTCTCTTAAATCATCTCTTAAATAAAACCTAATTCTGGATTTTCTATTCTGTTCCACAAGGATTTTTGTGTAACCTTATACCGATACAATTTTTAAAGATAATCCTGGCTTTATAATAAGTTCTGAAGTCCAGTCAAAAAAGTGTCCATCACTGATACTTTCCATGAATTTTCTCTCTGGCATTAAGTTTTTAATCTATACTCGAAAAATTTGTATCTAATTTTTAAAAATTGGACTTTTAGGGGAATTTGAATTTTAATTGTTTGGGCATATATATATGATTTTATGAGAATTTACATTTTAATAAACTGTCCAAAAATTTTGCATACATTTTCACTTGCACAGACATTATTGTAGGCCTTCAGTGATGTTTGATAGTGTTTTCCCCTGTAGAAGTGCCATCACTCTTGTTAAATTTGTTCCTAAGTATTTTAAAGTTGTAATGATTGGAAACACAGGCAATAGTTTACTCATTTCCATTTTGTGGTACTTTGATGCAAATGTTATGTATTTGTCTTGTACCCAATGACAGAAGTCTTCAGTATATTCTAGTAACGTTTCTCCCCTAGAATCTCTGGTGTTTTCTAGTCGTGTGAACGTATCCAGTGTATCACCAGATCTTTCCTTTTGTGTTATAACTGCATCCCTTATGACAGTTCATCAATTCAAAAGCATGCCTTTTTTCACAGTATAACACCTTTTTTTAAATTAAAAAAAATTTTTTTTAATGTTTATTTATTTTTAAGATAGAGACAGAGACAGAGCACGAACACGAGAAGGGCAGAGAGAGAGAGAGGGAGACACAGAGTCCGAAGCAGCTCTGAGCTGTCAGTGCAGAGCCCGACGCGGGGCTCGAACTCATGAACTGTGAGATCATGACCTGAGCCGAAGTCAGGCACTTAACTGACTGAGCCACCCAGGCGCCCCAGTATAACACCTTTTTTTTATTATCAGATTTTAGTTAGATGGTTTTAGTATTTTGCAATACAGAAAATCGCTCCTGTGTTTTGGTAAATTCACACTTCTTCTTTTAAAATAATTTGATTTATATATACGTTTCTTGTTTGTTGATAGAATTGATATGTAACCTTGTGTAAGTTTAGGGCGAAGAGTGTGATCATTTGACGCACATGTATGTTGCAAAGTGATTGCGACCATGAAGTTACTTAATACCTGTACCACTTCGCACAGTTACTTTGGGGGAAGGGGTGAGAACTTTTAAAATTTACTGGCTTAGCAGTTTGCAAGCGTGCAAGACAGTGCAATTAACTAGAGTCAGCATGCTGCTTAGATCCCCAGAAGTTACTCATTCTACAGTGGTAAGTTTGTGCCCTTGGTCACCTTCGCCCGTTTTCTCCTCCACGTAGCCCTGGCCTGGCAATCACCATCCTACTCTGTTTCTATACATTCGGCGTTTTTAAGATTCTGTAGACTATATCAGAAAGTTAAATGGGGAACATTTCAAATATTTATGTATCCTGTCATGAAGAAATAATAACCCTACTGCGTATTAACATGAAAAATACATTTTATGAAGAATAAAAGTATTTTGCAAAACAAAAATCAATTAGGGAGAAGAGTGATATTGTTTGATATTTTTGAAAAACGAATGAGTAGCCTAACAGGAGCCAGCTAGAGTATCAAATCTGCTTCTCCTTCAGTGTGGTGCAATACCCCACACCATACAGATCTCTGGAAAGCTCCTCACATGGATACATGTGAGGTAATGATAGTGTTGGGGTGCCTGGTGGCTCAGTCGGTTAAGTGTCTGACTTCAGCTCAGGTCATGATCTTGCGGTTCGTGGGTTCGCTGTGTGCTGACAGCTCAGAGCCTGGAGCCTGCTTCGGATTCTGTGTCACACTCCCTCTCTCTCTGCCATCTCTTCCCATCTCCTCTTGTGCTTTGTCTCTCTCTCTCTCAAAAAATAAATAAACATTAAAAAAAAAAAACTTGAGAAAAAAAAAACACACCTGACTTCACACTCGATGCGGGAAGACTGAAAACTTTCCTCCTGAGATGGGGAGCAAGACAGGATGCCCCTTCCCACCACGCTAGTCAATGTTGTACCGGACGTTCTAGCCAGAGCCATGAGGCAAGAAACAGAAACAAAGGGCATCCAAATTGAAAAGGTTGGGGTAAAACCATTCCCAGTCACAGAGGACGTGACCCCACATACAGCAAATCCCGAAGAGTTCTTAAGGAAACTCGTAAAGCTAATAACCAAATTCAGCAATGTTGCACAGCGCAAGACCAACACAAACGATCAGTTGTGTTTCTACACGTCACTAGCGAACAATCCAAAAGCTAATTTTTGACAGGTACAGAGTCTTTGTTGGTGGTGACAAAAATGTTTCGCATGTAGTGAGCAGTGGAGGTTGAACACCACCGTGAATCGATTTAATGCCACTGGATTGTACACTTATCCGTGGTCGAAATGGTAAACACTACGTTATGCAGATTTCACCACAACTAAAAAATATTAATCTACAGGGAGATAGCTGGAGATATTATGATAATGCCTACTGATTTTATGGAGCAGAGGTCCACGAACTGTGGCTGGCGGGCACAGCTCACTGCTTGTGTATGTACGGCCCACAAGCTAAAAATGGCTTAGCCGTTTTTTAGTGGCTGAAAAATCCAAAAGACAAATAATAATCCCAAGTGCAGGACACTTGAAATTTATGCGAATTCCAACTTTCAGTATTCAGAAGTCAAATGTTCTGGAACCAAAAATTAGCCCAAATTGCTGGATTTGGATGACTGATTTATTCCTAGTCAGGGCCCTGATGGGGTTACTTCTCCAAGAATGATTCAAGTCCAAGCCACGGATCACTAAATTGACCTCTCTTTTTATGATAAGACTTAACTTTCTACACACTTTAAAAAACACCCATGCCTTTGCCTTCTTCATAGGTTTTAGTATTTTTGCATGAATTGACACGCCTGCCCTTTTGAGGTTCCGTTTATCGGTGTTGTGGGATCCATAGAATTTAATTGCCTCTCCGAAGGCTATTAAGCTCTTCTTGTACTTGAGGAATTTGACCGAGCACTGGAGCACTGACCCTTCACCTGCGTGGCCACTGGTGGATCCATTGTTCCCGTGCTTGGCACACTTCCTGCCGATACACCTCCGCTCTCCTTCCTCCTAGTGCGCTTTCAGAACTGCTGGGCTCTCTTTCCTGCTTGCAAAAACAGAGAAGTAACAGTTCAGGTCACTGTATAACCTGCCACGGATATAAAAGAAGAGGAAATAGTCATATACATTCACCGCCCCTCACGTATTAAAATCAGTGACAAACTATACGTATTTTATTTCTCTTCTTCCTATTTCACTATTATTATGAACTCACGGCTCTTTCGTAGAATCAACTTCTTCCAAATAACAACGTCAATATTTTTTCACCTTCCAACTGTCGCGAGCGGTCTGGCAGGATTCCCTCAGTGGACGCCTTTGTCTTTCCAGCATCGTTGCTGCCAGCCATGGTAAACCTTGATCTTTGACAACAACACTGCATTCAGTTCTGTCCTGAATTTTCCTGATCCAAGACACAAATAGCCATTCTCCAAGAAGGCAGATTTCTTCCAGGAGGAATCAGAGTCAGGGAGTCAACTCTGGTCATTGGTATTGCCCATGAAAATTGGTGGTAGAAAGAGGTACTACTGAATCCTATTTGCCTCACTTAGGAGAGACAGAACCGGAAACAGGATTTTAAACGTACGAGCTCACCTTACTTTTCCAACTCAATATATTTGTTTCTTAGAGTGTGAGGTATCGTCAGCCACTAATATCTTCTACTATGTTGACAGTTACTTTATTAAAGAAGCTGGTTAAGGGTGCCCCGGCTGGCTCAGCAGGGGGAGCGTGTGACTCTTGATCTTGGGGCTGTGAGTTCGAGCCCCAATGTTGGCTGCAGAGATTACTTTAAAAAAATAAATTACTTTTTTTTTTTTAAAGCATGGGTAAAGGAAACGAACACAAAATGGAAAAATCAGCAGGCAAATCGAAACTTGGGTTTGAAGACTTGAGACTCAGCGCCAAGGGGAATCACAGGCACCAAGTCAAGGCTGTAGTCAGTACTGAAGTCCAGAAAATACCAACAGATGTTTCACAGTTAAACAATGCCTGACATGGCCTATGCAGCAAAGGGGAGTGTGCCAGTAGCTGAGCCGGCTGTGTGCAAGTTCAAAGGTCTTGGAAGAATTTCTATACCCAGCAAGGCAGGGATGGAGCAGTTCTAGACAGGGGGCCAAGCAAGATGAGAAGTCGAAGCGAAAGGTCAAGAGAAGTCTGAATGGAGGAGGACAGGATGGGGCAGGGTGAAAAGGCACGTCAGGGCTCTAAATCTGTGCAGGCTGGGCACCAGCGAGGAATTTCATTGTGATCACAATTATGCAATAAAATCTACAAATCCAGGGAATTTGTTTTATTAAAAAGATGGTTTTTAAAAAAATTTTTTTTAACGTTTATTTATTTTTGAGACAGAGAGAGACAGAGCATGAACGGGGGAGGGTCAGAGAGAGGGAGACACAGAATCTGAAACAGGCTCCAGGGTCTGAGCGGTCAGCACAGAGCCCGATGCGGGGCTCGAACTCACGGACCGCGAGATCATGACCTGAGCCGAAGTCGGACGCTTAACCGACTGAGCCACCCAGGTGCCCCTAAAAAGATGTTTTTAATGTTCATTTATATTTGAGAGAGACAGAGCACGAGTGGGGGAGGGGCAGAGAGACAGGGAGACCCAGAATCCGAAGCAGGCTCCAGGCTCCGAGCTGTGAGCACAGAGCCCGACACGGGGCTTGAACTCACAGACCACGAGACCATGACCTGAGCCTCAGTCAGATCCTTAACCGACTGAGCCACCAAGGCACCTGAATCCAGGGAATTTTAAAATAAACTTTAATCTGTTTCTTCAAAGAGAATACATTTTCATTTAGGAATCTTCAAAATTGCCTACTACAGAATAGACCACAAAAGTCACAGTAAAATCACAAAGATCACAGCAACAGTCATCATTTTGGAGCTTCATACGGCACTTACTCATTGTTTGTGGAATTAAAACTTTATTCACCATCTTCGCGCTTGATATGTTTGCGTAATATAACAGTTTAATCAGAGTGGTGAAAATGGCATTTCATTTTTGTGTTTTTGTTTTTGTTTTTTTTTTTTGCCGCAGAAGCATAATTTTTGTGGAGGTATAATTGACATATAACATAATGTGTTTCCAACGTGCAGCTTGGTGATTTGGTATTCGTATAGACTGTGAAATGGTGACACGGTTAAGTCTAGTTAGCAGACATTTCATGCACATCTTCCCTGTATTAACTGAGGCTGAATATACTTACGGGTAATTTAGTGCCTTTTTTGAGACGGGAGGGGAAGGAGATGTTTTAATGTGCCCGAATTAGGCGTGAGAGGAAAGGGAAAGATGAAAATGAGGCAGAATCCAGAAATTAATCTCACAGCCTTAGTCAGCGTCTTTTAATGAAATCTACTCTAATTATTATGGATAAGACATGATAGACTATTGACAGCCTGATCATTTGCTTAGGAAGTTTTCAGTGAAGTATCACAATACTGTCACTGATGAGTGAGCTAGGAATTTTCATGCTCTGGTGATCAGAGGGTAAACACTGATGGGGCAAAGCCTTTTGAGAAAGTGACTTGGAAATGTCAGAGCAGAGCCTATATGTGTGTGTGTGTGTGTGTGTATATACACACACACACACACATATATAATTTTAATACTTAATAATTTTCCATATCATAAAACATGAATAAAAATCATCATACACATATTTGTAAAACTACTATTTAGGTGGTCTGGGTGCTTTCTGTTGCTACACATACAAGGCAGATAATGCCTAGATTTCAATTGTTCTTTTAGTTTATCAATTCAAACTTAGAAACAAAGGTAGGCACCGGGTTAAAGTTTCATTAAATAGTTTAAGAACAAAATTAATCACAGGAGGCTGTACGGCTCAGTCGGTTAAGTGTCTGACTTCAGCTCAGGTCATGATCTCACGGTATGTGAGTTCGAGCCCCGCATCGAGCTCTCTGCTGTCAGAGCAGAGGCTGCCTCATATCCTCTGTTTCCCTCTCTCTGCCCCTCCCCTGCGCATGCGTGTGTGTGCTCTCTCTCTCTCTTGCTGTCTCTCAAATAAGTAAATAAACATTTTAAAAAGAACAAAATTAACCAAAGATTAATCATTCTGAGACCGTGATAGAATAATACAAATGCATTGGGGTTGTCAAATTCAACTCAAAATGGATTAAAGACTTAAATGTAAGACCGTAACTTTAAAACTCTGGGGTAAAACATAGGAGAAAATCTTAATGACATTGACCATGATATCTTGAATAAGACACCAAAAGTACAGGCAATAAGACCAAAAATAAACAAGTGGGGCCACATCAAACCAAAAAGCTTGTGCACAGCAAAGGAAACCATCCACAGAGTGAAAAGGATTCTTTGGATCGGAAGAAAATGTTTGCAAACCCTGTATTTGATAAGAAGTTCATCTCCAAAATATATAAGGAATTCCTACAACTCGTTAGCAAGGAAAACTAATGACCAGCTCGAAAGTGGGCAAGGACTCGAGTAGACATTCCTCCAGAGAAGATCTACAAATGACCAAGAGGTTTATGAACAGATGTTTATGAACATCACTCATCACTCAGGGAAATGCAGACCAAAACCACACTATCACCTCATACCTGTCAGGATGGCTATTGACAAACAATAATGCGTAACAAGTGTTGGAGAAGATGCTGAGAAACTGGAGTTGTCACAAATTGGAGTGTAAATAGTACGGCCATTTTGGAAAACGCTTGGTGGTTTCTCAGAACATTAAACACAGGTTTGTTCTATGACTCAGTAATTCCACACCTACGTACATACCCAAGAGAATTGCAAACGTATGTCCACACAAAAACTTGTGCAGGAATGTTTACAGAAGCATTATTCACGGTAGGTGAAAAGTGGGAAAAGCCAAATGTTTGTCAACTGAAGAAGGGATAACCCACATGTGGTACACCCATACAAAGGGATGTGATTTAGCCACAACAAGGAAGGAAACACCAAAACACGATACAACATGGATTGGCCTCGAAAACAATGGGCTAAGTGAAAGAACGCAGTCACGAAAGGCCACGTGGTGTATGTACATAAGATTTCCAGGATAGGCAAATCTGTCGAGGCAGAAAGTGTTTGCCGGCGGTTGAAAGGAGCGAGGAATGGGGTGTTGTTTCTAGGAGGATGGTGTTTAGTGGAGGACGGTGAAAATGCTCTGAAATTGTGTACTGGCAACAACTCCATGAGTAGACTAAAACCTGCTGAAGCGGATGAATTCGAGGGGGTGATTTTATGGTATGTGACTTCTATCTCATTAAAGCTGTTAAAAAATAACAATTACGCTATTGTCTTCCCTCTGCAGATTTCTTCTAATAAAAAGCCAGAAGAGTGGAAAGGGATGAGCTCAGTGAAACTCTGCTCTGTAAAGCTGAACGATGGGTTCTTCATGCCCATGCTGGGATTTGGCACCTCTGCTCCTAATAAGGTAGTCACTGTGGCCTCGGAGACAGAGGGGCGGCGGACGTGGGTCCTTATCAGAACCAGAACTGGGGAAATGCAGGCAGGCCTCATTTTATTTGTTCGTAAGATGCTTCTCTCCAGTTAGGTTATTTAGTGCATGAAGTCAGTGATTTTCAAATTTTCCTCAGCATGAAAACACTGAGCTTCTTGTTAAAAATTCAGATTTGGAGGCCGTACCTACAAAGGCTCCGAATGAGTAGATCTGGGATAGGGCTCAAAAATCCCCATTTCTAATGATCTACCGAGTGACTCTGATGCTGCTTGTTCGACAGTCACACGTGGCATACTGCTATATCAAGGGGCAGGGGAGCATGCCATCTGTCAGCCACGCAGGGGTGGGTGAGGCCGTTTCTGGTACTCTCACCGGCTGTCCAGCTGTAGCCATTCACCATCTGTTGCAGTGAATGAAACCCAGGTGTCATGATCACCACATGTTGGAGACTCGATGGCAAGCTTGCTTGTGATGAAGTTTCTCTGTAACGTCTGCTGTCCACCAACACGCATAGACTATCTAGAGAAATCTTGGCCGCTGAATGTTCTGGAGAGAGTCAAGATTAAAGTTAGAGAGAGTGCTGGTGGTCTGGAGGGGAAATAGTCTGGTAGAGGCCAAGTTGTTAATACTATTCCCTGGGGGCACTTGGAAATTCTCTGTTTGGAACCCTGAACTCCATGCGTGTTTCTCATTTGAACATTCCAACTTACAAGAGCACATCTTCAGTGGTTCCTAGTGGAGGAGCTTATAATTGTTTAAGGAAAGTTGTAGGATCGACTCCCCAACACGAGAGCCACATGGTGGGTAATGCTGAGGACTTCAGCAAGGGCACTGTCACCAAGGGTTGCTTTTACTTGGACTCTTGGCTCTTAAATCCGGGGTACCAATTAACTAGTCGGGAATTACAGATTAAAAAATATACCCAGGAGGCATTTTAAGTGAGGTAGAAGCGGGCGATGGTGAGGGGAAATTATGGAGAAGGTCTAAAGTCCAGCCTGGTGGGCCAGCAGAACAGTAGGCAGCTAAAAATAAAATAACCAAGTTGTGAAAGGGCAAGAGTCACGTGCGGACCAACTTAGCAACCACCACAGCAAAACCAATTATGAGACATTTTGCATAAAAAAAATAGTTGATTTTCTTTTACATTTCTGTTCCTCCTCAAATATTGCTTGAAGCGTTCCTCCAAGTTTACATCGGTAAATCATTAATTTATGCTGTGTAAAGTCACACCTTCACTGCATTGACAGATAGCTCTGAGCATTAGACTTCTGGATTGCAACCGGTGTAACGGTCTCTCACAGAGTGAGTTAACTTGGGACCGTCAACCGATAGATTGTGTAAATCCACACATGATGTAAATCCAGGGGCGGGAGGGTTAAACCCAGTGACGAGCTAGGCCAGCTCATGGGCTCACAAGATCTGATGGTGAGCACCTTTTCCTAATATTCATGGCTTGAAGTCAGCCATGGTGGGAGTATTTACACCATAGATCGTTAAATACCTACCACTGGGTATAAGTCCACATTCAGCTCTGTCACCTCTAGCTCTTAGCCTTAGAAAAACAATAGGTTCTGCTAAATAGCTCCGCTGGTGGGATTGGCCATCTGTTCCTGAATCAAGTAGGTCTTTGTCTTTCTGTGGTCTTCTAGGTTCCTAAGAGTGAGGTGGAAGAGGCTGTCGTGAGAGCAATCGATGTAGGCTACCGCCATTTTGACTCCGCTTACTTGTATCTAAATGAAGAAGAGATTGGGAGGGCCATCCGGAAGAAGATCGCTGATGGCTCTGTGAAGAGAGAGGACATATTCTACACTTCAAAGGTTCTGTGTATAGTTCCCTACGTATCTGTGAAAAGCTCACTCTTAGCTGAAGAGTTTCTCGGTGAAGTTCTCCTCTTATTGGTTAAATTTTCATTCCCACAGACCTTGCACTGTAGGAAGGTATACGCTGAAGGTGGGGTACATGCTGCCAAGGGATGTGGGTTCCAACTTCTTCGAGGCTTAGGCCTCATATCTCAACCTATGGCATGGTCAATAGACATCTCATGTCTCTTTCCTATGAAGTGGGAAGATAATACCGCAGAACTGCTATGAGGATGAAATTAATGTTTGTAAACGTACTTAGATTTTTTTTTTAACTTTGGAGCCATTTTCTCCTACTATTTTTCATTTCTACTGATAGTATAGCTGAAACAAATAAAAGAACTTATGGATTTAAGTCAGACTGGAAAGGAATCCAAGAAGAATTTTCTCCAGTGGTGTTCATGGAGCTGACTACGACTAACTAGAACCAGATATTTAGATATGAGGCAAAGTGACCCATGAAGAGAGAGGTGAGGTCCATACAAGTGAATTCTAGGCAGGAAGGGAATTTCTTCCTTCTTGCTCCACGGTATGAAGCTCTCTGAATGACTGTGTTAGATGTGGTATCACTACTGCTCTCTTGTCTGTTTATTTCCCTTCCGTAGGGAGGGAGCCTTAGCAATTTTGATGGATTTTCCTTAGATTTTTACTTCCTAAAATAAGCTGACTAAAGTACCCTCCCCCCAAAATTCCTATAGGTCCTACTTTTCTTTGGAACACCTAATGCATTTAAAATGCAATTTCCTGAATCACAACTGCTTGAGGTTCTTGTTAAAAATGGAATTTCCCAGGGGCGCCTGGGTGGCGCAGTCGGTTAAGCGTCCGACTTCAGCCAGGTCACGATCTCGCGGTCCGTGGGTTCGAGCCCCGCGTCAGGCTCTGGGCTGATGGCTCAGAGCCTGGAGCCTGTTTCCGATTCTGTGTCTCCCTCTCTCTCTGCCCCTCCCCCGTTCATGCTCTGTCTCTCTCTGTCGCAAAAATAAATGTTGAAAAAAAAAATGGAATTTCCCAGGGGCGCCTGGGTGGCTCAGTCAGTTGAGCATCCAGCTCTTGGTTTCGGCTCAGGTCATGAGCTCATGGTAGATGAGTTCGAGTCCCATGTCGGGCTCTGCACTGACAGTGTGGAGCCTGCTTGAGATTCTGTCTCTCCCCCTCTCTACCCCTCCCCTGCTTGTGTGCACTCTCTCTCTCTCTCAAAACAAATAAACTCAGGGAAAAAAAATGCAATGTCCCAGCCAAAATCTCCAGATATTGTGATGTAATATGTTGGAGGTAGAACCCAGGAATGTGTTTCATAATTCCTTTACATTCTAAAGTTTGAGACCCCCTGTGTTGGGCCATATTTTTCCTCTCCTACATCGTTGTCTTAATTCAGTATGAAACAGAAGCTATGAGGAAAAAGAATTTAGGAGCTAAGCAGGATGGTTCGTCACTTCCCAATGACCACAAGTGTCACTTCCCAACGACTGCAAGTGGGTTTGTAGTTGTTGCTCATTTTCCCTTTCATTAATTTCTTCTAGAGATTCTTTTTTTTTTTAAGCTGTATAAAATAGTTTTTATATGGTTCCCCCTTAGGCTAAAACCAGGCAGCAAGCCCCTGGTTACATAGACCATATTAAAATGAAACAATTATATTTTATTGAAGAGGAGTTAAAATTGAGCATTTTTGTTATTGAAGCGTAGTTGACATACAAGGTTCTGTTAGTTCCAGACGCACAACATGGTGGTGTGACGAGTCTGTACATTACACGGCGCTGGCCATGATAAGTGTGGTCACCATACAGCGTCATTGACAACATCTCTCATTTGTCATGACTTCCTTATTTTATGACTAGAAATTTGTACTTCTTGATCCCCTTCACTTAGTTCACCCCTCCCCTTACGCTCCTCCCTTCTGGGAACAACCAGTTTCTCCTCTATATTTATGAGTCTGTTTCTGTTTTTTGTTTGTTTGTTCTTTCATTTGCTTGGTTTTTCAGATTTCACATATAAATGAAGTCGTCTGGCATTTTTCTTTCTCTGTCTGATTGATTTCACTTAGCGTAATACACTCTAGTCACAAATGGCAAGATTCCATTCTTGTTTATGGCTGAGTGATATTCCACTCTTTATATGTACAAATGTATATATCATACCTTTTTTATCCATTCATCTACCTATAGATATTTGTATTATTTCTGTATCTTGGTTATTATAAATAATGCTGCAATAAATATAGGGGTGCATATGTCTTTTTGAATTAGTGTTTTCATATTCTTTGAGTAAATTCCCAAAAGTGGAATTATAGTTGTGGATCATATGGTATTTCTGCTTTTAATTTTTTGAGGAACCTACCTCCGTACTGGTTTCCACAGTGGCTGCACCAGTTTACATTCCCATCAACAATGCCCCAGGGTTCCCTTTCCTCCACATCCTTGTGAACACTTGTCATTCTAGTCTTTCTGATACTAGCCATTCTGACAGGTGTGAGGTGATACCTCATTGTGGTTTTGATTTGCATTTTCCTGATGATGAGTGATGCCGAGCATCTTTTCATGTGTCTGTTAGCCATCTGTACATCTTATTTGGTAAAATGTCCATTCATGTTCTCTGCCATTTTTAATCAGATTATTTTGTGTTTTCGGTGTTGAGTTGAATAAGTTCTTCATATAGTTTTTGATAGAAACTCCTTGTCAGATTTATCACTTGAAAATACCTTCTCCCCTTTGTGTAGGTTGCTTTTTTGTTTTGTTGATGGTTTTCTTTGCTGTGAAAAAGCTTTTTATTTTGATGCAGCCCCAATAGTTTATCTTTGCTTTTGTTTCTCTTGCCTCAGGAGACCTATACACAAATATATTGTGAAGGCCAATGTCCAAGAGGTCACTGCCTGTGTCTTCTTTTAGGAGTTTTATGGTTGCAGGTCTCACATTTAGGTCTTTAACCATTGTGAGTTTATTTTTCTGTGTGTATGATGAAAGACAGTGGTCCAGTTTCATTCTTCTAATGTTGCTGTCCAGTTTTCCCAACATCATTCGTCTTTTTCCCATTGCGTATTCTTGCCTCTTTTGTTGTAGATTGATTGACCATATACGCATGGATTTGTTTCTGAGCTCTCTATTCTGTTCTGTTGACCTGTGCATCTGTTTTTGTGCCAGTGCCGATCGCTTTGATTACCACAGCTTTGTAGTATACCTTGAAGTCTGGGATTATGGTGCCTCCAGTTTTGTTTTTCTTTCTCAAGGTCGCTTTGGCTATTCAGGGTCTTCTCTGGTTCCATACACATTTTGGGATTGTTTGTTCTAGGTATGCAAAAAGATATGCTATTTGTATTTTGATAAGGGCCGCGTTCAATCTGCGGACTGCTTTGAGTAGTAGGGACATTTTAACAATATTTGTTCTTCCAGTCCACGAGCATGGGGTAGCTTTCCATTTGTTTGTGCCATCTTTAATTTCTTTCATCAATGTCTTCCAATGTTCAGAACACAAGTCTTTTACCTCCATGGTTACATTTATTCCTAGGGATTCTATTGTTTTTGGTGCAATCGTAAATGGGATTGTTTTCTTAATTTCTTTTCCCACTACTTCCTTATTAGTGTATAGAAATGCAACAGATTTCTGTATATTAATCTTGTATCCTGCCACCATACAGAATTCTGAATTTATTAGTTCTGATAGTTTTTTGGTGGAGTCTTTATATACTGTCTGTCATCTGTAAATAGTGACAGTTGTGCACTTTATTAATTTCTCCTAACGATTCTGAAAGAAAGAATCTCATACCTTCCCTTTCAACCGTTGCAGGTGTGGGGAACCTTTTTACGTCCAGAATTGGTTCGAACCAGCTTGGAAATATCGCTGAGTAAACTTCAGTTGAGCTATGTGGATCTTTATCTTATACATATCCCAATACCTTTGAAGGTTAGCGAAAGTTCTTTTACTTTAATCATCAACGTAAAAATTAAGAGCTGAATACAAGAGAGGATATAGTTTGTAAAAACGAGGAAAAAACATACATAATACTTTAAGCTTCCCCCCCTCCCTTTTTCTCTGCCGCAAAAGTCCCATCTCAGCCCCAGAGTGTAAGAGTTCACTGGCTTTCAATATCTTTGCTTCGATCTCGCAAATGCATCGTCTGTATTTTCAAGACCCCACAGTCCTGGGGGCACCTGGGTGGCTCAGTCGGTTAAGCGTCTGAGCGACTTCGGCTCAGGTCATGATCTCACGGTTCGGGGTTCGAGCCCTGCGTCTGACTCTGTGCTGACAGCTCAGTGCCTGGAGCCTGTTTCAGATTCTGTGTCTCCCTCTCTCTCTGCCCCTCCCCCACTCGCGCTCTGTTTCCCTCTGTCTCAAAAATAAACATTAAAAAAAAAATTTTTTTTAATAATAAAAAAAAAAAAAAAAGACCCCATGGTCCTGAATGTCCACCTCATACCCACTCGTGTCTGGGGAGTGTCCCGATATGGAGACCAGCTGAGGTATAGGAAATTTAATGATGAAACTCAACCCTCCAGATGCTCACGAGTCGCTCTACTGTGTGACCACCTCCAGGTGTAAAGCAGGGGTAAGAGCAGCTTATCTCACGAGAATCCAAGGCCAAGGTGCCTGTTGAGCCGTGGCATCACTGTAGCCTCTCTCTAGGATGGGGTCTTGGGTGTCCCAA
The DNA here is from genome assembly GCF_014898765.1 of Herpailurus yagouaroundi. NCBI lineage: Eukaryota > Metazoa > Chordata > Mammalia > Carnivora > Felidae > Herpailurus > Herpailurus yagouaroundi. Next base: position 29,889,042 of record NW_024412434.1, read on the forward strand.
GTTGTCTGTGACACGATGTTTAGCAGCTAAAACCTTTCTGGGAGGTACACTCCCTCAATGTACTTTCTCTGTCTTCAGCCTAACCTTACAATTCCTTTCAAGAATGAGGATAGGTTGTTGCATTAGCCTCAAGGTCTGTAGGCTCCCGACAGCTTGGCTGAGGCCAAACACAGCTCTGTACAACCTCTCTTTCTTCCCTGTGTCCCAGCCTGGGGAAGAGCTCTTCCCAAAGGACGAACACGGAGAACTCATTTTCGACACAGTGGATCTCTGTGCCACGTGGGAGGTGAGTACGGCTCTGAATAGCTACGTTTCTGACGTTGGGGGAGAGAGGCTGGACAGGGGATTCAGGAAACGTGGACCTCGTCCAATTCCGCCCCCAGGTAGACTTGGGTGAGCCCCCGGATGTCCTTCTGCCTCCGTTTCACATCTCCCGCATTTCATAGTTCAGCAAGTGCTTACCGAGTGCCTGTGGTGTACTCAGTACTGAGTGTGTTTAAGTGCTCAGGCCGCACTGGTGAACAAACCAAGGTTTCCAGCCCCACGGACTGGCAGGTGCTACGGCAGCGTGGGGGGATGTATGAGAAAATAAAGCTGATGAGGGAGCTGAGAACGCCAGGGCAGGGCAGGCCTCGCTGACAAGGTAACACTGGGCAAAGCTTTGCAAGAAGCGAGGGAACCGACTGTGTAGTATCCGGAGGAAGAGCGATACGGGCGTAAAGAAGGCCGAGGCCAGGTTTTTAAGGCGGGAGAGAGCCTGTCATGTTCGAGAAGAGCAACGAGGCACGTGTGACGGGAACAGAGGGAACTTGGTGACCCTCATGGGAAAGGGGGTCGAAGAGAAAACAGGGAGCCACAGTCGGGGGGACAGTCTGGCCCCTTCCTGCCTCCCATGCTGCACAGGCTCCACTTCCTGTGCGCCTGGCCCTCGCTGTGACTTTGCTCGAGTTTTTCTGGGTGTCCGGCCGAAAACCGCACCGGCTCCTTGAGCTGGGTCCTGCGCCCCTTGCCTTCTTATCTTACTCGGTCTTCTTGCCCTTTTTCTCCTATTATTTTATTTTTCGTTCTCCTCCTACCAGGTTAATCCCTGTCTCGTTTGTTGACACCCGCAGCCTTCAAGGCTTCCTCTGTCCTGTGTCATATTCTCTCCCATCCTGAGCCCCCTCTCTCAGCACCATCCCTGTTTCCGTGCTTCCCCAGCCAGCTGCAGGGATCACTCCTCACAGCCCCTTCCTCCCCAGGCCATGGAGAAGTGTAAGCATTCAGGGCTGGCCAAGTCCATCGGGGTGTCCAACTTCAACCGCAAGCAGCTGGAGAGGATCCTGGACAAGCCCGGCCTCAAGTACAAGCCCGTGTGCAACCAGGTGAGCCCCGTGGACCCGCCCCTCCCCCCCAACTCTACCCCCTCCTCTTGTGTCATTTCAGCGAGGTCACCAGCGGCACTGCCCTCTCCTGAAGAGAACAGAGTTGCATTGCAAGTTGTTGAAGACAGTCCCCAAGGCCAAGTCACTTTGTAAAAAAACACCCGAGGCTCAGGTTGGAGTATAATCTCCTAGGTGTGTAATGGGGGTGGGTCCTAGAAATGTGCAGCTAACAAAGTCTGGATCTTTCTCATCTCTGGTCAGTAAAGTTGGAGCCCTCCTGTGGAAAAGAAAACAGGTAATTCTTTTGAGTTCTGTGTCATGAGATAACCACTGAGCCCTGATGGTACAAAATCAGCCCCCGACAATGTGAATACATTCACAACATTGAACTTAGAAATGCTCAAAATAGTAAATTTGTTTAAAAAATGATAAATTTGGGGCGCCTGGGTGGCTCAGTCGGTTAAGCGTCCGACTTCAGCTCAGGTCACGATCTCGCAGTCCGTGAGTTCAAGCCCCGCGTCGGGCTCTGGGCTGATGGCTCAGAGCCTGGAGCCTGCTTCTCATTCTGTGTCTCCCTCTCTCTCTGCCCCTCCCCTGTTCATGTTCTGTCTCTCTCTGTCTCAAAAATAAATAAAACGTTAAAAAAAAAATTAAAATAAATAAATAAATAAATAAATAAATAAATAAATAAATAAAAAATGATAAATTTAGGGGTGCCTGGGTAGCTCAGTTAAACCATCTGACTCTTGATTTTGGCTCAGGTCATGATCTCATGGTTCGTGAGTTCGAGCCCCGCATCGGGCTCTGCACTGACAGTGTGGAGCCTGCTTGGGATTTTCTTTCTCTCTTTCTCTCTCTCAAAATACATAAATAAACTTAAAAAAAAAAAAAGATAAACCCACTTTAATAAGCCACGCATTGGGGCGCCTGGGTGGCTCAGTCGATTGAGCGTCCAACTTCGGCTCAGGTCATGATCTCGCGGTTCGTGAGTTCGAGCCCCGTGTCAGGCTCTGTGCTGACAGCTCAGAGCCTGGAGCCTGTTTCGGATTCTGTGTCTCCCTCTCTCTCTCTGACCCTCCCCTGTTCATGCTCTGTCTCTCTCTGTCTCAAAAGTAAATAAACGTCAAAAAAAAAAAAAATTAAAAAAAAAAAGCCACGCATAAACTTCCCGATCTTGGAGAATTATGGAAGAAATTGTGAGCACGGAAGTGAGTGGCCACACTTCTGTCCTCGGGAGGGTCCACATTCACCCTGGCTTTATCTTATCTCCTTCTAAACTTCTTACATGAAGGCTGACAGAGAGTGACAGCCAATCCATGTATTAATTATTAGTGAGGCTTGTTTTTTCTCTTATTTATAGATGAAGAATACAAATAAGAATTCTGAAAAGTTGTATTTTGTGTCCCTTGGGAGGTTTACCTCCACCTTGGGGATCGTCAGTCTAGAGAAAGTAAAGAAACTGGTTTTGCCTGGGGTCATGTTGAAGAATTAAGGAAGAAGCCGTACGTCGCCCTGGGTTCTACAGAGCGAACGGACCACGGCCAAGCTTAGACTGATTGGCTGGTGGGAAGTTTACGTGGGCCTGAGAAGCTTGAACAGAGGACAGTTCATCGTGATCCAAGGGGTGATCTGAGTGGATGGCAGTTCAGGTCAGGTGGCTTGGTCTTGTTCCCCGAATACAATAAATCACCCTTCCTCCCCTTCCGTGTTCATGCCCGAGACAACCGTGAGGCAGACAGGTCATTTGCACGTGATGGCTGAACCAGCCCCAGGAAGCCAGCACCAGGCCCTTCCTGCACACGGTGCTGGGGAACACAGTTCAAATGGGGCCGAAGTCGGGCTGCTTGCTTCTCTTCAATCCCTGCTCATTCTTTTTTTTTTCATTAATTTTTTTAACGTTTATTTATTTTTGGGACAGAGAGAGACAGAGCATGAACGGGGGAGGGTCAGAGAGAGAGGGAGACACAGAATCGGAAACAGGCTCCAGGCTCTGAGCCATCACCCCAGAGCCCGACGCAGGGCTCGAACTCACGGACCGCGAGATCGTGACCTGAGCCGAAGTCGGACGCTCAACGGACTGAGCCACCCCGGCACCCCAATCCCTGCTCATTCTTATTGAGTCGCCAGAGTCAGAGCAGAGGCAGTGAGAAAGGCGTGTGGCAAAAAGTGCGTGTGCACACTCGCAGCTTGGGGTCTGGCCCGAAAGGAGCTCGGGAGTTGTTGCTTGTGTCCTTATAATCAGAAGAGCTGAATAAACCAAGAACGAGCAACTCTTTTTAGATCCGTCAGAGAGTTGAGGTCACAGAGCCAGCTGCCGGCCAGAAAACTGGAGAGACAGATAGGCCGATACAGAGAATCGCGGTTTGCCAGGAACGAAAAGGCCGCCAGGGTCACTATGGGGCAGGAAGGGGTGGAGCAGCAGCTCGGGAGTTGCTGGAGCCTCGGCGTCAAGTCTGAGAGCTGACATCTCCAGGGGGCTCCCCAATGGGCCTGTCCCCAGGCTCTCCTGAGTTTTACCGCCAGAAGCCCGACCAGCTTTTCGCACTGAACACTGGAGAAAAATCCAGTAGCCATCTTGAAAAATAGTCAAGACATTCCGTTTTCTTCAGGCCCCCCCTGCAACGGACACCATGACGCTAGAGCCTGCCCGCCCAGGGTTTTACGTGAGCCTGACCCGTGTCATGGAAGGGGAAATAGCCAAGGCCAGCCCGAGAATCAACAAATTGAGCTGAGCTGGCCCCCTAGCCCACCCATCCCGTGGCCGGGGGGACCGTCTTGACCCACATACGTCTGGGTGTCCAGGTCCCCTACACAGAAAGGACGATGACTGTACCCCTGATTATCTTTTACGGCACAGAAGCCCCTCTCACCGGGAGCGTGTGCGGGTCACAACGCTAGTAACAGCTTCTGACTAGTCACAACGAGCAACGTATTTCCGCTCGATGATCAAAGGGCCAGAAGCCTCCGAGCCCTGTACACATGGTACAAGACTGGGCTTGGGGAAGGGAACAGGTGCAGTGACGTAGAGCAGGGCCGGTGTTTGAAGGCTCCACGGGTCAAGCAGAGACATCACAGCACACTGTGGTGGGAAAGACGAACGCGCTCTGGTTTCTGAAGCTGAAGACTGACCTCACGGAAAGTCAGTCACACGTGAAGGATGGGTGGCTGCTTTCCAGGCGTGGCAGCTGTGAAGGGAAGAGGTCAGGGTGAGGGACTGAGAACGAAGAACGAAGAAAGGCAGGGGCTGCTTCTCGTTGGACAGAGAGACGCGCGAGGGGGAGCCAAGGCCAGCCCCGTGGTCTCCCGTCCGAGAGACTGAGCGTGTCTGTTGACCTCCTGATCTGACTTGTCTGTCATGAGCACCAAGCCCGTTTCTCAGTACTGCTCTGCTGTCCGTGGGCAGTAATTGGAGGGCAAGTCTCCGTCAGTTCCCCTGGCCCAGCTGTGGGTGACGGTCGTGTGTTCCCCGTGTTGCTGGACCGCCCGGATATGTTTGCTGTCACGCAATACAGCACTTTATGTGCCTGGAATCCAACCCTTTTGCTTGCTTTCTGCAGGTGGAGTGTCACCCTTACCTCAACCAGAGCAAACTGCTGGAGTTCTGCAAGTCCCAGGACATCGTCTTGACTGCGTACGCGGCCTTGGGGTCCAACTCAGGGAAGGAATGGTAATGACCTCTCTGCTCTTATTCTAATCACGGACACTGTCCCTTCTGGAGTCATCGCTCCACCTTCTGGGGCAGATGAGCGGTAGGCGGCAGGAAGAGTCCGTCTTTGCCAACCCTTTCACTAGCCTACTTTGTAGGGACTCGATAAGACAGTGTTAAATAATAAAATCACTGATTAGAACGTTCACCCAGTTCAAAAGCTTTGGGTTTAGAGAGTGGCAAAGGGAGCCCGGGCCACGATTCGAACACTTGAGAGTTGAGGGACGTGAGACCAGTAAGAGCTTCTGTGAGTTTGGGTTTCTTTATCTCTTGAAGAGGTGTATAAACATGCTCCTCTTAGCACTTGACGAAGCAGATAATTAGTTGAAAGCATTATTGAAATAGCAACTTCTTAGAAAACAGTTGGTTTATTTATTATAATGGAGATTATCGGGTCTTAGTTGGGACAAAAATTTTGTCCTCTTGGCTTATCCAGTCTTTTACCGAATTTCTCAGAAACGTGTAAAAAATGAGCAAATACCTGAGAGTCCCTTTCTGCCTGCCTCTCTCTGGTCCTTCTTCTTTGGATTGGCCACAAGAAGCAAAAACAGATGTTGAGACAGCCAGAGGGTAATCGGGCGGATTTTCAGAGGATGGAACCCACCCAGCCATCCCATGTAAGATGGACATACAGCCTCGGACACATTGCACCTCTGCCTCCCTTCCAGGCTGAGCAAGAACAACCCGGTTCTCCTGGAGGATCCAGTGCTCAGTGCCATTGCTGCAAGGCACAGGCGAACCCCAGCCCAGGTGGCCCTGCGCTACCAGCTGCAGCGGGGGGTGGTGGCCCTGGCCAAGAGCTTCAATGAGGAGAGAATTCGGGAGAACTTCCAGGTACACGGGAGGGCTGTGGGCGGCAGGGGGCTGATGGAGGCACCTCGTCTCCCTCTGGTCTGGGTCATCGGCGAGGCACCCAAGGTATATTTGGGCCAAGCTCACCTCCTTGCCTACGCTATGCACGCGAGTGCGGTGTCTAACTATCCCCCCCCCCCCCCCCATCTGCTGCAGGGAGGGAACGAGGAAGTGGGAAAGAAACCCAGAAGGTCAGCTTTGGGTCTCAGTCCTGTTTTTTCGCCCAACAGTATGGCCTTGATTTCTTCAGCTGCAGAATGAAGGAGCTAGATGAGATGGGATTTAGGCTTGAAAGGGTGTAGGATTCCTTTGCTGCGGCCACAGTCACCCACCCAGAGCCCCTGAGGGTGATCTGAGTTCAAACAGCCAAGGGGACACACTCCTGACTCTCGTTTGGAACGAGCCCCCGGGTTCATGACAACCGTCCTGTAAAACCTACGTACATTCCTACGTAAATGTGTGTCTGGGTTGGGGGAGGGAGGAGAAGCGGACAGTAATTGCTGCAGGGAAACTGAGTCCGTCTTCTCACCTTTCTGACAGGTTCTGGATTTCCAGTTGACACCAGAGGACATGGAAAGTCTAGACAGTCTAAACAGGAACATTCGCTATTTTGTGGATCCTTTGTAAGTAGCTCCTTCTACCATAGACCCTGGGGAGCAGGACGGAGAAGAAATCCAGTTATTCCAATCCACAAAGGGGTTGCCTCTTCTCGGAGGAAAGCGGCTGGGAAACACTGTCTCTTCCAGCCCTTCCATCCCCCTTTCCCTTGGGACTCTAATGCCCTGTGTCCCGACCCTGCTTGCGTTCCAGAGTCAACCGATGTGATGGCGTCCTTTGCGGGCACCCTCAACTAATGCCCCTCTCCCTCTGCCTTACTCATCAGTCTACATGAAACCTGGTTAAATCCCACTGTCTGCCTCCATCGTCAGTTTTTCCCTCCCCACGAAGTTATTCCGAGAGGTACTCAAACCTGCTCTCGTCTTTAAAAAAACAAAAATCTTCCTTTGAGCCGACTTCACTCTACATCCCGTTTCTCCTTTCACACGGAAACTTCCTGAAGAAGGCTGTCCTCGCTTTCTCTAGCTTCTCTCTTCCCCTGCTCTTCTGAACCCACGCCAACCAGACATCTGCTGTCCACTTTGCCAAAACTCTTCTCGCCCAGGTCAGCCACGACCTCGTCTTGTTTTAGCGGGAGGAACACTCTTTCCTAGAAACACACTCCTGGCTTGCTTTCTGCACAGCCGATCTGGTTTCCCCTCGTCTCCCTGGCCATGTCCCTTGTCGTGTTCTTTGCGGGTTCCTCCCCAGCAGCTCGACCTCTTAACTTTGGGGTGACCAAGGGCGCCATCCTTGGACCCCTTCTCTTTTCTGCCTGCACCCACATCCTCGGTGGTTTAATCTAGTCTCGTGCTTTAAACACCATCTAAATATACACTCCCCCAAATTATACCCGACCCAGACCTGAGCCCTGAACCAAGGTTTGCATATCCCTTTATTCAACGACACTTGGGTGTGTGATAGGCATCTCAAAACCTGTCGTGTCTACACTGAGCTCCCAGTGGCAACTGCTCGCAGGGGCCCCCACCACACGCACCACAAACACGCTCATACCGAGGTCTTCCGGCTCAGCTGGCAACTGGCTGCCGTCTGTTCTTCCGGCCTCTGTACCCGACGTCCATGCCCAGCAGCCAGAGTGCGGGGCACCCCTCTTCTTGACATCCGGTAGCCTATTGCACTCAGGGAGAAGGCCACCTTCCTTACAGCACCCGCAAGGGCCAGCAGGACGCTGCCTCCCTGGCCGTCTGCCTCCACGTCCTTCTACTGTGCCCCGCTGACCCCATGCAGCCCGGTGGCCTCCTGGCCGTCCCTCTCATACACCTGTGCCAGGGCCCGTTCTCTCTCTGCCTGCGACACTCTTCCTCCCGCTCCTTCACCACGTTCACGTCCGCACTCAGGGCTCACCTCCGTGACACCTTCTCTGTCACCCTTCCTAAAAACGCAACCCTTTCTCTCTGCTCTGCGTTTTTGTGTTGATAGTCCTCATTAGCATACCTTCCAGGTTCTTGATTTACGTTGCTTATTTTCTGTTTACCTCGATTGAAATGCTAGATTCCCAGGGTGGGATTTTTAAAATTCTGTCTCCCTGAGTGATAAACACTGGCTGAATGAATGATATCGTAAAACGATAGAGAGGGAAGGGTAAGGGAGGGTGGAGACCCAGGCAGTCATGCTTAGCGATATCAGCAATTTTAATCAATATCGATAGTGATTTAGCACTTTATGGCTCAAAATTTTATATATATATGTATATGTGTATATATACACATATACATATATATATACATAGAGAGAGAGAGAGAGAGAGAGAGAGAGAGCGAAAGAGGGAGGGAGGGAGTTTACCTACCTCTCAAAATTATATATATTTATATATATATAAATATATAAACATATATATATACAGAGAGAGAGAGGTAGTTTACCTACCTCTCAAAATTATATATATATATATATATATATATATATATATATATATGAGAAGAGGAGTTTACCTACCTTGCTACAATGGAAGTCCCCTGATGAACTGACTTATATCATAATCACTGTATCCATCCCTAGTTCTAATATATAATTTCCCACCAAGTAAAGGCACAGATGAAATATTTCCAAGTGCTTAAAAGAAATGAAACAAGTGATATTCTTATTACCTTCCTCATCATCACCATGAAATATTTGTTAATTTTATATATTAAACCAGACTGGCATTGTTTTCAAAGAAGCAGAATGCGGGGTCCCTGGGTGGCTTAGTCGGCTAAGCGTCCAACTCTTGATTTCGGCTCAGGTCGTGATCTCAAGATTCATGAGTTTGAGCCCCACATCGGGCTCCGTGCTGACAGCATGGAGCCTGCTTGGGATTCTCCCTCTCTCTCTCTGCCCTTCTCCTGCTCGCACTCTCTCTGTCTCCCCCCAAAATAAATAAACTTTTTTTTTTAAAGGGGCAGAATTCTGCCCTCCTGGGAGTTTACAATATCAACACAAATAGCTTAGCTCCTTAAGTTGTAGAGTAATACAGTACCTGAAAAAAAAGGCAACGTATTGGTTTATTTTTATATGTGTGTTCATGAGCATGGAAGTGTATTTTCTACAGTGTGTTCGTTCCAGTGTCATGCGATAGTATGCGGTTATTATCAAACCGGCTGGTTTTGTTCCCAAAAGAAAATTACGTTAATTTTCATCCTGAAGCCAATTTAAAAGAAACGTCTCTTTACCCAGCACAGAAACAGTTCCCTGACTAAGACTCTCCCTTTACCTTTTAGATTTAGCCGTCATCCGGATTTCCCATTTTCTGATGAGTGTTAACAGCAGTGTCTGTGCTCCCTCCAGAGTTCTTTGATTTTGTTCGATGATTGGCGAACACCAGGCACTTGGTTTATCCCCTGTTGCTGCCTCGTCAACCACAGTGTGACTCCGCAGGTTAGGAAATGAAAGTCTCTAAACCCAGTCTTTTCCCTCCAAAGTAAATGAGAATACATTTCAAACAACCTAACCTATCAATGCCCTGACTTTTTAGTCTGTTTTGCTGTTTCCTGTGTCACTGAGGTTAAAATGCTGATATGCACTGAAGTGATCACAAGGAAAATATAAAGCCCTAAAAAAAACAAACAAACAAACAAAAAACTAACCATTTAGTTATTTCCAAAGTCTAGCTTTTTACTTGTTCATAAGAATTTTTTTCTCTTTGGCTCTGAGAATTTACTACACTTATACAATTTTATCAGACCTTTTAAAGGGATCTAAAACTCAATTCATAGGTAATATGTCATATTTCATAAAACTGTCATATTTCCACAAAAAAATTAGTCATAATGCCACAAACAAGGAAAGTGTCAAGCTGAATGAAAAGGGACGACCGAGATCTGAAAATTATCTGATAAAGATTTTAAAGCCACCATTATAAACACTGTTCCAACGAGCAATGACAAACACACTTGGAACTAGTGGAAAGATAGAAAGTTTCAATAAAGAAACAGAAGATATAAGGAATTACAAAATGGAAATTTTAGAGCTGAAAATTACAAGAATCAAAACAAGAAACTCAAAGGATAAACAGAGGGGGTGCCTGGGTGGTCCAGTTGGTTGAGTGTCCAACTCTTCCATTTCAGCTCAGGTCATGATCTCACGGTTTGTGGGCTCAAGCCCTGAGTCAGGCTCTTCGCCGACAGTGGGAAGCCCGCTTGGAATTCTCTCTCCCTCCCTCAAAAATAATTAAATAAACTTTAAGAAAAAGACATTGAGGGACAGAGGAAATAATTAACGTACTGGAAGATAAAACAATATAAATAACCCAACAGGAACAAGAGAGAGAAAGTCAGCTGGAAAAAACAAAACAAAACAACAGCCTTGTGGACCTTGAAGAAGAACAAAAGTTCTAACATAGTGTCTTTGGAGTAGAAGGAATTTGGAGATGTTGGTAAAAGATACGACTTTTAAGTTATGAGGACCTGATGTTCGGCATGATAATTACAGTTAATGATATTGGACTATATAATTGATATTTGCTTAAAGACTAGATCGTGAGTGCTTTCACCAAAAAAAAAAAAAAAAAAAAGGTGACCAGGGGCACCTGGGTGGCTCAGTCGGTTGAATGTCCGACTTCAGCTCAGGTCATGATCTCGTGGTCTGAGTTCAAGCTCTGTGTCGGGCTCTGTGCTGACAGAGCCTGGAGCCTGCTTCCGATTCTGTGTCTCCCTCTCTCTCTCTCTGTCTCTCTCTCTGCCCCTTCCCTGCTCATGCTCTGTCTCTCTCTCTCTCTCTCTGTCAAAAATAAACATTAAAAAAAAAAGTTAAAAAAAAAAGTGACCATCGGAGGTGATGGGTGTATTAACTAACCTGATCATGGAGTCATTTCATAATGTCTATGCTTATCAAATCATCATGTTATGCACTTTAAATACATACAGCTTATTTGTCAATTATACCTTTGTTAAATGGGGGGGGGCGGGAGAAGTGGGGGCAGAAACAGAAGAGGGAGGGGAATAGCTATAAAAGGGAACATGAGGACCCTCGTGGTGATGGGCACGTCCTTTCTTGATTGTGGCAAAGGGTTCGCGAAACACACACGTGAAAAAAATCACAGACGCGAATCAGTACACATCTGGGGAGGTCCGGATAAGACCAGCGGATTGTGTCAAGGTCCGAACCCTGGCTGTGATGCGGTGCTATGGGTTTTCGGGATGGTAACGTTGGGGGAAACTGAGTAAAGAGTACCTGGAATGTTCTGTATTATTTCTTACAACTTCATGTGAATCTACAATGATCTCAGAATAAAACGTTTGCTTTACAAAATAAGAAACCGGAAAATTGATTCCAGATCCACACCTTCCCTCTCCTTCTGGATTCTTTTCCAATCCCTGGTCAAAAGAACGTGGGTGAGACTCTAGCCTTAGGCCCTGCCACCAGCCTTTTGTAATCCCAAGAATGTGCTGCTCAGAGCACAACCTGGAGGAAGCGGAATTAAAAATAAGAATAATTTATGGGCCACCTGGTGGCTTAGTGGGTTAAACATCCAACTCGATTTCTGCTTGGGTCATGATCTCACGGTTCATGGGTTCAAGTCCAGCATTGGGCTCTGTGCTGACAGTGCAGAACCCCTACCTGGGATTCTCTCTCTCTCTCTCTTCCTCTCTCTCTGCCCATCTCCTGCTCATGCCCTTTCTCTCTAAATAAACATTAAAAACAAACAAAAAACCAGGAGTGATTTAGCCCATCCAGTGAAGCCAGTAACCCGATACACATCCCCTCCCCCTGCTCTGAAATTGAACCATGGGGATGTGAAGCCAGTCCTGGGACTTGACATTGCTAGTTACCAAATGGTGGGATAAATGAGAATTTGGGGTGAGGAATTCAAAAGTCCAAATGAACCCCAGGGGAAGAACAATCCTTTCTGGAAACTGTTGTTAAATTCAATTTTTAATTTTCCCCCACATTCAAATGATCAACCATAAATACTTTCCTTTTTAAAAATATATTTTATTTTTTAAAGCTTATTCATTTTTAAGGGGGGTTGGGACAGAGTGAAGGAGAGAACTCCAGGCAAGCCCCCGAACTTGTCAGCGCAGAGCCCGATGTGGGGCTTGAACTCACGAACCACAAGATCATAACCTCACCTGAGATCAAGAGTTGGGACACTTAACTGACTGAGCCATCCAGGTGACCCGGACCATAAATACTTTTCTTCAGCACCCCGCCCTCCCCCCCTCGACTCCCCCCCCCCCCGGGGGGGGGCGCGGCGCACTCTTTTTCCTAAACTTCAGTGTCCAAATCTCAAATGCTATCAGTTCATAGCACATTTGTAAGGACTTCAAAATAGAATACTAACTTTCCTCCAGCAGATCTTTATAAATGTCTCGTCCTACTCAAAGTTAACGAAAGCGTAATTTTTCAAAACACTTCGCATCTATTGGAGAGTCCAAATTTCAAAAATGGTGTCATTGGTAAAGGGGACTGAGAAAGAAGGGCCATGATCTATTACGAGCACAGCACCACACGCTTTCTCCGTTTGCACCCACGCGTCTGGGGGGCAGTCTTCAGCTCCAGCTGTCTGCCACGAAGACCACGTTTCAAAGGAAACTGCATTTAGAATCTGAACTTCAAATTTCTATATCACAAAGTTATCGAATCAAGATTAACAAAAAAACAGTGAAGCATAGTCACACCATTGCTTCGAAAAGAATTTGTTACCAAACACAATAAATTAGCGAGACCAGAGTTTGGACCATGATTAAATTTCTTTTCAATTTTTTTTTTATTTCATCTCTGGCTCAGCTTAACATTTTTTCTATTTTGAGGGGTATTTTATGATGTACATAACACATGAGTAAAGAAGGGCATTTACAGAATTATGACATAAATAAGCACACAGGTACTTGGGTGCAAGTTCCAAAACTGTTACTAACAGTGGAGGTTCCAGCAAGAACGTGGACTCCAGGGGCGCCCGGGGGGCTCTGTTGACCAAGCCTCCCGACTGGGCTCAGGTCATGATCTCACAGTTGGTGAGTTCGAGCCCCGCGTCGGGCTCTGGGCTGGTGGCTCGGAGCCTGGAGCTGCTTCAGATTCTGTGTCTCCCTCCCTCTCTGCCCCTCCCCTGCTCAAACTCTGTCTCTCTTTCTCAAAAATAAACATTAAAAACAAATTTTCTTTTTTTTTAAACGATGGACCTCAGTTGAGAGGTCCGTTGGCCCTGCGAGCGCGGCGGGGGAAGGTAGTGCTGTCCCCTGTCACGGAGGCCGTGGGGAGCACGGAGAACCCCGACGGCAGCCCTACGGACCGCTGTTCGCTCCAGCAAGGAGCGGGCGGGCCTTTCACCGAAGCGGCTGGGCGCTCGCGGACCAGGTGATGGGCGGGGCGCGCCTCAGGGAGAGCTGCCCCGCCCCCCGGCGCCCCCGCCCCCCGGCGCCCCCGCCCCCCGGCGCCCCCG
>NW_024412434.1:29902837-29905538 GCF_014898765.1 Herpailurus yagouaroundi
CCGGCGCCCCCGCCCCCCGGCGCCCCCGCTTCGCCTTCCCGGCCCGAGGCCCCGGCGCCGGCGCACCTGCCGACCCGCAGAGCCGGCCCTGCGTCCCCGCGCCGTGCGCGCTCTCCGCAGCGCCACGGGCCGAGGCTGAGTGGGCGTGGACGTCCCGGGCCGGGGTTGGCGGCCTCTCCCGGGACCCCCGAAGAGAGCCTCAAGTCCACAGGCGCGGCAGCGGCGCCCTCTGCTGCCGGAGCCGCGAACGCACCGCCGAGTGGGTCAATGGCGCCCCTGGCGGTCGACCCGGCGCACAGCGCGGAGCCGGGCCGCCAGACCCTCCTCCAAGGCAGGGCAGGTCTGGACGCGGCCTGGGGTCCCACCTAGGGTCAGGCCTGGGGTGCGGCCTAAGGCCCCTCCTGGGGTCTCGGCCTACTCGCCTACATTTATCCGTAGGGACCGCCCCGGTGCTTTCCTGATGTTTCTCGGAGACTCAACGGAGCCTTCCAGCCACCGGAGCTGGTTTGCAGCTGAAGGAGTTCTCATTGCGTGACCACGTCCTTGACCCAGTGATTTAGGACCAGGTGTCCCTCATCTTTGCCACACTTGCTGGTGCTCTTGCTATTTCAAGTGGCTCTCGTAAAACACGACATAAAAATCTGTATTCCTTGTTTCTGTAGAAAACAGAAGTGTCTCCACCAGGCTTGAATTACACTAAGGACTCTGTAAGATGTGGAAATCAGCAGCCGAGGGAGGAAGATCGGATCATCAGTTCAAGTCCGGTAGCTTTAAAGCTTACGAGTTAAATCTTCAGTATTTATTTACTTGCTGTCTTATCAAAATGTTAAGTGAACAGGTACATGACTGTACATCCAGTATATAATGCATATGCCTTTTAAAAAGCAAATCACAGACCATGTGTGCTGTGGGACAGGTTTTGCGAAGTGTTCGTGCACATGTGTTATATATGTGTATGGATCACGTATTTTATGTAATTTATCTACATGGGTCATAGACATGGGCATAGATTAGAAGGACCCACTAGAAAGAGGATTCTTCTTAGATATTGCTAGTTTAGGCCATTTTTACTTGTTATAATTGAGCTTTTCTCAGTTTTCTTTACATTCTGAATCCGGTAGAATTACTTCATTAAATAGCAAAATTCGGTAAATATTAGCAGAAAGCACTATTAGCCTATATGGTGAACTTTTCTTACGTTTAACATAAACAGGGAAACATCCTGCCATTCATTCATGAAAATGAACCTTTTTCGTGGAACATAATAACTTGTAGCAGATTTTTAAGACAATGGCCCAAAGCATGGTGCTCAAGTGCCATCCGGTGAGCAGAGAGGACACGAGTCACACACAGCCCTGAGCGAGCCCACTGGACGGACCCCGGACGCTGAGCGCAGGAGGGCAATGACCCACGTGTCCTCTCTGCTTGGGGTTCCCACAGCCGTATTTAAGTAAGAAAAGCCTCTGTGTTGAACTGAGACCCTCTCCCGCCTTCACCCAGCTTGTCTCTGCACATGCGAACATAAAGATTTTGCTTTAAAACCATCTGGGGGGATTGAGGGAACAGAGCCACACAGATGGCGGGAGGCCGGCCCAGGGTCTCAAGCGGGGCTGGGTGACACATGTAGAGACTCGTGCTACGGTCTCAAGTCCTGTATTTAAATATTTCCATAATACAACCTTTTTTCCGAGGGTAGAGGCCCGCCACACAGCCTGTCTGGTCAAAATCCTGTCACACTGTGCTCAAAGGAGCCGAAGGACTGGGGGGTTCTCCACAGAGAGCGAGCACTGCTCCCAGGGCGGCTCCCTTCCCATCACCCACCACCGGAACCGTGTGGACCCCTCAGGGAGCGCAGCTCTGTTCCGGGCAGGAATCCGCCCAAGTCAAAGCCGGTCGCCCCCACCTCCCTGGCAGAGCCCTGCCTCGGCTCGGGCCTCACGGACCCGTTGGGCCGGGCAGGGGGGGAAGAGGGAGGCCGTGCTCAGTATTCTATGTTGAAAGGATAGTCCTTGTGGTTTTTAGCTCTGAAAAACAGGAAAACAAATCAAAATGAAATGTTTATGACGTTTAAGAGAAACCTTCTAAAAGACACAGCTGTGTGTTTTCAAGCTCCCGATGTATTCAGTTAGTCTTGGGACTCATTCAGAGGCCCATCCTCCGAGGGGAAAGCCTTATGAGAAGATTTAATCAACCTAAAATGCAGACGATCAACACCTATTCGCAATCGCCTCAACCCGAATACTGTTCCCTCCCCCTGGAACGGAGGTAAAGGAGACGTATTTACGTGGGCAAGGTGCACATTCGGAAATTCCTGTCCAGGTCGAGGATGTCGTTCATGTCCCTTTCTGATAATTCAAAGTCAAACACCTGCACCCAAAACAAAACGTTCACGGCGAAGTTAGTCCAGGGACCATCTCGTTGAGCACACGTCGCCCGCAAAGCGCTGCGCCAGACCTGCCGGGGACACAGGATGCGGAGAAACACTGCACGCGGCACCTGCAACTTCCCCGGATCATCAGCCTTCCTCCGCGAACCGCGGCTGCGACCCTGTGCCTGACGCTGGCTGCCCAGGGCTGGGTGAGAGCCCCTGCAAAGACGGGACGTGTACTGCACTCCCCCCCACCCCGAGGGGAATCAAGAGGTGGGAGGTGAGCAAAGAATTTTTCCCGTCGCTCAAAAACAAAACAAAACAAACAACACA
>NW_024412434.1:29905638-29931262 GCF_014898765.1 Herpailurus yagouaroundi
CCGGGACCACTGGCTCTGACAGTAGCCATAACACAGGGTAATTCTTGTTTCTTTCCTCATAAAGCAGAATTCTAAGCTGCACCCCTTTGCTCCTAATACCTGTGAGGACTATGACCCCCACTCCTGAAACACGATCTGTTCTCACAGGAGAGCCAGCCCCGGTCCCCAGCTGAGGAGCCGGGAGGGAGGGTGCAGTGACTCCCGGGAGGGGACCGGCCGGGCCCGGCCTCTACCCACAGGAGACCCTCCACCCGGTCTAGCAGAAAGAAACCAAGGGCTCGGTGTCAGCAGAGGCTCTGACTGGAGGGCGGCCTTCGGTTCTGGAAGGGCCCCACGAATCCGGGTCTGGGCAGCCGGGCGCAGCGGTCCTGAGACTTGGGGAGCAGGCACCCGGCTCGGGGGCACAGCCCTGCGAGCCTCTGGCCGGCACCCCGGCTGTTCGGGACCTCCTGTTCGCCGGCTCCCGGGCTGGGGTCGTGCCTGTCACACTCTGGGGTTCCTCGTGCTGTGGCCGCAGCTCCACCCGGCCCCTCTGCTGCGTCAAAGCCACACAGGGCCTGCTTGCGCGGTGGTCAGACCCCCAGCTGACTACCGTGTGATCCCAAACCCTCCGAATAAAAGAAGAAAAGAACCCTTTCCTGGATATTCTCACGGATCCGTGTTGGGGTGACAGATTTGGGGATCACGATCACATTCCTCTGGATCTGAAATCGGATCACAATCTGCAGAAAAAAGGTCTCGTGTCAGACAAGGGGAATCACAGATCCACACTTTACTGTGCAAAGTCCCAAAGTCAGGACAGCCGGAACTTTTATTACAGGTTTTTCTGTCCCAAAGTCCCTCGGAACCCCAACTGGCATTTTCTGCCCAGTTCCTCCAATGTGTGTAATGGCCACGACTGGTCCATGGAAAAGCTCAGAGGACCTGCCAATGCCTTAATGACAGTTCACGGAGACGCCCAGCCCCCAAACACTGGACATGAGAGCAAGGAAGTCTTTTCTGTTCCACTCAGCCGGGGACCCCACATTTGGAGTCTCGCCCACGGGCCTCGCAGCCTTAGTGGGTGGGAGCAGGCGCCCCCTGTGCTGGTGAACTGGAAGCTTGGGGCCAGAGTGAGCAAACCCTTCCTCCGTCCAGTCCCCGGCTCCGAGAGGAAGCGGGGAGACCCCCCTGCCCCCAGCCTGCGGGCAGCCCCTCCTACCTGGGCGGGAGACCTGTTGTACTTCTGTGCGATCCTCTGAATCACGGGGTCATCCAGGAGGGCCACCCCCTCACTAGAGAGAGCAGGACAGGGCAGGGGGTCAGGGGGGACAAGCCTGGGTGCCTCCTGCTTTCAGACCCACAATACCTCTTCCAAAACCAAGACCTAGGTTTATTTTTGTCTGATCACAATACTTGCTCCGGGTAGGAAATTCAAATGATGCACAGGAGCTCATCACCCGCATCCCACCATCTAGAGAAGACATTTCGGTGGGGACAGCTGGGCACGCTGCTTTTCCACGGACATTTGGTGTTTTCTCGAGAGCCAGGGGGCAACGTGAGAGCGTAGGAGGCAACGCGTTCTCCGCGCTTTGGAGAGGCCTTGGGCGGGTAGGGCTGACTTCTGAGCTCTTACTGCGGGGCCTGGGGCGGGGCCTCTAGCGCTGCCGGTAAATAATTGTCGATATTCAAGATGGTAATTTCAGAACAGTTCAACTCAAATACCAAAACACGAGGGGAAGCTTCGGTGCACAGAACTGGAAGGCTGTGGCCATGGCGCTATCCCTCAGGGGCTGTCCAGCAGAGACAGGCCCTGGTCACCCTGGAGAGCCATTGCTTTGGCCCCTGCCACCCACTGTGGCTCCAGTGCCCCGAGTTCAGCCACAGAACAGGACCCCGCCTTCCAGCAGCTCCCCAGCCGCTACGAAGTTCAAACACATGTGCCCCACTTCCCACAGGAGACACACAGGTCATAAGAGTCAAATGCTTTCAGCCCTTCCTGGGCCCCTAGTCTGTCCAGGTCCTGAGCCAGGGGCTGTTGGAGAGCCACAAGTTACACGCGGCCCCTGTACTCACGCAGCTCTGACAAATGGGAGACTGAAAAGAAAATAATGGCAAGACAGTGTAACGAGGGTTATGGACAAAACCTCGATAAGGGGAGTCAGGAGGGCTTCCTGGAGGAGGTGATGCTGACTCGAACTGGACATTAGAAATCAGAGTTAGCCAGACTTTAAAAACACAAGATGGTAACAAGATCTCTAGAGGGCCTGGTGGCTCAGTCGGTTAAGCGTCCGACCTCCGCTCAGCTCATGATCTCACTGCTCGTGAGTTTGAGCCCCGCATCGGACTCTGTGCGGAGAGCTCAGAGCCTGGAGCCTGCTTCCAGTTCTGTCTCCATCTCTCTTTGCTCCTCCCCTGCTCTCTGTCTCTCTCTCTCAAATATAAAATAAACCATTAAAAAATATATATATATATAAACAAGATCTCTAGGTAAAGAGACCAACCTATGCAAAGGCACAGGCTAGAAACACGGCGCTCTACTCCGGGAGCCCCGCGTGGGTTCAGGTGGTGGGTCCACACTGTTTGCGGGAAGACACGAGGCCAGAATTCGGCCGAGGCCAGACCGGCTGGGGCTCCTAGGCCCTGCCAAGAACCGAAGGATTTTCAAGCAGGAGAGTGACCTGATCAGACTGAGACGGCTCCCTCGGCTCCGGCGCGGACAACGGATTGGAGCCGGGCAAATCGGAGCGGACAAGCTGCTCTAATTACCGGAGAGAACTCCCACTTAACTCGGGCCGTGATGGCGAGAACAGAGATCAACAGACAGATCCCGGGTTCTCTGGCAGAATCAGAGTGGATTCTGGGGGATGGGCTGGAAAGGCAGGATTGCCGGGTGTCTGGTCTGGGGGTGCCGAGCGGGTGGGGGCTCGTGAACGGACGCAGGGCGCACAGCACACGGTTCCGGTGCCGGGGAAAGAGGACGCGTGCAGACGGAGAGATCTGTGACCCATCTCGACCGGAAGGTGTAGCAGCGGGGCCCGCCGTGCTGGTCAAGAGCTCAGACCAGGCTGCTGCCCTCCTCTGGCCGCGGGCGCCGGCCCCTCCCCCAGCCCACATGCCCCGCCCACACCTGCCTTTGTTAGGCCCTCCACTAACTATCCAAATCCACCAGGAGGGGGCATCTCTCCCCCCCACCCCCACCACGGACACACCCCCACCTGGAACCGCCGAGGGGCCGGTAGGCTGTCACGGTCACATCTCTGGATTGGCAAAAGTTGATCAGATTCTTCTGGGTAAGATACGGGTGGCACTCGACCTAAAAGGAGAAGCACCGCTTACCGAGAAAATTCAGGTCACCGTACACGGGGGAAGGGCACACTCTTAATGTCTCGGCTGTCCCCGATGAGCTCCGGGACCGCCTCGGGGCTCGAGCGTCCACACCTAAAGTGAAAGCCACTGAGAACGGGCGGGAGGAACACCCTGTCGCTGGACACTCGGATGGCACCTGCTCCGGGAGGCCCTCCCTCTGACCCTTCACTTTCCGCTCTCGCCCGTGTCACCATCTGACATCTTCCACATCGTACTTATTGGCTGTTGTCTGTCTCCCGCCGCTTGATGCGAGCTCCCCAGAGGCAGGGGTCTGGGCTGACTCTGTTTTGTTCCCAGACACGCCCCCAACATCCAGAATAAGCCGGCCAGAGAACCCTCTGTCAAGGCGCCGCAGGTGCGTGGAGGACGCTGGGGAGTCGTGTGGGACCACGTGCTCCAGGGGACTCCAGTGGACATTTTGAGAAACTTGAGAGCGGGATTTCTGCCTGCACATTCTGTAAATTCTCACGTACAATTCCAGGTCATCAGTGGGCTGAAAATCCTCCTTTAGAGTGAATTAAGAGCTGCAAACAGTGCCCTTGAGGGTCAGGAACGTGCTGGGCACAGCCACCAGAAATAGCAAGGAAAACTCTTCTGAGGGGACGTTGCGGGGGGCTCAGAACCCCAATTAGGAAACAGCCCCTCAGGCCCCTCCCACCCCACAGAGGAGGCACCAGCTTGCCGGCCCCCCCCCCCCTTAAAGTGCTGCTCAACAGGAACCCCGACAGAACGGCGGCGTATATCATGCACATGAACATTCTAGGCACGCCAGGGTTTAAAGCAGGGAAGCTAAGGGGCGCCTGGGTGGCTCAGTTGGTTGGGCAGCTGACTTCAGCTCAGGTCATGATCTCGCGGTCTGTGGGTTCGAGCCCCGCGTCGGGCTCTGTGCTGACAGCTCAGAGCCTGGAGCCTGTTTCAGATTCTGTGTCTCCCTCTCTCTGACCCTCCCCTGTTCATGCTCTGTCTCTCCCTGTGTCAAAAATAAATAAAATGTTAAATAAATAAATAAATAAATAAATAAATAAATAAATAAAGCAGGGAAGCTAAGGCATGCCTCGCGTCGGGACAGGTGCCGCTCTGAGGAAGGCGGCTAGGAGAGCTTCCAGAAGGCAGAGGCTGTTGGGCTTTGGGCTCTAGGCGCCGACCAGCACGCTCCCCTGTGGAAACTCGCTGAGCGATGCCCGACCTCTCCTGCATCCACGCTACACCGTGTTTATAAAAAATGGAACGTGATGCTCTATTCTCAATATCCCCAAGCGGAAACTATGCAAGTGGCCGTCGATGCTAGAGTGGGTAATGATACTGTGGTGTGTGTGCCCAGCGGAATCCCACACAGAAATCAGAACGACGGACGATCGTACAGGAATATGGAGGAATCCAACAGACGCGATGTTGGAAGAAGCCAGACGGGAAAGAGTACGTAATGGGTCACTTTATCTACATAAAGTTCAAGAGCCAGTGTCTGCTGTTAGTAATCAGCACACGGGCTGCCCTTTGTCGGGGGGCAGTCAACAGGAGGAAGCGTGGTGGGGCTTCCGGGTGCTGGTCACGCGCTGTTTCTCGATCTGGATGTAGGCACAGAGTGAGGCTCGGTTTATGACAATTTACTGAGCTCTACTGTCATGGGTGCGCTTTTTAAATGTACATGACACCTGAGCAAATGTTTAGGTAAAAGAACGTACTGCAAAAAGGCCCTTTCTGCAAGCGAAGCCCTCTCCTCACGAGCCAGCTCTCTGCACAAAAGTCCTGGCAGAGTCCGTGAACCTGGGGTCTTTCGGCTGCCCGCCCCCCAGGTGGAGGGACAGGGAGGGGCCCAGGTGCCTTCCCAGGAAGCGGCGAGCAGCGATGTCATGGAGGGAGGAGGGCGAAACAGGAGCGTCACCACTTCTGCACGGAGAGGACCAAGCTCAGCCCGTGGCCGACCTCCCGAGGACCCCACCTAATCGAACAAGCCTTTCCAGAAGCTCTCCGGCCTCGGCACCCGTTACTTGCCTCACCGCTCCCTAAGTCACCATTTTTGCAGCCACGGGAGAAAAATGCCTCTCTGTGCCCCCTGTTTCGTTTCCAGCGTAGCCAGGGGGAGCGTGACGGCTGAAAAGCCAACTCCATCTGTTAAAGCCTCACCTGGTTCGTCAGTGGCTTGAATCTCAGGTTGGGTTTATTCAAAAGCCTCTCGAGCTGCTGGTGGTTGAAGTTTGACACCCCGATGGCTCTCACCAGCCCCGTGACCACCAGGTCCTCCATGGCCTAAAGACAACAAACAGTCATTCTGCTTCCCCCTCCCCCCACCATCGCCCACGCCCCTCCCTCCTCTGCACACGTCGCTAAACCGGCTCCACCCGGGCTTCTAAATATCCCACCCGATGCCCCACAGGCATTTCTGCCCCCAGGGCCTCTAGTGGCCGGGGGCCCTGGGCACATTGTGTGACCACACTGAGCCTCAGTGTCCTCATCTGCAAATTGGGGCCGAGCTTGTTCATGTCACAGGGTTGTTTTAAGGATCCCATCAAGTAACACACACAAAGCATTTAGCGCAGGGCTAGAATGTGGCCAACACTCAACACTTCAGCTGTTATTTCTCCCCTTCCTCTGAACACGTGTGACACAGGGTTCGGCAGGGATGCCCGTCGCTCGCCGCTCTTTCTACCTAGCGTATACGCTTCCTAAGCGCAGTGACGTGCCATCATCCTCCTGCTGGCCGTGAACTTCAGGAGGTGTCGGGCTGGCATGGGGCACCTCGTCAACAGTAGGTCCTGGGTCCTGAGCGGCCACGGGCCGGGGACCAGTCAGCGTGCACCAGCCACTGCCTGGAGGCACCGGCATCGCGCGGAGCCTCACCCGGGCTGCACGCGGCCCGGACCCCAAGCCACAGCTCTCCTGAGGGGCGATGCCGTGGGACAGAAAGCGCTGGGGCCCCTGGACGCTGGTCCTGACAGCCCAGATCACTCATCTAATCTGTTTTGCCGATTGCCCAGTTTAAGAGAAATGGGGGGAGGGAGAGGGTGGCCTGACTGGTGCGCCTGCCGACTCTGCCTGGTGCTCGAAGGCCTTCTCTCGCCCATCTCCCTGGACTCAGCAGGCTCCAGAGGGAGCTCACTGCTTCCCAGGCCTCACACCGGTCCTCCTCCGTCCCACACCGTTTGCGAGATTACACGCGCCAGGTCAGCGGGGCTCCACGGGAACACTGTCCCCTTCCACACCTGCACCCCTCACCCGCGATGCCGCTGCTCGCTATTTATTCCAGGTCTCTTCCCCCTCTTTGCCTGGAAACCTGCCACTCGGCCTCCAGCCCCACACAGGCCTGGCTGGGCTGCCGGACCTCGTTCCGAGATGCTCTAGGCCCAGCGGTCCGCAGCCACACAACAGCAGTGGTAGCTACGGCCAGGTAATGGACGGGGGGATTCTTAAATGTTCTTTCTCATACTCTTCCATATTTCTGTAACGACCAAGTGATACTCTCTCATCAACAAACAAGTGGACACCGGGGTGCCTGGGTGGCTCAGTCGGTCAAGCGTCCGACTTTGGCTCAGGTCACGATCTCACAGTTCCTGGGTTCGAGCCCCGCATCGGGCCCTGTGCTGACAGCTCACAGCCTGGAGCCTGCTTCGAGTTCTGTGTCTCCCTCTCTCTCTGTTCCTCCCCCGCTTGTGTTTTCTCTCTCTCTCTCTCTCTCTCTCTCTCTCAAAAATAAATAAACATTAAAAAAAACAAAAACAAAAAGTTGACACTGAGACTAAAACGGGGGGGGGGGGGGGGGTGACTTAGTCATCCCTGGAACTGACGTCCTGGCAGAGGAACCAGCCGGAACTAGGGCGGCAGATGGGCGGCCGGGATCAGGTGCTGGTTTCCCGCCCACAGCGCACACGAGTGTGTCGGGGGACAACCGCAACCCCCTCCCCGCGACGCATGCACATGACCCGCCGTCACCTCGCCCAAGGCCGGCGGGATGCGCCTCACCTCCCACGTGTCCAGGAAGTCCGTGTCGCTGGGCAGCACCATGCCGTTGCGGTCCAGGGGCAGGTCTTCCTCCCCGGGCTGGGAGGGGCAGAGGCGGGGGCGGACGAAGACCGCGGGGTCCTTGAGGAGGCCTGGGGAGAGCTCCCCGCACCCCCCCGCCGGGCCTGACCAGAGGGAAGGTGCTGCCCCTGGGCTCTGCGCCTCCCGGACGGTAGGTACCTTGAAGCCCATGGGCCAGTGCATGAGGTAGAGGTCCAGGTAATCCAGCTTTAAGGCCTTGAGACTCTTGGCGCAGGCCGCCTTCACCAAGGACTTCTCATGTCTGGTGCACCAGAGCTATGGGGGGCGCAGGGGGGAGGAGGAAGCCAGCGTCAACTTCTGCCCCTCAGTCCCCCGAGTCCGGGAGCAGGAAGACGGACGGCATCCGGGACCAGACGGCAACGAATACGGCGGGGGCAGCGACATCACCCTCAGATGGTTCCGGAACTCTCTCGGGAAGGGGTCTCCAAAAGCGGGCTCCTTCTGCCTGACTCCCACTACAGGGAGACAGGGCCACTGTGAAACATTTGGGAGGGGGCAGTCTGGTTATTTGGATCCACTAGGACCAGAAGAAACAACCAGAACCAGACCAAAGCAAACGGCTGTAAGCAGAGAGGAGGAGAACTCTGGAGAACTTGTACGTTGCTTCCCACCTACGTCTCCTCCACGTTCAAGGGCCTCTGTTCTCAGGGCCGCCTAATCATGCAGGTTAAATTAGGGAAGTTAACACCCACTGCCTTGTATTGATTTAGAGATTTCCAGCCACACCCCCTGTGAAGTAGAAAATTTGCCATTTTCTCCCTCCCGTTACGTCCCCTGTTACACTATTTAGTTCTAACTGTGACAGAAGCTAATCCAAAGACTCCGTCACAGCAAGAGAAAAACCAAAAACAAATAAGTACGAGAAAGAGAATTAAAAGATATAAAAACAGACTCTCACCATAGTGTATTGAAGACAAAAGAGAAGAAAAAAAAACCCTAAAAATTATCACTAACAATGGTACTCTCAAAACAGCGAGTATAAAAAATTGTATTTCTGTGACTTTTCCGAATTGCGGGAAGAGTGAACACATTTCCCCTGTGGACTCAGAGGGCACCAGGAGCAGCGGGCCCTGGGTGACGGGGCTGACCGAGCCATCCCGTCACCCACCTCACCTCGCCTCGACCTCACCAGCCCTCTGCCCTCGCTCCACAGGCACTGATGACTTACAGAAATCATCCGGAAGTGGAACAGAAGGGCGAATCTACAGAAACCACACTGAGTCCTGCAATTGTGGAAATTAGTCCCGGAAACTCCTCAGGAGATGATCGAATCCGGACCCCCATTTTATACACGGTGGAGCTGTGTCATCCAGGGACTCTCCTGGTCCCTCGGGGTTTGTGACAGGAGGTGGGGCCGTGACGGATGGCCGGGCCATGAGAGACAGCGGGAATGACAACCCGTGGCTCCTGGCCTCAGAGTCCTAACAATCTGCTTCAAAGCCCAAGGCAGGGGAGTTCCGGAACTCTCCCGCGGTCTGGACCTGCCCCTACCGGGCCCTGAGCACCTGTCTCCCTCCTGAGCCGGCTCCCGCGGTCCAAGTCCGGGCTGTGAGTGTCCTCTGCCTCCTGCTCCAACGCCTGCTCCCTCCGGCTGCTGCAGTCACCCAGCTCTGACACAAGTCTGGCTTGTCCGGAACCCGAGCTCCCTGCTGAGAACCCGCGCCGTTGTGCGGTGTGTGCGAAGAGTAAGCCCCTTGAAAGGCGTGACTTCGTCACCTGGCCTGTCCCTGCTGCAGCCGCACTTCTCCTGACTGACGTTTTCCGATCCAGGAACACTGAGCTCCCTCCAGGCCCCCGTCCCCCCGGTGCTGTCCCGTGCCTCGGGCCCCTGCCCATGCCGTCCCCTCTGCTTGTCATGCTGTCCCCGACACCTGCACCTGCACCGCATCCAGTGCGTGCACGAAGCCTCACGAGTGTCCTGAACGCACTGGTCATCAGCTCCTGTGGGACCAGAAGACCCTCCCCATGCTCGGCTACCCTGCTGACCCAGCCCGCGTGGGCTGCACCCTGCTCGCCCTGCACGCCGAGTCCTACCTTACTGACGACAAACAGGTCCTGCCGGGTCACAACGCCCTCCTTGATCTTGCACTGGATCCCGGCTCCGACCTCACTCTCGTTGTGGTACAAGTAAGCGCAGTCAAAGTGCCGGAACCCCGCGTCTATCGCCACTTTCACTGCCTCCGTCACCTCGCCCGGAGCTGCCTGCAAAACGAACGTGACATAGGCAGTCCGCCCACATCAGGCCATCCCAATCTCAGCGCTGGAATATGTAGAGTCAAACGACACATGAGCGAGGAAGCGCTAAAATTGGGGAAGGTCAGGGGCAGGAAGGATTTAGATGCAACCTAAGTTCCAACACCTTTCCTTACCTGGGGGAAACCCTACAGGTATTTTAGGGCCTGCAAAGAACCGAGCGAGATGCCGCGCTTCCCGAATGAGCAAAGGGATAAACAAACGCGGGGCGAATCGGGATAGACACTGAGACGCAAGAAGGTGTAGACTCACCCTCTACCCGAGGAGACCAGGGGGCCAAGTGTGAAGGTAAGCGGGTGTCCGCTCACACGAAGACAACCCGGCACACGTGGGGCACCTCCCCAAGCCCCGAGGGGCACTACGGATTCCCTCAAGAAGGTGAGGTTCAGAAAACGCTCGTGGTGAGCTGGGTGGCTCAAGCGAGCAAAGGGACGGGACGCAGGGGCAGAGGCCTGGGGAGGACTCGGGACACAAGGCGCGAGCATCCCCAAGGGCTCTGCAGCCCACGCGGCACCCCCTCGCGTGAGCCTCACTAACCCCAGGCGTTCTGGGGGGCCAGAAGCTAAGGGAGCGTCCACCTGAAGTTAGACAACGATCCACCCAGGAATCGGAAGGAAAGGGAATCCGGAGACAAGGACGCACATCAAGTACAGATAGGACACAGAAGATGAGCAGAGCCGGAGGTTAGTTCTTTGAAAGACCTTAATAAGGTGGACAATCTTCTCACAAGACTGGAAACCCGAAAACCGGTCACACAGATACAACAGAGACCCCAAATCTCAGGAAATGCTACCAGTAACTCTCAGCCGACAAATGGGAAAAATGAAAAGAATGAGGGAAATCCCTAGAAAACCTTGCTCAAGAAGAAGTAAAAGCTGACTTCTCCTATAATTATTTCTAAAATGAAGCAATTAAACACACACACAGAGTTCTGCAAAAATTTCAAGGATGTAATCGTCCCAATTTAACACAAAATCTTTCAGAGAAGAGAAAAAGAGAGAATACTCCCAACCCCTTCTACCAAACCGGCATAACCCTGGAGTCAAAAGCAGACAAAAATATTCAAAGGAAAGGCCTGCGTTCATCTCACCCATGAAGAAGAGTTGCAAAAATCCTAAGTAAAATGACATCAGAATGGATGCGACAATGTATATGAAAAACTAACATACCACACCCACAGAGCTTATCTTAGAGAGCCAAGGGTGGCTTGATATTAGAAAATCCATAATAATTCACCACATTAACAGATTAAAAAAGAAATCACATTGGGGTGCTTGGTGGCTCCGGTTGGTAGAGCATTCAACTCTGGAGCTCATCTAAGGTCATGATCCCAAGGTCATGGGATCGAGCTCTGTGTTGGGTTCTGCACGGAACGTGGAGCCTGCTTGGGATCCTCTCTCTCTCTCTCCCTCTGTCTTCCTCCCCTGCATGTGTGCTCTCTCTCTAAAATTAAAAAAAAATAATAAAAAACTAAAAAATAAATCATGTCAGTCAATGTTGGATAAAATTCAACACCCATTTGTGATTTAAACTCTCAGTCAACTTGGAAAAAATGAAGCTCTTTAACCTGGTAAAGAATGTCCACATTTAAAACAACAATAAATATAATTAAAAAAAAAAAAAAAAAAAGAACAAAAGCAAGTCAAAGAACAAATGGGCAAACATCATCCTAAATGTCCAAGTATCGGAAACAGTCCCTTAAAGTCAGGAACAGAACAAGAATGGTCACTGTAGTGGAGGTCCTAGCCATCCAGAAGCAACTCAGAAAAAACAATTTGGGACTTAAGGATCAGAAGAAAAGAAATGAAAGTATCATTATTTGCAGATGATACGATCATTTATGTAGAAAGCCCAAACGAATTCATAGGCAAATTAAAAGAACTCACAAGACAATTTGGCAAAGTGGCTGAAAATGTGATGAATACACCAAAGAAGGCTTTTTTCTTTTTTTTAAAGAAGGCTCCACACCCAACAGAGGGCTTGAACTCCCGACCCCAAGATCAAAAGTCGCATGCTCCAGCGACTGGGCCAGCCAGGCACTCGGAGATGATTGTTTTTCAATGCATCAACAGCAAACAAGCTGAAGACATAATTTCAGAGAAGTTTCATTTCCAATAGTATCGCGGACGGTCCAGGATCAGGAATGATTCCATCAAATGAAGTGTATGCTTTGTACAGGGCAAGCTGTATATACAACCAGATGAAGAGAGAGAGACGCCTTCAATCCAGGACAATTCGTTAACACAGAAATACACTGGGCTTGTAGAAAGCCAGATTTAGTATCATCCAGTTGCTAGTTCTCCCAGACTGATCTACAGATTTAATGTGATTCCGCAGGCCCAGGATGGGCTCTGTCCCCACCTCTGGGACCTGGGCTGCCCTGTGTTTTCTGTGGCAGAGATGTGAGCTCCAAGCCTAGGCTCCAGGATGCCCCTTGCTCTCTGGTGCCTGGGCCATCACCACGAGAATACCCCAGATTCTCCTGCTTGAGGTCGAGACTTGCGTTGAGCCACGAGCAGCCCAGCAGTCCCAAGTGAGAGCGGCCAAACCCCAGACACTGAGCGAGCGGCCCGGATGCATAGAGCCCAGCTGACCACCCAACAGGCAGCAGTGATGATGCACATGCTGCCGTAAACGATGGAGCTTCTGTGATTGGTTGTGGGTGCATCGCTTCCGGAGCAACCGACAGCTGATGCTTGATCTGTGACGGTACACTGCTGGAAATAACTAAATCCAAGCAAGACTTTGTGTGGATCCAGAAGGGGTCACTAAGACTGGTCCGTGCACCTGAAGCCCAACAGCCACAAAAAGGAACCTTTGGGCCTCTGAAACGTTTCGGCTTCTACAGGTTTCCCTTCGCCGTGTGCAAGGCGGTACGCCTGGACTCCCACCCCCAGCAGAAGACAGTGCATAAGAGCAGGACTGGAGGCGGGCAAGAAAGTGCGAGCATGTAACCCCCTGAGCCCCCTGAGCAGCTCCCAAAAGCACATCCAGGGCCACATGCTGAGAACCACAGTGAGTAGAGTTGCTTCCTTGGTCTTTAAGAGTTGGTAAGTACAACAAACGATTTAAATACGGTTTTGATGAGAAGGGGTTGATGATTCCAATGCCTACTCATCTGGTAGCTTCTTAAGTGACTTCTCAAATGAACATCTTTATTGAAGACAAAGTGTACAGAAACAAAAGAAACAAGGAAGGCCTGGTTAGCGCCTGACTGAAATCACGGATAGAAGTCACAGCGGCCAAAGTGCAAGTCCCCGAGTGCCCCGCCTGGTTCTCACTGGGCGCTGCACGCTTTCCCTCTGAAACCCCACTGGCGGTGGGGGCACCTCCTTGTCTGTCCTGCGGGTGGCAAGTCCCGCCAGCCTCTGGGGAGGCGCCACCAGCCCGACCACCAGCCACGACTCCAGCCAGACCCCAGCCCTCCGGCCCTGACCCTGCCCCGACCACCGGCTGCTCCCAGCCACGACCACCAGCCCCGACCCCAGCCAGACCCCAGCCCTCCGGCCCAGACACTGCCCCGACCACCTGCTGCTCCCAGCCAGGACCACCAGTCCCGACCCCAGCCCTCCGGCCCTGACCCAGCCTCACCACCGTCCCCTCGGGGCTCCCGCGAACTTTTACTTCCAAACGCCCCAGGCACCGCCAGCATTGCCGGAGAACCTCCCCCTTCAAACAGGGGCGGTGGCGCCGAGGCAGGCAGCCCTGGGGGGGTCCCCTCCGCGTCCCGGAGCGCCGCGGACGGGAAAGGCCCTCCCTCCCCCAGGTCGTGAGGCCACCTCACCTTCCAGGTGCCCAGGCCCAGAGCCGGGATCTTCTCCATGGTTGCCAGCACTGCCGCCGCCGCCGCCGCACGACTCCGGGGGCGCCACTCCGCCTCTAGCTCTGCGACAGGGGACGGCGGGTGGGCGGGCGTGCGGGCGGGCGCTCCGATTGGCCGCAGCGCCAAGCGGGGGGCGGTGCCGGCGGGAGGCAGCTCTGATTGGCTGGCGGCCCCAGGGTGCCGTTAGCTGGAGACGCCCCTCGGGCCAGGGGACACACCCACAAGTCTGGAAGCGGGAGAAGCGGCGGTGTCTGTGCGCCAGCGCCGGACTTTTCGGCTCTGTTCGCGCCGTCCCAGCTCGGCTCCGATCTTACAGCCACAGGTCCTGGGAGCACAGCGTCAGGAGGGGCGAGATGCCGGACTGGTGGGCTGGTGTTTCGAGGGTCCCAGGGTCGGCAGGGCCAGGCCATCCCCAGGACGGACGGCACAGGTCTGGAGCTCTGTGTCCACCGCTCTGGGCGCCTGGCACCAGGGAAACCCCTAACACCCACCCTCACGGGGAGGGGGCTCCATAATAGAGAGGGAAGACCTTCCTCCTCTGCAGCCTGATGTGCTTGCGGCAGGAATCCCAAGGGTCCCACAGGCTTCTAGGAGTTGCCGGCCTCGGTTCTCCATCGACGACACACTAGGCTGAGTCCAGTAAATGTCTACTCCCCGTGGCCCCTAGGGAC
Organism: Herpailurus yagouaroundi; assembly: GCF_014898765.1. NCBI lineage: Eukaryota > Metazoa > Chordata > Mammalia > Carnivora > Felidae > Herpailurus > Herpailurus yagouaroundi. The sequence continues at coordinate 29,919,772 of NW_024412434.1, forward strand.
TGAAGACCTGGGTAATGCAGAATGTGGCGGGGCACTGGACTGCGCCTGCCTCCGAGGACCAAGGACCCTCCCTCCCTGCCGGAGCCTCAGGTGGAAGTGGGCGGAGTCCCTGCCCTGGAGGGGCTGAGTAGGTTCCTGGGTGAACTGGGCACCCGGTACAGTGGTCGGGACTGGGGGAAATGGAGCATAGGTCCCACGCATTCCCCTCTGCAGCCCCTAGTTCCTAACCCCTTTGTCGCCTGGGGCCTGGGAACCCCACTGCCTTGGGGACCCCAAAGGTGTGTTAATCTCTAGTTTCCCGCCTGGGGCTGCAGTTCTGGTTCCCACCACCAGGTGGTGATCACTGCTCTACCAAGCAACTGGCCCAGGGAAGGGACACCCCCTTGCCTCTGACCCAACGTGGACCTTTTATTATGAGCTTCTCTGAAGCGGGAGGGAGCTCCCAGGCCCTCTCACTGGCTCCTTCGGCTCCTGCCTCACGCAGAGTGAGTGCTGTAAGGACCCACATGGTCCCTGCCCTCCAGGAGCTCACGGCCCAAGGTGGGGGATGGACAAAAGCATGCAAGAGATCAAGTGCTCTGCGGAAGTGAAGCAGGGTGCTTGAGGGCCAGCCAGGAGCCCCTAAGCAGGGTCTAAAAGGCCTCCAGGTGGCATTCACGCTATGACCAGAAAGACAAGAGAAGCTGGCCCTGTACAAGTCTGGGAACAGTGTGCTGGGGGAAGGGAAGCTCACAAGTGCTGAGACCCAGAGGCAGAAGCGCATTTGGCCAGAGGGGCTGAGAAGAAGCCACTGCTGCTGGAGAGAGCTGGGGAGGGGGGAGGGTGGGAGGGAGGCGAGCAGGGCCAGACATGGGCCTGGCAGGATATACTGCTTGTCTATGTGTGAGACGCGTTACCCTGACTAGTGCTCCCAAAAGCAAACACTATCCCAGAGTCTGTGATTAGGGCCCCCGCTTAGCCCAGCTGAAGCCTGTGCCTCAAGGTCTCCCAGGAGCCTGGGCTGTGGTTTCAGCTGAGGCTGGGTTGGGGCAGGGTCCCCTTCTGAGCTCATTCACAAGTTACCGGCAAGATTCTCCCTGCCCCTCTCCCCTGCTCACACTCTCTCTAAAGTAAAAAAAAAAAAAAAAAAAAAAAAAAAAACTTCAGTAATATTTTGTAAAAGATTTTCACCTCCGTGGTTCGGTTCATTTCTAAGTACTTTATTCTTTTTGATGCTATTATAAATGGAGTTATGTTTCAATTTCCTTTTCAGATCATTGTTTATATGGAAATATGCCTGATTTTTGAGTGTTAATTGTGTATCCTGCAACTTGGCTAAATCCTGTTTTAGTTTTGACAGTTTTCTGGTGGATTTTTCTACTTAAATGATGTCATCTATGAACACAGATCATTTTACTTCTTCCTTTCTAGTTTAGACGCCTCCTACTTTCTTTCATTGCCTCACTGCTTTGCCTAGGACTTAAGGTACTAGATTGAACAGAAATAGCAAGAGTGGGCGACCTTGCCTTGTTCCTGACCTGACCGCGGAGGATGACATTAGACACGAGCTTTTCATCAGAGGCCTTTATTACGTTGATCTTTATGATGGAAGAGGTTGAACCTTGTCACGTGCTATTCCTGCCTCGGCTGGGACAAGCACGGAGCTTCCTCCCACGCCCTATCCACATACACTGCACATTTTTGCGGACGAGCTCTCCTACGTTTGGCTTCGTTTGCTGTGCTCAGACCTGCGCAGCATCCGTATGGGGGCCTCTGGGCTGAACTGACACTTTGTCGTACTCTAGTTTGCATCACTACCCCACTGCCTCACTCACTGTAGCTGAACAAAAAGTCTGAATATCTGGTGTTGTGTGTCCTCCAACTATGTTCTTCCAGGTTGTTCTGGTTCTGGGCCCTTTGTATTTCTGCATAAATTATGAAGTTAGCTACGGGTTTCCGAAAAGAAATACCTGCTGAGGTATTTTATGGGGACTGTATTTGTATCGAATCCACAAATCAAACCGGGAGCACTGAACTTTGCCATTGTCCCGGGGAAAAGACACCACAACCTACAAAGGAAGAAACGATAAACTGGGAACGAATTTTTCTAACTCATATCCCAGGCAAAGAGCCTACACCCCCTATAAATAGAGGTCCTAGAAACTGATAAGAAAAAGAACAGCCACAGGATATAAAAACGGGCAAAATACATTAAAACACACTTCACAAAAAAGAAATATAAAGAGCCTCAAACACATGATATATACTCAGTCTCGGTCATGACAAAATTACTAAATCCAAAAGAAGCTGTGTACAAACAGGGACTTTTATTCATCGTTGAATGCACGGTGCCTTTGGATGGAGGCAGTCTGGCCACACGTATCAAAATTACGAATGTAAGTCCACTTTGGTTCGACAATCCCAGTTCAGGGACTTTATCCCACGGAAACACCTCCACACTTTGACATCTGCACATGGTCCTGCACTGTGGCCTTCTGCATACCAGCAAAAGATTGGAAACAAGCCACTTTCCTTCATCAGAGGTCCGTGAGATAAATGATGACCACCCACCAGATGCAACACAACGCAGGCAGGGCAGGCGAGGAAGAAACTGTGAGGCGTGAAGCTTCTTATCTACTGGTTTGCCGAGATCTCTCCCTGGTCCTAACTGCCCACAGGGCCAACCCCTCGTTCTTCCGTCCCTCCCACTCTGAGCTGGATTTTTGAGCACCTGGATACATGGCTTCAATGCCAGGGTCAGGGTGGCCACTGGTGGTTAAAGCCCAGGGATCCGAGCCCCGTTTGCACACTGGCCAGAAGGGGACCCTAGCCGGTCTCTTGGAAGACATCACCCAGCTCCCTTGGTGAACTCTGAGGTTACCAGAGGGAAGACGAGTCATAGGAAGCTCTTGGTCTCACAGGATCAAGACCAACTTCGTGTAGGAACCTAAGGATGGGATTTCCTCCCAAGCCCATTTTGAAGATGGCCACGCCGAGGACCTCTGAAGGGAACGCTCACAGGGGCGTTCAGACCAGTAAGCCCACCAGCCCTCCAGCCCCACCCAGATTCGTCTCGAGCTGCTGGACAAGGACGTGTGTACAACCTGCCAATCCCGGCAGCTGCTCCCGGAAGGGCGGGGACTGCTTGTCTGTGACCCACATGCCCTCGCTGGAGCCCCGCTCCCGCCAGCTCCGTGCAAGCAGGGACGGTGCTTTTCCTGTGCTTTCTTCCCAAGCCTCTAGAATAGTGCCTGGTACACAGTAGGCCCTCACACGGGCGTTGAATCCGTGTGATCCTCCCAATTCCCGCAGGCTGCTGTTACTTTCCAGGTGTGGAAACCTGAGATGCAAAGTCATCTTGGGTTAGCTGACCGACTCGTTCATTCGTTCATGCATTCATTCATGTATCCAGCACCTATGTGCCGCTCCCTTTAACGTGCAGGCATCTGGAATATAAATGTGAACCCTAGACACTCTCCCTGCCCTCGAGCTCACAGCTGAACAGGGGGGACTGTATCCACCCCACAGCCAGTGAGGGGGGCTGCAAAGCCGCAGCCACGTCCAGCACAGGATCGTGCCCGGCTCTGGAGTCAGAAGCTGCTCTGGCACCAGCCGTGGAGCTCCAGGATCAGAGAGACCCCTCCGGCTCCCACACACGGACCAGCTCGGGGGTTATAGGCAGCTGCGGCTCTGGAGCCAGACCGAGAGCCGGGGTCGGCGCTCGCACCAATTCTGCTACCGGGGCCAGGGTCAGAGTGTCACGACGAGAGCCAGCTCCAGCACCAGCCCCGGTCCCGGGTCCCGCGCCAGTCCCCAAGCCAGAGCCAGGCCTTGCCAGCATGGCGCTGACTCCCACGCCGAGCCCACCCCGGCGTCTCCCCGGCATCCGCTCCCGAGCAACAACCGGGGCCACCTCTGGCACTAGAGCTGTCTCGGGAAAGCAGTGTTTGTTTCTAAGTGTTCTTTCTCTTTTTCCCGTACGTTAAAGTTTATTACATTTTATGCTTAAAATGCACACACAGTGGAAATTTAACTTTTAATCCTTTTAAATTGTACAATTCAGTGGCATTAAGTAAATCCAATATGCTGTGCGACCATCACCACTATCTATTTCTAGAATGTTCTCATCACGCTAAACAGAAACCCTGTATACGTTACCGCAGACATCGGACTCTGCCGGGCCCCCCAGGCCCGCTTCCAGCTCTGGGGGATTCCAGAAGCTCTTTTCAGGAGCCAGGGATACTTGGCTTTTTCTGTGGGTGCAGGGTGGGAAACACTGGCACCACCAAGGGTCCTGGTGCCCACACCGCTTGCCCCCCTGACCACCACTAATGTTCTTTCCGTTTCTGTGCATTTCCTTCTCCCGGCCTGCAGCCACGGCTGACCCTTCCTCTGTCCCTTCCCCTGCCCATCTCCCACCAACACCGAAGGCCCTGGCGATGCCAACCTGCTCTACACCATGAACCCTCCCTGCCGACTGGGCCTCTGTCCTAAAGAATCAGACTTGCACCAAGAGGGCAAAGGTCAGGCATGCAGCCAGCTCAACCCACCCCCTACAGGAAGCAGACAGGACTCAAAATTGCTGAGGGTACCTTCTCACTGGCCCCTAGTGCTGGCCGCATTCCCCCAGGGGCTAGTCAAGCAGCTACGTACTTACGGACTGAGCCCTCCAGACAAACCTGCCAGCCCAGGCCACTCCCAGGGCCCAGACACTCCCCCAAAGCCCATCTGTGACCAGACACGATGCCTGCCCTTCAACAGGCTGGCCTGGCCTCCCCTGTCCACTCACAGCCCTCCGTGTCTTCTGTGCTCTCGGACCCAGAAGACTAGCCGACACCTGCCAAGGAGTGTGACCACGCACGCTGCCTTCCATACACCTCCCTACCCTTGGTGAGCGCAGGTCACAGCCACGACTCGCCGCCCAGCCACGCGCTTGCCTGCTCGTGTAGAGCCCAGGATCAGGGGTGGTCCCCACTCCCAGGCCTCTAAGTCAGCAGCTGGTGGCCCACATGTTCAGCATGCACTGGGTCACCTCCTCCAGTTCCGGACAGGAGGCCACGGTGAGCATCTTCCTGGCATTACCACTGGCCAGCAAGTGACGTTTCTGCCTCGTCCGCTGCCCCACCAGCTCTTATCCTTCCCGGTCCCCCCTTCCCGGCACCGGTGTTTCCCTCTGCACCCACAGGAAGAGCCAAGTGCCCTCGGCTCCGGAACAGAGCGTCAGGAATCCCCTGGAGCAGGAGGCGGGCCTGGCCGCCCCCCCCCCCCCACCGGCAGAGTCTGGCCATCCGCTGCTCTCGGTGTCCCCACCATTCCGGGACCCACAATCCTGTCATCCCCAAGTCATCGGGGCACAGGTCAGCCTCCATCAGCCCCTCTTCCTCTTCAGCTTGACCACAACCACCAGCCCGCGTGGGGACATCAGCGACACGTGCAAGGGCATTCTGGTGAGTGGGCTGGGCCGAGCAAGCCCTGGTCCCCCTCAGACTACTCCCGAGCGGCTATTCTGAAAAGTAGCAAAACTCTGGGCTCTCCGTGCTTCATGCCCATCCCCGGGAGGAGGCAGACAGCCACCGTCCCCGCTGCACAGAGGGGGTCAGGGGGGACGCCTCACCTGGAGCCCCGGCCAGCTCCGAAACCGAGTGAGGAGTCAGAGCCAGGCCAGATACGGAGCTTGAGCCAGCCCGGGCTGAAGGCAGACTCACAGCCCCGACTCTGCATCTGTTACCAAGTTCGAGCCTGTGCCAGCCGCGCCTGCTGCACCTGCCCCAGTACCTGCTCCGGCACCTGTTCCAGCACCTGTTCCAACTCTGGCTCTAGCACCTGCTCCGGCACCTGCTCCGGCACCTGCTCTCGCACCACCACCACGAGCAGAGCCAGCTCTAACACCGACTCCAGTCAGACGCTGCTTATCCCCTGTCCTGCGCCAGTTCCGGCACTGTACCTCCAGAGCTAGAAGCAGCTCCAAATAGACTGCAGGTCAGGACTGGCCATCGCCAGGTTCAGAGAAAGACTCCGGTCCAGCGCCAGCTCTGGAGCTATGATCTGCCACCACGCCAATTACAGAGACGCAGCCACTGTGAGCTCCACGGCCAGCCCCGGCTCCAGCCCCGGCTCCCACCCGCACCAGCCCCAAACCCCGAGCCGGCTCCGACCGACACCTACCGCAGAGGTGGGGCGAGCAGAGAACGCACAGCCAGGGTCACTAACGCGCCACATCCAACCCCAGCTCCAGAAAGAGAAGCAGATCTGGCACCACCTCTGGGGCCAGCGCAGGAGACCCGGCTGGCAGCCGCTCCAGAAACAGAGCCTCTCCATCCCTAGTCTGCGGCCACATCCTGTTCTTTTCTAACTTGCGCCCCCTTTTGCCATCTACTCCACGGTCACCCGTATGTTCATAAAACGTATGTTCGCGAACATAAAATTCATGTTAAATAGTTGACATTGAAGACATTTTAACTTGTCCAAGTCAATGCCACTCATTACATTCACTATGCGTCACACCCATCACTGTTAGTTCTAGAACATGTTTATCAGCCCAAACAGAAACACCGTCCCTACTAAGCAGTGGCTCCCCACTCCCCACCCCCGCACACCGCACCCACCCAGGAGTTTTGCACCCGTGTTATCACACAACACGTGGCCTTTCCCGAAGGGTCGCTTTCACTTAGCACGTTCCACACTTCGTCCACGTCGTGGCCTCTATCAGTGGCCCATTCTCTTTCGGGTGGAGTAATATTGCACCGTTTATCCACTCATCTCACCGCGACCTGGGTTTCCACCTTCCAGACGCGATGGAGAGTACTGACTGCTACGAATACTTACATACAGGTATTTGTGTAAACACCTGCCTACAATTCTTTTGGTATAGACCTCGGAGTGGAATTGCTGGGTGCTGGCTCAAACGACAATGCTATGCTCCACTTCCCGAGGAACTGCTCCCAGACTTGTACCTGTCACAGTGCCCCCAGGAACAACTGCAAATTTCTCAGCATCTTCCCCGACAGTCGTGCTTTCCTGTTTTTAAATCGTAGCCATTCTAGTGGGCGTGGCATGGCATCTCATTGTGGTTTTTTTTTTTAATAATTTTATTTATTTTTGAGACAGAGAGAGACAGAGCATGAGCAGGGGAGGGGCAGAGAGAGAGGGAGACACAGGATCCGAAGCAGGCTCTAGGCTCTGAGCCATCAGCACAGAGCCCAACGCGGGGCTCGAACTCACGTGACTGTGAGATCATGACCTGAGCTGAAGTCGGACACTCAACCGACTGAGCCACCCAGGCGCCCCCCCTTTTTTTTTCATCTCATTGTGGTTTTAATTGGCGTCTCCCTAACCTCCAAAGATCTGATCGTGTTTTCATATGCTTCTCGGTCATTCGTGTATCATCTGTGGCAAAATGTGTATTCAAGTCCTTCACTCGTCTTCACTGGACCATGTTTTGTTGTTGAAGTGTAAGGATTCTTTCTATGTTCTGGACACATGACCCTTATCATATTTACATATGCAAATATTTTCTCCCAGTCTGGGGTTGTCTTTTCAATCTCGAGGGTCCTTTCATGCAAAAAAAAAAAAAAGTATTTAATTTTGATGAAGCCCAATTTATGTTTTGTTGTTGTTGCCTTTGCCTTTGCTGTCACATGTAAGATGACACAGCCAGATGGTCATAAAGACTCATTCCCATGTTTTCTTCTAATAGTGTTATTTTGATTCATTGTGGGTTAATTTTTGTACACGGTGTTGGGTAAAGCTCCAGCTATACTCTTTGACATGTGGATATTTGGTTTCACAGTACCATCTGGTGAAAAGATGGTTTTTTTTCTCTCCTTTAATGATCCTAGTACCCATCTTGAAAATCAACTGACCGTACATGTATGGGTTTATTTCTCGGGTCTCAATTCTCTCCCATTGACCTTGTTGTCGATCTTCTCTGCTAAACTCTGCTCAACATGCTTACTGGTCTAATCATTTTTCCTCCTTTATGACTTTCTACACAGAGCGCACGGCATTTCTGAATAAAGATGCTTTTACTTTCCTTTTCAGTGTTGGTATCTTTTCTTTCTTTGTCTTGCCTCATTGCTCTGGCCTAATTTCCATTACCATGTTGAAATAAAGTGGTAAAAGCAGGTATCCTTGTCTTGTTCCCAATCTTAGAAAGAAAGCTTTCGCTCTTTCCCACTGAATATGAGGGTACAGTTGAGTTTCTCACAAGCAACTGTTATCACGCTGAGAAAGTCATCTTCTGTTTCTATTTTATTGACCGGTCTTCATACTGAAGTCTTGCACATCGTCACTCACTTTCTTTATGTCGGTTCAGATTGTGTTCCATCATTCTGTTGATATGGTATTTTATGTTAACTTTCTTCAACAACCCCTGCACTTCCTGAAATAAATGACACTTGATCGTGATGTATATTTCTTTCACTATAATGCTTAGTTCTGTTTGCGCATTGTACAGTGAGTTAAGCGTTCCTTCTGCTTATATTATTTTTTGTAGGTGTTCAAGAAAGACTGAGGTCACGCCTTCTTGAATATTTGGGAGAACGCCCCAGAGAAGTCAGCTGGTTCTCTGCTTTTCGTTTTTGGGAAGGTTCTGCTAACCGATTCCACCTCTTCACTTATTCTAGCCTTATTTAGACTTTCCATTTCTTTCTCAGTCCGTCTGGGGAGTATGTGGGCTTCTACAACGCACTTGTCCATTTCATCTAGCTTAACCAATTAGTAGGCATAGACTGTTTATAGTACTCTTAGAATCCTTTTGTAGAATGTAGAGTCATTAATAATGTCCCACTGTCTCTTCTGACTCCTGCTTTTTGAGTCTTGTCTCTTTTTATTACGCTAGCTAAATATCTGTCACTTGCATAAATCTTTACAAGAAAGAACTTCTCCTTTTTCTCAAATGCTCATCTGCTCTCCATTCTGCTTAGTTCAGCTCTAACCCTTATTATTTTCTTCCTTCTGCTAACTGTAGGGTTACTTTTCTTTTCCTAGTTCAGCAAGGTCATCTTGGAAACGGCCCCTGGCCCGGGCCGGGCACAGAGCTGGCTCTCTAGGGTCTGGGGTGTCAGGTAGGTGATCAGTTACAGACTAGGGCTGACCAGGCCACAAAGCATTTTCTGCCCCGACTGCCGGCCCACGCCACCCTCCCATCTACTTTGACCCTGAAATTCTCCTGCTGCAGAGAAGACACACATGGAAGAAACCGGCAGTGACAGGCTGACCTGACTGCCCACAGACGGACTACTCACAGCCCTCGTGCCTTCAGCGTCCTCGGATCCAGAGGGTTTGCCAAGGCTGCCGTGGTCAAGGAGCCGGGCCACCACCTGTCAGTGTTCCCTGTGCGCTTCCCCTGGTCTTCCCGGGGTGTGCTGCCACACCACCCCCAGCACGTGTGACCACTGCAAAGCCAGCCCTCCGTTCACCACAAGGGCCCCAGGGAGGATCCCAGGCCCAGCGGCAGCTCCAAACCCTGTGACCGTGACAGGTACAGCCACACATCAGAGTGTGGGTTTTGCCACCGTGTTCAGGGAGCACTTACCAGCTCCTCCAGCTCTGAAGTGGACCAAAGCAAGAGGACCTTCATCCTGCAGTCCTCTGAAGGCCAAGGACAGCATGCCCACCCCTGCTTCCCCATGCCAGTGCTCCCTAATCTGCACCCACAAAAAAGAGCCAAGGACCCCAGTTCCTGGAACCCCCCAAAGCTGCCTGCTAGCATGGGTGACTGAAGAGTCTGGGGCTTCCCAGGTCGTGGGAGTCAGTCTCCGCACGTCCCCAATGAGTCGGCAGAAGCCGCACTCTCCCGGCTGCAGGCACGGCCCCTCACTCTTCTCCAGTCCGCAGGAGGACTGCGTGCCTCCATCCTCATCACCCTGACGACAGCAGCGACAGTGCAGGAGCACTTTGGCCATCTGGGTGGCACAGTGCTGCCTTGGCCCCTGACTTCGTGGGGACGGACCTATCCTGAATGGCTCCTTTGACAGGGAGCCAGCTCTGGCCCCGGCAGGCGGCGGACCTGGTCCCGCACGAGGCAGACAACTGCCCGGCCCTCACTGTGCACCTGAGGACACAGAAGCAGGTCTCCTCAGCCCTGGCTGCTTCCTAGGGATCCATGCTTTGGCGTGCTCGAGAACGTGCCCACTAGGCTCCCTCCAACGCCAGGATGCCGTGGCTCTGATAAGGTGGCCAGGATTGTGTCACCTGCCCGCCCGAACCTGCAGTGTCCCTGACTCTGTGCGGCATTCAGAGCTCTGGGATCTGGCCCCGTGTGTACCCCTAATATCGTGCTCCAGCCTCCCTGGAGCCCTCCTTACCCACAAGGTCCTTGCTCCCACGGAACCCCCTGCCTGCACTGCCCCTCTCCAGGACCCCCATTCACGACAGACTCATGGCCAAGGCTGGGCTCAGAGGCCACCTCCTCAGGCTCCCGTGCACGGCACACCTGTGGGATCAGACGTCATAGCCCTGTGGCAGGCAAGCTTATGCGGTGACTCCTTAGAGCCTCAGTTCTGCGGGGCTTGGTCCCTCGAGTAACCCTGAGCACTGGTACCACCGCTCATCTAAAACGGGGTGAAGGCACTGAGTGCCCAGGAAGGGCCCCCTAATAACAGTGACTACCCCCAACACTGGCCCTCTGTCACTGTGGGCCCCTCCTGGCTCCCCCCATCCCCTCTTATGGCAGGGGGGATGGGCTGGACCTGTGTCCCCTGGGCCTGCCGGGAACACAAAGAAAAGAAGGTAGAGGAAGAGGGGGAAGGGGTGGACTGACCTCCCTGCCGGGACTCAGCTTTTCCTGACCCGGCCACGTTGCAAGCTGACCTTGGGGCGGACTCTGGGGGCCAGCACAGCAGGGAAGGCAGTATTCCACGACGCCCGTGACCCCGGGTCTCCGGCCTGCCCGGCTGGAGCGGGGTGGCCTGGGGGTCGTGGGGTCTCACGGCGGCAGCCAGCAGGGACGCGCGGTACCCGTCGGGCCGGCAGCCGTCGGTGCTCCTGATGCACGTGCGTGCGGCAAGGCGGGCCCTTGTGCACGTGCTGTCTGCGGGCAGGGGGCAGGGGGCTGGGCCGCCCGGCGGGGTCCGCTCGTCTGCAGGCGGGAAGGAGGCCCTGTGCATCCCACAGTGCACCCCACCAAACCCGCCGAGGCGCTGGGAGCCCAGGCCGCACCCACGGGGGGGGCTTGGGAGGGGCGACGCAGGTCTGTGTCCAGCGCTCAGGAGCCAACCGGGAAACTGAGGCCAGGAGAGGCAGGGACTGGCCCGGGGCACACTAAGTGGACAGAGTTTAGAGAAGCAGGGGAGGGGTGGGGGGGGGGTTCAGGCCACCCAGGCCAGGGCTCAACCCTCTTGCGGGGTTTTGTTTGGAAACGGAAGCCCCTAAGACTGGGGGGACGTCTGCACACCTCCCGCATGTGGGGCCCTTTCCTCTGCGCATCCCCAGGGGAGCCTGCCTTCTGCCTATTTTGTGTGCCTGGTCCGTACAGGGCACTGCTGGAGTAGACGAGAAACAGCATTACCGG
>NW_024412434.1:29931362-30021148 GCF_014898765.1 Herpailurus yagouaroundi
ACACGGTAACTTTTTAATCTTCAAACATCGTTCATAAATTGAAGCAATGTGGAAAGAGATATTTTTTATTTTTTAAAATTTATTAAGAAAATGTTTTTAATGTTTATTTCTTTTTGAGAGAGAAAGAGAGACAGAGCTGGAGAAGGGGAGGGGCAGAGTGAGAGGGGGACACAGACTCCCAAGCAGGCTCCAGGCACACAGCCCTACAGGGGGCTTGAGCTCTTGACCTGTGAGATCATGACCTGGGTAGAAGTCAGAGGCTAACGGACTGAGCCATCCAGGCGCCCCGAAAGAGGGATTTTTACATTGAAGCATAGTTAACTTACAGCGTGATACTAGTTTCAGGGGTACGACATGACTCAACGGTCCTGCACATCCCTCAGTGTTCACCATGATGAAACACAGTATCTGTCACCAAACGTTCTCACAATATTATCATGTATTTTATGACTGGAAGTTTGTATTTCTTTAAGAAGAGCCAATAACACGGGGTTAACATGTACTTTTTAACAGACAGCATTTCAGAAATAATCGCCTTACTGTTATTTACAGATAAATATAGAGAAAAAAATTCACAAATTGTAAATCAAGTAGAGGACTATTTAGAATGTGCTTCGCCCGAGCTTGGGAATGTTTGGTGACTTTGTGGAGATGGATTTATTTATTTCGGAAACAGACGTGTATGGTAAAAGTTCCCTATTAGTTGAGAATATTCCCCCCAATACGCACGGTTCCAATCTTGGAGACCCGCTTGGGAGCTTCAGTTTGGTTCTCCTGCCCTCTAGTGGCCATTCGTCAAAATGCAGACAAAGCTGTAGGGAGGTGAAAGGTTTCCAACTCTTAGGACAACCCCGGTGGGTGGTGAATTGTACTCCAAATTTTGAAGATGCGAGGAACCGGACATATTTCCTCGTTCACTCTCCTCACTTTAATTCTGCAACATCACCACTGTGTCTCCATCACAAAGTCCCTTGAGATTCCTGATACAAAACTCAATTCTGGCATCTCTTGACTATTTGACTTAGCACCTTTATCCAAAGCTACAGAAATTTCCCATAAAAATTTTTATGTATTCACTATAATCTTAGACCTTATAAGTACCACACAAAGGGTGTTTTGCAAATAAACAAAGGAAACACTTGTAAATTTACTTGCTCTGTTTCTTACTATAAGTCATTTGTATACTGTATTTTTTTTTTTTATTCCTCGTCACTACACCACATCTTGTGAAGTATACACTGTATTTTTTCAGATTCCATGGGAATAAAATGACACTCAGGGAGGCTGACAGAACTTAGTAAATAGTACATCCTGGGCCTGAGAGTCTGACTTCAGGGTCTGCGCCATAACTTTCCTCCTTTTTAAAAAATGTTTTTTAAGTTTACTCACTAATTTTGAGAGAGAGAGAGAGAGAGAGTGCGAGCAGGGTAGTGGCAGAGAGAGGGAGAGAGAGAATCCCAAGCAGGCTCTGCACTTTCAGAGCTGAGCCCAACGCAGGCTCAGACTCATGAACTGTGAGATCATGACCTGAGCCAAAATCAAGCATCAGATGCTTAACTGACTGAGCCCCTCAGGTGCCCCTCTTCCTTCTTAAAAAAATCCAGTTTATTAGTTTTTAGCTGATTTTAAATTATTTACGAGAATGAATTGGTAATGTGTTTCAATGTTTTAACCTGCTCACTTGGGAAAGCAACATTTATGTGTCGTATTTTTTCCTACGCCAATGTAAGTCAGTCTCAAAGACCTAGACTCCTCTATAAAGTTTAAGACCCGGCTCCATGATTTTTGAGAAGCGTAGATTTTAGAAAGACTTAGGATAGAGGTTTTTCATTTTTTAACTTTAACTTCTTTAATTTTTTTTAAGAATGTAAGGTGAAAGTAGTGTTTAGCATCCTTTTCATGGTAGATGAACCAAAGCTAGTTGGCCAAGATCAAGTGCACCCTGGGAAAGAGTTTCAGTGTACAGATTGAATGTGATTTCAGACAAGAATGATTATTAACGCGGCTTAGTCAGCTGAGCATCAGACTTTGGCTCAGGTCATGATCTCACAGCTTGTGGGTTGGAGCCCCACATCGGGCTCTGTGCTGACAGCTCAGAGCCTGGAGCCTGCTTCGGATTCTCTGTCTCCCTCTCTCTCTGTGCCTCCCCTGCTCATGCTCTGTCTCAAAAATAAATAAAACCTTAAAAAAAAAGAATGATTATTAACTTCAAAAAGGCTTTCGTTGCTATGAAACTTCAGAGTAAACTTTCTTAGAGTCGCTTTTCAAAAATAACTCCATTAAAAAAAATCCCTGGGACATTCCTCAGACAGACAGTTTCAGGTCAAATAATTTCTGATTAAGCTACTAGTCATCTAAAGACAGGTCACCCAGCCACTAATGACTTTTCCTCCCTTGAATTTCTACATCTGGTTCATGCTGCTCATAAGGCCACTGAACAACCCAACCCGTAAAACCCAAAGAAAAAGAATTATCCTGTCAGGTTAAGCACACAAAACCCATACATGACAGACAAGGTTAGCTGCTCATATACTAACAGAGCTGTGTCTAGAAACGTGCGACTCTTCTCGGGATCAAAGTCAGTGGAGTGAAATCTCAGGGAGGCGTATCAGAGACCTGGCCATAAATGGGAAAGCTCAAGTCTGGCCAGTTATACTTTATCCTGTGTGAAGAGAGTATTACAACAGTCATGTAACTGTTTTCATGTGAACTTAATAATTATCTACATGAAATATTTAAAACCCAATTATTCCAAGTTCGAATTCAAGCAATTCTCACCCGATCCCTAGGAGATAGGTAATCTTGTTACCCACTTTTGTAATGAGTAAACTGAGGCACATACACATTCAGTCACTTTCAGGATTTCAATCTAGTAAGTGATGGAGCAGGATTCATTCCTGGCTTCTAAGGCCAGGACACGCCAACACCCTGCTATCCTGACTCACGCGACGGTCTTAGTTGTGATGGCTGATTTTATGTGTCAACCTGACTGGTCCACAGGGTGCCCGTATATTTGGCCAAACATTGTTCTGAGCGTTTCTATAAGGGCGTTTCTCCATAAGATTAACATTTTAGTTCACGAAGCAGATTACCCTCCCTGATGAGGACAGGCCTCATCCAAAGCCGGAACAGAACAAAAGGCTGACTCTCCCTTGAGTAAGAAGGGGTTCCTCTTGCCTGATTGCCTCCGAGCTGGGCCATCGGTCTTCTCCTGCCTTTGGACTTGGACTCAGACTGAATTACAACACTGGCTCTCCCGGGTGTCCAGGTTGCTGCTCATTGAGGATGTCAGGACTTCTCAGCCTCCATAAGTGTGTGAGCCAATTCCCTACAATAGATACATATATCCTGCTTATATATTATTATTTATTATGTAGTAATATATATTATATATTAGTTATACCTAGATGTGTATACATATTTCCACATATTTATATATATAAATATATAATTTATAATATGACTTACCTATCTATATTGTTTCTCTGGAGAACCCAGACTAATAGATTTTTGTTCTGAGAATGGGGAGATATATATATGTGTGTGTGTGTTTATATATATATATATATATATATACACATATATATATATACACACATATATATACATATATGTGTATATATTATTTATACATTAAATTATATAAATGTTAAATATATAAATATTAAGCTAATACTTATATATTAAATATATATATTTATTTATAACCCTGACGTGCTGTAAGCTTCCCAAGAATGGGGAAATACGTGCTATTCTCCCACTGTATACCCAGCACCTGTTATAATTCCTGCTGCAGGATAGGCTTCCCAAATTAAGCATGTGTTCACCGGAGAGAAGTGCTAGGTCAAAGAATACAGACATAAAATACACAATTCCTGCCTTCAGGGGCCTCACACTTCTTAGGATGACAAAATCCACATGGACAAAATCTAATTAACTGGCTGGCTTCCATATTAATCCCAAATGGGTATAGACCAGATAATGGTTTCAAAATATACGAATCCCAAGTTGATAGAACTGAAAAGGGAAACACATCCGCACTCGTAGCTGGAGATCTCAATACGCTGCTCAGCAATTTACAGAGTAAGCAGGCAGAAAATCAGTAAGGCTCAAGACGTGAACAACCCTACCCACCTGCGGGACACAGCATTGCACCCAAACAAAGCAGGATGCACACGGTTTACGGGAGCACGTGTGACATCGGCCAGGAGACACCATATTCTGATTAAAAATGAGCGTGGACATCTCGGAATGGATTGAAATCCTACAGGATGTGCATTCCTCCCGGCCGGAAGCCTCTCCTCTCAGGTTCAGGTGCAGAGGACTCAGAGGGAGCAGGCTGCATTCAGGGGTTTGCGAGGACAGTGTCAGAGGGCGGTGGGGCGAAGGGAGGGTGTGAGCGAGGGGAACCGGGAGTAACGACGGGGACTCGGCTCGTCGCGGTGACTCCGCGGGGCCGGACGGCCGGGCCACTCCGGCCTGCTTTCCCGGGCCGTGGCCGGGGTCACTGGAGGGACGACGATTCCGCTTACCGACAGTAAAAGTAAAAACTACCGGCCCCCCGCGCTCCTCTCTTCCGGCCACGGGAACGCCCGCTGCCCCTCCTCTGCCGCCAGCCCCGCCCCTTTACGCACCCGCCCGGCAGAAGAATCTGCGGCCGCAGAACCGCCGGCGCGGGCGCGCCGCCTCCCGAGGGGCGGAAGTCGATCTCACGCAGAGCCGTAAAGCGCGCTCCCTTCCGGTTAACGACAGCCGCCGCTACCTTCCCAGCCGGCCTTCCTCCGGTGAGCGCCCGTGCGGGACCCTCGGAATTGCCGTGTTTTCCCAGCTCGGGGCTGTTCGTGTCGCCGCCCCCTGCGCCTAGGATCATGTTCAAGAAATTTGACGAGAAAGAAAATGTGTCGAACTGCATCCAGTTGAAAACCTCCGTTATTAAGGGCATTAAGAACCAGTTGATAGAGCAATTTCCAGGTATTGAACCATGGCTTAATCAGATCTTGCCTAAGAAAGATCCGGTCAAAATAGTGCGATGCCACGAACACATAGAGATCCTTACGGTAAACGGAGAGTTACTGTTCTTTAGACAAAGAGAAGGCCCTTTTTATCCGACCCTGAGGCTACTGCACAAATACCCTTTCATCCTGCCGCACCAGCAGGTCGATAAAGGAGCCATCAAGTTTGTACTCAGTGGAGCCAATATCATGTGTCCAGGCTTAACCTCTCCGGGAGCTAAGCTCTACCCGGCCGCGGTAGATACGGTTGTGGCAATCATGGCCGAGGGGAAGCAGCATGCGCTGTGTGTCGGGGTCATGAAGATGTCCGCAGAGGATATTGAGAAAGTCAACAAAGGCATCGGCATCGAGAACATCCATTACCTAAACGACGGGCTGTGGCACATGAAGACCTACAAATGAGCTGATCGGAAGGAGCGCACTCGGACTGGCTATGGACGTTGTGCTGTGTCTGTGTCTGTGTGTGACGGCACGAAGATGGTGCCTCTGTGGTTCTGCCTAAGTTCAACAGATGGTTATGCTACGGGAAACAGAAACTAAACGGAAGTAAAGATTTGGAACGAGTACATCTGCCTGTATGCGTGTCTTTGTGAGTGAGTGTGTAGGAGTGGGTGTCTGTGTGTGTCTGCAGAGGGGCGGTTAGTTTCGATTTGCTGCCTTACCTGCCCAAGCGGGTGTGGGTCCAAACACAG
This sequence comes from Herpailurus yagouaroundi, assembly GCF_014898765.1. NCBI lineage: Eukaryota > Metazoa > Chordata > Mammalia > Carnivora > Felidae > Herpailurus > Herpailurus yagouaroundi. Next base: position 29,937,067 of record NW_024412434.1, read on the forward strand.
GTGGGAATATCTGTGGTAGAAAAATAGATTTCAAAGTGAAGAGACCCAAAGTGGTGAGGGAAGAGCTTGGAGAAAGAAAAGGACTGGAGAGGGGCCTCCGCAACTGTCAGCAGTAGCATTTAAAGGATAAGCAGAGGGGCGCCTGGGTGGCTGAGTGGTTTAAGCGACTTCGGCTCAGGTTATGATCTGCAGTTGGTGGGTTCAAGTCCTGCATCCGGCTCTGTGCTGACAGCTCAGAGCCTGGAGCCCGTTTCGGATTCTGAGTCTCCCTCTCTCTCTGCTCCTCCTCTGCTTAAGCCCGCGTGCTCTCTCTCTCTCTCTCAAAAATAATAATAGTAATAATAATAATAAAGGATAAGCAGACACTCCAGTAAAAAAGTGTACGGCAGGTGTTGGTGAGCGTCTGCCCAACAAGCATCACTCCCTCCCTCCTTGTGGCAGAACTCTGTCCATCCCTTTTCCACATGAAAATCCTGATTAGTCCAGGCCCATCACAGCGGTCTATTTCCCAATGAGACTGGGTCATTTATGGGTGGGCATGGGACCAAAGGCCAAATAGGATCTGACTATTTAGAAATCCTTAGGAAAATGGGGATCTTTTCTCCCACGGTTTTGATTTATTATATAGGTGGGGGATGTGGCCTGTGTTAGGAGGGGCTGTTTAAAGATTTCTGGAAAAGGTTTTCAGGCTCTCAAAGAAAGATGCATGGGGAGAAACAGTCTCCCTGCTTTGGGTGGATGTAGGCATGTGTGGGTTTGTTCTTGTCACGCACATGCATGTGCACGCACACACACACACAAAACCTTGATAAGCATGAAGTCTGATCACGCAAAAACTGAACAGGAAGCAATGGTGCCTTTGATGATTTATGAGCTGATGATGAACCATGGAGACTCCATATATTGGAGCCCCCTATTAAGGGATGTGGCAGTTATGTGAGATAACACATTTTCCTTATAAACTACTTCATTTTGAGTCGAGTTTTCTAAAATTTAAAGCCAATATATCTCAATTTTTACAGAACGGCCTCACAGACCCCCAACTGAAAAATTGTCAATAAAATCGGTCAGCTGGAGGCTCATTGGTGATGTCCCTGTGATCGGTTTCAGGATAATTCATACGAATTGCAGTAGATTTGGGGTGAATGGAAAGTGAAAAGGTAAAATGTGGAAATTTAGACTCCATGTTAGTCCTTACGGAATTTCGGTTGTGAGTGAAAAGATACTGGATAAAAGCTACAAGAAAATTTCAGTCAAGATACTGTGTTTTGGAGTTCAATTATTTTGCTGTTATTTTTATTGTTTTTGTTGCAGGTTGTTAATGGGATAGTTAATATGTTTATATGTTGGGAAAGATTCGCTAAAGGTGGAAATGCTTGATGGGGATCTAATCAGTGCAATAGAAAAGCAGGAAGGAATGGCTTCAAATGGAGACAAGGATGTCCTCAAATCTGTGCGTTTGGATTATCTCTTCACTACAGGGTTGTCCTGTAACAACCGTTAAACTCTCCTCATTAGACCATTTTTTCTTAAAATATTAGGGCTTTTGCCTCTTAATTCTCTACCCCAACCAACACCACCAACTCTGGCCATTGGTGGACACCCATGGAGGACCTGTAAACTCATGGTAATATTCTGGAGCATCGGTGACTGACGAACACTGAGGGAGGCACTCAAGGTAAGCAGCCCACAGTTCTCTTACCATATCCCCACCAACTGTCTCCACCAAAAGTTGAAAGAGGGCCCCTGGATCTTTTCTAAGCCTTCTTTCAGTTTTCATTCATGCACATGCATCCTGTCTCCCGTTATTGGATACTAATCCTTATACCGATACCAAGCCTACTAAACAACTCAAAATGGGAAGCCTGCATACACATTGGAAAGAAGGGAGGGGCCAGAGCTCTATGAACTTCCTGGAATTTCACATAAAATTTGGTGTGTATATTCAGAGGTAGATCTATTGGTTAAAGTGTTCTCTACATTCATATGTTTGAGGTGATCTATGAGCCAAAAGGTTATTATGAACAATTAAAGTAGAAGAGGTTCGTCTCTACTTACTCTTGGCTAATACCAATGCCTAATTCGATGGTGAGGATACTGGCTAATGAAATACAAATAACAGTCACATCTTGCCTCAAGAATCGGCCTACTCAGTGCTACTTAACCCCAAATAGTTCAACAGACATTATTGGGTACATACTCTGGGGCTAGACGCTGGGTTTAGGAGTAAGATGCAAATATAGAAGTATTTTTATATTTACTTGTTATACTTACTCGTTTTTCATATTTATATTTGTTATGTTTATTCTTATACCCTGTTTTCTGGGAGCGTAGTCTCGTTAGGAAAGCAAACATGTAGAAATATAATTTACTTTCACATATTTGTGTGTGTGTATACACCTATATATAGTAAATATATGAATTACCTATTAGAATACCATGTAAATGAATGAGGGAGAGTTGTCTTTGCCTAGAAAATCAAAGAAGACTTCTTAACTAGGGGCTGTCTGAGTGGGAAAAAAAACAAAAAAACAAAAACAGGGGCTCCTGGGTGGCTCAGTCAGTTGAGCGTCCGACTTCAGCTCAGGTCATGATCTCACAGTTGACAAGTTCGAGCCCCGTATCGGGCTCTGTGCTGACAGCTTGGAGCCTGGAGCCTGCTTCAGATTCTGTGTCTCTCTCCCTCTGCCCCTCCCCTGCTCATGCTCTGTCTCTGTCTCAAAAATAAAATAAACATGAGCATGAACAAGGGAGGGTCAGAGAGAGGGAGACAGAATCCGAATCAGGTTCCAGGCTCTGAGCTGTCCGCACAGAGCCCGACGCGGGGCTGGAACTCACAGACTGCGAGATCATGACCTGAGCCCAAGTCGGACGCTTAACCGACTGAGCCACCCAGGCGCCCCTGTTCTCAGTATTTAAGAGTCTCTTGTGGTTTGCCTTCCTCCCTCTCTGTAACTTTTTTTTCCCCCTTCTCCTCCCCCCTGGTCTTCTGTTAAGTTTCTCAGGATCCACATAAGAGTGAAAACATATGGTATCTGTCTTTCTCTGCCTGACTTATTTCACTCAGCATAATACCTTCCAGTTCCATCCACGTTGCTACAAATGGCCAGATTTCATTCTTTCTCATTGCCAAGTGGTATTCCATTGTATATATAAACCACGACTTCTTTATCCATTTATCAATTGATGGACAGTTAGGCTCTTTCCATAATTTGGCTATTGTTGAAAGTGCTGCTATAAATATTGGGGTACAAGTGCCCGTGTGCATCAGTACTCCTGGATCCCTTGGGTAAATTCTTAGCAGTGCTATTGCTGGGTCATAGGGTAGATCTATCTTTAAATTTTTGAGGAACCTCCACGCTGTTTTCCAGAGCGGCCGCACCAGTTTGCATTCCCACCGACAGTGCAAGAGGGTTCCCGTTTCTCCACATCCTGTTTCTCCGCTACAGGCAGCATCTGTAGTTTCCTGATTTGTTCATTTTAGCCACCCTGACTGGCGTGAGGTGGTATCTCAGTGTGGTTTTGATTTGTATTTCCCTGATGAGGAGCGGCGTTGAGCATCTGCAAAAAGGCGGTTTTATTACAGCCCGGCGACAGGACCCTGGGCAGGGAGAGCTGCACAGGGGTTGTGGGGAGCGACTGATTACATAGATATACTTTCGAGTATGTGGAGGGAGGGAGGGATAGATACCGTAAGTCTCCAAGGAGTTTCTGGATGCTGAAGATTTAGCTATCATCCAGATAAGGTTGCTTTTAGTTTGTACGGAAGTGTGAACGTGAAGGCATTAAAGCAGCATAAACGTCTAGGGGCGTGTTACACGCCGCAGGTCCCTGCCACCTGTCACTGGGCTGCAGGAGGGAAGGGAATTTAATTTAAACTACGTTTCTCTTGCCTTTGCTTCCCTCATCAATGACACACGTTAGCTTGTTAGTTTGCAGGTAGGATAGAACCTGAGACCCTGCACATTTTCTGACCGTCCTGGTGATGAGGACGGGATGCTGACTGAGACATGGCTTCTGGAAGAGAGAAAGTGGGGACCCCACAGGCTAGGCATCGGAAGGCATTAGAGGGCATTAGAAGATCTCAGGACGCCGTGTAATGCAGGCCCTTGTCCTACTGGTGGGTGAGAAGCGGGAGGCAGGGGACGCCCCTCCCCTAGCTGTTCAGGAAGTTTAGAGGCTAAGCAGCAAGAGGTAGGATTGGGACCAGCCTCTCAAAGGGTACCTGGATTGTCATTCATTCTCTTCCGAATGAAAGGAGAGGGATGGGGTCACTACCGAGGGCAGGCCAGGACTCAACCTGACAGGTGATATGGTCTTGACTGCTGAGTCAAGGGGTCTCCAATGCTGAATTAAATGCCGTCTCTAAGGGGATATAAGGTTCTGGAGAGAAAAGTTTGTTTATCGAGCTGAATGGCCAGCCTCTGGAAACCAAAAGTAAATGATGCAAAACCTTACTTCCTGGCTACAGTTTGCTGAGGCCCTAACACCTCCCTCCCTTGCTTCTCCTGCCTCTGCTGCTTTAGGAGCAAAGCCGGATGATTTAGCCCCTGATGTACATACAGGTGTGGGGGGCACCTGGGTGGCTCAGCCGGTTAAGCATCGACTCCTGATTTCGGCTCAGGTCGATGAGAGGCCATAGGGTAAGCTGAGGGCCCAGCACAAGCTAGCACGTCCCTCCCTGCTGTGGGACATGTGTCACTATTCCTCAAGTTCTCCTGCTGCCCAAGGACAAAGGAGAGGAAAGGAAACAAATGGTTAATTTACCGAGATCACAGACTCAGGACTGAGTCTCCATCAGTTTACAAATGGGTAAATCACAAGACAAAAGGCAATCTTATCAACAGCCCAATCTCCAGAAACCTGTGGTCTCGGTTTCCTGGAGCCCCAACATCACCCCTCCATAGTGATGTGGGGAACAAAGGTAGAAGGAAATGGCAGATAAAATTCAATTTCCTCATTAACCTGCAGCCCACTGACAAATACTCCAGGCCAATCCAGAGAACATTTCTCCAGGAACCCCCTACCGTCCTAATGGTGATGCCTCACTAGAGGGAAAACCACCTTAGCTTGACAACAGCAAGGCCTCAGGTATCTTAGAAGTCCTCTTTAGCACATCACAGTCCCTCTGGAGGCCCCCCTTTTGACTTCACCTCCCCCAACTCCATAGTATATAACAAGCCATCGGCCCAACCCCAGTGTCGCTCTTCCTGCCCACGGGTCCTGTCCCCATGGTTTAATCAAACTGCCTTTTTGCACCAAAGTGTCTTCAAGATTTCTTTCTTGGCTGTTGGCTCCGGACCACCCCCATCACCCCAAAACCTCATCAAGGTCATGGTCTCACGGTTTGTGAACTCCAGCCCTGCATCAGGCTCTGCCCCTCCCCTGCTCACACTCGGTCTCAAAATAAATAAACATTAAACATTAATTAGTTACACATCCTTGATCCCTGTTACCATTCTGGGGGGTGGTTGTGGGGAGCGGCATCTGAACTCAACTGGCAAGGTCTCAGAAAACTCGCGAAGAAAGAAAGAATGGTAACCAAGTACCAGCTCACTTAAGAAATGCGTAGCTAGAATAGTGCTGTTGTGCAGGAACGATTTCACTTCTGCCCCTCTGGCTTCTGTGGCTGGTCAATTACAACGACATAAGACAGGTTAAGAGGAGAAAACCAGATTTGGTTATGTACGGGAGCCCCGCAAAGATAAGAAGACTCAAAAGGCAGCTGGGCAGTCGAAGCTTATAGAATATCCTGAGTGAAGGAGACGCGTGGGGGTAGGGAAGGAAGGCCAGTCACAGGAAGGTGGAGGAGAGGTTGGGAGCACAAAGGCTTCCCTGTTATCCGGGTAAGTTTCTTAGGTAAACCGGTTGTGTCTGGTAATAGCTCTCTTCCTGGTACAAGGCCTCCTTTCCAATGTAAATTTAGGCAGTTGAAAGAAAGGTAAAGAGCTTTTCCTGAATCTGCTGGCTTTTGATCGCCTTTAGCTCAAAATAATCTTCATACCAATGTGGCTTATATCGGGGGTGCTCCTGAAACTGTTAGTTCTATAGCTATTGCAGTAGTTAAATTTGCAGTTAAGGTATTTCAAACAAAGAAAACTCCAGACCCAGGAAGTCTCGCTGGTGAATTCCACTAACCGTGCAAGGGGGAAATAATAAAAATTTTACAGAATTTTTTTCTCTAATAAAGAAGTTTAGGGGACACTTCCCAATTCAATTTACAAAGCTGGTGTTACTCAACAATCCAAACCAAAGGCATGACAAGAAAATAAAGTCACAGACCAATATCCTTCATGAACAGAAACACAAATATCCTAAAAAAAAATATTAGCAAAGTTAGCCCAAAATATGTAAAAATGGCAAAACATGGGGTTTATTCTGGAGTATTCAATATTCAGAGATTCATGTAATGAACCATATTAACAGATTAAAGAAGAAAAAGCATATGCTTATTTTATTAGATGCAGAAAAAATTTGATAGAATTCAATATTAACTCATTCAATAAAACAATTGCCTCAATCTGGTAAAAGAGATCTATATACATGCAGCTCACATTGTATTTATTGGTGAAAGACTGAATGCTTTCCTCCTAAAATCAAGAACACGACAGAGATGTCTCCTATCAGTCATTCTACATAGTGCAATAAGGGAAGAAAAAGAAATAAAAAACATACAGCTTGTAAATAAAAAATAAAACTGTCTACTCACAGATACTATGATTGTCTAAGAAAATCCCAAAGAACCTACAAAAACGTTTCTAGAACAGCTATATGAGATTAGCAAATCAATTGATCTAAGAATCAATTGCATGTCAATATGCTAGCAATGAGTAGTTGGAAATTGAAATGGAAAAACAGACCGCTTTCAGTAGCATGGAAACCTTGAAGTAATTATGTATCAATCTAACAGAGCACATGCACCATCTGTATGCCAAAACCCCCCTAAGGAAAGGAGCCCAGATTAAAGGAAACTTAAGCAAACAGAGAGGTATGCTCTCTGTTCAGGAACTGTAAGACTCGATAAGGTGGTCATGTCAGTTCTCCCCCAATAAATGTATACATTTAATATAATTGGGGTCAAAGTCACACAAGGTTTTTTATAAGAACCGACAAACTATTTCTAAAAATTTAATGGCAATTCAGAGGCACGGAATATCCCAAACCGTTTTGAAAAGGGGAGAACAACAAACTTGGAGGGCCCACACCACCTGTCTCCTGGGCCTACTATAAAGCTATAATAGGGGTGCCTGGGTGGCTCAGTCGGTTAAGCATCCGATTTGGGCTCAGGTCATGATCTCGCGGTTCGTGAGTTCGAGCCCGCATTGGGCTCTGTGCTGACAGCTGGGAGCCTGGAGTCTGCTTGGGATTCTGTGTCTCCCTCTTTCTCTGCCCCTCCCCTGCTTGTGCTCAGTCTCTCTGGCTCTCTCTCAAAAATAAACATTAAAAAAGCTACAATAGGCAAAAGGACAGACACTTGAATCAATGGAACTGACAAGAGTCCAGAAACAGACCTTCACTGTCAACTGTTTTTTTTTTTTTTTTTTTTTTTTTTTTTTTTTTTTTTTACAAAGCTGCAGGGGTAGTAGAGTTGAGGAAAAACAGTCTTTGCAATAAATGGTACTGGGAATGCAGAAATACTGGACTTCAGGTTATACCTTGCAATGTATCAGGAGGTAACTCAAAATGGATTATAGACCTAAAGGTAAAGTGTATTGAATTTCTAGAAGTAAACATAGGAGAAAACCCTTTTGACCTTGAGACCAACGATTTCATAGACCTAACAGCAAAAGTGCTACCCTTCAATGAAAAGATAGAATTAATTGAAATTAAGAATTTCTGAGTTTTGGAAGACCGTTAAGAAAATGAAAAGACCGGGGCGCCTGGGTGGCGCAGTCGGTTAAGCGTCCGACTTCAGCCAGGTCACGATCTCGCGGTCCGGGAGTTCGAGCCCCGCGTCGGGCTCTGGGCTGATGGCTCAGAGCCTGGAGCCTGTTTCCGATTCTGTGTCTCCCTCTCTCTGCCCCTCCCCCGTTCATGCTCTGTCTCTCTCTGTCCCAAAAAATAAATAAATGTTGAAAAAAAAAATAACTTAAAAAAAAAAAAAAAGAAAATGAAAAGACCAATATACTAAAAGAAAAGGATAGCAAAACATGTGTTTAATAAATAACTAGCCTTCAGAACATAACAAACTCTCCAAATTCAATGGTGAAAAAGCAGAAGCATTAAAAAACTGGACAAAAGATTTGAACAGACCCTTTACTAAATAGGATATACACACTTTAACCATGAGAGACATGCACATCAAACCACAGTGATATCTGCAAAACACTGCGTATCTGCTAGAATGAGGGACAACAACAAAAGACTGACCATGTCAAGTGGTGGGGAAAATGCTGAGTCATAGGAATCCAGCCATTGCTGGTGGGAAAGCAGGTGGTACAGTCACTTTGCAAAGGAAATGTTTACGTGGGTTTATTTGTAACCTTCTCAAATCAGAAACACAGGAAGGAACGTTCCTACCATTGCCGGCTCTCAATCTGCGTTTTACTAGGAATCTTTTAATGGGAAACCATACCAATAATGGCCAGTAAGGATTCTGAACATTAAGATGGAGGTTTTCAAATTTCGCGGATTAGCGATAATGTACACGTTGGCACATTTTTCTTTTACTTCTATGCACTTTCTCATTAAAAAAAAAAAAATCAAAGTCTATGTTAACTGTGGCGCCCCAGTGCCTTCATTTCATCCTCACGTGATAAACTCCAGGAAAACTTTAAAACATTTACAAAGAACATGATTGCAATTCTGGCATGCTCTTTCAGCAGGGCTAAATTCAGGATATAATTATTTTCTTTAAAAATTCAGTTGGCTCAACATATTTTCAAAAGAGGAAATTCCAAGGCTTCGAAAAGCACATCTGTGTTACAGAGAAAACATTTTCTAAGCAGGAAAAGTCTTTCTGACTATGCAAAATATCAGATTTTCAATCACATGTTTTGGGGTTATTTCTATCCAAAGAGTTTTTTTTTTTTTTTTCCTTTTGGTCAGAGTGACTTAGAAATGTGGGCAAGCAAGTCATGGTAATGTCAGAAGCTTAGCCAAGCAAGCGTGAATACTATATTAAATGATTTTCTTAGGGCAAAATAGAGGCTTTTTAAAGTAAGCTGTATGTTTCCGGTGTGTTGAGAAGTGGGTGCCTTAAGGCAACCGTGTCTTTCAAAAGCATGAAAACATTCAGATCCTCTGTGGGCTCTGTGTGTGCGTGCGCGCGCGCGCGCGCGCACACACACACACACACACACACACACACCGGCCATTGGCAATAATTCTGTCTTCCTTTGAGGTCAAATGTCAGTTGATTCTCTTAAGTTTGTATTTATCTCCCTAACTCCTTAAAAATCTACACCTGGGTGGCTCAGTCGGTTAAGCCTGCACCTTCAGCTCAGGTCATGATCTCATGGTTCGTGGGTTCAAGCTCCGCATGGAGCTCTGTGCTGACAGCTCGGAGCCTGGAGGCTGCTTCGGATTCTGGGTCTCCCTCTCTCTCTGCCCCCTTCCCTACTTGCGCTCCGTCTCTCTCACTCAAAAATAAATAAATATTTTAAAAAATCTATAAGAAGGTCAAGTAGAATGAAAAGGTTAGATGGAAATTCTCCCTTTCACAGCAACATGGGTGAACCTGGCCCTCCGTTATGCCCAGGGATGTTAGACAGAGAAAGGCAGATACTGGAGGGGTTTCACTTATATGTGGAATCTGAAAAAGACAGATTTACTGATACAGAAAGCAGATTGCTGCTTGCCAGGGGCTGGGGATGAAGGAAATAGGGAGATTGGGAGTCCAAGGGAACCCACTTTCAGTTATAAGATGAGTAAGTTCTGAGGATCTCATGCACAGCAAGCACGGTGACTCTAATAAATGACACAGGAGTATATATTGTGCTTGAAATTTGTGAAGAGAGCAGATGTTAAGCATTTGCAGAAAAAAAGGTTAATTATGTGAGGTGATGGGTATGTTAGCTCGACTGTGGCTCTTGTTTCAATCGTCACGGTGTATACCTTTGCTATATGATCATTTTATTTATCAACTGTACCTCAGTAGAGCTGGAAAAGAGGAATAGTGAGTGAGATGAAAACCTGATGTGGACAGTCTATCGTTGAAACTTTGGAGTGTGACGCTTCCCCCTGCTGGTCACTGGTGTTCATTACATTTCCCCGCCCTTTATGGAAGGACGTGTGGCCCACAGGCCGATCCCATGGGTGGCCCTTGTGTTCCCTGATAGGGGGGCCAAGAGATATTCCCAGTCCCCTAGTCTGTGTGTCCTGTTCCTTGTCCACTCCTCAGAAGGGACCAGAACCCAGAGCTGTGACATCACAGCTGGGCCTACGCAGCACAACTCTGTAACTCTGCAATAGCCAGTTTTGAAAAAGTGCTGATCATCGTTTTTGCCAAGAAAAATGTACTTACACTTGTGCCTTGTTGCAAGATGCTGGGGATGATCTCCCTTCATTGAGAGAAAGAGAATACTGAACCACGGGAAGGTGAACAAACTCCGTCCCAGGTTTGGATACCCTGAGCTGCAGAACCTTCTGGAACCATCGGGTTAGCTGGTGATTAGCTCTTCAAAGCTGCTACCACCATTCTCAAGCCTTCCTTCCCTGCTGCTCCTTCTCCAAAACCTACACAGCCTCTCCTCTGCAGCTCCCCTCTCTCCCCCAATACCCCTAAAAACATCCAGAATTTATGAGGAAACCCCTCTGTGATAGAGTCAGCACCTTTTTGGTGATGACAGACTTGAGGCCCAGAGTGGCTGAGCTAACCACCCAAGGTCACAGCACCTTCGAGTGGTGCCGATGAGATTATTTCCAGAATCGGGGTGCTAGCCTCTGCAAGACATCGCAGAATCGCCTCTACTGATCCGACTTGTTATTTCACTCGTTAACTCACCCCCAGAGATGTGCGAGAACTTCCATTAGATTCTCATTGCTTACTGGAAAAAAAAAAAAAAGTCCTAAAGTCTTAGTTTTCAATATGCTTATCTGGAAAAGCTGACCTGCTCCAGTCCCCCCAGCCTCCCTTCCTCCCTCCTTCTCTGCACTTTGTGTGGACGCTTTGGAGTCTGTTTGATTCAAGTTAGTCTTTTATCTTGAGTTTGCTATTCCCTCCTGGCCTAATTACATTGTTACTTGTCTTCAAAAATTCAGTGAAAGTCCTACCCGTTTTCTATTAGATCCTCTTGCATGATTTCATGCACCCAAAATAAAATCTCCTGAAATCTTGGTAGAACAGAATGTCTGTGTATCTCATTGTATCACATCGGCCTCAAGGAATCAAATAAAAGCCGCATTGATTGTTATCTAGTTGGAAAACCTCAGTGCTGGGTATGATCAGGTTAGCAAACCAGCTAGAACCGGGTCCTTGTGCTCAGCAAATTTATACACACGAAGGAAGAATATATATATATATATATATATATATATATATATATATATATTTGACCACGAAGCCCGGACAGCGTAAAGGTGCATCTTTTGGGCAGAAGTGGAATGTCAGAATGGAACAGGTGGATTAAAACCACACAGGGGTGAACTTGGAGATCCCAGTCACTGAGTTCACTGAAGGCAAGAGCTCACCTGTTCTGCTCCCACGGAGGGAGCGGTTATTGTGGGTTATTGTGAAGGCGCTTCAGGAGGGACAGGGATAGAAAACTCCAGGTGCCAAACGGGGGCGGAGCCACGGAGGGCTGGGGCCCTGCGGGCCGGGAGGGAGAGGGACAGGGAAGAGGGGGGACAAAGCGATGGCTAGGAGTTATCCACACATGGCTGTGCACGCGGGAGTGTGTGCGTGTGTGTGCACGCACATGTGTGCGCCCGAGGGCACACGTGCTTTAGCAGCAAATATCTGAGAGTGACACAGGACAGCTCCCTCCAGAATCCCCAAATAATTGGTGATTCAGTAGGAATAATAAAGTCTGTTCTCTGACCTCATCTCTCCCAGAAAGAACTACTCAGTGGAGACATTCTTTGCTCCGTCACCTGAGGGGCTGAGGGTGTCCCCAAGTATCCGAACCGTGTCTTTTTACCCCATTCTATACTGAGCACTGGAAAGAGCACCACCCATATGACTAGGGAACAATTTGTTTGCGTGTTCTTTTCCTTTAAAAAATTTTTTTTTAATGTTTATTTATTTTTGAGTGCGAGAGAGACTGAGGGGCACAGAGAGAGGGAGAGCTCTGAGCTGTCAGCCCAGAGCCCATTGTGGGGCTCGAACTCACAAACTGTGAGATCACGACCTGCCCCAAAGTCGGGCGCTCAACCGACTGAGCCACCCAGGCGCCCCTTTTTCTTTTTTTAAAGGCAATGTGAACTACAAAAGTCTAGATCCTTCTAGCGTTAGGAACACGAGGGACTTAGAACATGTGATTGAGTTCAGGTGAAATAAAATTAGTGCAGAAATATGACTGTGAAAAACAATAGCAGAGAAAATACCATATGATGTGCAGTGTTTACCCCATAAAACTCTAGTTCAGGGACTATGATACATATGTTCATATATTTTAATACCTAAAAATTAAGAAATATATGACATAAAATGTTCACAGAAGCTACAACATAAAATTATGGTAGAATGGGTGTGTAGTATCGTTTATTCCCTTAGAATATTTCAAAATCTGAATTTAATAATGCATTAAATTATTAATCATAAAACAATTTTATAAAATTGTTTAATATACAATTTTAATACACAATGCAACAATCCAATAATGGAGAAGTCCCTAGCCCTTCTTATAGCTTTTAAAAATTATCATCCTTCATTTTACATCTATAGGCAGATCTGTAAATAAGAAGTAACTATTTAAAAAGTTTTTTTAACATTTATTGATTTTTGAGAGACAGAGTGTGAGTGGGGGAGGGGCAGAGAGAGAGAGGGAGACACCGAATCCGAAACAGGCTCCAGGCTCTGAGCTGTCAGCACAGAGCCTAATGTGGGGCCTGAACTCGTGAACTTGGAGATCATGACCTGAGACCAAGTCGGATGCTTAACCGACTGAGCCGCCCAGGCACCCCCCAAATTAGCTATTTTAAACATTAGAAAATACAATTTTAAGTACTTCATGTTGGATACTTCTTGCCTAGTGAGTTATGCAGGAAAGGACCCTTGCTCCCCCCACACAACATACTACACAGTCTTTCCATTTAAAACAAGTCTTTTGAGGGGCGCCTGGGTGGCTCAGTCGGTTAAGAGCCCAACTTCGGCTCATGTCATGATCTTGTGGTCCGTGGGTTCAAGACCCACGTTGGGCTCTGTGATGACAGCTCAGAGCCTGGAGCCTGCTTCCGATTCTGTTCTCTCTCTCTCTGCCCCTCCCCAAACAGGCTCTGTCTCTCCCTCTCAAAAATAAATAAATAAACATTAAAAAAAAAAAAAACACCTTTCGAGCAAGGTAATCACAATAGTACACGAAAGACAAATTGCTCCTTTGTGGGGAGGAGAGGATGGAATAGGAAAGAAAATGTAATCAACAGATTTAGATAATGAGTTGGAAGAAATCATCAAAAGCCTTATGTTGGTAATGAAAATTTCAAAACTCACCTGAAGTCATTGGCTTAATTTATGCATTCATTTATTCTTACATTAATTCATTTAATAACTATTAATTAACATCCACTATGAAATGGAAATTAAAACACTTAGGCAAGTCTTCTTGGTGGCAATTAACAAGGCCCCACTGCTCTAGTAGGAGCAAAACACTGAGGGGCCGTTTTAAAGGTCTGAGGCATCTAAAGGAAGGCACGGGTGGGCAGGGGGTGCTGGTTGTCACCGGGGACCATACCTGCACATCTGTCTTGACCCAAGGTTGCAAGATTCTCTCCCTCTCTTGTCTGTTTTGTTGTGTTCTCTCCTAGCGAACCAGCCTGCTCTGATTTTGGTGTGCAGGATCAAAAGTACCAGACCATTCCCCTGAACAGGCATGGGTACTGGCCCACACCCACGGACAGTGACTGGCATCTGAAATCAAAATCCAAATTCCAGGAAGAACGGATATAGTTGGCCCTGCTCTGCTCTCATTACTCCTCAGACTCATCAATTACAGTTAGGAGCAGAGTCATGCAGTGTAAACACTGCCCCAGGATCCTAGCGCCAAAGATGAGTCGTGGGTAGTTCTCAGAACAAGAACTGAGGTGGAGCCCAGGGGCCGTAAGACCTTAGAAACCTGAGGTTTTGGGTGCTATCACCAATACCCTCCTTTATGAGCTTCATGCAGAACCCACAGATTATGTTATGTAGCCAGAAAGATGCCTTTTCAATTTTATTCTTTTTCTTCTTATTATTTATTTTGAGAGAGAGCATGAGCATGAGCAGGGGAGGGGCAGAGAGAGAGGGAGAGAGAGAGAATCCCAAGCAAGTTCCATGCTGTCAGCGCAGAGCCTGACATGGGGCTCGATCCCACAAATTGTGAGGTCATGGCCTGAGCCGAGATCAAGAGTTGGGCACCTAACCCACTCAGCCACCCGGGTGCCCCCAGAAAGATGGCCTTCAAAAGTCAATATACTGCCCTATATTATAATGTAGAGGAAAAGAGAAGGAAGGCAATTTAAGACGAAATGGTATGCTTTGACCACTTAAATACCTTGCAAGTACGAAGACATAAGCAGGTACTGCGACCCTTATACAATACACACAAAATTACCGTGAGGGTGGTAGTTACAGACACAGTTCAAATGCAGGCGAGTTACAGTGAATCCTCAACTCAGATGCTGCAACTAACAGCGTTCCCTGGGATGTATTTTTCTGAAGTGTGGAGAGTTTGGGGGTCCATTTCTGAAGCAAACTACATCTTCTCTTGATTTGCACATTAATTGAATTTCTATAAAATTGAGTGTGTGTTGGAACCATGCAGAAATGTGTGTGTGTGTGTGTGTGTGTGTGTGTGTGTGTTATTTAAACTTGGATAGGCTCAGAAAAACAGAGTTTTCACTTGTATGAGCGTCCAGCAGCACCCCAGAAATCTGGGTAGGACGAAGAAGGCTGAAGAAGGTTCTATGTGGTGCCCGAGGCTCCCTGTGCACTGTGGGACGTCCAGACCCTCTGGCCGAGTCTGCTAAATGCCAGTGGCACCGCAACAGTTGTGACAACCCAAAGCTTCTCCGTGAATCCCGGACGACAGCTCACATTAGAGGTCATGGGCTTAGGAATGTATTTCTTGAAAGAGTTCAGATGTACAATTCCATTTGCTCATCTGCTCAACTTTAGTTCTCAAAGTCCGCACTCTTTTCACAGTGACCAACGCATGCGTGAAATCCACTGGCAATGTTCAGCCATCGCTGTGTTTGGCCTGTTATCGCTCTGCCCAAACCCAAGCAATTCTTCTTCGGACCTCCTCTTTTTAGGGGTGGAGTCTGTCCACCCCCAGACCTTCTGGAATGAACTCCAGGCTGATGGTTCTAGTATTTATACCTTTGGTGCAGAGCTCTCCTTAGAAATTCAGAACAAGGGTGCCTGGGGGGCTCAGTCGGTTAAGCATCCGACTTTGGTTGTGATCTCACAGCTCCTGAGTTGGAGCCCCGAGTGCTGACAGCTTGGAGACTGGAGCTTGCTTTGGATTCTGTGCTCCCACTCTCCCTGTCCCTTCCCCACTCATGCGCTCTCTCTCTCTCTCTCTCAAAAATAAATACACATTAAAAAAGAAATTCAGAACATGTTCTACTGTCAGCTGAACTGGCCCTCGGACAGTCCCACGGGGAAACCAAATGCGACATGGACAAAACCAACCTTACGATTCCCTACCACCCTTCCTCTCCCCAATGCTGACTGGTGACCTTACTGTGGTTTCATGTGGCAGATAGCAGATGCCTGTAACTAAGATGCTACTTGCTGCACGGGGGGTAGATGGTCACGTTACAGCACAGTTATCTTTGATTTTCTCATTCATCTCAGTGATTCTCTGGGTTATTTAGACGTTAAGACTAGTAGAGACCCAGGCCCGGAGTATAGATGATACTACGGTCTTCTGGGTACAGCAGAATGCGTATGCACATGGTTTTAGGAAAAGCTGAGTTTCCCTGTGGTGTGCAGAGCCCGTGGGGGTGGGGGGGCAGTGTGGGTAAGAGGCAAGGGGGACCTGCAGGGGAGGCCTTGAGATTCCCCCCCTTCTCCCCATGATAGATGAACAGGCACCTGGAGGGTCAACCTTGGGTCGGCCCTGCTCCTCGAGCTGATCAGTACAGACCGTGCTTCCCAGCATCCTCTTATCCCCGTGACTAAGTGTAAGCCTCTGGACGGGGCAGAGATGTCTGCACATCTGGCCACCCCGATGAGTCAGAGCTCACTGCTGGGGACTTTCTTGTCTCTCCCAACATGGGGCGCGGGCATGGCTGTGACCTGGAGTCCAGACCGCCACGCAGAACGAGCCTGTGGAGCAGAGATGCCTACCCCAGGTTCCCAAGACCTGGTCGTGGAAAAACAGTTACGGTTTTGTTTTCACAAACTTCTACGAAATTTACCATTTCTCTACGTATGACTCAGAAAAAGCCCACGACACCATTAACAGTATCTCGGTCCCTGTTACCAATGGCAACCACGGAGAGTTTCAAACTTTATCACAGTAATTAGCGACATCTGACAGTGAGCGCATTGTCTATGCGCCTCGCTGCTCAGATGATGGTGCTAATAGGTCTTCCTCTGGACTGAGTTTTTGAATGTCTAATTAAGGGCACACAAATATTACCGTATGCATACCGTGCTCCAGCGGCCATAACAAAATAGCACAGACTTGGGGGCCTAACCAATGGACATTTAGTTTCTCAGTTCAGGACGCGGGAAGTCCCAGATCAGGGTCCTAGCTCGTTTGGTTTTTGGTGAGGCCTCCCTTCCCGGCTCACAGATGGTCGCCTTCTTGCTTCTGTGTTCAGGCGGCCTTTCCTTGGTGAGTGCACATGCAGAGAGAAAGAGAGAGAGAGAGAGGAAAAGAGAGGGGGAGAGAGCAGAGAAAGTGAGCCAGGGCTTTGGTGTTTCCTTTTGTAAGGGCACTAATACTATGAGATGGGTCTCCACCCTTATGACCCCATTTGACCTTAATTCTTTCTTTTTTTTTTTTTTTTTTAAGTGTATTTATGTTGAGAGAGAGACAGAGAGACAGCATCAGCAGGGAGGGAGAGAATCCCAAGCAGGCTCCGTGCTGTCAGCGCAGAGCCCGACACAGGGCTCAATCTCACGAACCATGAGATTATGACCTGAGCCAAAATCAAGAGTCGGATGCTTAACCGACTGAGCCACCTGGGAGCCCCCCTCCCCCCTTAATGACTTCTTTCCTCAAAATGCAGTCACACTGAAGGTTAAGGCTTCAACGTATGAATTTCGTTGGTCGGGGGCAGGGGGTGTGGGTTGTGTGCAGACCATAACATTTAGCCCATAACACTACACTGCAATTTCACAACATGTTTTGTTTTTGCGGCTTATAATTTGATAACTGTATTCATATATCGTGTCCTTTTCAGTCTTCCGTATTTCATGATTCACACTTAAAATAATTTTTGAGGAGCCTATAGTTCTTGTCACGCTGACACAACGGAAGACTGTATAAAACAAAGTAAGGACCCTGTCTAGAGCACGATTGTAAAATACGACAGGAAGAACGTTAGTCTCTCAGTGACTCCATGGATCCAAAGGCACCATGCCCCCTGCCTTTGGGTTTAATTTCTCTGTTCTTTCTGCATGGAACACACTCCCTGACTTTGGGGGGTAAACTCTTACCCCTCCTTCTGCGTTAATTGCAGACTTTCCTATCCCAAGCCTGAGCTGATTGCCCCCCGCCCACCTCGCCCCAGGCACCACTGCTCGGCAGCTCTGGACATTTGTACAATCGCCGTCTGTTCACATGCTTGCATAATCCATGAAAACTTGTTTTCACCTATGGCATACTGGGTTCTCAATTAATATTGATTGAATAGGTAAATAGCCAAACAAATGGATTCCATAATAGGATAATGAGATTCCCAGAAGGGAAGCAGACCTGAGTATTGACTGCCCCTCGCGCCCCCCCCCCCCCCCGCCCATGCTAGGCAAACTAACTATGGAGGAATAGTGTTGTTTAAGGGAAATAAACTGATGATTTTAACTCAGAAGAAAACAGGGTGGGTGTGAGAAGTAAGGGAGAGGAATCATTTTCAGAAATACCAAATAAAAGGTGCACTGTCTAATTAACAGGTTGTAAAAACCTATTGGAAATATGTACCAACCGCCCTCCCCCAAATGGAGTCCTGAACCCTTAGACACTTCACTTCCTGGTTCTTCTTCCCCTTTCTGTTTTTAGGGCTTATTTTCACAGGCTTTGCAATGAGCAGGCGCCAAAGAACAAAGGGAGGAGGGACTGAAAGTCTCTGCCTCCTTCCAGGGAAGGTACGGTTGTTCCAATCAGACTACTGTTTGCCTTACATGGGCACAGGCGACATCCAGGTGAGGCTGTAAGCTCTGTAGTACCAGCCAATGAGGAGCCAGGGGAGGGACATGTGTGCTAGGAGCCAGTGAAGAATCAGAGGAGGGGTTTGTGTGTTAGGAGCCAATGAGGAAGCAGGGGAAGGACTTGCGTGCTAGGAGATAAATTGTCTGCTGTAACTGCCCGAAGTGTGCCTGTCCCTTAGACACCCGCTCTTGCAAGAATGTTGATTAAAGCCTCCCTTCACCATGCTCCAAGCCTCCATGTCCCTCCTTTGATTGGGTTGGTGGGCTTATTTGTTACAGTGGGTGATAGAAAACAGAGGGTTAACTGTAATGTGGTAGGCATTTGAAAAATACCGTGTCTAATCCTGTTTCTTCGTTAACTCATTGTGAAAAATTAGTCAAATCACTTATACTACAGTCAGGTTACTCAAGGGTAAAATATGGCAGCCTCACCAACATCTCAGGGTTATTATAAAATTTAAGTAAAATGACATAAGTATTTAGACGTTGTAAAGAGATCTCCCTAAATAGTACAAAGTCTAACTCACCCTTATTACTTTAATCCATATCAATCAATAATATAACAAGTCCAGGGCACCTGGATGGCTCAGTCAATAAAGCATTTAAGCCTCTGACTTTGGATCAGGTCATGATCTCATGGTTCATGAGTTTGAGTCCTGGTTTGGGCTCTGTGCTGACAGCTCAGAGCCTGGAGCCTGCTTTGGATTCTGTGTCTCCCTGTCTCTTGTCCCTCTCCTGCTGGTGCTCTGTCTCTCTCTCTCAAAAATAAATAAACATTAAAAAATTAAATAGTATACCAAGTCTAAAGGGTACCTGGATAACTTGGAGATCGATATTCATGTAACACCTAAGGTATTATTAGATCTTTTCTTGGAATTTCTGTGCTCAGAAAGCCAGTCTCATGCTTGTTCCGTGTGGTGACAATCAATACATGTTTTCCCCATTCCTACTCTGCATTGGGAATCAACTGAGAGACAGACAAACAAATCAGGCAGATGGGGATCCAAATATTTATTACCGCAGAAGCTGTGAGCAAACATGGCTTAGTTTGTGTGGCAACAGCATTCTTACTAATACTATGACAAACCCACAAAATTTACTGCCAACTGTTGAAATTAAGGCTTTGAAACTTCTTAGCTCAAGTTACGTCCTTGTGTGCACCTTGATTTCATTATCTGTAAATAGAAAGAAATGTAATACCAACCTACACATAGCTTGTAGTTGTGTGTGTGTGTGTGTGTGTGTGTGTGTGTGTGAACCACATCAAATGTGACTATATTACAGGTACTTCTTTTTTTTTTTTAATTTTTTTTTCAACGTTTATTTATTATTTTTGGGACAGAGAGAGACAGAGCATGAACGGGGGAGGGGCAGAGAGAGAGGGAGACACAGAATCGGAAACAGGCTCCAGGCTCTGAGCTGTCAGCCCAGAGCCCGACGCGGGGCTCGAACTCACGGACCGCGAGATCGTGACCTGGCTGAAGTCGGGCGTCCAACCGACTGCGCCACCCAGGCGACCCTACAGGTACTTCTAAATGCTGTAAACATTTTGTTAATTGAACACCAAAACAGAAATAATAAATAGTAATACTTCTGAGATGATAGATTTTGTAACTCAAGAGACGGAGGGGTACTGGCTATAGGGCATTTTTTTGCACTAGGCACTCTCTCGGTGTATACTTCCTGTGACAAATTTATAGTTCCAGAATTTGAAACTTGAATACTTTCAGGAGCGTAAGAATCCGACTTTGGCTCAGGTCGTGATCTCGAGGTCCGGGAGTTCCAGCCCTGTGTCGGGCTCTGTGCTGACAGCTCGGAGCCTGGAGCCTGCTTCGGATTCTGTGTCTCCCTCTCTCTCTGTCCCTTCCCCATTCACTCTGTCTCTGTCTCTCTCAAAATTAAAATAAACATTAAAAAAATAAACTTGAATATTTTTATGTGTATTTGCTCATTTATCTTCAATGTTTTAGTCAATCATACATTTGAGTGTCTTTTTTTCTAGTTCTATCGTTTTATCATATTGTATAAAGATAATTCACTTAGATTGACTTCAGTTTGTTTTTTCAAAATATGACCTAAATTCATTCGCTGAGCTAGAAAATCTTTTATTGTTCTTGTAAGTACTCTCTTCCTACATCATTCATTTCCTCTTCTTTCGTATTTATTCTGAGCTCTTGATTACTGACTAGTTAGGTAAAGTCTGACTTCAGACTTCCCTTGTTCTTCCCCTGGTCCAAAACCAAAAAAGTTTCAACCTGTAGTCAGTGAGTTTAGAAAGAGGGAAATTCAGAAAGCAAATGAGTGAGTGAGAAGTTCAGTGTCTCTCTGGTAGGTACCTGGTGCTTTCTAGAGAATCATGAATATAAAAGGTGCTTTGTCTTCCTACGTACCCCAACCCCTTCGGCTCTTGAATGAGAAAAGGTGACAGAATGACCTTAAACCCTGATTCTCAAGCATGAATAAACCAAACTCCAGCAGCAGGTGTCATGAGTGTACAATATTCACAATCAAAGACACAGAAATTGTGGTGAACAATTTGCAAATCCACCAAAACGAGAAGCAGTCGCGTACTTTTTATAGAGAAAGTATATAGTTTATAAACATTCGACAGGGGCGCCTGGGTGGCGCAGTCGGTTAAGCGCCCGACTTCAGCCAGGTCACGATCTCGCGGTCCGTGAGTTCGAGCCCCGCGTCGGGCTCTGGGCTGATGGCTCGGAGCCTGGAGCCTGTTTCCGATTCTGTGTCTCCCTCTCTCTCTGCCCCTCCCCCGTTCATGCTCTGTCTCTCTCTGTCCCCAAAATAAATTAACGTTGAAAAAAAAATTTAAAAAAATAAAATAAAATAAACATTCGACACCTACAGAGGCTTGTAGCTTCTATAAATAAACTGTTGCTTGAATTATAGAATAATCTTGTGAGGGCAGTGAGCCTAAATGATGCTCTAAACCCAGCACTCCTCACCACCAACTTCCACAATGAGGCCTCTGCTGAAATCCAGCCTAGGAAAGTAGAGTGATGCACGTGAATAGCTATAGAAGTAAGAAAGTCTACTAATCTTTTAATTTTTTTTAATTTTTATTTATTTTTGAGAGAGAGAGAGAGACACAGAGTCTGAGTGGGGGAGGGGCAGAGACAGAGAAAGAGACACAGAATCCGAAGCAGGCTCCAGGCTCTGAGCCGTCAGCACAGAGCCTGACGCGGGGCTCGAACTCACGGACCGTGAGACCATGACCTGAGCTGAAGTTGGATGCCTAACCGGCGGAGCCACCCAGGCACCCCGAAAGTCTACTAGTCTTGAGAAGGAATGACTCTCCTAGGGAGACTTTCATCATGCACATTAGGGCAAGTAAAACATAACTCCCAGGGCAGTTATTACATAAGACAAACATTAAGCAGAATTTGTCACAATTAGGTATTTTATTTCTCCTCTCTCTTCATTCTGATCATATAAGTGCAGTTTATTTGTGAATTTCCTTGAAGTATTTTTTTTTTCTCCATTTATGAAAACCAAGGCTATTTTACTCAGAAGAATCTTCCAAAAATTTTCTCGGGTGGTGGCCCCAAAAGGTAAAACCACAGGGAGCCTCAGAATGTGACCTGGGGAGTAGGGTCTTTGCAGACGTCATCAAGAGGGCAAAGCTGTGTGGACACACAGGCAGAGATTGGACTGTGGCATCCACAAGCCAAGGAATTACATGGATTGTTGAGTCCCTGGAAACTGAATGGGTGGCATGGGCCAGACCCTGCCTCCAGAGGGAACCGACTCTGCTAACACCTTGATTTTGGACTTCTGGTTCCTTAAAGAAAAAATTTATGTCATTGTAAGCCACATTTGTGGTAATTTGTTACAACAGCCGTTGCTACTAAAGTAGCTAATCATAAAATTCAAAACACGGTTTTATTTAGGTCATTCCCTATTGACTTTCATGAAGATCGCTAGAAAAAGAAATTGTCATTAAAAAAAAAAAACAGACAACAATTTCCTGTCCTTGGATCTTGTTTTTGCATTTTTGAAATTTATGTTCTGTATTTTGAAAATTTCTGTTTTGTTTCGAGCACATCTAGGTTAGTTAGGGTTGGTAGCTTATCATCATATAAATTATGAGTTGGAAAGGGGTCCTTGGGTGGCTCAGTTCGTTGAGTGTCTGACTTTGGCTCAGGTCATGATCTCACGGTTTGTGGGTTTGAGCCCTGTGTTGGGCTCTGTGCTGACACCTTGGAGCCTGGAGCCTGCTTTGGATTCTGTGTCTCTTTCTCTGTCTCTGCCCCTCCCCCACTCAGACTCTGTGTCTCTCTCTCTCTTTCAAAAATAAATAAACATTAAAAAATTAAATTATGAGTTGGAAAAAGTAACTAATAAAAGATCCTTGAATAGTGAAGAAGGGTCACTTGAACTTGGCCTTCTTGGCAATAAAGTATAAAGCTATTACATTCCTTTTGAGAACCTGTAATGTAATTTTGATGATCTCAACATGTAGGCAGCCATCTGGAAAGAAGAACTTCGGGGGTGTCTGGTGGAAAAAGCCACCAGAAATGGAAGAATTTGCTGTCATAATCAACATCTTCATTATCATCAAACCTTATTACTGAGGTCCTATCACTGAAGTAGGTTCTAGAGAGTCTGATAGAAGGTTCTGTCCTCAGGATGGACACATCTCAGAGAACGAGAGATAAATAAATTTGACTTGTCTGAATCTTGCATGAGACTTGTTTGCAGGCGTCCCGGTGGAAGGCAGGACCCATGGAACTTAATCGTCGCACGTGGATGGACTGCGAATAAATTGAGGGAAATGCAAGTCAATCACACGTGTCCAAACCTGAGTCGCTGAGAGAGAACGGTATGGCCAATGTTGTCGCTGAGACAGAGGATTCTGGAGGATCCCGCGGCCAGTGCCTACGGGGGTGGAATGTGCTCTTTGGTAGACGTGCTGAGTGGAGGGAATAATGAGAAGCTATAATCTGCCTTCAGCTGCAGATTTGTGTGTGAATCTGAAGACGGGTGTTAGAAATTGAGGTACACTTGGAGCATCGTCAAGGCTCACGTACTATTCCTCTGCTTTTAAAGAAACAGGTCTCCAAGGCTTACCTACCACGACAGTCTTGTTTGGGCCGACTTACTCTCTAGTTCCCTCTTTTTAATAAAAGCACCTAGATTTTTGTTTGAGGATTTCCCAGCCCCTCGAATCAGTTTGTTTCAGAAGCAGCTAGACGCACCTGCAGGTTTGGGCTCAGGCCTGAGGTCATCAGTTCAATCCTGCCCTGCCTCCAGCCCAGATCAGATGGATTGTTTTAGGGATCTGGGCAATTATTCCCAATAGGCCCGTTAGAATGATGCCTAGGACTTTATTTAATGATTGGGGCAGCCGGCTTGGAAACGGGGCATGAAGATTGTTACCAAAAGGGAGGTCAGACACAAAAGGGGGGCAGATCCAGGAGCGCTGCAGGGGCCAAGCCATGGCGGGCCCCAAGGACGCCGCCTCCAAGCTAAAATCCCTCTCACCTCTTAGTTAGGTGTGTCCAGAACTTTCCTTTTTAGCTTTACCAATTCAATTTGCGACTAGCAGCTTTTATTGTTACATTGTCACGTTTGCTAATATAATTGATTCTTGAGACTGAATTTACAGATTGCACAAGATATTCAACTCGTGCGTCAGCACCGTATATTTCTAACTCTAGGCTAGGACAGGCTTGGTAATTTCATCTGAGACCCGCACACTGTCAGGGACCTCTAACATCATGGAGTTCAATCCCTCATTTCATAAATGAGAGACAGAGGCCACGAAGCATAATTGAAATTGTCCGAGCTAATAGATGCAGATAACGGTGTGGCTAAGGTGGAAAGTCAGTTCTCTTTGGCAGCAAAAGCACTTCTCCCAGAACAGAGCATTTTTCGTGCTGTTTTCCTGGGACTGAGACACCCCCGGGGCAAGGTGCCGAGCTGAGAGGGCTGTGCAGGGGTGAGGGCAGAGGGGAGCAGAAGTATTCAGGGAGCGAGTCCCGAAGGGAAGCGAATAAATGCTAGGTCCTCAGAAAGCTTCCACCACCTCCTAGAACAAGTGCAGACCCAGAATGAAAGGAGACAGACGTGAGTTCGCAGCCCTACCGCCTTCACCGGTTTGCTGATTGTGTGTTCGCTTTGTCTCCGTCGGCCTGGGGTAAGAGGCTGAACACGACCAGGCATGTAGACATCGGGGAGTCCAGCGAAGAGACACCCTCACGATCGGGCTTAAGTTCAAGAGGGATCGGGGTCAGGAACCCACCCCTGCCTCAGACCGGAGGGCAGGTGGAAGGGGGAGAAGGGCATTTCAGACCAAGAGAAGACCGTAGCATCGGTGTGTGGCAGGAAGCAAGGGGAAGGGAGACTCAGTTTCACGACATTCACGTGGCTGGGTCGTGGAGCCGCAGAGCAGTGAGTGACACTGGACAGGAGTCCGTTCCCCGGAGGAGACAAAGCACCCAGAATCCAGGCACCGGAGCCCGCGGTGTCCTGTGACAGGACGTGTCCTGAAAGGGACGTGTGAGCCCTTTCTCCAGGAAAAAGACCGAGTGTCCAGGTCTAATCAGGAGAGTGACTTTGCAACGGAGAAAATCGTTTTCGGAGGCGCCTGGGTGGCTCAGTCGGTTTCAGCTCAGGTCATGACCTCAGGGTTGGGAGTTGGAGCCCCGCATCCGGATCTGTGGAGACAGCTGGGAGCCTGCTTGGGATTCCTTCTCTCTCCCCCTCTCTCTGCCCCTCCCCTGCTCACGCTGTCTCTGTCTCAAAAATAAACTTAAAAAACAAAAAAAGAAAAGAAAATCATTTTCAAGGCAACCGACCTTTAAAACCCTTAAAGACCATAGGCCGAACAGCATTCAAAGTCCAGGCTTTTGGCTTTGGTCTTAGTGGCTTTTAACATAGCACAAGGCATTTTTAGGTTTAGAAAAGTGAAGTGCATAAGTGAACACAATTCCTGTAAACAACATTTATTCATCCATGGTTCTGCAGAAACAAAAGATTGCCCTCGGAAAAAGTTTTTATTACAGCAGAAGCTGTAATATCTTTTTTTTTTTTTTTTTTTATTTTTTTTTTTACATTTATTTATTTTTGGGACAGAGAGAGACAGAGCATGAACGGGGGAGGGGCAGAGAGAGAGGGAGACACAGAATCGGAAACAGGCTCCAGGCTCTGAGCCATCAGCCCAGAACCTGACGCGGGGCTCGAACTCACGGACTGCAAGATCGTGACCTGGCTGAAGTCGGACGCTCAACCGACTGCGCCACCCAGGCGCCCCGAGTAATATCTTTTTTTTTACAAAGAGAAAGCTAGACCACTGGAGTATTTAAACATTCCATTCTCGATAGAACGAAGTCTCATTTAGTCCAATAACATCATGGTTTTTTTTCTTATTAAATACATATAGTTGTCAAGTTATATCACAGGTTCTCTTAGTGTGCTTTGAGGAAAACTAACAGGTGTCTGTATTTTCCAGTTTGCTGTGGATCCTTTAAACGTGCCATCTCCCACCCACTGCAATTTTCTTTATAATTGAACAGATTTGTGGGGCGCCCGGGTGGTTCAGTCGGTTGAGCGTCTGACTTTGGCTCAGGTCATGATCTCACGGTTTGACGGTTTGTGAGTTCAAGCCCTTGCTGTCAGTGCTGAGCCCGCTTTAGATCCTCCCCACCCCCCCCGCCCCTCTCTGCCCCTCCCCTGCTCACACATGTGCGCTCTCTCACTCTCTCGCTCTCTCTCAAAAATCAACATTAAAAATCTTTTAAAAAAAGTATTTGCTGGATACACCTTTTCATAGTTAGCTACTTGTGCCCTACGTGTGGGCTCTCTGGCCTCCTTAAAATAATATTTCCATAGTATCAGTGGTTAACCAATTACTTGGCAAACGTCAGACATACTCACAAATGGTCAGTTTGCTCTGAAAATACCATGTTCTCTCACATTTCTTAGTGGTACCTGGACAGAACATGTTATTTCCCATTAGCTAAACTCCCGCCAGCCAGTTTCCAGAGTTCTTACCTTCTCGAAAGTAGCTCGAGTTCCAACACACTTATGAATTCCATTCGATTATTTAGCCACACACCCCGGGACGAGTTCTCTGAATACTTTTAATACTCCCTTATCGCCACACACCTGAAACTCAGCATGTAGGGCAGGCTGAGCTCATTGTTCAGAGTATGTCTCAAAAAAGTTGGGCAAGGCGGTGCTCTCCCTTAGAGCGGAACGGAATGCTCTGTTTTATTAAAAGTTTGCCAGATTTATGGAGGTCCATACCTACATACAATGTGTGCTACTCACCCGTGAAACCGACACACTGTAGGCCCACGGCTCCTGAACATCTCACCCGCAGAGAACTCTCTCGGGGCTTCTCTGTCTCCACTTCGGGTAGCTGTTATCTTTTGTCCCCACAGCTCAGGCCAGGGAAGCCGGGGACTGAGGCCCAGAGCAGCTCCCGCAGCGTTGTCTTCTTTCATTTCTGCCTTTCTCGGCATGTGTCTGAGATTCATCTGTGTCGGCGTGGGTCCATATCAGCTGCTCCTTCTTCGCTGACTAGCGAGCCTTCAAAGGCACGGTACGATGCCATCGTTCGTCCATTTGCCAGTAGATGGATCACTGGGCTGTTTTCAGTTCAGGGTTGTATATACAAGTCCTGTGAGATACGAGTTGTTTTTCCCCAGAAGTATGTTTTTATTTCTTCGGGGTAAACACCTATGTGTGGAATTTCTGGGCCATAATTTTAAATTCCCAGCAGTAGCGTTTGAGTTATCCAGTGGCTGTATATCCTCAGCAACATTTGATATCGTTGGTCTTTTCATTTCAGACATTATATTGGTTATAAAGTGATACGTTAATGGTGGTTTTAATTTGCGTGTTTCTGATCACCGAGGACATTGAGCATCATTTCATATATTTATTGGCTATTCTATTTCACATATTTATTTGCTCATTGCTTTTTTTTAAAGTGTATTTATTTATTGGGGCGCCTGGGTGGCTCAGTCAGTTAAGCGTCCGACTTTGGCTCAGGCCATGATCTAGAGGGTCCCACGTCGGGCTGTGTGCCGACAGCTTGGAGCCTGGAGCCTGCTTGGGATTCCGTGTCTCCTTCTCTCTCTGCCCCTCCCCTGCTCATGCTCTCTCTCTCTCTCTCTCTCTCTGAAAAATAAATAAATATTAAACAATTAAAAAAATGAAAAAGATTTTTTAAAAGTTTATTTATTTATTTTAAGAGGGAGAGAGAACATGCACGAGCAGGGGAGGTGTAGAGAGGGGGAGGGAGAAGCCCAAGCAGGCTCCGAACTGTCAGTGCAGAGCCCAGTTTGGGGCTTGAACTTGTGAAGCGTGGGGTCATGACCTGAGCTGAAATCAAGGGTCGGACACTTAACTGACTGAGCCCCCCAGGTGCCCTGTTTGCCCACTTCTTCTTGGCTCATTTGTCTTCTTCCTATTGTGAGAGTTACTGGCATATTCTACATAAATAATCACATGTCTATCTCACCATGTGTGTACTACCCTTCTGACTCTGAGCTGAGTAGCTTGACTCCAGAGACTTGCTTGGGAGGACAAGGGAAGGGGGATGGGTGGAATATCGGTACGAAGACTTTCTGGGGCTGTTGGTGCAGCAACTGAGGCAAGAGGTTCCGTGGCGCGTTCCACGACCGCAGTGGAGGAGGGGGAGAGGCTGAGGGGCGTCGCTGTGGGGTGGGTGATGTGCAGGGGGCAGGAGAAGGGGGAGTCCAGAGGATGGGGAGAGCTGGGCAGAGCGTGTCGGCCACTGTCTGTCCCGGCCGTGCCACCAGCAGCAAGAGTGACCTCGTGCATGGCAGTGAGACCGCACACTCAGGGGCCAGAGGTTAGCACTGAGGCTGGGGACTCTGAAGAGTGCCTGGCGGGTGGGATGGGTTAGAACTCACTGCCTGCAAAGCCGCGGGGCCCGTCCACACCGGCGCCCTTTCCGGTTTCCCCTGAGGCTCATCTGAACACGCCTGGCTCGTTGTGATGCTTGTGGTGGCTAGTTACCGACAAGGGTGTGAGTTTCTAGGAAGTAAAGGTAAGTCACCAGTCAGGATTGACCTACCTGATACTGGCCTGGAGGCCCGCGGTCAAGGAAGCGGCTGATGGGGAAAAGTGGTTTGAGACAGCGCTGGACATTCACACTTGCAGCTAGAAATGTCAATTGCCGCTTGAGGTAAAACATTTGTTTTCCAGAGTAAATGTTACAGCCTCCGCCTTTTGGGACCGTGTGCCATTCAAGTACACGCCTACAGGACAGCGATACATCTTGGAAACAGCTTTCACTCCTAACCCATATTTGTGTTAAAGTGCAAAGCCGTTTAGTCCTCCAGTTCGTTGTAATCGTCAACACAGAGGGCACATAAGAACATTTCCTTCATTATATAAAAATAAAACAAAACCAAGTACTTTTCTCTGCGTTAGCTTCCTTTTGAATACTAATGCACGAGAGCCCGGATTAAATTAATCTCAGCTGTCACAGTCACACTTGGCAAATGAATCATAAAATAGTTTCCTCTTCAGATGACAGGTTGTCCTTGACAGCAAATTAAAATCTTAATAAGGGTGTCTAAAATACACATGCATACATACATGCATAAGCTTCCTTATTGGAGCTCAGTGTCAAAATACAAATTATTGGGCTTTGTACTTCAGAAACGGTGAGCTTTTAAGAACATCTTTCAGACCTTTTTATCTGGTGGCTTCACATCCACTCTACACTTGAGTACCACTTACTTACCTTCACCATAATTGTTCTGGAAATCTTAGAAGAGGCGTTGGATAATGTTCTATTTTTTAGAATTATATAAAAATCATTTGTTAGCTCTTTACTGAAATGGTACACATATTACAGTATATTTCTCTACCTCCTACCTTTCCTTGATAACAGTGGCTTCTCGGGGCTCTGACGGAACAGAGAGAGAAGTCAGAGAACAGCTACAGATGCAGATTCCCGGAAGGTCACAGGCCAGGGACAGAGGCTCACCAAGAAACTGTGACTTAATCACGAGCGAGTGAGTACTTCTGCTCTCCCACGCCCTGCCAGCACGTATTATAACAGTAGCTTGTAATGGGGATAGCTGAGGGACTCAGACTCTAAGGAGGAATTCTTGGAGAAGCCCCAAAGACGTCACGGGAGACGGTACTAGAAAACTCTGAAGTCTTTGGCACGTATAGCTACAACAAACATAAATGCAGCCTGGATCTCACATGAAAGGTCTCTTTACCTCAGTTCCTAATACTCAGTAGGTCATATCTTTCCATTAAAAAAAAAAATCACAAGCATGCTCAAAGGTGAGAAAACGTGCAGTCTGGAAAGACAACAGAAGCATCAGATGATGTCATCACTTCGATCTGACACGGACTTTGGAATTCTTTACAGTAACTGTGATTAACATGTCAGGGCCCTGGTGGAGAAAGTGACAACGTGCAGTAAGAGACAGTTCAGGAAAAGCTGGGCGGTAGAAACTGTTTGATGGGCTCCTCAGTGGAGTAGACATGGCTGGAGAGAGAATCACTAAACTTGAAAATATGTCAAGGGGAAATGTCCCAAACTAAGATGCAAAGAGAATGAAAGAATGGGGGAAAAAATAGAAGGAAGGAGGGAAGGAGGCAAGGGAGAGTGAAAGATGTCTGATATCTGAACTTTATAACGTCTGTGGTAATTTGGGGGTGGGGTGAGAAGTACAGGACGAGGGTCCAGTCGAGATCACATAGTCTTGGAATGTGTATCCCATGAGCAGCTGCCTGAGTAGTTTAAGCGGATGTAGTTTCAGCCCAGCTCGGAAAGGCATGTTGTAACTGGAATTTACGTAAGACACTTTTTCCTGGCCCTGTGACATCATCCGTTCGTTCCTGATCTCGATCCCGTGCTTTCTGGATCTGGGAGGTGACATTAAGTGCTAGCAAACGTTACGTGCTGTATGGTTCAGACTCCTCAGTTTCCTGGCACTTGTGTCCAGACTGCGAGCCTCCACGAGTCAGCTAGCCTGGCAATGTTCTGGTGATCGTGATGGTCTCTTAATACTGTCTGCGTATCTGGGACAATTAAGAGCAAATTGTAAACGATTCGCAGGCCAATTGTTCTCCATTTCAGTATTCCAGTATTTTTACAGGTTTTTAAAATAAAATCTCACTTAAGTATGTACTTTCTGTATGGGAAATGTGGAATGATTTCAAGATTGCTGTGTTTTTAATAGCCGGCATTGTACTGTTTGCAAGCTCATGTTTGATTTGCGAAAGCTTAATGCCTGCTTTAATTTTCTGAAATAGTTCCCTACAAAATCGCATCGGATACTTGATGATTAGGTTTTCCCTGGAGGTTCACTAATGTGGCTTCATGACGACTGAATTTTTAAATGGGATGTTTTGCAGCTATTTCTTGAGGTTATATTGTCTTTATTCTGTTTGGGTGATCCAAAGTCAACAGACTCGTAACTAAAATTTTGGATCAAAGTCGGTTTGGTTCGGTCTGAAACACCGCAATGTTACACGGCCTTTGCTGAGAGGCTGAGTGGGTTTGAGGTCATGGGCTTTGGAATAAGTTTCTTGGGGTGGAATCCTGTCCTTATGGCTTAGAGGATGTGTGCCTTTGAGGAAGTAACTTAATCTCTACATTCCGATATATTTTTATATGTAAAACTGAGATAATACTGGTTCCTATCTTACCTCGTTCTCAGGGGACTAAAGGAGTTTATACGCACACATCATTCGGAAGATGGCTAATGTAAACACTCAGTGACTGCTCCCCGTTACTTTAAAACTGCCTTTGGGGGCGCCTGGTGGCTCAGTCGGTTGAGCGTCCGACTTCAGCTCAGGTCACAATCTCACGGTCCGTGAGTTTGAGCCCCGCATCAGGCTCTGTGCTGATGGCTCAGAGCCTGGAGCCTGCTTCCGATTCTGTGTCTCCCTCTCTCTCTGCCCCTCCCCCGTTCATGCTCTGTCTCTCTCTGTCTCAAAAATAAATAAATGTTAAAAAATTTAAAAAAAGAAAACTGCCTTTGGCTATAAAAATTATCCTGTCTTGGGGCTCCAGGTACATGTTGCAAAAGCCAGCTGTTCTATTTGGTAAAATCATTTGTTAGAAGATGCACAAGTATGTGTAGTCCTGAAAGACACAGCAAGGTTTGACTAACTGGTGTTTTACCTGCTACCCACAGATGAAGAGTCAGATCCCTGTGTGCAAGGCTCCCTTCCCTAATTGTCAGAAGTGTATTTTGAGAAGTCCGTGTCTTCCGCAGAGTCCTCTCCTCTCCCAGGTTGACTCATAAACATGGCATTTGTTTGTGAAGCCCAGTGATTCCTACATCCCTCCTCTGTAGGTCTGGAATGTGGTGCCTCAGAACCTGTGGTTTTAACAAGCACCATAGTTATTTTAAGGACTAGCTCAGTTGGAGAAATGTTGGTTTAAAATTCTACATGCTAGTTGATTTCGGTCTCCCACGATAGTTGGAAACATGTACTTTTGAAAAAAAAAATTTAGTGTTTATTTTTGAGAGAGAGAGAGAGAGCAAGCTGGGGAGGGACAGAGAAAGAGGGCGACAGAGAATCCTAAGCAGGCTCCATGCTGTCAGTACAAAGCCCGACAAGGGGGCTCAAACACACAAACAATGAGAACATGACCTGAGCTGAAGTCAGACGGTCAACTGACTGAGCTGCCCAAGCACCCCGGAAACAAGTACTTTTCATATAGACTAGAAACCATGTTAGAAAAATTAATCTCTGAGATTATTGAGAATTTTTTGTGTTTTGTGCTATATTGATATGGTTCAGTTGGACTTTCAATTGTTAGAGCAATCCGTTCTTTTTCATGATGGGGATGAGGGAGGCAGAATAATGCTCCCCCACCCCAAAGATATCCACATCTAGATCTCCGGAATCTGCTAATATGTTATGTTACATGGCGAGGGGGAGTTAAGGTTGCCGATGAAAATAAGATTGCTAATCAGTTGACCTTAAAATAAGGAGATTCTCCTAGATTCTCCCCGAGGGCCCAGTGTAACTACAAGGGTCCTTGAAAGTAGACGAAGGAGACAAAGGGAAGGGAGGTGTCCGATTTGAAGATGTCTTTGAAGACAGAGGAAGGGCCGTGAGCCACAGAATGCAGGCAGCTTCTAGAAGCTGGAGAAGGCATGCATTCTTCTTAATATCTCCAGCAAGGAGCACAGCCCTGTTGACCTGATTTTAGCTCAGGGAGAACTACTTGGGAATTTTGACTTTCCAAACCGTAAGATAATAAATTTGGACAAAAGCTACTGGACCTTCACTTTGGTCCTGGATTTCTACATACAGCACCAAAGACACGATCCAGTAAAGAAAAAAAAAATGATGTGACATCCACCCCCCTGCCCCCCACCCTCTGCCACCTCCCCACGCATGTACCACTTGATGAATGAGACATAAACCTGGCTATTTTAAATCTTTCAGGTTAGGGGTTATTTGTTACCGTAGCGTATGAATAACTTCATCTCTTCTGACTAGTAGAAGCCGGAAGAATCAACCTGCAGTGTGTCGTGTGGAATCTCTCAGAACCAGATTTGAGACCGAAGCTCTTTCTGGGAGCTCACTTAGTAGATGCTGACCCTGGAAACACTGGTCGGCGAAGTGGATTCTAGAATTAAGACGGCACTGGAGGGAGGGGATGTTACTCGCTTGAAGCTATTTTATTGGAAGATGAAAGGCAAGAATGGACTGTCCTCTTGAAGGACACAACTGCTTGCAGCTGATAAGCACTTCCGTTACGTTCCTGTTTTGGCGGGACGACGTACGACAGACGAACCTCAGCAACTGTAGCAACAAATTCAAAAATGAACGTGAATTTTGCACAGCACATTCTGGGGAAAACATCGCTCCTACTATGAGTAGTTGTACAGGATTTAATGTGCATACACATCATGCGGGAACCTTGTTAAACGAAGATTCTGATTCAGTGGATCTCAGGTAGGGAATAAGATTGTGCATTCCGCAAAAGCCCTGTACGGCGCCGATCCGGGGACCACACTTTGACAAGCAAGATGTAGAACGCACCTGTAAATAGAATACTTTTATTTTGTTGGAATGTATAATTTCAGTTTTAGCAAATAATGATACATCCAGGCAGGTAATAACTATAGTTGTAGTTTCTGAAAATATGATGAATTCACCAGCTAAATTAAAATCCTTTGTCTGCTACCCATTCTCAACATTGGCGTAATCTCATAATGTATCATTTCCGTTTGGCTCAGAAAGGATTCCTCGCTGAAAACTATTATCACAGATAAAAGAGAGAGGAGAGAGAGCGAGCGCAATAATGTCAACATATAAATGAAGAAGAAAAGCATATTCTTAAAATAATTCAGGTTATTTCTTTCTTATTTTGCTTTGTTGGATGGAAGAAAATATGACAGTTTACATTCATCAAAGACGATTTACAGTGAGGATTTGGAATGTTGCAGTATATTACTAACCATTTGTTCTTTAGCATGAAATAAGATGCTCCATGGAGGAAATGCATATTCAATGGCAATAGTAATGTTCATGCCAGGCTAAAACCCAAAGCCAAATGTTAAAACAATTTAGAAAACAAAACTCCTAGCCATTATCTCTGTATTTTTTTTTTTTTTTTTTTGGTGACTGGTGCACCAACCTTTCTAGACTCAAATATCTGTTTTAAAAGTAAAAGCAATCTTCTTAAAGTCAAACTACACATCCATTTATTATTTGAATGCTTCCTAGCAAATGTCTGTTATAGAGTTATTTGAATAAAACTGTTGGTTAAATACCAATTCTATTGTTATCCTTATTTACGGAATGGAGAATTGAGGCCCAAAACCCTGAGACTTCCAAGGAGGGAAGTCTATTTCCAGCTAAGAAAACCTTAAAACAGAGAACAGGAGGAATCCTTTAGCTACACATTTTATTTTATTTTATTTTTTTTTTTTTTAAATTTTTTTTCAACGTTTATTTATTTTTGGGACAGAGAGAGACATAGCATGAACGGGGGAGGGGCAGAGAGAGAGGGAGACACAGAATCGGAAACAGATTCCAGGCTCTGAGCCATCAGCCCAGAGCCCGACGCGGGGCTCGAACTCACGGACCGCGAGATCGTGACCTGGCTGAAGTCGGACGCTTAACCGACTGCGCCACCCAGGCGCCCCTAGCTACGCATTTTAGAGAAAAATCATGTAAAACCACATTGGGAAGACTGCAATAAGGTATACTAGATATTGAACTTAAGTTTTGCCTGCTTTATTGGAGTTTAATTTTAGAAATATGTATTTGGATCATGAGTTCTTTTCTAATCCTACCAAATCGAGAGATGTGACTCAGATAAACATTAACATGTTACTCCCATTGAAAAATTGTGAATCAGTAATTTTTAATGTTCCGTGACTGCCTATTGCAAAATGTTTTTGTACATTAAATGTCAAATGACTAACACACAAAACCAAAAAACCTTGTATGTATTTAAGAAACTAACAGGCATTTAAAAAAAATAAACTTCTAGCTTTGGAGTTTTTTGTGTACTATTAATTGTTGATGTTAACTCTCACTGTTGATTTAACCTCGATCCCCTGGCTGAGCAGAGCTTTTCAGACTCACTTTGTCCACCTTTGTATACTGTCCTCTTTGGAAGGGGACTCACCAGGCTCAGCCCACACCTAAAAAGTGGGAGTTAGGGGGACACCTGGGTGGCTCAGTTGGTTAAGCGTCCGACTCTTGATCTCGGCTCACGTCATGATCTCACAGTTTGTGGGTTGGAGCCCTGCGTCAGGCTCTGCGCTGATGGCCCAAGCCTGCTTAGGATTCTGTCTCTCCCTGTCTCTGCCCCTACCCCGCTTGTGCTCTATCTCAAAATAAATAAACTTAAAAAAAAAAAGTGGCAGTTAGAGTCTGACTCTGAGTGCAGAAATCTACATAAAGGATGAGAGATAACCCTTGCATGGAAATTTGTTCTTTCTCATTTATTTGTTTATTCGTTCGATTATTTATTTCTGTTGGCAGGGACTCACGGATGTTTATTTTTATATTTTGGATTACGATCCAATAGGAATTCAGTTCGTTGCTCAAATTGTTCCAGCTGTGGCCATTGGGAACTCTCCTAGAAGTCTCCCGTGTTCTTTCAACCCCCCTTGCCTTGTGGGGTTACGGCTGTTGACAGTGTTGCTTGCTGAATTCCTCTTACTCTTTGGTGCTACAAACATGCCCCGGGCTCATCTTGTGTATTTCCTGAACCGCTCCTGGAATTGGCCATTTCTTTGAAGAGCCTGGTTCCTTTTGCTGGAGCGCAGATCTGGGGCTGGGTGTGCACGTTGTCATTGGTGGGAGTGATTGCTTCTTGGTCCTCTTAGTTGCCAGGAGCATAGAAATATATGAGTGTATTCTATCTCACGTATATGCATAGATCTATAATATTCTTGTGTGTAGACATGTATATCTATATCGAGCTGAATACGAGTTTATAGTTCTGTCTGCAACTCAGTTTATCACATGCATCCTTTCGAGGCTTCTCCAATGCTTACCTGTAACTTCTCACTCCTGAAGCGAGAACCTGGTTCACACCATCTATCATCCGTTTACTTAATTGCTGAGTTCCAGTATACGTGCATTGTGGTTTTCCCGGTGGGAAAGTATACATGCGTAGCTTTGTCAACTAGACTATAGGACTTACGTACGTTTCTTTTGACTCTAGTCTTACAGACTACACCCACCTCAAAAGTTACTTAGGTCAGCACTTCTTTCCTCCTCATTCAGTGAGATGTTTTCATACGTGTGTAATTCGGTTAGACTTTCGTCACACTCTGCATTCCATGTTGGGCTCCTGATACCTCCTGACTGATTTGTTTTAAGTTTGCATACATTAAAGCTTATTCTTTGCCCTAGAAAGTTTTCTATGGGTTTGGACAAAAGCATAAAGTCATGTGTCCACCACTGTAGTGTTGTCCAGAATAGTTTCACCGCCCTGAAAATCCCTTGTGCTTTATCTCTGGGCCGTGACCTTCACAAGTGTTCCTCCTGTGGAATAGTTCTCCTCACCCCCGGCCCCCATCCCCTTTCTCTCTTTCTCTGTAGAGTTCCCCATCTATTTCCTCGATGCCCTCACCTCCTGACTATGTTTTTGTGTTATCCCTTTGGGTGAGACATAACTGTTAGATGGGCTGGAGTGGAAGAAAGACCTCCCCCAGCTGAGGTAAGGCGAACCAAGTCTTCTCTCCTGAAGGGTAGGTCTTTGGTACAGAGAAAGTTCTGGCTTCACCTGGATTACTCTTCCTCTCTCCTTGCCAGAGTCACAGTGCTATTTTTCCAGGGTCTTTACCATGAGAACCTTTTGGGTTACCTTGAGGCTTGGCCAGGAAAGTGGGAGCCCCCACCCTTAGGACTGTGACCTCTTACTATTCCACACCATCTCTCAGCAGTTTGTAGAAATTATAATTTAAGTGGAATCCTCTGTTTATGGCTCCAGAAGCTTCTGGTCCATGTGAGCAGAGGCTGTGGCCCTCCAGATTCTCCAGTCTCCAGATTTCAAAATGGCAGGTTGCCCTGCAGCCTTGGTTCTCTGATGGGTCCAAGAAAAGTCACTTGCTTGCGGTTTGTCTAGCTTCTTCCGTGTTGTAAAAATGGGAGTGATAGCTTCTCAGCTCTTTACCCGTTGAAGATGAAATGGGTAGCCCGGCATTAGTTTCTTGAGTAAGTTTGCTCCAAAACTTCTCATTTACCTTGAAAAGAACACAACTTTACATGGGATAGTGGCCAAGCAGCAAACGCCTACAGGAACATTCTCGAACAATGGAGACAGTCAACCGTTTTTTACATGACTCATGGTTAAAAGACCTTGTGATGTTGATCCAGTCAAACAGAAACTCATGGAGGAAGTGTTGAAACATTACGGCTGTTCTCAAATATTTGAAGGGCTGCCCTGTGACCGCACAGTCAGCTGGGTTGTGTGATAAATGGATTAAAATTATGTGTCAAACAGACTGCCAAAAAAGAATGCATTTCTTTTCCAAGTTTATTTAGAATGTCAAAGGTCAAGCACACACACCTAATTTTCCTGCTCTGGTTAATGCATCGTGTCAGACTGTATGCAGTCTTCTGAATTACCTACCACTGTTAGGGTTTCTTTGTTGACTATCTTAGGGCTGCTCAGCGCTAGGAACACACACAGTGGAGATTTCACTGATAAACTGCCAATGCTCTCTGTGTCTTCTCTGCCTCAAAGTTCGCCCTGTTTTCTGAAGCCAACATTTCCTTCTTGGGTCTCTCTTGCTTTATGGTCCTAGATTATCTGTGCAAGCACTTTGGGGTTGATGTCAGATGCAGTGAAAGTCACAATCACGTACAAATGGTTGAGATCGTCCGTTGCGAAGGTTCTATCAGGGCCTGAGGACCTCATCAACAGGAGGGAGCACAAACGTCAGAAAGTGATGTTAAATGCCACCTAAGAGGAAACTGGGGAGATTAAGAGTGTTTTCTCCTGATTCACACGTCCCCCATTCACCAGCCTTGAGCTTGTCTACTAGGATCCGCACTCCATAGCCCACTGGACATAGGTCTCTGTGTTTGTGTCATTTGGCTGTCGCTCATCTCACCTGGGTTTCAAGAGACAATGGTCATAGCAGGTGTCATGCCTGCATAGGCACAAACAGCTGAACATTGCCTATGTTTTTTCTCAGCAAGCGTCAAGCACCCCCCGCTTCTGCAGAGTCTTGAACTCGGGGTTCTGGGACTCTGTCATGACAGTCTCATTCAGCTCCTGGAGGGTATGTTTTTTAAATATAATTTATTGCCAAGTTAGCTAACATACAGTGTATACAGTGTGCTCTTGTTTTCGGGGGTAGATTCCTATGATTCATCGCTTAATATAACACCCAGTGCTCATCCCAATAAGTGGCCTCCTCAATGCCCATCACCCATTTCCCCTCTCCCTCCACCCTCCCATCAACCCTCTGTTTGTTCTCTATATTTAAGAATCTCTTATGGGTTTGCCGCCCTCTCTGAAATTATTTTTTTTCCCATTTCCTTCCCCCACAGTCTTCTGTGACTTTTCTCAAGTTCCATGAGTGAAAACATATGATAACTGTCTTTCTCTGACTGACTTATTTCACTTAGCATAATACCCTTCCTGGAGGGTACTTTGAAAAGAAAAGGACCTATTTGCAAAAAGAAATGTAAAAGGCTGATATGAGAGTTTATATATTGTTGATGGTCATAAACTTGTATGACAGTAACAAAAAAGATAGACCCAAACCCTCATATTGGGAAATGAAATGGCTCCAAGACACTACTGACTAGTGTCTGTCCAAGCGACTCCAACTGACTACTTAACGCTTGAAAACTGATTAAGTCTAACCACAGACATCTTTTCTAACAATATTTATATTAGCCCTTTAAACTGCCTTCATACATACCCATTCTTTTAAGGATTCACAGGACTCTTGAGTAAGATTAACACTGCCTTGGCCTTCTCAACGATAGTCACTTATGTTTCATTGTTTATCGCTTGAAACCTACAGGTATGATTCTTCTATCATCAGATAGCTTGACTAACATATCCTCGTATCAGTCAGAGTTGGCTTTATATCAGATTTCAAGTGGTCCATGAAAATACGGAGCCAACTCTTCATCGACTTGTTAAGAGGAACCAAGTCTCAGACTATAGTCTTTCACGGAGACATCTTTGGAGACCGTTCTTTGTACACGGCATTCATATCACATTTTTTTTCCAAACAAGGTTAAATAGCGAACATGGGTTTGTTGGTCTTTGTTATTCTCCAATTTCCCTCCTATTTTGTCACGTATTTTCCCTCCTCTTAAGGTGACTTATAGGACATTGTAAATATTTGGTCATTCTTTAATCACCCAAGTGGACGTTGCATATGCTTCAGACCGGATGTCAAGTTTATGAAACACTGTTTTGATTATATTCATACAAAATTGTTTTATATTTATTATGATATCTTAAATTTCCAATTTATTTGCATTCAATATCAAGATTTTTGTGGAATATCAAGATTCACTATGTTCTCTTATTCTCTTGAGGGTGTTAATTGTACTTTTTGAATGTTTTCTACTTTACAAAATTGTTTTCTCTTCAAAAATTTTTTTGCTCCTTGCTTTCTCCTAGGAAGTTTTCTTGAAATATCTGTTAATGTTTAACTATCTGCCGATGTTTAAAAGTGGATCCCTAAAAAGCTAATTAACAGCTCTGTGTTCACAGCGGAGTCGGCGTGCGGTTGGATATGGATCCATTCATTCTCTTGCTGGAGGCAAAGATACAAAAAATTGTAGACTTTAAAATTTTTCCCCTGAGACCAAATTGTGTCCCTATCTTCTGCCTGAGGGCAGATCAACTTTTGATCGTAGGAGTTGAGCAGGCGGAAGAGAAAGATCATGCAGTTGAGGTCATGATCTTTAACTTAATTCCTTAGTTTTACATTCAGGCCTATGTATGTCCGTACATGGTATCTGCTGGGGTGCCGAGTCCCCCTGGAGGGGAGAGGCAGAGCCACCAGGCTCGGAAGGGGAAGGGATCCTGCATCCCTCATCGCTCTGTGCTCACGCCATCAGTCACCCTGGTTTTGAGTCCCCTCTTCTCCACCTGTATGTAGTACCGTATACTTCTGATTCCTGATCTTTCTCAAGCTCTTCGGTGAAAAATCCACTCAGGATTCAGCTTCTCTGTTCCACGAAGTCCATTTCCACTCTCGGTCTGCTTTCTTTCCTTCAAAGATTTGTGAACACCTCTCGTCCACAGCTGCCTCTCCTTCATTCGCTTTCTCTGGGAGTTTATGCTTTTCTGTCATTTTAGTAGGACTTCCAGGAGGAGCAGACATACACGAGCATGTATTTAATCTACTACTTTTGGGGCGGCTGGGTGGCTCAGTCGGTTGGACGTCCAACTTTGGCTCAGGTCGTGATCTCGTGGTTTGTGGGTTCAGGCCCTGTGTCAGGCTCTGTGCTGACAGCTCAGAGCCTGGAGCCTGCTTCGGATTCTGTGTCCCCCTCTCTCTGACCCTCCCCCACTTGCGTTCTGTCTCTCTGTCTCTCAAAAATAAATAAACATTAAAAAATAAAATCTACTACGTTTAACTAGAATTCCTACAATGTGCTTGCTAGAAATGTTTTGAAGCTTATTTCTAAACCATATGACAGCTGGAATGCATTACTGAACAGAGCAGAGCCTTCCAATTTACGACTTTATCATTTATGCATAAGTAATGGAAACCTGAAGGAGACTAAGCATAGGGTCCCCGAGGTAGAGATTGGGATTTCTCTTTGGGTGGATCCTCTCGTTGCTCTTGGAGGAAATGATGTGTAATTTCACACGTGTGCTACAATTTCTGTACAAATTCATGTGGGATTGAGGTCTGTACTGCATCATCTTTGTTATTTCAATGGATTAGCCTAAAAGCGGTTTCTTTATTTTGAGCGTGCTTCCATTTGGAAAATGAAGACTGGATACATAAACAAGGCAGTAGTCCCGCACAACTGGAGCATTTTGAACCCAATTTTGGAGTTAGACGCCTTAATGATGAAAAATTAGGCCTTTGCTCTTAGACATTTGCAAGTCCTTTGACGGGTAGAAGAATGTGCCCACATTGTCTCTGCTCGATGCTCTCTGAAGGAATTTCATGGTGAATTTCTTAGCCTGGGTTGGCTAAGAACATCTCCAGTGTTAGTTCTTCAAGGGGTTATTTAAGAATGAATAAAATATAACTTTGGGCAAGTGGAATATGTTATTTGTAGTTTCTGGCAGACAGAGCGTCTTTGAGCATCTTTGAGTGTAGACATTTTGCTTGTCAATGAACCTCCTGCAGGACAGAAGGCAGAAGGTGAGAAGGACATCAGCCCATCTTCCCCCTTCTTCACATTGGAATCCAGCCTGGGGAAGCACTGTTAGGTGGGCTGGACAAATAGTCACAGAGGGCTTGATGTTACTGGGAAGAAGGGGATTGAAACCCACGCCCACAGGCAGAATTACCCAGAACTGCAATGACGTACAGACCCCTTGTACAGACCCCTCCAGAATCTTGGAAGAAGCTCAATCAGTGCTTCCCCAGGGCAAGGTGTTTTATAAAATTTGTGAACATAGAAGGCCACTGCCTCTTTCCACTCCGACGTCCCTCTCTGCTCTGTTCCTGTGGGTGGAGAGCTTGAGGATATGGCTACAGGGAAGGTGAGTCAGGGATTCATTTAGTTTGGGTTTAATGAGAAGTATTTATGTAATTCAACCATTTTTTAACATTTGCGCGTGGAAATGGCTGCCAGAAATGTCTTTCTCAAGGACGCGAAACCCATTCCTTTAAAATGTAATCGTCAGGAGGGGTAGGGCCCGTCTCCCGGTCTCGGTGGGGTGAGCCCCCCAACCTTGATAATCGCCAGGGAGCAGACACAATGGGCCTAATCGCGTTTGCACTGACCAACCCGTGTGACTTTTCACTTCTGTGACCCCACTAAGCCCAGTTCGCCCTTCTCTGCCCCCCTCAGTCTCCCTCTAAAATGCCTGGTGACCTCTATACTAGTCAAAGTGATGTGGGAAACCAAGGCAGAAGGAAATGGCAGATAAAATTAAATTTCCTTATAATCTGCAGCCCGTTGACAAATTAACTTGAGGCTGGCAGAGTAAAACATTTCTCCAGGAACCCCCTACTGTCTAAATGTTAATGCTTTGCTAGAGGGAAAAACAACCCTAGCTTGACAATAGCTAGGCCTCCAGCATCCTGGGAGTCTTCTTTAGCCTATGAAAATCTCCCTGGAAACTTCCTCTTGACTTTACCTCCCCCAGCTCCATAGTGTATAATCAGTTTTTCCTCACGGTCCCAGGGCAGCTCTTCCTTCCCATGGGCCCTGACCTTGTTGCTTCAGTAAAATCACCATTTTTTGCACCAAAGCTGTCTTCAAGAATCCTTCCTTGGCTGTCCTCTCTGAACCCTCCCCCCTCCCCCCCCCTTTCCAAACCCCCTATCAGAAGGGGAGTCCGGTCTACACCAGACCTCCTTCCCTACTGCGGTGGTGAATTGTCCTTGCCACCCTGGTGCCTGGCGCTGTGTATTTAAGTCCCAAACTCTGCAGTCAGGCATCGATGGTGTCTTCACAGCGTCGCATGGTCCCCGACGGTGTCAGCCTGCTCAGGCTGCCATAATAAAGATACCACAGACCAGGGGGCTTAAGCAACAGGAGTTGATGTCCCCCAGGTGTGGGGGCTGGGATTCCTTCTCT
Organism: Herpailurus yagouaroundi; assembly: GCF_014898765.1. Lineage (NCBI taxonomy): Eukaryota > Metazoa > Chordata > Mammalia > Carnivora > Felidae > Herpailurus > Herpailurus yagouaroundi. Next base: position 29,979,725 of record NW_024412434.1, read on the forward strand.
GGGTGTGGGACAGCTGCCTTCTCCCTGCCTTCCCACCTGCAGCCACCTCTGTCGTGTCTCTTCTTAGGAGGGCACTGATCCCACCTGCGGGCTCCGCCCTCATGGGCGAATCACCTCCCCAAGACCCCGCCTCCACATACCCTCCCTTTGGGACTCAGACTTCAACATACAAGTTCTGGAGAGACGCGTGCACACGGCAGCTCAGACCGAGCGGCGTGCACAGAAAATGTCCCATAAAAGCAAATGTCCCGGTGACACTGTGTGAATCCAAGAGCCATCTGATTCCGTGATATAATCTCAGTGGGACACGTGGTTTGCCGTTTGCTCTTGTGGATGCCAGAAAAGGTTGGACTCTTTGTTTTTTTCCAGAGTTCTCGAATGTTACATGTGAGGGTTGAAGTGTTGTTAATGCAGAGTACTTACGGTCTGTCGCTGCGCAAGAATTCTTGAGATGCTCTGAAGTCCTGCGGCTGAGGTGAGCTTGGCAAAGACGTCCTTAAATTTGACGAGAATCCTAAAAATGTCCACAAACCTTCAACAATGAATTGTGAAGGTGACGTGAGCTTCTCAAAACCGACGATAACAAAAACTCAAATTCTGGCCAGCGTGGCTGCGGAAAAAAACGGAACTGTTTTTTATAATGTAATGTAATTTATAATATAATATATAATATAATAATATATAACATAATCTAACATAATCTAACATAATAGTATAATGTAATTTTATAATATAATATAATTTATACTACAAATTATATAACTTATAATCTACACATTGTGTTAGAAAAGCGTTGCCATATGAAGAGGTGGTCAACGAGAATATAGTCAAAAATAAAAAATGCAGGCTAAAGCATTATAAAGGTATGTTGGCAGCTAATTAATAAAAAACCTTCTTTTCCCCCTAGATGTGATGTTTGTGGCATTTACTAGTTTTTTTAAAACTTGTATGTTACGGAGATGCTTATTTTCATTTCGAACAAATGTTCAGCTTTCATACATATTTTTACTGTTACACTGTTACACTGTTACACTGTATTCTTTTTCTTAAAAAAATTGTTTTTGTAATGTTTTTATTTATTTTTGAAGGAGAGAGAGACAGAGCATGAGCGGGGGAGGGGCAGAGAGCGAGGGAGACACAGAATCCGAAGCAGCTCCAGGCTCTGAGCTGTCACCACATAGCCCGATGCGGGGATTGAACTCATGAACTATGAGATCATGACCTGAGCTGAAGTCGGATGCTTAACCAACCGACTGAGCCACCCAGGCGCCCCTGTTTTGTTCTGTTTTTTTTTTTTTTTTTTTTTAAAGACTATTTTCCGGAGCGGTTTTAGGTTGGCAACAAAATTAAGAGGAAAATACAGAGATTTCCCATATACCCCCGCCCCCCCACTCGCATAGGCTCCCTACTATCGACATCCTTCAGCACAATGGTCCTTCTTTTTTTTTCTAACAGAGGATAAACCTACACGCACACTTTTTTTTTTTAATTTATAAAGAAAAATCTAAAGTTGCTCCAAAGCCTCAGTAATGAACGAGGCACATGTGTATTGTCTCCGTTCCCTTTTCTTCTCTGGAAATTTCTCAGCCCAAACCATCCTTTGCAAGAAGCAAAAGCCACCTTCTCTTCCTATTCGGGTGTGTACTTGTACAAGGAATTTGTTTTATCTCCTGCTTCCTGTAGGTGGAGCTAAGTCCTCAAGCATATGTTTACACGTCTTGGAAATTCCCTGGGAAGGAAATCCTTGAAAGATGTCAATGCCTGAGGCTCAAGGCCCTTGATTCTTCTTACTCTAAGGGGCGCTCCCAAGTGCAGGATTTGGTGCTAAAGAAAAACCCATTGTGGAGACGCAAAGTCCCGACTGACTCTGCTTCCTAGTCCTTGCAGGGAGCCTGTTGTAAGTGGCAATTCATAGTGATGTTGCTGCATTTGGTATTTTGTCTAAGGTCACGTCTGACTTCTTTTGTGTTCTGTGAAAAACTAAACTGTTACACTGCCCATTATCCATTGTCCTTTTTCACGGGTGTTTCCTGTGTGCTGGTCTTGTCCCTTGCTCTGAATGACTGAATGACCACATGCCACCAGTTATAATGAGCTCTCACTCTTGCTCTCGGCCATTTCACAAACACTGCTTATCTGTGGACAGAGGGATGCCCTTTATTACTTCCCCATATGGTTTTTAAGGGATGGGAGACCACAGCGCGACAGGCCAACAGGAAACCCTAAAAAAGAAACAGGAAAAAAAAGAGAATGTTTTAAAGAATCTGATTGTGTCCATACTGAGCTGCTGATAGCACTGTACTTGTTTACCGATTCCAAAACCAGGAAGAGACATTTCATACTTTAAATAGAAAAGAAAAAGCCAAATAATATTTCAAGGACTTTAGATCCCGCTGTTAATGTAGAAAATATTATTAAATAAATTTTCTTGTGTCTTAGATGCTTTTTAATGTACCCAATGGGGTATCGAGTGCAGTTTACTTCTTGAAGTAAGAAAAAAAGGACTCTTCAAAAAGTTTTGATGTGTTTCTGTTCTTTCCTCTTAGTTCCCAGTTTTGAAGCCAGTACGAATCACAGGCAGAATACAAACAAACCCATGATTTTAACCATAACCTGAAATATTGTCTTCAACTTAAGACATCAGAATTCTTCTGAGGTGTAGGAAGAAACAAATTCTGGCAGCAAAGTAAATTTTATACTCCACGTTTCGAAGCTGCATATTAGAAATTTGAACAGTCTTGTGTGCATTTGACTTCTCTAAAGCCGTGGTGTTTTCAATAATCAACTATTATTGGATTTTTGGATTAGTATGTGGATTTGCATATTGGGTTAATTTCATTAATATGTGAGTTTTAAATTTATGTGCCAAGTACTTCTCAAAATGCTGGAATAGTCAACTTCACGTATCTGTTAGCATTCAGAGGTGTAATTTACTATTAGTTTTTTGGGTTTGAGGGATTAAAGAAGAATTAATACTAAAGAGATAAATGACAAAATTTGTGGCTCTCAAAACAACATCCAGAATTCTTCTGTTTTTAAAATGCAATTACATTTTCTCAAAGTTACACTTCCTATTATACAAACTATCCCTTGTTTTGATTTATTAAGTAGACAGTAAAGCCATATCCTTTTTACACGTTTTTCTTAAGACTCCATTAAAACAAATGGCTTTCCGGTCTGTGCCCCATTTCAGGTCAGCTAACAATTTTATATTGATTTGCGAAAGGGACTCCATTACAAAAACCTTTTGTAATTATCTAAATTCCATGTGTTTAGGAAGCTTTTGAGACATCCTGGGATAAGCCAATTTCCTTCATGTTGAAAGAGAATTGTGTGGTGGGTACAATGCTTGTCTATTTACTCAGACTTGTACATGAGTAAGTGTATGATTTAATAATTAAAAAATAAAGAAAAATAATTTTAACCTTGAGTTGTACTGTTGTTTCCTACACACACATACACACACACGTACACACACACAGAGCAAACCACTAGCTACTATGTTCTCCTGAGAATGCTAGCAACTCACAATCTTGAAGATAGAACTAAGAAACCAGAGATGATATTCTATGTGAGGTGGCAATTTCAACAGATTTTATATACTACAAAGTTTAGAGAGAGATTCTTAACATGTAAGCATTAGACTGGATTCTGAAACATCGAAAGCATGCGAATTGACAAAGATTTACAAAGATCATTGAAGGTGTTACGTTTGCATAGGTATTGAGAGTACGTTTACGTTTTTGAATTTTTATTTCACTTTTTAAAATGTTTATTTATGTATTTTGAGAGAGAGAGCAAGAGAGAGAGGGAGGGGCAGAGAGAGAGGGAGAGAGAATCCCAAGCGGGCTCTGCATGGTCAACTTGGAGCCCGAAGCAGGGCTTGAACTCACGAACCGTGAGATTATGACCTGAGCCGAAATCAAGAGTCAGACACTCAACTGACTGAGCCACCCAGGCGCCCCTCCATTTCCACTTTGAAATGGATACCAGGGGCTAGCAGGTAGGGGAATGAGGAGATATTGGTCAAGGTGTACCAACTTGCAGTTATAAGACCAGTTAAGTCTGGTCTAACGTACATCTAATGGGATCTAACGTACATCGTGGTGATTATGGTTAGCGATGCTGTATCGTATTCTTGGAAGTTCCCGAGAGAGTAAATCTTAACTGCTCTCATCACTAAAAGAAATGGCGATCACGTGACCTGATGAGGTGGTAGCTAATTCTAAGGTGGTGATCATTCTGCAACACACAAGTTTATCAAATCAGCAGGTGGCACCCTTACACTTACACAATGCGGTGTATCAGTTGTATCTCAATAAAGCTGGAAGAAGGGGATCATTTCTTAAGAAAAGGAAAAGAAACATTGAATTTGAAGATACCTTCTAACGGGGTAGGTGGTTTCAAACCGACCGTGCTCAAATCTGTTATTTCCAATTCTCTCCTTGCTTAGGGCTGGCTCTCTGGCCGCAAAGGGAACTTGAGTTAGGGCAATGGGTTTCCAGGGTCCTCCGGGCTGTGGCCTTATTTAATAAGGCATGGCTTCTGCAGTCGCTAGTTGGATTTGATTATGTCCCTTCCTGACATTTTCATTCAACTGATTGCCGAGGCCTAATATGTTAAGCAAGATGAGGTCTGGGGCCAGGATGATTTTCCTTTGAAAGCATCAGACCAGATTTAAATATTTGGTCTTCCACCTACCTACCCTGTCTCTATCTAAGCCAATTAAATATTTTCCCATGACATGTATGAAAGCCCCCCCAAAACAATCTAGAAAGGCATGCCTTCAAACCTGCTGACTCGACCATGGATCGAGACACGGAAGGTGTAGATATGATTGGGCTGTTCTGACATGAAGTGTCTTTTATTCAGGAAGCGTGGGGGTAGCCCTGGGAAGGCAACCGCCTTGAGCATAGGGGCCTTTTAATGGATCTCTATTCCTGCCCCATCCATTAGTCCCACGGCCACCCTTGCACTTCGCCTACCGTCCCGCTGGTAGGAGGGGAATGGGTGGGGACGAAGGAAGAGATAAGGCAGATCGTGGCGAATCACGGCGCAGGCCATCTGAATTGCACAACCTCACCGAGGCCGATCATGTTCTCCAGGCATATGAAAACATTGGTTTGCGCTTCCTGAGTGCTCGCTACCTCCCCTGGGCTGTGATTAGATCACAGGCTGTCATAGATTTGAAAGGAGTTCAAGCAAGCGAGGCTGGCATTCCAGCAGAAAGCCCCTGAATCATTTGTCAAAAGTCAGCCCCGCATGTGAACGATGTCAGCAGCTCTCCGGGAGCTAAACTGAACGTAGATTCGATTTTAAAACACGCCATGGGGTCTTGGTGCCGTCCCGTTTATTGGCAAAGCCAGGGTTTAGCTGCCTGGTCCCTTCCAGGTATTATGAGGTGACTATATACCATTCGTGGAGTTTGGAATCCCTCACGCGCTCCCTTCACAGAGGGATTTTGGAATGAAAAGATGCCCTCCTGCTTATCGCCTTCAGTGTGTGCACCTGGCTCGCACCTGTGATCCACCCAGACCCGAGACTCTTCTAGAGAAGGATCTGCAGGCCAGCCTTACCGGAAGGGCGATGAAGGGATACGGCTAGATTTTTCAATATTCGAGCCATAAAAAGTCACCAAAACGATGTTATCTTTTTGTTTACTACAAAAGGGACAAGTGTTCCATGAATTAGGACATCTTCGTCATTTTTTTTTTTTTCCTTTTTGAGGGAGAGAGTATGAGCGAGGGAGGTGCAGAGAGAGCATCCAGAGCAGGCTCCATGCTGACAGCACAGATCCCCACGTGGGGCTCAGACTCACAAACGGTGAGATCATGACCTGAGCCGAAGTCAGGTGTTCAACCGACTGAGCCACCCAGGCGCCCCTAATCAGAACATCTTCAAATGCACCTCTAGGTTGTTGAAAGACACAAAACTTCGGGGACCTTTAAGTGGTGAATAATGGAAGATTCCTTTCTTTATTCCTTTGATAATTCTGCCTAAAGTGCACTCATATTTCCCCGAGAAGGCATTGTCTTTGTTCTTTGTTCATTAACAGATGTTTATTCATCGTAAGTTGGAGTTAAATGATCCGTTCTGCCATGCCGCTCGCTGCCTCCCGTCCCCTGGCACAGTGAAGCCTGCATATGCACCACCCCTCACGGGGGCTATTTTGGGGAAGGTCCCTTACCACGTCTGGGAAGGAACAGTTGGGCGGCTGTAGCCATGGAAGCTGCTATCGCTTCCTGGAGGGAGTCTGGAGGTGGGGAAGGGACTGCATTAGAAATACTATGTAGTTAGAGTGCACACGCCCCACCTACTTATGTCAACGAGTTCAATCTAGACGTCTTATTTTAAAACCGTATGCATCAGTCCCTCTTTGGAGAAACTCGTGGAAGCGTATGAATAAAAACTCACTACTTTAATTATCGTTAGACTAAGGCCAGCTCTCGTGGCATTTACACAGACTTTGTGTGGAGATCAGAAAACATTTAGACAGCTTTTGGGGGCCACGTGGGGAAAAGGAAATGCACCCTTAAAATCTGAAAGCTCGCTCAGGTTCTGGAACTACCAGCAGATGGCACAAGCACCTATTTTATAGTCAGCAGGAAGCCTTTCATTAGCAGGAAATAACCTAAAATGGAATTTTTCTCTTTGCTTATTAATTCTTCATGCACTGAAAACATAAAGACTTTACTGGCACTAGCATCTAAAACTAAAACGTAGAAGTTGTAATACTTGTGTTAGGGTCATGACAGGACCATCCTATACGACGTCTGACTTTTTGAGTAAAGGAGACCTTGGCTCTCTGGTCCAATTCCTGTATTTAATAGCCAAGGAGACCGAGGTCCTTAACCTTGAATTAAGGACACCAGCTGGGGAGCTGATGAGAATCCCGGTCACATCGCGGAGTCCAGCCTTCCCTGACTCTGCAGTGCCTCCTCTCATCCGAATGCCGTTTTCGCCGCATAATGACAATTTGGGGGTGGTAAAGCCTCATCGAAGCCAACGGATGCCTTTCAGCTGGTGTTTATCTGAGGAGGTTTTTTGGCTTTCCCGCAAGGGATCCATCTTCCCAGAGCGATGGCAGTGTCCGGGAGACCGGATCTCCTTCTGTCTCCTTCTCTACCGTTTTCTTACAGCCTCTGTTCTCAGCCGGGAACGGGCGATACCGTTTTGCCAAACGCTGTCTTCCCAGCCTCTGGCTGTTTCTGCATTGGAAGGAAAGGGATTTTCCAACACATGTGGTTGATTCTAGGAAGAACGTTTCCGGTAGAGTCAACAAATGCCATGCTAACAGGAACGATGGAGGCGAGCTCACTGCAGTTGTGGTTACGGAATGCCAATGGGGTGTACACACCACCCTTCAAAAGAGGAGGCTGATGTGAAGTTGTGTGATGACATCGTAGAAGAAAAGGGTGATGAGGGCTTGTGTTCGGAAAGAACGCGATGTGCCCCAAAGAGTCGCCTCACCTGCCCATGGCAAGGACAGAAAATTGATACGGCAGTCGTGGACTTTTCAAAGACGGGACATTTATCTTGTAAATTACACGCCTTCTCTGTGTTCATGTTGCCAAATGGCTTGAAAACGGTCTGAAGGCTCCTAAATGATTTATGCCATAAGTAACCTATTACGGGCTTTTGCCGAAAAGCTGAGGAAAGAGAACTTTTTCTGGAAGACCAAGATTTTCCACAAGATTGTTTCCTTTCCTCAACAGGTAATTCTTTCCCTCGGCCATCGAAAATGGGGACAGTAATCTAAGAACGGAATAACGGTCAGCGTGTTGTAATTAGAGAACACAAGTTCAACAGAACTGCCGTCCGGTTAGAAAAAAAAAAAGATGAGTTACTTTACAGAATTCTTCAAGTGTTAGGGTAAAAGGTGGTTTCCTTTTGAAAGTGTCTGGAAATCAAATGGCCTAGGTTATTACACATTTAACTAAGTTTGAATTCGACAAAGACTATCCATTGGGATATGTATTACAGAAGCGAGCTGCCCGGCTCAAATAACTTATTTTTCATTACCACTACCAGGAAGCAAAATGACTACGCAATTTTCGGCATATGCTACCTTTGCACAGAAGGACCTTTAGCAAGTAACTGAATGTCCGGGTCTTGGCTTGCTCATAAAAGTAAATGGCCTAATCAGATGTTCCTCTGGAACCTTCTGAGATTTACCATTTGGTGATTTTACCACCTTATCCCAAATAAAGAAGCAAGAAAAGGAAACTTCTGATTGTACTGTGAGATTTCTGTCTGAATAACTGGGAAGATTTGGTAAAAGAAATCTTATTTGTAATACCTATTTGTTTTTTTTGTTTTTTTATTTTTTTATTTTATTATTATTTTTTTTTTTGAGAGAGAGAGAGGGAGAGAGACAGAGTGTGAGCAGGGGAGGGGCAGAGACGGAGGGAGACACAGAATCTGAAGCAGCATCCAGGCTCCCAGCTGTCAGCACAGAGCCTGATGCAGGGTTTGAAGCCACAAACTGTGAGATCATGACCTGAGCCGAAGTCAGACACTTAATCGACTGAGCCACCCAGGCACCCCTGAAATACCTATTTGAATTGGAAATAATCTCTTAGAGAACATGACTTCTCTGATGCTTACTTCATTAGAAAACATCCTGTGGCTCAGTCGGTTAAGCGTCCGACTTCGGCTCAGGTCATGATCTCGAAGTTTGTGAGTTCAAGCTCTGAATCAGGCTGTCAGCACAGACCCTGCTTGGGATCCTCTGTCACCCGCTCTCTCTGCCCCTCTGCTGCTCGTGCTCTCTCTCTCTCTCAAAAATAAACATTAAAAAAAATATCCTGGCAAAATATTCTCTGGGGAGCAATCCTACATTGTTTAAATATTTTTTTTTCTAAAGTTTACTTATTTTGAGAGACAGTGAGAGAGACCAAGAGACAGCAGGAGTGGGGGAGAGGGAGGGAGAGAGAGAGTGAGAGAGTGAGAGAGTGCGAGAGGGAATCCCAAGCAGGCTCCACACTGTCAGCACAGAGTCTGACATGGGGTTCGAACTCATGAACTGTGAGATCACGACCTGAGCTAAAACCAAGAGTCAAATGCTTAACCAACTGAGCCCCCCAGATGCCCCTCCTATGTTGTTTAAAAGGTGTAACCATTTATCTTTCTGTCCACATGTAAGTCATTTTGCTTATCATGGGTTTTCCTTTGGTTGTTTAACTTAGGTGTTTTCCTTTAAAAAAGGAACAGAGGGTCAACAGGGTGGCTTAGTCGGTTAAGTGAGTGATTTCGGCTCAGGTCATGATCTCATGGTCCGTGGGTTCGAGCCCCGCATCAGGCTCTGTGCCGACAGCTCAGAGTCTGGAGCCTGCCTCAGATTCTGTGTCTCCCTCTCTCTCTGCTCCTCCCCCGCTCATGCTCTGTCTCTCTCTCTCTCTCTCTCTTTCAAAAATAAACATCAAAAAATTAAAAAAAAAATAAAAAAGGAACAGAAACTTAAACAAGTAGAAAATCTACTGATGACTTTCATTAGACGAACCGAGGAAATAATTCGAACCTAGTAATAACCATGGCAAAATATTGCTTACTAATTATGATGCTAATTAGTACCTTCTTTTTCATGTAGCGTCTTTCCCTTGCTAAAAAGTTGCCAAATTTTCAAATTTATGGATTGCGCCATACAAAGACATGCGAAGCCTTGTTGTGTGAACCGACTTCGGCTTTAGGTCCCCACTTAAAACAGAAGGAATAGAGCCGAATGGGACGGTGGATCTTTCCTGGGTCTAAAGGTGTCGTCTGTCCACGTGCCCCCCACCTGGGCACGGAGGACCAAGGATGACCCCAGGCTGAATCAACCAGCGGGCCTGGTCCCCAAGGCCTCATGCAAAGTACGCTGGATCTGATACATTTCAAAAACACAGATTGATGCTTTCCTTTTGGATTCTTAGACCCGAAATACCTGGCAAATACCCGTGTTACACGCCGGCCCCCCTCCTGCCAGCTCTGGAGCAGCCAGCCACAGTCCAGCCCGTTAGTGGCACTCTGGTGGCAAACAGGGATTCTGAAGAGCTCCTCCTCCACTCGGGTCAGCTGTGACGATGGGTCTTAGGAAACTCTCGTTTTGCCAGCATTTTGTTTCTCATCGTGGGTAGGAAGTGTGAGCTGGGCAGCCGTGCCTCCTGCTAATTGTAACAAGCACAAAGGCCGAGGGAGCAGAAACAGTGAGTCAGCTCCGATGGGGGGGGACACCTGGCTTCCGCCTTCTGCTGAAGCCTGTCTCCGGTGCAGGTGAGAACAGCTCACCCCTCGGGAGGGTCTGGGCTTTGGATGGGGGGTGGGGGGCGGGCAGGTGCGTCCCTCTAAGGATTTACTCTTTGGTCCCACGTAATTTGCGCTGTCTTTGTGCATGTTCGTGGCAATACAGACACACAAACGAACTGGAGACAAAACCCCTAGCCTTTGTTAATTTTGCAGATCAGTTATTGAAGGGTTTTACTATGGAGACCCTAGCAATTCACAGACACTTCCTATTACTTCGCATAGAAATAAATGAAGGCCTCCCGGTGGGAACAAATAAATGCTCTTCATTCTGAGCTTGCCAGGGCAAGGGATCTGGCCACGGTTGTCGCTGGCTTTGGGGAGGGACTTGGGGCGGGGCGGGGGGATCCAAGGCTTCGTTGTGGACACAGGGGAGGGCTTTGGGGGCACCCTGACAGAGGTTGTGGGCACTGGGAACCGGCGGGGGGCGCTGAGTTGAAGCGGGGCATCCACGGGAGTGGTCAGGGGAGCATCTCTGACTTTCTCCATCTGGTTCTGAGTTATGAGGGAGGCCAGAGGGCAAAAATGGGGGGAAGCTGGGAGTTACTTGTCAGGCCCTGGCCCTTCGGGCTACCTGCTGCCGAGGTCGTGGGTCAGAGTTCTGTGTCACAGATGGTCTGGCTGTGTCCTTTTCCATACGGTCTCTCAGGATAAGGACGTGCCAGTGGTAGTTTCACAATCCCTACTGAGGAGAGACTTCAAGGGATAATTTTATGGCCGGGGAGTCTAGGGGACTCGTTATGGAGCAAACTCCCTGACTTCACTTGGATAATGGGTTTATTTGGGCACACTGGGTACAGTGAATTTATTTAGTTCTTTATTTATTTCTTAAATAGAACGTTCCTACTCGGCGTAAAACTCTGCTAACGAAGCACGCTAGCCAAATAATTTGCTTGGCGGGTCCTAGGAAAGTCCCTGAGACAATGATGAATAAGAATAAGGGTGTAGGGACAGGAAGATTGGAGAGAGAAGGGCCGATGAACTTCTGAGTCACTTGAACAGAATCAAATACTAACTATGGAAATTAACCATTACTCAAACTAATTGATTTATAAGATGAGTAGCCCTCTCAGAATCAAAATAATGATATTAAATGGCAGAGTAAGTGCATTCGGGGTTATTGAAAGGAAGGAAAATCTCCGCAGTGACTGAAGTTAATGGCTTGTTCCTGCCCGGCTGTCAACGTCCTCCATTCGGAATATATATATTTTCTCTCTTCCCTCGTCCGTGGATTATTAATATCCGTTTGACTATTGGATTAATTCACACATCGCAATAAAACAAAATTATGAGGTGAATATTACTCCCATATTTTGAATACTCCCCAAAGTGCCTTTTGGGTGATTAGAGCGATTTTTCATTTAGAACGTGAAGATGCTGATTTTTAAAACGAAAAGTTTCTCATACATACAGCACCTAAACGCATATTATCATTTCACATTTTCATAGAGAAGTCCATCTGAGGCTTCCAAAGCCTTAAGTGGTTCACTTAAGCTTGTTTTCTATCCAGCCACGTGGCTGGCCCCGAAGACACAGATACGGGGCAGCTCCCTACTGGAGATTTGGCCCAACTTGTAACCAATAAGTGGGGTGCCACCCTTTCGTGGAAGCTCCCAGAAGACACGAGATGCTCACATCCGAGAGTAAAGAGTAAAGAGAGTAGAGAGTCTTTACTGCTCTTGGGGCAGCAGGAAGCTTGAACACTGTGTTTGCTGGGCTACTATCACGTGACCCCAGAGGCAGGATGTGGTCAGCTGGAGGCATGCTCGTGCCGTGGGTGGGTTTGCAGCAGGAAAGCCCCAAGGTTGGAGAGCCCGATCAGTTATCGTGGGCAGAAAGTGTGCCTTCCCTTTGCTGTGGAAATAGACAGTGTATCCTCTACCCGGTCTGCTATTCAAATACCCTGAAAAGACAGAGAAACCCTCTGCCTGAAAGATGTACCCAAAGCCAAGAGACCCATGGAGAATGACCTCTGAAAATATGGCGAATTTTCCCATGAACATAGCACTTCGTTGGCTGCCGTGAGGAGTCTGGCCAAGAGAGGAAGGAGCCAAATCTGTTCAATTCGCCCTCCATGAGATTTAATTTAGGCTTCTGCCAAAAAGACCCCAAGCATCAGCACGATGGGTGGTAGGCAGCATGGAAGGGCCATCTCGACGGTCAGCCCATCGCTGAGTGGCTTTTGCTGTACGAGGCACAGCACTGCCAGGTTGGAGATGGAAAACATGGCCCAGGTTGTGTTCAAGGCTCCAGTGGTGTGACTGGACCGGGAGAGCCACACTGCGTTTTCATGCCACGTCAGCTATGTTGAGACACAAGTGATGAGCTGAGAGGAGGTCCAGCGTTCGGTGTGGTCAACCTGCGAGGAGCAATGGGGGCAAATATCCCATGCCAAGTGGCCTCCGTCACCAAGAGACAGACAGCTGAGCCCCTGGCGACAACCCGGGAGTCAGCAGAGAGATAAGAAGGTGCACCAACAGGAATTTTGGCCGGAGCTCTGAGGACGGCCTCGAGTTCTGCCCACGGAGCACAGTGACCACATCCATCGTCACTTCTGTTCAGCTGGAGCTGAGCCTGAGCAGACACCGCAGCTCAGAGAACATACCATCCGGAGTCAAGATGGGCACGTGGTCAGTGAACAGGGCCTGTAGGGAAACCTCTCTGGGTTGAGGGCCCCACACGTCAGCAGCTTTGCTTTGTGGGGCAGAGTGGGGGATAAAACTTGCCCCAGCTGTCCAAGGCACAGTGACTGCTTTTTCATATAAAGCTGAGATGCGGCTAGAGCCAGGGTATGGGTGTTCTAGAACAGACCATTGCACAGGATTTGTTTTCCTGTGTCTGGCGTATCGCACTCAGCACAAGGTCTTCAAGGCTCGCCCATGTGGCAGCTGTCAACAAGTCCTTCTTCTTTAAGACTAATATTCCTGAAATAGATTTTTAAATAGAAGATATTCATGGCTATTTCCATTTCAGGTTGAGTTTCTCGTATCTTTTCACCCAGACGAGACTTTGAATGTTATTCACGGTCTTTCTTGGGATGAAAGCGATGTCTTCCTTGGGCGATTTAAGAACTCTCGAGAAAGTGCATCAGACGGGAATTAAAATCTCTAAAATCCGAATCAGACCACAGCTACAGTGTGCTCGTGAGAAGAGATTTGATTCTGCTGACCAGCACGAAAGTCTGACCTTTGTCTGCATAAAACAGAAGTCGACTTCGGCACCACGAAAATGTTTATTCATGGATCAGCAGGGCGAGTGAGACCTTGATCCCGGAGGAAGGTCTTGCCCACAGACACTCAGACTTTTATGCCAGTCAATGTCGCTGCGGGTGCTGGAGAACAGTGATGGGTGTAAATCTGCAACTCAGGGCATTTCAGGCTCCGCGTATCCAGCTTTACTGCCTTTGTTCACTTGACCTCTTAATCAAATTTTTTTCCACCCGCTTGCCAATATCACCTTGTTCTGACATAAGTTGTGTTTCAGCCGGCTTACGCCTCACTAACAAATGAGGTGAAATCCGTCTGAGGAGGAATCCGAGGCAGGCTGAATCGAGAGAGCTTGCCTCTGGAGCAGCAAATTAGGTGTGGAACAAGAAATACAGCTCCGGAGTGCAAGTTTCCAGTCATTTCCTTTAGCTGGGAGCCAGCCTCCTTCAATGAATCAATCAACATTTACTTATCTGTCCCCTGCAGCAGTTTTGCAGATCGTTTTCAAAAAATCATTGAACCACTCACAGTTTATCCACTCTGCAAAATAGACACGGCTCTTCTCACACCTACCGCGTCGCTCCCCTCTCAGCCAACTGACTATGGCTCTGATTTCAGTAGGCAGAAAATATATACCCCTGCCCAGGGAAATTACTCTTACCACCTAACTGCCTCTTATATTTAAATGTCCGTGAGACCCTCTCAAAAAAGAGAGTGGAAAGGCTGAAAAGCATAGGGTTCCTCCAACTGACACATATTTGTCTTATAAATAACGTGCCCTCGAGAATGGCCACCACGGCTTCCTCCTGAGGCGTGACCTTCGCTACCTCCAGCTCCAGTGAAATCAGGGGAGATGATGACCCTTGTCTTCTGTCCCAGCGCCTCAAATGCATATGCAGTCCCCAGAGGAGCTTCCTTCTGGACACCCTGATCTCGCAATCAGAGACGGGGTGGGGCCTCCCTCCGCCTACAGCTGGGCAGTGCTGGGGGTCATGACGTTGGTGCTTCTGCAGACTGTACCCTGGGGGAAGGTTCCTAACAGACTTCACTTTGCTTGCTTGGAAGATGAAAATAATATTTCCTCCCTCACAGGGAGGAAGTCTTTTTCACTTTGCTTTTATGTTGTTTACACCTGCATGAGGGACGACATCGGATCTATTGCCTTGTGAATTGGGCCAACGAAATCGGAAGTGAGAGACAGCACACGCCTTTGACTAAGTGACGGAAATCCACCTTTGTGGTTACAGACTGACCTGAACAGTGTAGCTTCCAGCAGCAGTTAGATTCTTTTGGTTAGTTATGGTATTTATGATAGTTAGAGGGAAAAATTTTCTATCTATCTATCTATCCATCATTTCTTTCTTCTCTCCCCCCCCCCCCACACACTTAGCTTCTGGATCCTGGGAGCAAGAACGAGTAATCTCTGACTTTCAGTGTCCTTAGGAACAATTAGGAATAATATGGTAAAATAGTGATACAACATTGGTCAATGGCCTGGAACATCCTGGAATAATTCTTAACAGATGTAACCCTTCCCTGTTGGCTACCATCAAATAAGTATGTTAAACATCTGAAATTGACTTTGCTTTATATTTGATGAATTCTTGCTACTTTCAATAAATGGAGAAACCCCCATGGATGGCGACAACACATGACGTGTTATGCGCAGCCCCTTCGGCTACAATAAAGCCACGTATGAGATTCTAACACGCACACCTGTCTTTGCGAGCAGGTGCAGCGGCAGACTTGTGGCCTGCTCTCCACCATCAGGCCTTCCATCCACCCACGTGGTCTTCTGTCCAGACCAGCCCACTGCATGGATTGTCACCTGTCACCCAGGGCAGGTGACAGAGTCTCCTGCTGCAATATTTCTGCGAAACAGAGTCACGGTGGCACAAAACAAAGAGCACCTCTTCCTTCCTGGTGGGATCGCAGGTCAGACGCAACTCACCCGGCTAAGCTGACTGCCAGAGTGTGGGCTACAGGTGCCGGGATGCCAGCTGGTTTCCAGCCTAACCCATGTGTCTCCTCATCCTCTGAGGACCACTGACTACTTGGAACGTCGTCTTTTTGCAGCAGTTTCTGTGAATGCTAGGTAGCCGGCTAGACATGCATGTGAGCTTAAAGATGTTCGTGTGTTCTGTTCCATTGCTAAACAGTCTGCATGACTAAACCCAACACCAACATGGCAGGTATGTATATATTTCAATTCTGCACCGTCTGCAAGGGGAGATGGGGAAACGTGATGGGTAATTGTAACAGCGGTCCGTCCATCGTGAAGGGACATTCCTGTATGTTGACAGTCCTTCAGGAAAGAGAGGTAGAGAAACCAGGGTTGTCTTTGTTCAGCTCGGCTGTCTGGTCAAAGGCTTGGAACCCGGAAGGAATGGCGTCTTGACAACCTACCAAGTGCGGCTTTGCAAAATATCAATGAATGCCAATTCCATTAAATGTGCGGGGAAATCTGATCCAGTATGCTAAAATGTGAACATTTGTGAGCGGTTCAATGAGATTGTATTCTGTAATCACTTTTCAAGACTCAGAATGATTTTGGTAGAGGAGAATATGGAGCAGTTTTTATTTTAAAAACTTTTTTTGGCAAGGACAATATACCAAAAGGAACTTTCAATATATTTGCATATAATAAAATGTAGGAAGTAGATTAACCTTGAAATACAGAAATAATCTTAATACAGAGAGAATACACTAGATTCTCAAATGCTTTGAAAATAGGTTATGCTCTCCATTTCTTTATATTCTGCATATTTTAAATCAGAAATGTCAAGTTTGGTTGAATCTTTCAATTCCTGCTAAAAATAAAAAGTGCCAAACCAATCTGTAGAATTCAGAAGTAAATCGTATGACTACTTTATTCATGCTTAAATATTTCTCAGAAAATGAGCTATCTCCATGAGTATTCATATCTTCCCCTTCTTAAATTTTTTTTTTAACATTTATTTTTGAGACAGAGAGAGACAGAGCATGAACAGGGAAGGGGCAGAGAGAGAGGGAGACACAGAATCTGAAACAGGCTCCAGGCTCCGGGCTGTCAGCACAGAGCCCGACGCGGGGCTCGGACTCACGGACCGCGAGATCATGACCTGAACCGAAATCAAGAGTCAGATGCGTAACCAACTGAGCCACCCAGGGAACCCTGTTGTTTTAACAAACTATAGATCCGTTCTTAGGTACTAGCTAAAATGTCTCTCGGTTCAGATACCAATTTTCACCTAGTAGCTTGTATAATAAAAGGCAGCTGTTCAAAAATATGGTTATGTTGACAATAAGGTATGTTATTTATTGAATACAAGCAACAGTTCAATAATTCAAGTCTTATATTTATTTTCTCAGAGTAACTTGCTGTCAGTAAAAGGCAGATTTACGCAAACACATTTAACAAACAATAGTGGATTTTAACATCTTTAACTCATTTTGGAAGAAGGACTGTATGTAATTCAAGGAAAATAATTTTAATATGAAATACTTCCCTTAACAACCTATACACGCTCGTCTGAGTATGTTTGACATTTTCACGTCCTTTTACATAAATATTAGGAACCGTTAAGTAGTATTTGGAAAGGCTTTAATTTTCTTACAGGCTTTGGCTTAAAGGAAATGAAAATTCAGAGGATCTGTGTTTTTGGCAGGGAGCAGAGGAACGTGAGGCAGTGTAGGGCGTGGAGGGAAGGGACCGTTTAATAAAAGACACGAAGATGTCTTCTCTTGGGAAGACAAGTGGCCGTAACTTTAGTCCTTCCTCAAAAAAAGTTCCATGTGGAAAATACGCAATTTCACAAAAATAATTAATAGGTAATCAAACCTAGGAAATTGATTCTTATTTTTCGAGAGCAGAAAAGTATCTTGGCTATTCAAGTACATGGGACGATTCCTTAGGTGTGTTTTCCCCTTAATGCCCAATGTTTTATTTTTATTTTTTTTAATGTTTATTTATTTCTGAGACACAGAGAGACAGAGCATGAGCGGGGGAGGGCCAGAGAGAGAGGGAGACACAGAATCAGAAGCAGGCTCCAGGGTCCCAGCTGTCAGCACAGAGCCCGACGCGGGGTTCGAACTCACAAACCGTGAGATCATGACCTGAGCCAAAGTCGGTCACTCAACCGACTGAGCCACCCAGGCGCCTCAATGCCCAACATTTTAATCTTTAGAACTTACTGGTGCTAGAAGTCTACTTTCTTGGTAACTGAACAAACTATTTAGTCTAGAAATGTGAATGATAATGTTATCAGAACACACTAGTGATATGATTAGCTTATTTTTTAAGCTGTTCTTTTTTTTAAAGTTTATTTTTATTTATTTTGAGCAAGATACAGAGAACAAGCAGGGGAGGGGCAGAGAGAGAGAGAGAGGGAGACACAGAATCCCAAGCAGGCACCAGACTCTGAGCTTTCAGCGCAGGGCCCTATGCGGGGCTTGAACTCACGAACTGTGACATCATGACCTGAGCCGAAATCAAGAGTCTGAAGCTTAACCGACTGAGCCACCTAGGTGCCCCAATATGATTAACTAATTGATGATATAATAATTTAATAATATAATAATGTAATGATGTAACAGTTTCTCAAATGTGGCATGTTGAACACTGTTCTAAATGTTTTTGTGCATTAATTAAGAGACTGCTGTATATAGTGATACTGTGCCCCACTGCCCCACTCCCCCTCGCCTCCCAGGGCAGGGGGCTCGTTCGCACAACTGTTAGGAGTATGGGTGTTGACTGATCACGGCTGGGTCTGTCTCCAGAGCTGCCTGAGGCCCAGGAAAGCAGCCTTCGTCTCTAGCGGAGACATGTCTGAAGGGTCATGGACCACCCCAGGTCCAGAGGTCCCCATACACTAGTATTCATGTTGTTTGATTCTGATACTTATGCTGCATTTACATTTGTATTGTTCGATAACAATCTGTGTCTACGTATTTATGCCGCTTAATTCTGTAGCAATGAATCAATGTAATGAAAAATCAGTCCAGAAGAAAATTTAACCCCCGAAGCCTTACGGTCACAGAAAGTTTTCTTCATGTTTTTATTGTAGTGAAATAACACGGTGATCAAGAAAACATTTCCAGGTGTAAAAACATTTATGCTAGTATAGAATTCTGTGGGAGAGACAGAGTGGAATGTATATTCAAGGAGAAGAACAATGACGTAAAACAGCCAACCCAAATTTGAGTTTGTTTGGGTTTGCTTTTCAGTGCCCGGTCGAAACTACAAAATCGTCATGGTATTTGTATTTCATTAGGTAAAATTTAAAAACAGGCACCTCAGTTTGAGTTGACTAATTTTGAAAACTCCAGTATTTGCTGACACTCTTTACAACGATTTCAACTTACGACAAAACCTTTTCAATTTCATTAACATTGTGTGTGGTGATACATGGTTTTCCAAAATTCTTTTAGGTGTTAAGCAGGCAAAAGTGTTCACTAAACTAGGTGACCCAAATTGTCTTTCCATGATAGAATCAGTCATGTTTTCCCCTTCCTCCCCTCCTCCTTCCTTCCTTTCCTCCCTCCCTCTTTTTCTTTCCCTTCCTTCCTTCCTTCCTACCTTCCTTCCTTCCTTCCTTCTTTTTCTTTTCACAAAAAATTTAGCCTAACACAGTCTTCTGTAGTGATCTCCCATCCATAGTGGAAGAGGAAGCATCACTAGGAAACCAAAGCTGGAGGTCATAAGGGATGGTGAAACCATCAAGAGAAGCACAACCAATTCAGTCAACAGGTCATTTCTTAGGAATGCTGCCTGCCTTCGTGAAGGTTTTGAAGTTTTCACATGTGAGAAAGTTCTGCATCAGCCTTCTGCTCATTTTTGTCTGTCTTGACAAAACCTATTGAAAGAATCTAATGAGATCCACCTAATTAATTAAACAATGACCATGCGGTAGACCTGTTGTAATAGTTTCTTTTTTTTTTTAAATAAAGCTTATTTATGTTACGTAGAGAGAGATGGAGAGAGAGATAGAATAAGGAGGAGAGGGGCAGAGAGAGAGGGAGAGAGAATCCCCAGCAGGCTCCATGTTCCGAGCTGTCATTGCAGAGCCTGATGGGGGGCTTGAACTCATGAAATGTGAGATCATGATCTGAGGCAGAATCAGAGTCGGATGCTTAAAGACTGAGCCCCCCCATGTGCCCATGTTGTAATAGTTTTTTTTAGGGCTGACACTAATGAAATACCACAAACTTGGTGGCTTAAAACAAAAATTTATTTCCTCGCAGTTGTAGGGGCTGGAGGTCTGACGTCAAGGTGTTAGCAGGGCCTCTCTCTCCCTGGATTCTCTGGAGGGGCCCAGTTCTCTCCTTGCCTCTTTGAGCCTCTGGTGGTGCCTGTTATCCGTGGTCCTGTCACTGCAGGCTCTGCCTCGGTCTTCATATCCTTCTCTCTGTGTGTCCTTTCTCTGTTTTTCATAAGGATATTTTCATTGAATTTAGAGCCCACCCTAATGCAGCATGAACTATCTCAATTTTTTTTCATGACTACATCCTCAAAGACCCTATTTCCAAATAAGGTAATATTCTGAGGTTTTGGGGGGGGACCTGCATGGGGGGGCCCTATTAGACCCACTGGGATTATATGCGTGTGCAATGTAATCACATCATCCCCACCAACTCAACACAACTCAAAACACAAACAAGAAAAACAAAAAAAGATGAAGAAGAAAAGACCATTTGAGAAAAGTGGTTTTCCCCTCTTGTAAGGATAAGGCAAATGGAGGTAAACTGACAGCTCGAAATGCCAAAGCGGAGACCAGGTCCTTGTTATGCTGGGCTACAAATGTCCTCTCCGCTCACAAACCCTGTGGTCTCTGGGCGGCCGCTCTCCCTCTTCCCCTAGACCTCGTCCTCATCAGGACCAGGGACAGTGCCTTGCAAGCCTCAGACTCCCATTTCCTTGGTGTTGGTTTCAAGAAAAGACGGAAGGATTTTGTGAGATTCCTGCCTTCTTCCCCCACCATTTGATGACTTACTTTCCAGCAGATGGAAACCCCCCACCAGGTGGATAAATCTGTAGGCGGTGGCACAGTGTAAGCCTTCAGGTCCTAACGGTGTGATGCCCAATGAAAACAGACAAACTGGCATCCAGTGTCCTCACCACCGACCTGCTCGGAAAAACATACTTCAGCGGGTTGTTTTAGGAATCATACCCCTTTTTTTCATATTTGAAGAACACATTTGTATTCTCCTAATGTGTTCTCCTTAATTATTGTGTGATTATTTTCAGGATGAAAAAAACTCACGGGGCGTCTGGGGGGACTCTGTCGGTTGAGCATCCGACTTCCGCTCAGGTCACGATCTCACGGTTTGTGAGTTCAAGCCCCATATCAGGCTCTGTGCTGACAGCTCAGAGCCGGGAGCCTGCTTCGGATTCTGTGCCTCCCTCTCTCTCTGCCTCTCCCCTGCCCACACTCTGTCTCTCTCTCTGTCTCAACATTAAATTAACATTAAAAAAATTTAAAAAAACCCTCATGATTCTTCATACATTTTTATATTTCTTTAAGGTGAAATAGTTTAATTTATAATAATAGTTTAATTTATAATATTAGCGTGACTGAGAGGAAACCATATTCCCTGAGTATATCTTTAATGATGGAGAGAAATAATAGATTTCTTCCCACAAAATGAGAGGTCACTGTAAGCAAGGCATGATGGAGTGGAATTCTACTGAGGAATAAAGAGAGAGGGTGGAGAGGAAAGAAAGAGAGATATATTGCATTGTTTTGCAGGAGGTCTAGCGGTTGAAGTGTCCACGCAGCCACTCTGTGGTCCAGCTGCAAGAATGTGTGGTGCCTCGAAGAAGCATCACTGTGGGTGAGAGAGGGCTGTTCCCTTCCGTCTCCAGAAATCTATCCATGCTAACAGAGGGGCCGTCACAGATCGCTAAGTTATCAAGACTGTAGAATTCCATCGATTAATGGTCATTTTGCCACCAAACACTTAAAACATTATCACTAGTGTATTCACAGAGCTTGTGGATTCCCTAATTTCAAACGACAACGTGTCTGTCCGTCCCGGCTCTGTGATTTTAGGAAGACCAAATGCTGAAAGCCAAACAGACATTATGCTATTTTTCCCTCTTCTCTTCCAGCTGGGATCATCACCGGAGTCTGATTCACACGTCAGCACCTGAATCGGCAGCTTTATCCTGTCAGGAGAGAATTGCAACAAGAATTGCATTCTGAACGATAGGCAAAGCAATGATTCATATTTAATTCTTATAATGAAGTTTGTAGACTAAGAGCTAGTCAATCTAAGCATTACGGGACAAAGGGAAAGGCAACTAGGATCTGACACCTATGTGGAACTAACTACTTCAGTCTTCGAGCGAGAGACATCATCCTTCCTGTGGGAGAGAAGAGAGGGCCTCCCGCTTACCCAAGCTGATGTAGAAATACATGGCATTAGCATTTAGAGCAAACCCTTGGCCATAAGAGAGGCTAAGACGACTAATATGAAAGCATGAATGAAATGAAAAGCAGATAAAGCATGAAGAAGATTAATAAATTACTAATGACAAAAATTATTCTATTTACTCCTGAACTGTCCTACCAAAGTAAAAACAAAATTCAATCCTAGATGTCTCAGAAAATTCAGAAAATAGGATCTTATGTAACATCGGGTGATGGTTCACTATACACCAGGTAACATGTGCTCTGGGATTATTAAAGAGCTTCTACTTAACTTCTTTAATATTTATTTATTTGAGAGAGAGAGAGAGCAAGGGAGGGGCATAGAGAGAGAGACACACACACAGAATCCAAAGCAGGCTCCAGGCTCCCAGCTGTCAGCACAGAGCCCGACACTGGGCTCGAACCCACGGACTGGGAGATCATGATCTGAGCCAAAGTCGGATGCTCAACTGACCGAGCCACCCAGGTGCCCCAAGGAGCTTCTATTTAGAATGAAGAACACAGGACAGTGTATCCCCTGTGATCAGGAGGTCCCTATTTCATGCCAGATTTGAATATGTTATTTAATCTGGGAAGGTCACAAAGCATGAATTCTCTTCACTTTTTCTGTTACAAAGTGCAAATCTGACCTTGCCTTAAAAGGAAAGCTGATACCTTCAGCAAGGCCTTGAAAACATAGTTGGGAGTTTTGTCACAGTTACTCAAAATTGCTAAAGTAAAGATTCCTTTCTATATAAGATTTTCCATTTTTTCTAGCAAAAATGAATTACAGCTCTAACATTTCACAAAAAGTTAATTCTACTAGCAGATGCGACTACAAGACCCAGGGCCATGAGTAACCCACAGGCCATGCAGTTGGATACATGAAACACAGGAGATGATGTTGTTGTTGTTGTTCATTTTCTTTTGAAATGATCAGAATTAGTGATAAATTACCAACATACTGAATAATGGATCGGGATGATTTTTTTTTTTTTAAAGACGAATCCTAAGTTGGTCCAAGTTTTCAAAATAGCACATTGTTTAAGTGAAAGCAAGCATCCTGGAAATACTTACCGTAACGTAACTTTTCACCACGACTGGCACATGTTAACCAAAGGAAATTTCAGTGAACGCTTATCCTTGCAGAGTGCCTTAAAGTCATAACATGACTTTAGGAAAGATGCTTCTCTTGTGGGATGGCATAAGAGGGATCTGAAGAAACATCGGAGTCCCCATCGAAGAAATCAGTTTCTGCTCAGAGCTACAAAGCTACTGGTGGCCTGGAGAAATTCACGTGGACTCACACGTACAAGAGTAAGGTCATTATTGTTCAGTTGGAGTTGATGAGACATTTCTCTGCCCAAGAGGGAGGTCGAGTTATACATCGTAGCCTCGGCTTTTATTTCATAGCGTCCCCGGCCAGTCATCACACGACATGCCATGAGGCTGTGTGACCATCTCGTGGTCTGGAGCGTGTTAGGACCTCTTCTTGAGAGCCTGCACACTGCTCTACTCCAGCGGCCCTCACAGGAGTTGGGATTTGTTGTAGAAGCTACATCTATAGAAACATAGAAAACACCACAACTGTTCTCACCGCCAGAGAGATAATATCAACACCCACACTATGCTCATTGGCGAAATAAAAATACAAAACCGACATTGGCGCGAAAGAGTGTATCTGTCCTGCCTTGACTCCCTCTGTGAGGGTTGCCTTGATCTTTCTTCCCTGCCCATCTACACCTTCTCCATGGGCAATTCCCTAACTGCCCTTGTCTGAGAAGCCCTCAGTTTCTAGCCCCGGTTCCATGCCACCCAATTCATACCTTGTTACACAGATTAGTTTTACTCAGTAACTTAGCACTGGATAAGGAACTGTTTCATTCTTCAGCTTTTTTTCCTTGAATATCCTGCTTGTCTCCCCCAGTCGTGTTATAAAGATGGAGTTCAGACCCAGCACTAAGCTGCCTGGAATCCAGTCCTGGCATCCTTCCCTTCCAGGTACCCGTGACCTCGGGGAACATGATGTAAACCTATTGGTTCCTTCGTTTTCTTCATGCAAAATAAGAACGATGATAAGTAGTACAGGCTCACGGATTCTTGTGAGAAGTAAATAATAAATATACCCTGCCTGCGTAAGATAGTTTCTGATACTTGTGTTAGATAATGTTACCCATTAACATACCACCGCTTTATTTTATTGCCATTTTTATCCTCAGCATCAGAGACCTCCATACTGCACCTTTAAAAAATTTTTTTTTTAACGTTTATTTATTTTTGAGACAGAGAGAGACACAGCATGAACGGGGGAGGGGCAGAGAGAGAGGGAGACACAGAATCGGAAGCAAGCTCCAGGCTCTGAGCCATCAGCCCAGAGCCCGACACGGGGCTCGAACTCGCGGACCGCGAGATCGTGACCTGAGCTGAAGTCGGGCGCTTAACCGACTGAGCCACCCAGGCGCCCCCATACTGCACCTTTTAAATCATGCCTCGCATGGGATTGGCCATGCAATGACTACTCCATGAATTTTGGTAATTGAATGGTAAGAGTAGAAGCACAAAGAACATCCATAGTCCAGTGGGTCATGTCTGCACGACTAGCGATCAAACTGCTGACCTGAGTAGGTCTACCCAGCCAGAGAGCAAGCCTGCGGGATGCTGAGGAAGTTGCCGGAGAGGCAGAAACTCCTAACACATCAAAAAATGGCATGGCTTGTGATGCAAAGCTCGTGTGCAGTTCATGATGATACGAAGTGGAAGCAGACCTGGAAATAAGTCGCAGGGAAATAAGCAGACCTGGAAATAAGTCGCAGGGAGAACATCGAGGTGGCCACCATGGGGAAAAGGTCCAGTTGCTAGCCCCGCTTTTTGCATAGGGAAGTTCTACAACATCTGCTTTGAAACTCAAAGGGTGGCTTTAATAATAGGGAAGAGTAAAATACACGAGAGGCATTCGTGGGGGGTGGAATCTAATAGAACCGTTCAAATCATGACGGGAGAAAACGTTGGCTTATGGAGAGTAGTTCATGAGGTACAGTCAAGAGAAAAGACAGGAGTCGGATCCAAGTTTTGTGAAGCAGGAGGATGAGAGAAGGGAGGACGAAGGGGAGGAAGAGAAGGCATGGAGGGGAGGAACGTGCTTTCTCCTAGGCTGAGGTTTAAAGAAAACGACTTGTGACCGAAGAGTTTAATCTAAACTTTGTGCAGAGCGCAGCGTGTGAATGGGCTCGCTGTCACCGACAGGGAAGAGGTAAGAATGTGGAGGCAACCTAAACGTCCTTTCCAGAGAACATCCGCTCTTTAGTGAAGAACAGAGTGGAAGACTGTGATGCTACATGTAGCTTAGAAACACCATAGACGTATTTCTTTGTTCCAGAAAACCAAGTAAAATGGATTACTTGGAAATGGATGTAGGAGGTAGGGCATCTTAGGACAGTCAGGGCAGAGGCAAGCATGATAAAGGCAAATCAAAACCTGTGTGTGTGTGTGTGTACACACATATTTTTATTTTAACTCAAAATCCTACTAAAAATAAATAAATAATTGCATATCCTGTATATGAATCTCCAAACCTGTCTTAGTTCATAAAAAAAAAAACTGCAAAATACACCACACATTTGTTCCATGGGAGAATTTTCGTGGAAAACACAGAGTACTTTTGGAATAAGTTGTATATATTTACAACATTTTGAAAGCATAATTGTTTATTCAAATGAGAGTCATTGTTTATTCAAATGAGACACATGAGACCCTCTTCAAATAAAGAGATCTTTAGTCTGACTTAGTTACACACACAGGCCAGGACGACTGTATTAAGATCTTACGAGGAGGCAATTTAGGTTTTAAAGTGGTGAGGGGTGCCTTGGTGGCTCACTCGGTTAAGCGTCCAACTTCCGCTGAGGCCACGCATAATCTCACGGTTCGTGGGCTTGAGCCCTGCATCAGGCTCTGTGCTGACAGCTTAGAGCCTGGAGCCTGCTTTGGATTCTGTATCTCCCTCTCTTTCTGCCCCTTCCCTGCTCATGCTCCATCTCTCTTTGTCTCTCAAAAAATCAATAAATATTAAAAAAATGTTTTAAGTAGTGAGATACACTGGCTTTTTTGGAAACTCGAACTCAAAACACAATGTAAACAATCAAAACCCCAAGAAGCGTATGGGAAATGTCAACATTGACTCTTTATTCTGATTGAATTGATATGGGGGATGTCTGTATCCATATATCAGGATGACTGATATATTAATAAATAGACAATCATTCTTATACTTGGGTAGTATGGAATAGTATTTATTATATGTAAGGATATGTACTGGTGATATACATTTATTCATTAATGCTTGTAATACCCTTTCCACATAGATATTCTCCTCTCCAATTCACAGATCAGGGCCTTACACCCATTCTGTAACAAAGTAAGTGTCCTCACGAACCAAATCAAAAGCCTAAGTACTGTGTTTTTTCTCAGTGTTTGACAGAAAACAGATTTCGTGATGCAATTCCAAACCTCTCTTATATGTGTGGCTCATACTACCTAGCACACTTGGGCTACAGGTTAAATAAGGACAGGATAAAGTAAAACTTCCATGCAAAGAAAATTAGCAAACACACAAACAGCTGCATGCGTGCGTGTTTCCATCAATTTCTGAGATCTCTCCACCTCGTGCTATCAGCTGGACTTCATTGTAAATGCCACCCGGCCAAATGCACCCCTGTCTGCTTAGCCAGGAGATATTTTGTGGGTAATTAAATTGACGGAGTTTACGATTGTAGGATGACAATAGCGGTGAGTAGCATTTTCTGGATGGAAGGGTCACAGATACATTGGAAAAAAGTGGAGGAGAATAAAGCAAATATTTAAGGATGTTACAGTTGGGGACTAGACCGGCCAACATGGCAAAAGGGAAAAAGGCAGCAGGGAAATATGGGAGAGAGAAGGAAGAACTCTCGGACACAGGCACTCACTTTCCTACAAAGGCTTACCTTGTTTGACACCGACCAGATATAAACGGATGGGTTTTGTGTAGATGCTGTTCATAGAGAAGGATGGAGACACATTTGCTCTGGAAAATATTTTGTGCTGACGAGATGCTCTAGAAAGATGATGTGGAGGTAGGGAAGAAGATCTATGATGTGCAAGAGCTTGGGGGGAGAGACGGAGACAGAGGTGGGTGTGTGTCACAGAGAATTTGATTTGAGAGTCCTGGTCACCCTCTTTATAAGTAGAAGCTTCTTTGTCTTTGTATAAGTAGCTTCTGCTTTGTATAAGTAGAAGCAGAGAGTTCCGTCCAACTCTTCCCTTCCTCGCCAAAGCTGCCGGGACTCACGGGTTGGAGGATGCCCTGCCCTCCACCCACAGCACGGTTTCTTATTTGGCACACAACACACCTGCACACACATCTTGCACACACATCCTGCAGACGTTCGTGCCCAGAATGGGCCCTCGTCTACCGCGGCTCCCGGTACTTGGCCATGATCCAGGGGCACCTTTGACTCGCCCACCGCGTCCTTGGCAGAAACGGAGCAGAGGAAGGAAGTTCAAGATGTTACGCCACACAAAACGGTGTTCCAAACTGCCCGCATGCCAGGAAAAAAGTGTTGTTTAGAACAAAAAGTGATTTTGGTTTTTTGACTCTGATTACCAGGACAAAGGTCATGATCCCTACGCTGAAGGTGGCTTGTTAGAAGAGTTTCTAGTTTTGAGTTTACAGTTTTACGTGACCACCTCTCTCATAAATTACCTTAAAAAGCGAAGAAAGAGAAATGTTCACTTTCTGTAGACAGGTCAGAAGAATGAGTGCGGGGGGTAAGAAGAGTCGAAAAGCTGGCATTGGAAGAACGGCAGGCAGTAGAACATATATAAAAACACATAAATAAAAATATAAAAATATATAAAAGGCTTCGCTTTCTGGGGAAGAAAGTTCATCAGCCAAAGACTCTGGGGATGACGGAGACACTTCAGGTAAAGGGCTGAAGGGTAAATAAGTTGGCAGTTGTTCTGTGGGTGAACTGACTCATGACACCCAATTTTGGTAAAATTATGCAGTATGCGATAGCTTCATGTTTGGGTTTGTGGGGGAACTACAAGAAAGCTGCCGCATCTTATGTTCCGGTTTACTTGTTACAGAGAAGAGGGTGCCGACCCCTTGTTAGGGAGTTAGGTAGTTCAGCTGTAAAATACACGGAGTTCGGCACCTGGGTGGTTCAGTCAATTGAGCCTCTGACTTGATTTTGGCTCAAGTCATGATCAGGGTCGTAGGATTGAGCCCTGCATGGGGCTCTGTGATGTGCGTGGAGCCTGCTTGAGATTCTCACTCACTCACTCTCTCTTTCTCTCCCTCTGCCCCTCTCCCCCCCACTCTCTGTCTCTTTCTAAAATTAAAAAAAAATGGACTCAGATGGCCATGAGCATCTCTATGGTCTATATTGGATTCTCCATATTGTGTAGGGTCGGATGTGTGTGCACACGTGCATGTGCGTGTGATATTGAAGAAGAGGAAATCCCAGAAAATTAAAGGACTCAGAGACTCACAGCGTGTATTAAAATTTAAAAACAGGGGCGCCTGGGTGGCGCAGTCGGTTAAGCGTCCGACTTCAGCCAGGTCACGATCTCGCGGTCCGTGAGTTCGAGCCCCGCGTCGGGCTCTGGGCTGATGGCTCGGAGCCTGGAGCCTGTTTCCGATTCTGTGTCTCCCTCTCTCTCTGCCCCTCCCCCGTTCATGCTCTGTCTCTCTCTGTCCCAAAAATAAATAAACGTTGAAAAAAAAAATTAAAAAAAAAAAAGAAAAAAAAATTTAAAAACATGAACTTGAACTATGGGTATCAAATCCTTCATTTAATAATCCATTCATTTACATAAATAGCTTTTAGGTACAACGTTGGGTGGTCAGGGACACAGAACTTAGCAAAATGGTCTTCATCCTGGGTGTTATTCTACAAAGGAATGGAGACTTAGAAGCATCAAAGGCAATTTCTTAAGTAAAGAGTGTATTTACGATCGATGGCTGAAAGAATTCTTAAATTTGGCACTAATACTGTGAACACGTTACACGAGGTAAAACTTCATAATACGGTCATAATATTTACAAGAGTGTCCAAAAGAGAGAAAGAACCCCACAAATAAAGTAGTTATTTTACGTACACGAATAGGACATAATTCCATCTGGACTCCTTATCCACGAGCGATAAAACGCCATTCAAAGATACCGCACACACTCACACGTAATGCACGGTTTTCCTGATGATGCCATGGTTCTCACGCGCTGGGCTGGTCAGGACGTGGCCTCCCGGGCTCTCACCTTCACAGAGAGCGAGCGAAGACGTGGCAACGAATGGAAGCTTCACAAAGGTCCAGATAGAGGTGGCGGAAGCTCACGAAGTGAGAAAGCTGGGAGTTGTGGCAAGTGTTCCCACCCTGCCACAGGGGGCGGAGACGAAGGTGGCTGCTGGAGCCCAGAGAAGGGCTGATACTGAAGGAGGCGGTCACGAGACAAGAGTTGCGCCGTCCAGATTGTGGAGACGGGAGGTGAGAGGTTTCCAGCAGTGAAGGGTCCCCCCCTCCTCCCTTCTTGCCCTGGTTCCTAGATCTGCTCGCTTCAGGTGGGAGGGAGGTGGCACCAGGCCCCCCCCCCCCCTTCCCGGGACAGCGTGTGTACCTCTCGCTTGAGGGATAGACCTTGATAATGAAGACGTCGTCTCCCGGCTGGTGACGCGGCCAGGACTTCAGGGCTTTCCGCCAGGTCATGATGCCAAGGGATGGGGCAAGCGCTGAGACCACTGAATTCACGCGGGTTGGGAGATTCTGCTGATTGGGAGCGGTGTCAGCCGGCGGGGCTCCCTCCTCTGTGGCCTGGGAGCTGCCCATGTCCCCCCCTCCAGGGGCTGGCGAGCACGTCCTCTGGCAGGGCCTGGGTGCCAAGAAAGAGCGTAGAGGCCCACAGGCACTTTTTCAGGCTTCCTCTTGAGGCTGCTGTCCCGCAGGCAAAAGCAGGTCCAATGGCCAAGCCCAGAGCCTGTGGCAGGAAGAAAGCAAGGGGCCCGGGTGTAGGGAGATTCAGAAAACTAAGGCTCTCAGTGCGACCAGCCATAGGTGTGCTGGCCTCAGAAATAAGGCCGGAGATATTCCTTGTTTTAATCTTCTCTGAATGAGTTTATTGAACACAGTTACCATCTATTGTCTCAACACTGGGAAGAATCCAGAAGTGATGCTATGGGAGTCTGGGGCTTTCTGTGAAATGTTTTCAATTACATTTAATTAAGGAATCAATTCATTTCATAGATCAAGGATAGTTTTTTTTTTTTTTTTTAATTTCTAGTTTGGCTTTTTATAAAAGTTCTCATGCATTTTTTTCAAATATGTGTCAAAAAGTCATCTTTTTAAATAAGTAAGATTCATAGTAATAAGCCCTGTATAATTCTATTTAAAAATATTATGTGTATTTATTTTGCGAGAGAGAGAGAGAGAGAGAGAGAAAGAAAGCAGGGAAGGGGCAGAGAGAGAGGGAGAGAGAAAATCCCAAGCAGACTCTGTACTGTTAGCACAGAGCCCGATGTGGGGCTGGAACTCACAAACCGTGAGATCATGGCCTGAGCTGAAACCAAGAGTCTGACCCTTAACCGACTGAGCCACGCAGGTGCCCTCGGCTCATATAATTCTTGATATGTTTAATTTATATTATCTGTGTTATTTCTAGATCAATCGTGCGAAGACGTGATCAATTTTTTCTTCACTTAAAATTTTTTTACAATTTTTTTTTACTGTAGTAAAATACAGATACTACAAAATTTACGATCTTAACCACTTTTAAGTATATGGTTTAGTGGCATTAAATACACTCATATTGTTGTGAAACCATCACCACCATCCATCTCCAGAACTTTCTTCATCCTACAAAACTGGAATTCTGTAACCATTAACCAGTCGTTCCCCATTCTCTCTAACCCCCAACGCCTGGCAAATACCATTCTACTTTCTGTCTGAATGTATTTGACGACTCCAGGTACCTCATGTAAGTGGAGTCACACAGTATTTTCTTTTTGCGACTGGCTTACTTCACTCAGCATAATGTCCTCAAGGTTCATCCATGTTATAGCGTGTAACAGGATTTTCTTTTTAAGGATGTTAAAATCCTAACCTACGTTAGGATTTTATGAATTTTATTAATCTTTCTATATTTGACATTTCGGGAGGTAATCCCCATAAAATATTCCAAAAGGGTCAACGTTTAGGATTGGCCGGGGAAAACCACTAGATTGTGATAAAGATCAGGTATCTTTGAAGTTAAAGTTGGAGATTAACAGCAGCATGATGCATATAAACTCAACGATATGAGTAGCAAGGATGTGGAAGAGGCTTAACGTTAATTATCAGGAGAAAAGGCTGGGAAGTGAAGGAATGTGGAACCTGGACAAGCACACACTTGGGAAGACATGAAAGCGGTCTTCAAAAAATTGAAAGGCTGTCGCAGGGAAAAGGGATAATTTTTCCTCTGGGATTTCCCAAGAGGTTGGATAGGTAGGCTTTACCGGTGGAAGTTAGAGGGAGATGATGGATTTTAACTTTATCTAAGGAAGACCATCATTGCTGCCCCAAGAAGAGACATCTTGGCTTCAGATGGCCAAGCTGACGTTGGGCCCCTGCCTAGTGAAATTACAGAGCGGTGGTTCTCTGAGCGTGGGAGCCCTGAGATCCTGTGAGCATGGCACACCGTCAAAACTAGTTTTATAATTACACTAAGACACTGATGCCTTTTGTGCTGCCATTGGCATCGGTGATGGAAAAGCAATGGTGGGTGAAACTGCTGATGGCTTTGCGTGAACCAAAATGGCGGCAGCAAGTATGTAGCAATCAGTTGTATTGACCAGTATTGGCTTCCCGTAAGAAGTTCCTTATTGTAGCAGTAAAATATGTTCATTTATTAAATGTTAACGCCTTAATCTTTTCCACATCCCGTGTGATGAGATGGGAAATATGAACGATGCACTTCTGGATACCAAATACGATGAGATGAGTATCTGAAGGAAAAACACATGTGTGATTGAGATCTTAGCTGAACTAGACACCTTTTCATGGAAAATCATATCTTCCTTAAAAGAATGACTGACCGAAGATCTGTGGCCATTCAGACTTAGGAGCATCTTCTCAATCAGAATAAACCGATCTGTTACCTCAAGGAAAACTACTAACACTTTTGTGTTGCCCATAAGGTCTGAGTATTTAAGTGACAGAATTTGGAAAACTTGTGTCCACCACAGAATTCTTGCGACTTTCCAGTCCTTATTCTAATGAGCTCACTGGTGATGGGATAAGTGGATTTTGGGGATTACACATTGAAATATGTCAATATTTGAAAGCACTGAAAAACGTAGGAACCTGGTATTTTCCAAATGACAAACCGCATGGTGTTAGGACAACACACGTAGGTAAAAGTGTAAGATAAACCCGTGGCTATTACTGTAGCAGAGTAAAAAACGTTTATTAATATGGTTTCAAATTCCACATTATAGTTTTCACATGGAACTCCTAAGTGTTAAATGAATCAATCAGCCATTGGCTCTTTTTCAGTTTTAATTCTGAATATGGTGTAGTTTTACAGATATAACCCAAATACAATCCAAAGCTCTGAAGTTTCTTAAAAGTATAAAGGGATCCTGAGTCCAAAGAGTTTCAGAACCACTCTTACAAAATCAAACGTAGGCACAAATAGGCTGCATGACGGTGGCTTGATCTATCCTGAGGTGCTATTTGTCATTCTTGTAAAAATATAATATTTGACCCGCCACGTGATGGTCATGTTTTTGGTCTAGGATATCTTGTTGACTTCGTTCCTTCAACCCAAATGAAAGAAATCCCAAATATTTATGTAATAGGCCTACCGGTCTTCAAAATGATTGGGATAAAAGTCAAAATCCTTTCATTATGTGGACCTGGCTTTATTTTCATAGAAAAAAGGGTTTTCTATCTAATGTTGAACATCAGATGCTTGCTTATACCATCTGCAAGTAAATACTCATATCAGTCCAAGAGGCACATCCGCCCTAAAAAATATCCAGGAGCTGACTGGTGCCAGACCAGGACAGGCCGCCGTGTCTGCTCGTGTCTGGGGCAAAGACCGAGGTGGTTTATAATTACACACAACAAAGGTGAGCCCATCATGGAAAGTTCTCCTTTACACGTGAAGGGAAAAGAGCTTCCTGTGACTTTACAACGTGTGGTATTTCTCTTGTTTCTTTCACTGTGTTTACGATCCCCTGGAAGGCACATTACAGACAAACGGCTGTTGGGACTCGATTTTTCTTCCATCTTAGTCCCTCCAAGTGGCGAAAATCTGCTTATGTGCAAATTTTAAACATTTGAGGATCATGCCTCAATGCTAATTGCTTTTCCCTCAGGAGATCAATTCTAATTAAGATTTAAAAAAAATGTCCACCTCTTAATCTAAACTTCTAAATGGTACTTTCTCATACTGTTATATACCAACTACACCCTAATTGGAAATTTCAACCCTGAAAAGATAGTGGCTATCTCCAGAAGAGCATTAACCTCATAGTAATATGTAATTTCCATATGTGGTGACTTAATAAGAAGGCTTTTAAATGTAGGTTGTTACCTCCAAGACAACGAGGCAACAAAACAGTGTTTTCCTTCTTGCTGACACTTCAGGACCTCTTAGCTTGTAATCTGCATCCTGACACGTGTTGTTACTTATAGGATTGGGGAAATTATAGGGATCTTCTGATGGCTGTTTTTCCATTTGCTTAAACAAGTACTTACTAGCATCTAAGTGCTGTTAACTCGGCAAGGTACTGGGACACAGGGACGACCACCCAAACAGACATCTATTAAGTGAAACTGAATTTGTTTCACAAAAATCTAACCCCGGCTGTGTTTCTGATCTGCTATTCTTGGGTGCGTTTCAAGCCTTCACAGGTGAAATCTGTGATTGCCAATACAGGGAAGCTCATGGATTCTATCCATGTCCAGTATTATTATTATTATTTTTAAAATTTTTTTTCAAGAGACAGAGAGAGAGACAGAGTATAAGCAGGGGAGGGGCAGAGAGAGAGGGAGAGACACAGAATCCGAAGCAGGCTCCAGGTTCCGAGCTGTCAGCACAGAGTCCGACGCGGGGCTTGAACCCATGAACCGTGAGATCATGACCTGAGCTGAAGTCGGACGCTCAACCGACTGAGCCACCCAGGCTCCCCTCCATGTTCAGTATTATTAATTCTTATGAATGGGTGCAAGAAAGCATTACTGCTATTTGTGTGTGTGTGTGTGTGTTCAACAATTACATTGTCTTCACAAAAATATTCTAATGTGGGTGGTTTATCACCTCTATTTTATTTTTATTTTTTTAATTTTTTTAATTTTTATGTTTTTCAATATATGAAGTTTATTGTCAAACTGGTTTCCATACAACACCCAGTGCTCATCCCAAATATCACCTCTATTTTCAATATCAATGCATATAATCTAAACCAATATAGTCAAGGTCAACACATTTAAGACATTCAATATCACAATCTACTACTCTGTTAGTTCCACGAGGGCAGAAATCATAACTAAAAAAAAAATTACCTAAGTTGGTAAATTATGTTTTCATTATTCCTGAGGCCTATCTATGATCTTTGTAATAGCATATAAAATGGAAACCTCAAACCAGTACTAAAGAGAAATCAGTAATGTCTCTAAATTACCGAAAGAAGCACAAAACTGAGAAACAATGTCAGATTGTTATTCCATTAGAAGCAATTTTAACAATCGGTACACTGGAAGTAATTCCCTAGTGCTATCAGCTAAATGACTCTATCATCCCTCTCGTTCATGGACACGTATATTATCGGGATCAACATTTATAAGCAGCGAGCAATGTAAAAAATACAGGATGTAAGGAAGTAAATCTGTAATGCTTTTAGGACAGGGGGGAGTCATATTGAACTTGAATAGTGATTCTGATTTAGACATGTACAGTAGCCACTAGCTTCCTGTGACTCCGGACGTGTAAAAGGTAGTGTGAGCTGACCCCTACTGCAAGTCTCAAGGACTTTGTAGGAATAGAATAAGGCAAAGTACTTCATTCATAGTTTTACATGGACTGCATACAGCAGTGATAATTCTGGAATATGTTGGTTTAAATAATATAGATTAAAGTTAGTATAGCCTCTTTTTATTTTCCTGTGGCTCCTAGAAAATTTAAGACTATCTATGGGCCTCTCATTATGTCTCTATTTGGCAGCACTGAGACACTGTGAATGCAATTTGTGGGTTCAAAAAATTATCCACACGTCCGCAGGAAAAGGAATGCTTGTGAAGCATGTCAACAACGTATCTTGCATTAATTTTTAAAAATCCCTTTAGTGTGTTTGCCAGCTAACTTAGTTGTTTTTTTTTTTTTTTAATCTATTCAATATGATTAGCTCCCAAACTTGGCAATGGCATGGTATGACTATTTACTGAAACAACCTATGTATTTTTCAACATTTTATTTTATTTTGCCCTTCAGAATGATCACGTTTTTATAAGTATTTGGAATGCGCCCTTGAAGGGCACTTGCTTAAAAACGTGACAAGAAATTCAAGGCATTTAAATCACTCAAGGCCACACAGGAATACACTGACGGATATAAGTTGTGTATAAAACCTGCAGAATGTATATGGCATCCAAAATACTATCCTTTTTCTAAAAAAAAATAAAAATAAAAATAAAGGTCAGAAAAATCAATACTCCTGGTGACCTGAAACATTGCTTTATCTCTGAACTGTTAACAATACATTTCTTGATGGAATTGGTCCATTCCTCTCAAATATGTAGCCCTGCTTTGAGCTCAATTTCAGGACCCACTTTGCTGGCTGTGCTGGTTGAGTAAAGGCATTAATGATCTAAATCAGAAGGACAGTAAAACATAGCAGAGGACCACAGGTCAGAATTCTAGTCAGACTTTGGTGATGACTAGGTGACTGGGGGAAGATTCAAAATCAATCATAAATTGGGGGAATGAAGACAGAGACAGCTCTCCCTCACTATCCCCCTCCCCCTGCCCGGTCTGTCTGTCTGTCTCTCCCCCCCCCCCCCCCCGACCCTCCTGCTCTTGTCTGTCTTTCCCTTCCTCTCTCTCTCCCTCTCTTCGTTCCACCCCCCTCTCTTTCTTGATGTCTTCTAGAAGTTAGCAGCTCTCAGGTTTTAGGCAATCTGCGTTTCACTGTCCTCTCAGATTGCTCTTTCGGCTCCAGTAAAACCCCTTCGCACTTCCGGCAATGGTAAAGTGGTCCAAAGTTTTGTTTGTTTTGTTCCATACCTTCACTGCTGTCATTTCTCTTTTAAAATCCCAATTTCAACCTAAACCCCCCGGGGCAAACCTATCACGAATTCAGCGCTGTTAAGATGCTCCATCAAAGCCACGAGCCTTAATGTTACCCTGTTGTAGGGCTCTTCCCTGACCCTGGCCCATAATAAACACTCAGGTGGTCCCAGCACACCTCGGCGTAGTGACTCAGGCGACTGATACAATGAAGCGGTTTGGGCGAATATGATAATAGATATCGATGGCATTGTGTATTCTGCCAGCGGACCGCACACTCACAATTTACCTGTGACCTGCTTTTATACTAATGCAGAGGAGTTATGACGTGACATTTGGGCATGGAATGTTTGGTATAAGATTGACCTTTTAGAGTCCCTTTAATTAAATAACAGTCCTGACTAATCCTCCGTGTTTTTACTCTTTCTATATAAAATCTACGGAGCTATCAATTTATCGTAATTGTT
The DNA here is from genome assembly GCF_014898765.1 of Herpailurus yagouaroundi. Taxonomy (NCBI): domain Eukaryota; kingdom Metazoa; phylum Chordata; class Mammalia; order Carnivora; family Felidae; genus Herpailurus; species Herpailurus yagouaroundi. The sequence continues at coordinate 30,016,365 of NW_024412434.1, forward strand.
TTTCAGGCCACCTGTCATCCTTTGGATTAGAAAGATCTCATTCGGTCCAGAAAGACAAAAAAGAAACATTGGGTGAGCGAGTAGCAACGGGTTCTGTTATTATTGGAAGAATTTTTAAATAACTAAAATGAACGCAATGTATTTAAACAGTATTAATATATTGGGGCGCCTGGGTGGCGCAGTCGGTTAAGCGTCTGACTTCAGCCAGGTCACGATCTCACGGTCCGTGAGTTCGAGCCCCGCGTCGGGCTCTGGGCTGATGGCTCGGAGCCTGGAGCCTGTTTCCGATTCTGTGTCTCCCTCTCTCTCTGCCCCTCCCCTGTTCATGCTCTGTCTCTCTCTGTCCCAAAAATAAATAAATGTTGAAGAAAAAAATTAAAAAAAAAACAGTATTAATATATAAAACGTGTGTATGCTTGTTATATAAATGATGCCTATATGTATAAATATGAGTAAATAAAATGTATATGTGTGTGTGCTGTACATAAACAGAGAGAAGAAAATGTTCTCAAGTTCACATAGACTACGATATAACAGAAACTCAGGTTTTCTGAATCCAGAGCCTAAGCTTTGTGGGATCATGTTATTTTGTATTCTTAGACCCAGACCCAAGAGCAAAGCAAATACAGAAAAAGATAAATTTCATAAAGCTCATGAATTTTAGTTTGTTTGTAACCAAATCATTGAAAAATTGGCAGGTTTTCACCAAATTTGTAGAGTATGTCGGGAATGACCTGCGTGAGAATATAGGCCACATGGCAAACAGCAAGTTCCACGTTTGCTCTCCAAGGGATGAAGAGATGGGGTCAGATCCCAGAGAAGTATCACTGCTGAACCACTGTCACCAAGTTGGAAGGTGTGGTTTGGTGGTCGGACAATATGCTGTACCCAGAGACCGCCCTGGGGAGTCCCGATAAAGGGCGGGTGGCAGGGGCTTGAAAGAGGAGATGATCCCTTCCCTCCCTCGGGGCAGCTACCTGTGGCCCAAACCCGGCTGGCAAGGCTGCCTGTCCAGAGGAGATGGCCATAGTTAGCCCGCCCACCAAACAACAGGATAGCCACGTTCTGAGAAGCTGTCACGTGGACGGGTGGACCGGCAGCCCCCTCCCTAGGTCCAATGAGGCAGCGTCACTGGGGAAATCTCTGGTTGCGGGTGAAGCGACAGGTGTCCCTTTTCCCTAGAGCAGCACACAGAGGTAGAGCAGAACCTGAAGCCAGACTCAAGGACAATGATGTCTACCGCGTGGCTATGAGGAATTTAAAATGTAGATAGAGGAGAGCAGGCCTGTCCCAGAACCCCGACTGCTGTCCTTTCATGCCCGCTAAGCTTCGGTGCGTGGAGAGCACCCAGGGCCCTCACCAGCCATGACTGGCGGGGAACAGGTCTCACAATAGGGCTGGGGTCCGAGTCTCACAATGGCGGCTGTATGTCATGGTAAACTTGTTCAAAATATTAGCTTTACTTTTGGGGTAGATAGTCACATGTTTCATGTTTTTTCCCCTCTGAGCTATTGAACAAAAATATAAACCTCACGTCAATTTTCAAATAGTATGTCTCCATCAGCCTTGGTCCCAAGAAGTTGTGTGTTTGCATAGAGTAGATGGTAGTGAGTGTAGGTGTAAGGTATGTTGAACCCTTGAAACTGGAGACAAACTCAAGCCACTGAAATTTGGAAGAAAGTATTACACAAGAAACTTTCCAGGGGCGCCGGGAGGGCTCAGTCGGTTAAGTGTTTGACTTCAGCTCAGGTCATGATCTCACGGTTTGTGAGTTTGAGTCCCATGTCAGGCTTGGTGCTGACAGCTCAGAGCCTGGAGCCTGCTTTAGATTCTGTGTCTCCCTCTCTCTCTTCCCCTCCTCCACTTGTGCTCTCTCTCTCTCTCAAAAAATAAATAAACATAAAAAAAATTTTAAGAATCTTTCTAGAACTTTGAAAATGTCTAGTATTCTACTCATTTGAAAGACTAGAGGGAAATCTTTTTAGAAATTTTTTTATTTAAAACATCTTTAAATGTTTATTTTTATTTTTTATTTTATTTATTTATTATTATTAAACTTTTTTTGATGTTTATTTTTGAGAGAGAGAGAGAGAGCGTGTGTGTGTGTGTGTGTGTGTGTGTGTGTGTGTGTGTGAGTGGGGGAGGGGCAGAAAGAGGGAGACACAGAATCCAAAGCAGGCTCCAGGCTCTGAGCTGTCAGCACAGAGCTTGATGTGGGGCTTGAACTCACCGACTGTGAGATCATGACCTGAGTCAAAGTCAGACGCTTAACCAACTGAGCCACCCAGGCTCCACAGAAGAACAATTTTGATCAATACTGAATAAAGTTCAGCTTTTACTCAGATGGAAAATTCCATGCAGAGCTGCCCCATGAGAAAGAGCTTAATTGCAAATCAACAAACAGTTCCATTTCCAAACATCTGCCCTTTTGATTACAGACATGGAGCTTCTAAGTGAAGACACTAAAAGAGGTCAAGGTTAACTTGTCTAAGACTCTCCCCTACTGTTTGGCATCCCAAAGAGAGACTTGGCCTCCTTTGGGCTTCCGTGAACATGGGTTATGGCACAGAGTTTAAGGCAGCGATCCTGATCCCCCCTGATAATGCTGTGATTAGGGCCGGTGCACACATAACAATTATGAATTACAAATGATAAAATTAAGTGGCAAATCCAGAGATTTTCCACACATAAAAATATAAAATTTAGGAAGTTTATTTTCGAGGCAAAATATAATGTATTGAAAATCAACACCTAATAAAATGTAATATTTCTAATCGACTGAACTTATAGAATGTGAATCATTACTTTCTTTTCTTGTAAGTGTTGTCACAGTCAGCCACACTCAGGACAATGGCTCACTTTATCTCAAAAGTCAGCTTTGGATAATGTGGTTTTTAGCTCTTGAACTTGGGAGACAAGGGAGCCGAAAAATAGATAAACTCTTTACTTCCCTGCTCCATAGTAAACATATTTCCGTGACTATGTTAGGATGCTGTGTTCGAAAAAAGGCTGCACCAAAGCAAGAACTTTGTTAATATAGAGTTTTGGGGGATTTTTATTCTACGCAGATATGTACATATTTGGGAATATCACATGCAAAGTTCACGTGGCTCATGTAAGTCTGTGAGTCACCCTTCACAAGGCTCTAGGTCTAAAGGCCTACGGCCTGATCTAATGTCAGGATGAGCCACAGTGGAAATTAGTCAAAGCAAGCAAAGTGTGAAGACGTGCACACGCCAATGCGGGGAGCGAGACGATGGCACACTCAGAGGAGTCAGGCCCTGCACTTTAAAACAGACACCTGCAAGAAATTATTCTAGGACACAGACGACCCTGTAGAGTCACTCTCCTTTAAAAACGGTTCTTTGTGGAGCCGAAATTCAATTACTGTGATGTGACTTACAGATAGCACTCAGCAACGCGGCCAGTTTTGTTTCTCTTCGTATGGTTTAAATGCTCACCGTTGTAACAACGGTGTTTGTTTGGATAAAATATCATTTCGGTCTTTGGTCCCTTTTTTCTAAAATTTCTAGATACACTCTTAGTGTTAATTTCAAATTGAAACTCCAACATGCATCACTTAAAACCCTGAGACGACTACACCCTCATGGGTTCATTCTCTCGCATTATTTCCCAAAGAGAAAGGCTTTGATCTGAATCCTTAATATGTAAGGAAAGCCTAAATCAGAGCTGCCTTCTGTTGAAAAAATAAAACAAAGCAACAATGTTCTTGATTAATAGAGTTTATAGTATGATCTATCATGTGTCTTTCGTTTAATAAGAGTAGTCAAATATAAAATTAATCAATTGGGGAAGGAAACAACCAGGAAAAAATAGAAAATAGAGGATGTATGATAGTATGATACAAGAAGAGAATCTTCTGTGTGTGAAAGATAATATGTATTAAAAGAGTTGTTTTCGATTCTATACACTTTTTTTAAAAATTTCTTTTAATGTTTATTTTGGAGAGGGAGAGAGAGAGAGAGAGAGAGGCAGAATGTGAGAGGGAGAGGGGCAGAGAGAGAGGGAGACACAGAATCTGAAGCAGGCTCCAGGCTCCCAGCTGTCAGCACAGAGCCCGACTCGGGGCTCGAACTCCTGAACCGTGAGATCATGACCTGAGCCGAAGTCGGACACTTCACCGACTGAGCCACCCAGGCGCCCATTAAATTTTTTTTAACGTTTATTTATTATTGGGAGACACAGAGACACAGAGCATGAGCAGGGGAGGGGTAGGGAGAGAGGGAGACACAGAATCCGAAACAGGCTCCAGGCTCTGAGCCGTCAGCCCAGAGCCCGATGTGGGGCTCGAACCTCCAACCAGATTTTAGGTAAGTGATCCGAAGAGAGGTGAGAACGGGGCCAGCTGCACTGTGGATGAAATGAGTCATGTAAAATGGCTAACGGGATATTCATCCTCCGATAAAGAGAAAAACGTTTCAAATCAGCCAACTAACTGTGCCCTCTGGTAAGTGGTCTTTTCCCTTGGTGACACATTCATTCTTTGGTTGCCCGTTTGTTCGTTCGTTCATTCATTCCCTAAATGAGAGTTAATCAGAGTTCACTGCCAGGAAGACACACAGGACATAGAAACCTCAATAAAACCTAGTAACAGCCTCTAGAACTTTATATTCGAGCAGAAAAACACACAGGGGTCTCATCCTCCCAACTTCCTCTTTCTCCCATAACACCGTGTCATTCCAGTACAGCTGCCCACACACACCCAGATCCTGCTCTGCACTATAGGAGGCCACGGGGGGGGGGGGGGGGGGGGGGGGGGGGGG
>NW_024412434.1:30021548-30106219 GCF_014898765.1 Herpailurus yagouaroundi
GCTTTTCAGTGATCTCTATACCCAACGTGGAGCTCCCCAACCCTGGGATCAAGAGTCACGTGCTCTACTGACAGTTTGTGTCTAGATACAATCATCATGTATCATTTGTCATAAAAGTAAGACTCAGAGATTCCTCTGTGACCTGCTTGGGGATGATGAAATAATCTTTGTTCTGAGAAGATGCAAACACAAGACTCACATGGTGGCTTTTGAACTAGTTTTCCGGTTGGTCTTGTTTCCTGAGCAAGCTCGTGTCCTGCTTGCCGCACGCTGTTGCTATGGGCACAACGACATATGCCAGCTGCTGGCTTGTGGCTTCAGCCTGACCGCCATGTTGGGAAGGTGCGTTTGCTAGTTTGTGTTCGTTGGTCGGTTGCTTTTTCTGGAGTTGCTGATTTAATGCCATATCAAGTCTCCCCACGGACAATTTCTGAGATGGTTTCCTAATTTTTCCTATGCTTTTTAGTTCATTGTGACTTGGGTCTCTTACCTCTCTCAGAGGTGGCCCTTTCTGCAAATTGCTGTCCTGTTAGAGGGTCGGTTTATATGGTCAACATGCTTGACACCGATAACTTTTTTTTTTAACGTTTATTTATTTTTGAGACAGAGAGAGACAGAGCATGAATGGGGGAGGGTCAGAGAGAGAGGGAGACACAGAATCCGAAACAGGCTCCAGGCTCTGAGCTGTCAGCACAGAGCCCGACCTAGGGCTCGAACTCACAGACGGCGAGATCATGACCTGAGCCGAAGTCGGACGCTTAACCGACTGGGCCACCCAGGCGCCCCGACACCAATAACTTTTGTAGGGACTATATTTGGAATCTGAATGGGGTGACCCAGGAGGGGGGGTTGTGTATACACACACACACACACACACACGCACACACACGAATATTACTCAGCCATAAAAAATAATGAAATTTTGCCATTTGCAATGACATGGATGGAGTTGAAGAGTATCATGCTGGACGAAATAAGCGAGTCAGAGACAGACAGACATCATATGCTTTCACTCTGGTAGTCGTTTCAACGGTAAGATTTTCAATGTTTGTTTATATCCTTTAAAGATATGGGGCGCCTGGGTGGCGCAGTCGGTTAAGCGTCCGACTTCAGCCAGGTCACGATCTCGCGGTACGTGAGTTCGAGCCCCGCGTCAGGCTCTGGGCTGATGGCTCGGAGCCTGGAGCCTGTTTCCGATTCTGTGTCTCCCTCTCTCTCTGCCCCTCCCCCGTTCATGCTCTGTCTCTCTCTGTCCCAAAAATAAATAAACGTCGAAAAAAAAATAAAAAAATAAAGATGTGCCATTTGGATCCTCCGTGGTTTTGCCCTGAAATTATTATAAGCTACATTTACCTGCGCTAACACAGGCCAAACCATTTCCCAGCTTGCCAACGTGTTTTTAGTTTAATTTTGTTATTTATGCTGGTGTTGAAATTGGTGGAGTAAGTTTCTAAATGTATTCTGGCTGTAAATTTTGTTTTTTAATTTTAAAATCCATTTTAGTTTCTCAATATGCCAGTCTCTGTTTCTGTTACACCAGGGCTGGAGGCATCGTTCCCTCCCCCCACCCCGTATCTATTTATTTTTAGCTTTTCCACATGTCATTCTGTAATCCACCTAGAGTTTATTTTGGTATGTGGTCTAAGCTTTGCATCTAGATGTTGTTATTCCAACAAGACCTATTAAAAGACTGTTTATTTTATTTTTCCTTCCCCAATGAACGTCTGAAATCTGTCTCGTGGAATGAGTGGCTGCCCTGTTCTCCACCGAGCACCTGGACATACTGAAGTTTATCCACCTGCACCCTTGAATCCCTGGCGCCTGAGAGAGGGCTCCTCATCCCAGGTCACACCTCAGGTAAGTGGCTACGGCCAATATTTATTTACTTAAAAAAAATGGTGGGTACTCTTTTCTGGTTGACCTGCTCTAAGCTGGCTTCCTGGTCGATGTCACACTTCCCTGCCGTCCAGTGCCTGCTGGCATTTGGTAGGTTGGGTATAAATGAATGGTTCTGAACCTATTAGCAATAATCATGTGTACTGGCAGCAGAGAATCACTGCAGGAGGATAAGGTGAGCAAACCCCTGTAGAGGGAGGGCCCGGGAAGGGGCAGGAAGTGACAGCAGCAGGCAAGGCAGCCCCCACCCCCATTGGCGCTGCACATCCACAGGAAGCACGCCTGGCCCCTTGGCACACTCGTCACCCCCCCCCCCCCTTGGGGGAGGAGGGGTAACTGTCTGGGTGGCAGTTTCCTGAGAGAAGGATCTGGATACGTAGTCTCCCTCCCCTCGCTCCTCTCTCTGCAATCCACTTGTCTCCAGGGAGTTTCTTTTGGGGCGTTTGGCTTTTGTGCGCTTAGCAGGAGAGCTCGTCCCCTGGGAGGGGACCTCTCAGCTGTCAGAATCGGGTTCTAGTGTTCACTGTTAGGCAGCCCTGGCGCTCCACTCCTCAGCCGAGTCTCCCAACCCAGCAGTGATCAAGTTGGCCTTTTCATCTCCCGTTACCAAAGCCGTGCACCTGTCTTTGAGTCGGTTCCAAATGTGGATGGATATACTCGTGCCATTGATTTTTTCCACACCCCAACAGTAATCCAAGATTAGGAATAAACATCATGGGGGGTGCCTGGACAGTGCAGTCAGTTGAGTGACCGACTTGGCTTTGGGTCATGATCTCATGGTTCATGGGTTGAAGCCCTGCATCAGGCTCTGCGCTGACAGCTCAGAGCCTGGAGCCTGCTTCAGATACTCTGTCTCCCTCTCTATCTGCCCCTCCCCTGCTCATGCTCTCTCTCTCTCTCTCTCTCTGTCTTGAAAATAAATAAACATTAAAAAAAATTAAAAGTAAACAAAAAGCATGACTGAATAATCCACTAATGGTAAACACCAGTCCCAATGAAAAAATAGAGAAAGTAAACCCGGTGTGTTGAAGGACCCGCATCTGTGGAGCTCTGTTGCAGTCTGTATGGTAAGCAAAGTGTTTCTCCCCGTTTTGTGTCTTTCGGATTTTAAGATAAATGGGTATGAGTCAGCATTTCTGTTTTTAGAGTAAAGTAGCATTTGTGTGAGCCCCAACCTCTTAATCAAGAAACGCTGGAAGTCTTTCTAACAGGTCCCCCCTCATTTTTTATTTTGCTGTCTGTTGCTGTGGATTACCACACCTCATTCTGGAGAGAGCAAAAAAAGGTAGGTTTTTCAAAAGTCAGGAAATCTCACAAATAGTCCAGAAAAGATCTTAATTCTATCCCATTTCAATTGCCTCCATATAACAGAAATGACCAGACTCTGTTCCGGGGTCTTTCCACAAAGCTGGTCAGTGGGATTCAGTCTTGAGAGCCAAGTCCATTAACACACGCTCCCGAGCCATTTGTCTGTCACTGACCTTGGGTGGACGCTCCTGTGTGGCTTACCTCGAAGACGTCTTCTTTCTAAAATTCTATCCTCTTCTTTAAAGACGTGATCGGATGGCGGTTATGAAGGCAAGGACACATGGAAGAATGCCACTTTCCTCGACAGATGAGACAGGTCCAAGAAGACAATTTTTTCTTTAAGTGGGGTCGCTTTTTTTCCGAACAAGGCTTGCATCCATAGTAATTTTATGCTACAATGTGAATAATGGATCTGGAAAACCTTTCTTTCCAGGACAGACGTATATATACGAGGCATTTTTCCCCCCCTGCTATTCAATAATGATTATTTTGATTACACAGAGAAGTTCTTAGGTAAGTGGAATAATATAAAATCAATGTGAAAAAAAGGTAAAAATGTGTTTTTTGGGGGTATTAGACGACGGTGAGACAGGTAATTTGTGTGTGTGTGTGTGTGTGTGTGTGTGTGTGTGTGTGTTGAATAACGCAGAGTAAAGTTATCCTAATTCCATTCATCAATTAATTTAATTTTGATTCCACGTTAACCTCCTTTACTCAGTTCCTCTCCCCACCCCCACCCCCCCAAATCCCTGTAAGGAAGCCCTGTGAATGCCCCAGACATGAGGCTATGAGAGCTTGGCTGAGCTCCTGTGTCTGGGGATTACTTTCCAGATTTATTTGCGGGGTGTCTGTGCCGGGCAAGTCTTAGCTTTCGCAAAAGACTAATTACTCCTTGTACCTTTTAACATTAAAATGCATCTGAGACCTTGCCTCCATTGAACACAACTCTGAGGCATACCTTATTCAGCAGAAGCAACAGGGCCCCTGTCGCCAAGGCTTAGCAGATAAGAAGATTAGGACAACGGATTTTAACTTTCATTTCTTTGATGTGAAAGGTAAGAACACCTGATTTCAATATTTAATTCCTTTGATATTTTACCTTTGGATTTAATTTTCTTGAACTTTAACTGGCAAGAAAATTTTATTCTCTGCACTTGAATTTCTCCCTGGAAATTCTGAAATGGCAGATTTGCATTCACACGGGGTGGGCCTCTCGGAGGTCATTTTATTATCCTGCCCTTTTGACACTGGGATTGGATTCTATTTCAGGGCTTCTAAGGGCCATGCTGATGACTCACATGGGCCGACACAGAGGATGGGAGAGAGGACAGGACGGGAGCTGTCTGGTGTACAGAAGGCCTCCAAGTTACGTTAATCACTGAAGAGCTCTGAGCTGTTGTAGAGCCTTCTGGAGGCAAAAGGAACCGTTCACGGCCATGGTCCTGGGGGACCTGAAGGCCAGGTTCGGGGAGATGCTTTTCTGGAGAAGCAACACTGTGTTCACCTGTTCTCACCCACCTCCTCCCCTGCAAGGATCCAGCGCAACCCCGGGGCAAGGGCTAAGACAACAGAGGTTGCAGATTGGGAGTGTGGAGAATTCGCTCTTTGTGCATGCGTGCTATTGGCCAGTGTCCCCAGCTCCTGTCCGGCTGTGCCCTCACTCCCCGACGCCACCAGGTGCACCGTCAGTGAGGCCCCACGCACAAGGGACATGTGGGTCTCTGTTCAGAAAGCAGAACTTGCTGTGAAAGGTGATAGTAAAATGCAAAGCTCTTCCCTTCTTGACCCGCCGTGGGGGTTTCATTTGGACCTTGTTGTCAAGATGCGCACTCAGTGGGAAGGGGGAGCCGCTGCGGGAGGGGGCAGGGAGCCGAGGGTGGCAGGCTGTAGGGAGGGGACACCCGAGAACCCAGCCTAGGGGGGCAGACATTCGACCTCCCCTGAGCCAAGGCTCCCAACCTCAGAGCACACCCCACTGAAGCATCAGATTTCACCTAAAAAACACAAATCCCAAGATAAAATTACTACTAATGTCCAGATGACGACTCAGAGCATCAAAACCCGGGCGTGGAGTCCTTGTCCGCCCGGCTCTGTGTAGAGGACCAGACCCAAGTGATACCTCCTGTCATTTCTCACCCTGCGTCTCAGCTTCCCGCCCCCTCGGCCCCACTCCTCGCGCTCATCCGTACGGATGCGCAGTCACCACCCACGGGCTCGGCCAGTACCCCATTTCTTCCCCTGGGACCAAGTGGTATACTCCCCAATTTTAAAGTCAAAAGGAAAAGAAAGGAAATCCTCAATGCATCACTGGCAGACCCTTTTACTGTCTCCCCAGAATGAATGAGTAGCAGAATCAGTAGAGGCATGGATATACTCAGAGTGTAATTGCAGGGTTTCGTCCAGCATCTGGCTGGTGCCAACCTGTGCCCCTTCATGACTTCTGTTCCGGCCACACTGGCTGGCACACCAAACCCACACCCACACCCACGCCCACTGGATATGCCTTTGTTGACTGGCCCATTTCTAGCTCTGTCCCAAATCTCGGCTCAGAGATCATTTCTTCTAGGGAGATTTTTCTCATTCCCTCAGAATCTCTCTTCTGCCTACCCTTGGTATCTTGGAGTTAGGACACCAGGGCCCTCCTTTTCAACACTGTAACATATCCAACAGTCTATACACATGCCAATCTTTTCCTGCTATACTAAAGGCTATTCAAAGGCAGGAATGGTATCTTATTTCCTTTGTTGTTGTGGTTGTTGCTTTTTTAAGTAGGTTCCACACCCAATGTGGAGCTTGAACTCACAACCCTGAGGTCAAGAGTTGTGTACTCTACCAACTGAGCCAGCCAGGGGCCCCTCTTATTTATTTTTTAATAACCCAACCTCCAGTACAGAGCTCGGTATAAAAGAGTTTCTCTGCAAATAATTTTTGAACAGAACAGAGGATATTTCAACATACATTTACTTACATTCGCATGTTTTCCAAAAGGACTCAGAATAAAACCGATAAAAATGTCTTAAAAGTGGGTATCTGTTCAGAAATGCTTTTTGTGGAAAAAGACTCACCAGACCCCTGGCAGCACCAAAACCGCCTTTTAAACCATCTGTTTTCATCTACTATTTTGCTCCTGGTGGCCCTCACTTGGTCCAGTGAGTTGATTTCGAAGGGTCCACCATCACACCAATTTCCTCTATGACCTTCAAAAAGCCATCCCATGCCTCGGTCGGTCGCTTTGCTTGTGAAATCAGAGATAATGACCCCTCTCAGCAATATCGATAAAAGGATCCTTGATTGGAAATTTTCATAAGCGAATGCTGGCAAATAATGATTTCAGTACATTTTTTTCTGAGGTTCTAATTATATTGGTAACCAACGAGAGAAAGGGTGGGTTTCCCATGTGACACTTTGGTATTTCTATCTGTCAGATCAAGCTCTCTGAGTTAAATATTCCAGACAATTTTAACTCACGTCTCTTGTTTCCAAATTATTCAGCGATGTCATGGAAAATAATATTTGCTTGATCCTATCATTAGATATGCTGTCAGGCTTATAAAATGATATGATTTTTCATTTCAGTAAACCATATTTAAATCATCATTGTATTCCTTATCCATCTACTAGGCAGTAATTTGGTTTACTGCTATCATGTGAATTTTACATTTTTTTGACTCTTCACTCCAAATTGCTCTTATCATCCATTTCCCAAGTAAAATACTACACCCAGAGATAGTGTAATATCACAGAGAAATGTCTACGGAACACAAATAATCCAAGAAAGTGCAAGAAAGTTGGAAGCTAACACTGGAAGTCGGGGCTCCGCTTCACATCGAGGGCTGGACCATGTCCTTCGGAGTCAAGTTCAACCTTGACCTTTGGTAACATTATTTCTTTTTTCCACTTTTTGGCATTCATGAAGTTTTAATGTTTATCTCTATGCCGACAAATTCCGACTTGCTAGATCCGGTCTCTTACTCTATTTTTATAATCTCCTATTTCCTGCGTATACCTCAATTTTGGGCATTTCCCATTTGCAAGTTGCAGCAAAGAATAGACCAAAAATCGGGTTCGCATGCAAAGTTTGGGGACTAGTTTTATCACCAACTCAAACATACGAAGAGCAGTTTCTACAGGCGATGGTATAAGGACAGATGGGTGAGTGCAGCTTTCCTTTGCCTGCCCCGTTCCCCCTCCTCTTTTTCCCTCCACCAGGTTGAATGAACTCTGCACAATTCAAGGCTCTACCCAGAGCCACGACTTCAACTTTCTGGGACCCGAGGTCCTAGAGCGTGTCCGCACTAGGCCCATCCCATCCTACGGAGGAACGCCATTGCGCTCAGAAATGCAAGACCTCACCTCCTCAGACCCAGAATCTTCCCTCACTGCAGTCACCGTGTTCCCTGCTGCCACCGAGCAGTGGTCACAGTGACCTGGGTGCGTTGCGGGTAACCTTCCCTGTTTACTCTTCATCGAATCAGAACACCCATGACAATCTGTTTTCGATTGTATTTCCTAGCTGTGCCCTTTACTATTTCAGCACATAGCTGCCCGACCAAGAGCTTTATTCAACCCCATCCTGTGGTCCTGCTTTTAATCTCCCTTCTGTTATTCCAACATCACTTCCACCGCCTTGTCTTCCCACCAGACGGCCGCACAGCTCTGTGGCTGCCTCCACGAGACTCAACCTGGTCCTTTGGCCCCGGTCCTAGAGTCCCTCTCAGTCTCACCGCTGATCCTCAGCATTAAACACTTGTCATTCTCCTCCCACAAGCCCCAGGAAGCCCCAGGCTGAGGCCTGGGACCACACCTTTCCGTCAGATGCCTGCCTTCCCAGCGGCCAGCCCAGGTGACTACGTCAGCTCCACTCGTGAGCACAGTGACACTGCTTTGGTTTTACCTGCCTTGGCGACGGGCATGGATGGAGTGGGAAATACTCTATAATTCCCTTCAATACCAAGTAGGGTCTCTTCATACAGGTCAACACGAGGCAGAGTGCCTAAGTGTTCCTAGGTGGGCTGGAGTTCCGGTCAAGACTCTGCCCCAGTGTGAAGCGAGTGCAGACTGGGAATCAAGTGATTCAGGAGGCCCATCTCCTGGCTTCCTGGCCGGGGAAGCATACCGGGCACCAAGAGAAGCCGTGACCCTGAGTGTTCACCTCTACGCCTCTCAGGGACAGAGACCACAGCAGGTTAAGGGAGTCCAGACGAGTCGCAGCAGGGAGCTCTGAGAACACCCCCAGTCATGGTCAGGACTGGGGAGAAGGGGACAACAGACTGCAAGGTCAAGGCATCCATGGTCAGTATTCAGCAAGGCGGTTACGGCTCCACTCGGTACGTTTGGTTAGTGCACTTACTGATTATGAGACAGAAAAGCCAACATAATAAAAATCAAGGCTGTGGTAACTTTTAAACTACGCTCAGCATTCTTGCATGTGGCCACTTCAAGAACTACTCTTATTCATTAATATGGACCAATCTAATACTTCTCTTAATCGTGGGACAATATTTTCCTGAGGAAGAATCTACCACTTAGTGGCTTTTACTACAACAAATGCCCACTCATTCCGTTACTACCATAAAAACTCTAAGTTCCAAAACCACAACTTTTCCAAGTTACAGGCATCACAGCATTATTTACATTGTAAGAAATACAGGCTTCTGGCCAGATTTTTGTTTCCAACCCATTGTCTCACTTGTAGTCCAAACTCTATTTGGGAATTGCCTTCAGGGATTTTCTTCTGAATCTATGGGGCAAAGGCTGCAAGTCGAGGAAGAAAGTGAATTTTTATCAGTGACTAACTGTGTAAAAGGCAACAAACACTTTCCTTTCCCAAGGCAACAGATGAGTCATGCTCTCTGTTTTTCGTCCACCTCTGGGGCCACGTAGGCAAGTGTTTGAGGTTTTGTTTTGTTTGTTTGCTTGTGTGTGTATGCATAGATGTATTTGTATTACTTTCTTTAGAGGTCTGAGTACATTGTAATGCTGTGGCTTATTTTTATCTTATTTTTATTTTTATTTATTTTTTTATTTTTTAATTTTTTAATCAATGTTTATTTATTTTTGGGACAGAGAGAGACAGAGAATGAATGGGGGAGGGGCAGAGAGAGAGAGGGAGACACAGAATCGGAAACAGGCTCCAGGCTCTGAGCCGTCAGCCCAGAGCCCGACGCGGGGCTCGAACTCACGGACCGCGAGATCGTGACCTGGCTGAAGTCGGACGCCTAACCGACTGCGCCACCCAGGCGCCCCTTATTTTTATTTCTTAAACTCTTTTTTAAAAGTCTATTTACTTATTTTAAGAGAGAAAGCATGAGCGGGGTGGGGGAGGGCAGAGAGACAGAGAGAGAGAGGGAATCCCAAGCAGGCTGTGTACTATCAGCACAGAGCCCGATGCGGGACTCGAACTCATGAACCGTGAGATCATGACCTGCGCGGGAACCAAGAGTCAGACGCTCAACCGACTGAGCCACCCAGACACCCCGCCATGCTGTAGCATATAACTTAAGTTAAAATTAGGTGCTTATCCAGTGCTTTCTAACTTTTCAAACTGAGCTCACGTAAGGAGCACGCTGATTGCCCGATCAGCATGTTCGAGCGCTCAGAAGTGATACGATTACACCTTCCTTGTCAGGCAGCCGACTGGGGCTCAGACATGCTGATGGGTTGCTACGTCCGCCTGTTGCTCTGAGCCAGCCTTTTCTTCCTTTCAAGACTGCTTCATGCCCTTCACAGGTTGACTTTTTGAGGGGACCCTTGCTTCAGGGTGTTGGAATTCCCTTTTACCTTCTGTGCAACTAGGGAGCCAACTTCTCCAGGCTCTTGTTAACAGGAAGAAGGCTCACAGACATCCGTCCCATCTTCTAGGATCCAGGAAAAATGACCTGGAAGCCTGTTTCATTTTTTAACTGTCCTGCACTATGCCGGACGCAATTAGGGACAGGAGAAAGACGGAGGGGAAATACTACTTAATGGGTTCCGATAGTGTTTCAGGAAGAGTGTTAGATTTACACCTTATTTACATTTTCTCAATCACTTCAATCCTCAGGACAATTTATAAGTGAGATATTACTTTTCCCAATTTCCTTTTGACCTCGGATCCAAGCTTACACATCAGCCAATGGCAGGCAGGACTTGATTCTCGCCTCACTTACCCTAAGTTCATTCTTACAAGGCCACGAGGCGGGGCTGGCCCCTGACGCTGATCTCCTGCCCTCCCTTATTTCTAACTCACCTGAAAGCCCTGTTCTCTATGGCAAGGTAGCAACAATGAAGAAACTGAGAACATTCCCTTTGGTGGAGGGCATTGAAAAGATAAGCATTCCAACTTATTTAAGTCTCTGGGCTCTTCGGAAATGAATGATCAAAACTATTGTCCTGGATGTGTTGTTTGGGATTCTTTTTTACGAGATTAAGTTTTTCCACACTTCATTTTTATATGCTAAGACTGAGCTTACTTTCAATCACTGGTAATGATAGAAGCCATATTCCTTTTGTTTCTACGTCTTTTGAGAACAGGATAGCTGAGGAATCTTTCCGAGTGCTTTACCACTTAATAACCCTTCACCCTGTGATTCATGGCAAAACTCACAGGAAATAGTTTGCTCAGTATATCCCAGAGACTGGCCACATTCCCACAGATAAGCTTTGTGAAGAAAGGTTTGTTATTGCCAGATGCCAGCTCAGCCCCACATACTGTTTATGAATCAGCGTGTATGCACCAGTGTGCAAACCCGGCTTCCTCCAGGTTCACGGCCGTGTGCGGACCGATTGTGTTTCGGAGACCTTAGCCTTCCCTTGAAAGTAAACACCCTTGGTCTATTTACATGCTGCTTGGCAGTGTTTACATGTATTGCTTAACTTACTACACACGCAAATATCTGTATCATTTCAGACTGTTTATTGCACTTCTGTATCAACGTTATATGGCCATTCTAAGTGGAACAAGATCCATGCAAAACTATTATGCCTGAACTTGAATCACAGGATATGATTCAATAGAGACCAGGAAATAACAGGAACCGTCCAGATGTACTCTTGTAAAAACGCCCCACAATGGCTTTCTCTTTTTCCTCTTTCAAATGACTAATCCTAAAATCCTGATTTGACTAAAGATACGTGTGAGAATAATAATGACAATAATTGGAATAATCTATTGAAATTTGACATCGAGGCTGTCCTGGAAGTAAGCTGTTTCATAAACCATGGCCTCTGGGGATTTGTAACGGTTGGCTAAATACTCCTGAAATTCAGATAAACAAGATGACTGGCAAATATAAATTTAGGAAATTTACCGAAGCAGTTCATGAGACAGAGAAAAATTCAAGGGAACAGACAAATACCATTATCCTTAACTCTGCATGAGATCTGCCCACAAAGTATTCATCTGACACTCCAGCCCCACTCTGTTCTACAAGCCAGCAGAACACTTTGCTTGTCTGGGAGATGGGCTGTGTTCACATTTCTGAGTGAAAACTTTCTCCTCCCCCCTCCCCCCACCTCTCTCGGGTGTAAGCCCTTTGGTGGGCTTAGTCCCTTGTAAAGGCAGGAAGCACTTCATAGGCGTTTGGACAACAAGGCAATAATCTTCAGCTGTCACAGAGATGAAATATTAATACGAAACCCATTAGAGAAGACAGAGTTGATTCTGCAGCTCATTAAGAGTGGGCAATTAAAGTTGCCTCCTCTGGAGGTGCTTAAAAATCAATGACTTGGTTACTTATTCAAACTTGCTGTGGACTAGGAGGCAGTTCTGTGCGTCCATGGATTCAGATTCCCCCAAAGGCAAATCTGAATATGTAAGCAGATAAAAGTATTTTAGAATATACAGAATACACAAATTGGTCAGATCTTTCCAGACACGGACGGATTCAAATCAGTTGTTTTTAAATACTATTTTTCTTTTCTTTTCTTTTTAATGTTTATTTATTTTTGAGAGAGAGGGGGGGGCAGAGAGAGAGGGAGGTAGAGAATCCCAAGCAGGCCCTGCACTGTCAGCACAGAGCCTGACATGGGGCTCAAACTCGGGAACCGTGAGATCATGAGCTGAGCCGAAATCAAGAGTCAGATGCTTAACCGACTGGGCCCCCCAGGTGTGCCTAAATATTATTTCTCTTTCAGGAACCTTTCAAAGTGAGTGGATCCTTTTTATCCCCTGAGAAATCACATTCAAGAAAATTGTGGCAAATAATATTTGAAAAGAAAATCAAGAATTATATCACATTGAAAATCAGAATTTTTTTCTTGAGCTATCTTAGGTAAAGGTTAGATGTGGTTGTTTATTTTTAGTATTTTATTTTAATTTTTGTCTAAATTTACAATTATAGACAGTAAAATTCACTTTCTGTGCATGATTTTGTACTTAAAAAAATTTTTTTTAATGTTAGAGAGAGAGAGAGAGAGACAGGATGTGAGCAGGGGAGGGGCAGAGAGAGAGGGAGACACAGAATCTGAAACAGGCTCCAGGCTCTGAGCTGTCAGCACACAGCCCGACGCGGGGCTCAAACTCACGGACCGTGAGATCATGACCTGAGCTGAAGTCGGACGCTTAACCGACTGAGCCCCCAGGCGCCCAATCATCTACTATTCAGTATGATGTTAGCTGTGTTTTCTGTGGATGCCTTTATCAGGTTTCAAAAATTCCTTTCTAATTCCAGTTTGTTGAGTGTTTTATATGAAAGACTGTTGGATCAAATGCTTTTTCTGTATCTGTCTCCAAGTATAATTATGTATGTCTATACATACTTTCTGTTTGGCCAATTTTTTAAATGTGTTTTGAATTCTTGCTGTTAAGTGATACACACACAGGATTGTTATGTTGTGTTGGTAAATTGACCTTTCTATCCCTCGGTAATGTCCTGCGTTCTCTTTTAATTTTCATTTTTGTGAAGTACACCTTGTCTAATGTTAATGTAGTCATCACAGCTTTCTTTTCATTAGTATTTGCATGCTTTATCTTTTTAAATTTTTTTCCAGCCTTTCCCTTTTAACCTCTCTCTAGCATCATATTTACAGTGGGTTTCCTACAGGCACCTCATAGTTGAAATAAAAAAAAAATTGCAGCTTGTCACTCTTTTACCTGGTGTGTTTAGGTTATTGAAATTTAATGTAATTATTGATTTTCTTGGGCTTGATTGAACAATGTTATTGTTTATTTTCTGTCTGTCACCTGTTTTTTGCTTCTCTGATTCTTCTCCCTCGAAGCTATGGACTGAATGTTTGTGCACAGCCCTCCCCCCCAACTCCCCGCATCCCCCCCCCACTCCCTAATTCCTATGTTGAAGCCCTGACCCCAGTGTGACTGTGTTTGGAGTTATGGCCTTTATGGAAGTAATTAAGGTTAAATGAGGTCATAAGGGTGGGGTCCTGATCGAGTGAGATTAATGCCCTTCTAGGAGGAGACACCGCAGAGCTCTCTCTCTTGTCTCTGCATGAACACAAAGGAGAGTTCGTGGGAATGTGCAGTAGGCCGGAGGCGCCTGCAAGGCAGGAAGAAATCTCTCAGCAGAAATGGAATTTGCTGGCACCTTGATCCAAATGTCTCTTCCTTAAGTCCCCAGCCTGTGGTGGCAGCCTGGGCTGAGTAATACGTCTGTCTTCTTTTATGGCTCACTTGAATATCTTTACACATTTCATTTTAGCATACCTATTTTTTAGGAACTTTTTTAAAATTACTTTAAGTGGTCGATCAAGGGATTGAAATAGACATGTCTAGCATTACAATTCTCTTCAAGTTAATATTTTACCCCATCCACCAAGTAAAACGTAGAAGACTTTCAACTCGATAGACTCGATCAGGCTCCCCTCGATATTACGGCTTCCGTGGGGATCGCAGCTCTGGTGCCCTGGTCCCCAAAGGCAGAAGGTTTGCTTTCCAAAGTCAGACATATTTGAGAGGTTCTAGCACTGGAGAAGTACTCCATTCCTTGAGGTGCCTACTTACTATTTCTCTTGCTTTCCCTCCATTCCTGATTTGGAAAGACTCCTGATGTCATCTCCAGTTCAGCCTAAAGATTTTTAGAGTTTTAAAATAGTTCTTCTGTTGGAGTTGAATGATCACAGGTCTGCTTCATCTAAAACTGCATCCTGCAGAGAGACTCTGTCCTCTTAGACCTTATCTTTCCTCTCTCTGGCACGCACAGTCTGCTTTTTCTTGGATTCTCTACTCCTATTGGCAAGCATCCAAACTTCACGCTGGGGAGTCCTGCTCTCCGTCTTGTCTAAGTTTTAGTATCACACATATCACTAATTCCAATTGAGTTAGCACATATGTATTTTTCAAATGCACCTGTTCTTTTCCATGCTAAATGACACCGCAAAATAAAAAAACGTGCAGGGTATCTCTGCTTCCATTCTGTCCCTGTCAAATCTGTCAGACACACAGGTACCTGTATTTCTCAGTTTGAATCTACCCAAGGCTTCTTGTTCCTAAAACCCTTCTATGGCTTCTTCCTGACTAGGGGATGAAAGGCAAAGCCCTTAGCTTGGTATCAGGTCTTCTAAATAGGTTATAACCATATTGCCATAAAAAGCAATAAATTTCTCAAAGTCATTGTATTGTCTCTTTTTTGTATCTTCAACGCCTAGTATAATTACTGCCTAGAATAAATATTAGCTGCTGTATAGTAGATACTTACTAGTATTTCCTGAACTGAAAATCTTGTCTTTTCCCCAAATTTAGTCAATAATACAAGCACACCCCCCTATGGCAATTAACTCATTCTCTTAGTCTAATTATTTTTGTCCACTTACACATTTTATACAAGCTCCAAGCTCATAGAAACTGTGTCTTTCTTTTACTGCATTTTGCCTATAGTAAAGATCTTCCCTTATACCTAATTGATAAGAAGTAGATATTTTGTAATTAAATGATGAAAAAATGAAATACTCAATGATAAGTTTCCTTTGATATTGTGAAGTCTCCTTCATTATTTCATTCATGCTCATAACATTATTATATGATGTATTTTAACTGGAAAAGTGCTTTTCTCATTAGTATAATGAGTAATTATCTTTCAAAAGTCACAACTTAAAAGGCAGAAATGGGATATATGTGAAATATTTCAGAGACAAACTCTTGTCATAGTCTCCAAACTGTTGATTCTCTAACATAGAAAAATGTATCTGTTAGGTAAAATAGTGGAAAATATGCAGTTACCTCTGATGGAACATACCTTAGCCATCACCAAAGCTATAAGTTCAACACCTGAGATCAGGATCTTTAAACAAATATCCTTAATAAACATTCAAAGATACTTTCTAATTACAATATTTTCTAAAAGTAGAATAATCTGGAGAATTATTATCTCTTAGTATTATTAAATAAAGAAGAGAGTCTATAAGGACTTTGATTTTGCTTCGGTTGGAGGTTAGTTTTCTGTCTTAAACATTTACGTCTCTAACAATCTTGATGTTCGTCTTGGGTTAACACGTGGCACATGAATTCAAGTGCATGGTGTGTCCTGTCCCAAGGCCATTCCTGGGTGTTATGGTGTCTGTAGAGCCTGTCGGTGGTACAAAGAAAAGGGGACAAACAATTTGAGTAGGTGGGTGTCTCTGAGTGATGAAAGGATTTGCACTGGGCTCAAAGGGGGAGAATTCCAGCATCAGCCACTTTTGGCCAAGAACTTAAAGTAGAAGGGGGATGCTTGGGTGGCTCAGTTGGTTGGTTTCGGCTCGGGTCATGATCCCACGGTTCATGAGATCGAGCCCTGTATTGGGCTCTGAGCTGACAGTGTGAGACCTGCTTGGGATTCTCTCTCTCTCTCTCTCTCTCTCTTTCTCTCTCTCATCCCTTTCCCCACGTGTTCTCTCTCTGTGTCTCAAAATAAATAAACTTAAAAAAAAAAAAATGGAAGGGAATGGAAGAAAGATCTGAAGTTTCCAGGGGCACAGATGAGGTGATTTGCCTTGAGAACCAAACATAAAACAACTCGAGAACGCGGATTTAATAGAGCCAGAAGCTTCCTTTCCTCTCCTCCTTGATTTTCCCAGGAGGTGCTAACTTCTCTTCCTTTTTCTCCTTTGGAGTCACACGTGCACACACGCACGCACACACACGCATACTATAATCACATTCCGTACCTTATTCTTAGCTGTATTATTATCAACAATCCTGGAAGTAAATTATAGATCTCCTTCAACCCAAGGAGACAAAAAGAGAGATTTTAGTAAAATTAGAAGCCAAATAACTAGAGTTCTGAACTAGATAGCTCAGCAGTGCTCTGGTAAAGGCTTACGTATTTCATACTACTTATTACAAATATGAAATTATATAATCCACAAACTCCACAAAGCTGCAGCCCTCACGATTTTGCACCTTGCCATGGGCACGGACGTCAAGATTCCAGTGTGCTTCAGGGAAGCTTCCCCAGGACCGAGTCAAACATAAGAGTGCAGAGGGGCCAGCTCGACGCTCACAAAATGAACTGGAAAACCGAGTCAATTCATAGGCCACAATCGTGTACAGTACGAAAATCGGCTTTACGGGGCTGTGCACGGTCAGGGTGAGGCCTTTGCATTCCTGTGCTGTTGCTGGAGTTTCAGGTCGTGCCCCCCACCCCGACCCAGGGGCGGTCTTTGCTCCCAGCTCCCCCAGCCCTCACATGCTCTGGGAGCGGGTCTCAGATGGCTAATGTCTGCGCCTGGGAGAGGACAGTCTGCTATTACTTATGTCTAGTTTGTAAACGGGGAATCTGAAGTCGGTAACAGTCGTCAGGTAACTCCTGACCCCAACATCTGGCACTTTACGTAACACGCCATCGCCTGTCACCACGGCCGCCAGCAGAGAGCTCCTGGCCAGCGCAGCCCGCCTCCGGGTCGCAGGAGAACTGAGCGTGGGGTCATGCGAGTCTCTGTGATGCTTTAAGATCTGTGCTCTAGATGTTTTATCTGGGTGTGCAGCTAGGACTCAGCCCGTATTATCCATTTCGTGGTCGTGTATTCAACACTGGTTTCTTTTATTTATTTACTTATTTAAAGACTTTTTTGGAAGATAATCAGTATGGTTATTTATTTATTTATTTATTTATTTAAATTTAAATCCAAGTTAGTTAACACACAGTGCAATAATGATTTCAGGAATAAAATTTAGTGATTCATCACTTATATATAACACCTAGTGCTGAGATTTCTTCTTTTAATGTATATTTATTTTGAGAGAGAGAGAGAGAGAGACAGAGCACAAGCAGGAGAGGGGCAGAGAGAGAGAGGGAGACACAGAATCGGAAGCAGGCTCCGGGCTCTGAGCTGTCAGCACAAAGCCGGATGTGGGGCTAGAACCCACGAACCGTGAGATCATGACCTGAGCCAAAATCAAGAGTCAGACGCTCAACTGACTGAGCCACCCAGGTGCCCCTCCCTAAGATGTTTTTTAACATCTCATTAAATGGTCCCTGTGATGTTATGCCTGTGTTAGCTACTAACATATTATTGTTGGCTAGCCTATAACTGGTCTGTAACTGTGCCTTTGAGTTCCTTAATAAACTTATGAAAAAATGTTTTAAACTTTAAAAGAAGTAAAAGGATAGCTAAGAATCCTTTCAGTGTCATACAGAACACTGTCAGACAGGCCTACCTGTGCCTTTACTTAATTCTCTTGTCTGACATTCTATTTACGCACGGAATCTGTGAAGATACATGTTGACTTGCAAGTTTTTTGCCTGGTAGAGATGCGAAGTATTTCTGTTTGGAAGTAAAGATAAGCCCATAGGTTATGATTTCCTTGTTTCGTAGGCTACTATGTGTCTGTTGTATCTAATGATTGCGTATTAAATATGGCCACACATTCTTGACAAAAACTTCCCCTGGGGTATACCCGGTTACGTATCCTTTGTCTTTGAATCTGGATGGCCTCTGTGGCCGTGTTGACAATGGAATGCTAAATGAAGATGTGTCATTTTTCAGGCCGAGCCAGTGTGATAACAGGAACCCCCTTTGCTGTCCTTGGCGCACGGGCTAGAGAGTCAGGCACCATGAGATGCCAGCAGGAGAGGCCCATCTCAAGGAGAGTCAAGGTCCCAGCCCACGGCCCCCCTGAGACGCGGGCCACAGCTGCCTGCGTGAGCCCTTCCTGTGTTCCTGGCCCATGAAATCGTGAGCCACAAAACCGTGCTGATTTTACCCAGTGGGTTTGGGGTAGTCTGTTACACAGCCTTAGATAACCAGAAGTTATCTGATACTAGCAGTGGGGTGTCTCTGTGAAGAAAGAAGATAGAACGGGAAGCAAAGACCTTGGGATTGGGGAGCAGGCAAAAGTCGGGGGGCCTCGAGGAGGTTGCTGGTGGGGGCCTGAGGGAGAAGGAGGAAAGAGTGACCAGACGCCACAGAAGAACCAATTCCTGCTTGGCAGGGGTGTGCAGTCAGCCAGCACTCACCATCAGTAACAGGAGAATTAGAAAACACACCTAAAGGACCCATAGATTTGACCAAGGAGGTTTTCAAGACAAGAGCTAAATGTGGCAAACCATTCCTCTTGGCTTTCCATAATAAAGAGGAAATGGAAAGAAATGAGCTTACAATTTTTTTTTTTTTAGTTTATTTATTGTTGAGGGACTGAGAGAGACAGATCATGAACAGGGGAGGGGCAGAGAGAGGGAGACACAGAATCCTAAGCAGGCTCCAGGCTCCGAGCTGTCAGCACAGAACCTGACGCGGGACTCAAACTCAAGAGCCATGAGATCATGACCTGAGCTGAAGTTGGACGTTCAACCGACTGAGACACCCAGGTGCCCCGAGAAATTAGCTTTTTTTTTTTTTTTTAAATTAATGTTTGTTTAATTTTGAGAGAGAGAAAGAGGGAGACACAGAATCTGAAGCAGGCTCCAGGTTGTGAGCTGCCAGCACAGAGCCCACGTGGGGCTCGAACCCACGGATCTGAGCTGAAGTCAGACCCTTCACTGACTGAGTCACCCAGGCCCCCAAGAAATTAACTTTATAAAGATGACAGGGAACTGCCTGATTTCACGAAAAAGCTGGAAGGTTTAGAAAGGAGCCAAGACTTGGCTAGGCTCCAATTTAAAACTGCATCTAAAATCTCTCCAGACAATGGCGGACTTTCGAAGAAAGCAATCCAAAGGTTGGTCTGAAAGGCCCTTGGATGAGCCGTCACAAGGATTTCAAGGCATGCCTAATAGTATTTCTGAGAATGTTAACGGTCTGCCTCTTAGACCATCTCTGCCGGGCAAGGGGCCTGGTCTTCCCTCCCTGGGCCCAACCGTCTTTGGACTGCCTTACTCACTTACACCACACGGCATTGCTTCACACAAGAAACTCGGTGTTCAAAGAAAATGAATTGTGCCAGTGCGCGCACGCTCATGAAATGCCCTGCCATTTACATGCTACCCTGAGGCAGACAACGGCCAGATGGGACGACTTTTTGAAGATTCAGTTACGATGACAATGGGCGACCACGCCTTGCAGACCTCGGTAACACTCTCCAGGACGGAATATATGCTACAAATCACTGATTGGATGTTAGATCTCTTTTCTCTCCCAAGCCAGAATTCATGGGTCCAAGATTCAAAGGGGTGGAAATGAGAGAGATTTACGTCACTGTTACCTCTAGTGATCCTCTAGTAAGACTATGACTTTTTATTCTTGTGATGGTGGGGTCTGGTGGTTCCCAAAAGAGACATGGCCCCATCGGGGGCCACCATGACGCTTCCGCTGGCCCGGGAGAGAAGATAGTATCTAATTCCGCTACGGCTGCCATGATCAGACGCCACAGACTGGACGGGTTACACAACAGAAGTTTATTTCTCATGGTTCTGGAGGCTGGGAGTCCAAGACCCAGGAGCTGGCAGATTCTGTTCCTGGTGGGAGTGCCCTTCATGCCGTGTGGAATGGCCACCTCCCTGTAGTGTCCTCCCTGGAGGAGAGGATGGGAGCTTTGGCTGGTGCCAGTACTAATCCCATCGGATCAGGGCTGCACCTTGCGACCTCATTTAACCTTAAGTACCTCCTCACTCCCAAATAGGGCCAAATTACGAGATAGAGCTCTGACACAGGAGTTTGGGGGGGATGATTCAGTTCACAGCAGACAGACACCTGGCCACTTTGGGCTGTTCCTGCCAGTGAACCAACAGGCCAGGAAGAGTGTTACCCTACTGGCTCATGTGACCCAGGGAATGCTCGATTACTATTACATGATGAGGGTCAGTATATGGATGCTTGGAATGCAAGATATCACCTGTGGTGCCTCTGAGTCTTCCCATGATCTGTGGTAAAAGTCAAGGAGAAACTACCACTCGGTACAGGCAGGGCTAACGGTTCCGAAGCTTCTGGAATGAGCCACAACCAGCTCAAGTGGCGGCCACGGGCAGAGAGAATGTGGAATGGGTAGTGGAGGAAGTAAGTTACGATATTATCTATGATCGTGCGTCCCCCTGCCGAAGGAAGGACTGTGAGACTGTTCATTATTCGTGCTTTTTTGATATTTGCCAGGATTCTTTCTTTTTTTCTTCCATTTCTGTACAACCTAGAATAAGATACCTTAATCATAATCAACCTTACACCTCAATAACTAGGTGGCAAGTCAGTTTCCCGAAAACACGTGCCCATCTGTTGGGAATTCTGAGTAACTCCTCAGTCCTCCCTCCTGTCCTCTTCTGCCCCGGATGCAGGCCCGGAGTGTCCCATGTGACACGGGATGGTTTGCTGTTTAATGTTCCCTTCTTCAGAAGGATTAACGGCTCCGTAGCCAAGGTTCTGCTTGTCTGACTGTTTTCTGCTTCATGTTTGACCATGAGAGGAAAGTTCCAGAGCGTTAAGGAGGAAACACGATCACGGGTCCCACGCGCACCGTGAGCCGCGAATGGTGCACGGAAGGAGTGAGCGTTGGCATTTCCACTCATAGGATGCCATTGTTGTCCATTCTGGGATGACGGAGTTAGCACCTTTTGGTTGTTAAAATGTACTTTCCCATCTGTTCTGTATATCTGTTGCTGTACAATAAACCACCCAGGATTCCGTGGCTTGGCCTGGCTTCTTCCTCTCGCTACGCAGCTCTGTTCCCTTCGGTGTCGGTTGGGCGTGCTTGGTGGCAATCAGCGGGCAGCGGGCTGGCCTGGGAGACTCGGCCCCACCGTGCAACGCAAGCACGTGCAGCATCTTGGCTCCCAGCACTGCTGTATCTCATTCCCGGGGCCAGAGCTTCTGACGGTCACAGGAAGAAGCACTGATTGCTGTCGAATAGGCGTGGGGCCATCAGAGGGACTTGGCTTTGCTCAGTCATGCACCCCCTTCGTAGGGGACGAGAAACGTCTTTGTACCCTCTTAGGTTCTTTGGCTGGGCCTGTGCATTAGGCCTAAGAATCTTACATGAGACGGAATAACGGGAGAAAAGCATATACATTTTAGTTAATATATGTGTGTGTGTTTGTTTCTTTATTTTGAGAGAGAGACAGCGAGCGCGAGAGAGCACTGAAGGGGCAGAAACAGAGGCAGAGAGAATCACCAGCGGGGTTCCAGACCATCAGTGCGGGAACCCGATGTGGGGCTTGAACTCACGAACCGGGAGATCATGACCTGGGCTGAAATCGAGAGTCGGACACTTAACCCACTGAGCCACCCAGGCGTCGCTATTTAACATTTTTAAAGGTGCATGAAGGGTCCTCAGAAGGAAAATGAGGATTCAAGGAAGCAGTGAGGTCCCAAAGCTCATATACTGTTAAAGAAATAATAAGTTGTGGGGACAAAACAGAGTCCCTTGGGGGGCCGTGACTGTGAAACATAGGGACCAAAGTCACGGTAGACAAGGTTATTTTAGGCGGTCTGTTCATACAGGGCCATCTCGTATGTAGTCTCCGTCTCTGCTCTCCCTGGTGGGGGCAGGGCCTCTCCCGTGGGAGACGTGACGGCCTGATTTTGGGTACAACCAGGGGGTCCAGTGAGCCCTTCCTGCACGTGCTGATTCTCCAGTGCCTTCCGCTCAAAATAATCAGTGCGCCTAAGTGGCATATTTTGGGGTGGCATGTTCTGAACCCCCTCATCCTCACAGCTCCTGGTTTTGTGCATTGTAACTCATATTACTTTTTAAAAAAAAAAAATCATCCATTGATTGGAGAGTGCGTAGGGATACGTGAATAGACAGGCAGACAGATGATAGGTAAAATTACACTTATCAAATAAGTAAGTATACACGATTCCGGGTCAGTGTTCCCTCTCTTCAAAGACGATCGCTTTTAAAACTCCTTCAGAATAATGCACCAATGGAATTGCTACATTAATGAGATTGTCTCGCACGAAAGGGACATCGACACGGTAACGGTAAAGGACACATTCAAGAGTTTCCTGCGCACTGAGGTGTCAGTGAGCACATTTATTTATAATGCCAGGAAGTTTTGTCGATTTTGCAACCGACGAACGCATACATGCCGAAGTCCTTGGCTGTTGCTTTTGAGACTCTCCTGGAAGCAAGTTTTAGCTACTACCGCCTAATTAGTTTGGAATCATAATTAAGGGTCTGACTCCTGCCACAGGCTGACATTGACACAGGGAAAGATTTACATCTAAACTCCCCTGTCCACGACTCTAACCAGTTCAAGTATGAGTGCTGTCTTTTTAAAATTTTTTAAAAATTATTTTTTTTAACGTTTATTCATTTTTGAGAGAGACAGAGCATGAGCGCAAGCAGGGGAGGGGCAGAGAGAGAGAGAGAGAGAGATAGAGCACGAGCTGGGGAGGGGCAGAGAGAGAGGGAGACACAGAATCGGAAGCAGGCTCCAGGCTCCGCGCTGTCAGCACAGAGCCCGATGTAGGGCTGCAACCCAGGAACTGCGAGATCACGACCTGAGCAGGAGTCGGAAACTTCACCGACTGAGCCACCCAGGTGCCCCGTATGATTGCCACCTTTAACTCTCTGGCATTTTATTACCCTCGGTTTTATACTCTTTTTCCCAGTTTCCTAGATTTCCTTATAGAATAAGGATTAGAGAACTTCTGAAAATGTTTACTATTAAGATCGAGAGGAAGTGGGGGGCCTGGGAGGCTCAGTGGGTTAAGTGCCCGACTCTCAATTTCAGCCCAGGTCATGATCTCATGGTTCGTGAGTTCGAGCCCCGCGTCGGGCTCTGTGCTGACAGCTCGGAGCCTGGAGCCTGCTTCCGATTCTGTGTCTCCCTCTCTCTCTGCCCCTCCCTCACTCGCCCTCTGTCTCCATCTCTCAGAAATGAATAAGCAATAAGAAATTTTAAAAAAAGAAGTGCGTATTATTTAAAGATGTCAACACATCTCGCTTTATGCTAACTGTTACATATAATCCAGGACACCAGATGAAATGGCTGTTAACATTATCTGCATTTTAAAATGAGGACATACAGACATAAATATTAACTAAGTCGCCCAGGTTTTAAAGTACAAAAATGAATACAACTGTTGACAAGGCCCTGCACGATCTGGTCTCTGCTGAACCTCTTCATCCTTATCTTGAATGGTCCTTCACCTGTGTTTTGCCATGTTATTTGCAATAATGCCCCCCCCCCAAATGTACAGTGTACGGGAAGTGAACTGGGAAAGCGTTCCGGAGATTAAGAGGTGGCAGAGAGATATTAACTGTGTCATTGTAAATGGCACGTTCTAGTCTAGGGAATTATTTGTGTATTTGTAAATCCATGAATCATGGAGGGACTTCCGGTCTGTCACATGAGACCTTGGTCCCCTTTATTCTAATTGTTCTCTAAAGTCTGAAGTTCATAATCATTTACCCCCTTAATGGTTTTGTTTGCTTTTGTTTGTTTTGCAAACACTAACACTGGGTGGGTGGGGACAGCATTGAGTTCCCCCGTCTGTGCCCCCACCACGCAGGTGCTGACCTCAGGTTCCAGTTAGGCTCATGCCTCTTTCAAATCTCTCCTCACTAGGGGCGCCTGGGTGGCTCCGTTGGTTGAGCGTCTGACTTCAGCTCGGGTCATGATATCACAGTCTGTGCGTTTGAGCCCCACGTCGGGCTCTGTGCTGACAGCTCGGAGCCTGGAGCCTGTTTCAGATTCTGTGTCTCCCTCTCTCTCTGACCCTCCTCCGTTCATGCTCTGTCTCTCTCTGTCTCAAAAATAAATAAATGTTAAAAAAAAATTTAAAAAAACCCAAATCTCTCCTCACTAGAAAACACACAAATGCACAAACACATCTAAAGTGAAAAAAAAAAAAAAGAAAGAAAGAAAGAAAGAAGTCAAATTGGAATTTGGACTCCTGTTAGAGGATGCCAGATATCGAATTTATAGTCCCTGAGCTGTGTAATTCATTCCTAAACCACACGGATTACAAACAACATAACTATTTAAATGCCAGCAAAAGATACGATTTTAAGCCTATGTTTGTGCCTCAACCAACAAAAAGCATAATTATCTACCAATTACACGGGAATAAATAAAATAATAAATGAGAGAGCTTTTAGGATAATTGGAAGACATGTTCAATAACACACACATCATGTTCCCAAATTATATGAGAATATTAAAAATATGAAGTGTCCATTTCGTTTCAGAAATATGGATGACTTAAGTACATGTATCCTCGGATCTTTTTATTTTTTTTTAATTTTTTATTTTTTTAACATTTATTTATTTTGAGACAGAGAGAGACAGAGCATGAACGGGGGAGGGGCAGAGAGAGGGAGACACAGAATCTGAAACAGGCTCCAGGCTCTGAGCTGTCAGCACAGAGCCCGACGCGGGGCTCCAACTCACAGACCGCGAGATCCTGACCCGAGCTGAAGTCGGCCGCTTAACCGACTGAGCCACCCAGGCGCCCCTCCTCAGATCTTTTTAAATATTAATAAAATCTCATGGGGTTTTAGTAACTCAGTGAGAGATGATATCGCTCGTGATTCAGCCAAGTTGTTAACGCTTGGTCCTTCTGCTTCCACTCTTGCTTTCCCGTGGTCTGTTTTCACACAGCAGCCGGGATTGTTTTGGAATATAAGCTACGTAATTGTCTCTGCTATGCCAAGCCCTACAACGACTCCCTAGTCACTCTGTCTAAAAGCCAACACTCTTACCGTCGTCTACATGAACTGCTCTCTGCCCTGCCCTGCACTCCTGTCCTATCTGCCCTGGTGCTTCCTCGGTAGGCCATCTGCATTGGGACTGCCTGCCTTGTCCGATCTAGAATGCTCTCCTCCTTGTTTTTCTCTGTGGCTAATTCCCTCACCACCTTCAGGTCTGTGCTCAAAAATTCTATCCTTGATGAAGTGTAGGAGGGGAAAACCTTTTTTTCTATCCTCTTAGGTGCAGGCTCTGGGGTCCTGTGAATTAAGCAAACAGAAGCTACACGCACAGGAGGAAAGGTATACTGAGGTTTTATGATGCTAATGTTCTTTTCTTTACGGAAAAGAAGTGAAAACCCAAGCAGGCAGTCAGACTGGGGGCTTTTATGCCATTTGGACAGAGTGATAAACTGTGGGGAAGTGACACAGAGGAACGGGAGCTTTGGGCTCTAGGGAATTTCGGAGGTAAATATACAGAAAAGTGAGGGGAGGTAAGGTTATTTAGTAAAGTCTGTTTAGGCAGAATAAAGTTGTTCTCCTCCAGGTGTGGGAGAGAGGGATCCATTCACAAACAGAATTTACGTCCACTTTACAAAGGGAAATTTATGCTCTGCTTTTAGGGAGAAAGGGGAGGGCGGCACGTCCCTCCTGTATCTGCTGTTTCTCAATTGCCTTCAGCTCAAAATGACTCTTGTGCCAAAGTGACAAGTTTTGGGTGGCATGTTCCCATCCCCTTCAGAGGCTACCCTGACTGATATTTTAATATTCCAATATGCCCAATCTCTGCCCGTACTAACTCCCACACACGACCACCCCTCCTCAGCAATTCAGGTCTCTCCAGCTTCTCCTTTTGCTTGTTTTGAAATAGCACTTCTCACCCTTTATTGCTTATTTTCTATCTATAGAAATAATATAATTGCTGTATTATATATATGTATACAATATATTATATATTTATATATTATATAAGCTTTACATGGTCTAAATTTGTCTCTTGTCCTCTGACATATTCTAAGTATTAGAATAGTGTTTGGCACGTATAGGTAGCCAATAATTCTTGGTTAACTAAGCGAATTGGCTTTGTAAGTATTCATGCTGTATCGCACCTGAACATTTACGCACGGGTCCGCCTAACAGAAGAGACAAGGTACGGTTTGCATTACAGCTTTGTTCCACTTTCTTGGTTTCTCCAACCTAAAATATGTGAAGTTGTTCATGTCGATTCTGAAATCCTCAGCATTTCTGAGTTTTCAGCAGATACTGTTTCTTCCACAACGAAATTAACTTGTTGGGAAAGGTGAGTAGTCATGTCCCGAAGCAAAGCGTACGTGAGTACCCGAGCCTGGTGTGTTTGCGGGCATTGGAGGAGTGATGCTGTAGGAAACAGCAGCAAATGTTACAGTGTCTCATTTCTGAATTTTAAAAGCAAAGCAAATTCCTTCTTGTTACTGTAGCATTTTGGGTAATGGTTCAGAATCGTGGATGGCAATCCCTAACACTCTCGTTTGTATTTGTAGGGTTGACAGTCTTGCCCTGGGGTAGAAAGTGTGCAACATGATGTGTCCTTGTCCCAGTGACAATCCCTAGAGGTCCCCAGTGCTTCTTAGAAAGGCCTGTGTGCCGAGAGGCTTAGCCTCTTTGTCTCACAGTGTGAGTGGATTTGGCCCGAGCAAACTTGTCTACCTAATTTAACTCCCTTTATCCTCAGTCGTTTCAAACTATTTTTTATTTCCATCTTTCTGTATCTTCCACAAGTGCAGGTGTGTAAAAGTTCTGATCTTTGCTTAGCTCATAGCTATATGAAAATGTCAGATCAGAAAACTCGTTTCATGTTTGATTTGTAAATCTGTACTTTACGATGGGAATTTATTGGTAAGCAAAAATGCTAGGTAAATATTAAAATAGTCCTATAGTTATTATGACATTCATATTTAAAGGAGTCAAGGGGCCAGTGAATCACATGTTGGCCTTTTGGCTAAGATCAAATGTAAAGAGTAAATGAAGTGCGTGTGTGTGTGTGTGTGTGTGTGTGTGTGTGTCTCAATCTCGCACCACAGTACTCCTCACATCAAAACCATGGTAATTTCCTACAAACTGCAGGACAATTCTTTTCTTTTCATCTGGCGTCTATTAATTTTACCAGATGGAATAATTTATTTCAGGGCTACCCAGCCTGATGTGGGTTAAGTCTTCCAGAAAATAGATCCAGTCCGAGATAAGAAAGGAAAATTAATTCTTTTCCACGACAAGATAAACCCACGTAGTCGGCTAAGCTGATGTGAGAACAAATGATGGAGTGTTTCAGGGAAGAACTGACCCTCGATGTTCCCTCTCTGCGTGATCTAATCACTGTCAATCACACAGCAGCAATGCCGATATATTAGCCCCACACTTCACGCACGTCCTCAGAGAGGGGTGAGACATTGGGAAAGGAGAGAGGTGTTTTTTTTTTAATTTTTAATGTTTATTTATTTATTTATTTATTTTTAATTTATTAAAAAAAAATTTTTTTTTTCAACGTTTATTTATTTTTGGGACAGAGAGAGACAGAGCATGAACGGGGGAGGGGCAGAGAGAGAGAGGGAGACACAGAATCGGAAACAGGCTCCAGGCTCCGAGCCATCAGCCCAGAGCCCGACGCGGGGCTCGAACTCACGGACCGTGAGATCGTGACCTGGCTGAAGTCGGACGCTTAACCGACTGCGCCACCCAGGCGCCCCTAATGTTTATTTATTTTTAAGAGAGAGAGAGTGAGAGAGAGAGAGTGAGCTGGGGAGGTGCAGAGAGAGGGAGACACAGATTCCAAAGCGGGCTCTGCCAGCACAGAGCCCGGCACGGGGCTCAAACCCACGAACCACGAGATCATGACCTGGGCCAAAGTCAGATGCTTAACCGACTGATGCGTCACCCAGGCGCCTGGGAAAAAGAGAGATTTTGTGGAAAGTATCAATCCAGGTTGCTTCAGAGACACTTAAAAAGGAGGAATGCATTTTTATTCCCTGAAATAGTGAAGTGACCTCTTGCCTCATTTTTCTTCCCTTGCCTTTTCAAACCTGAACTCTGCCAGGGCCCCTGCCTTCCACCCAAATTCCCACCTGCCCCTGGCGATGGAGAAAATCAGGGAGATGGGTAGGCGTGCGCTGGGCTGTTCAGTCTGAGTTGGAAATATCATAAGTGTTTCCCCCTGTCGTTCATATTTTCCACCCTAACTCTAAAAAGGAACCTGGCCACGAAAACTCCATTTTTCCCTAACCAGAACCTTTTTTTTTTTTTTTTTAAACCATTTGTAGTGTAAGCTGTCCTTTATTGTGCGAACTTCTGGTCACTTTGGATTTCAGGTTTCTTTGAGTGCCTCTCAGGATCTCGTCTACAGTAACACTTTATATTATTTGATGATTATCACACGAGAAGTTGAAAAATACTACAAAATCATGGCCTTCTCAGTGTTCTGTATTACTTTTAAGAGGTTGTGCAGTTTTATTTTATTTATTTATTTATTTATTTATTTATTTATTTATTTATTTCATTCGTTTATAACCTGCATCCAGGAGTCGATTCCAATGATTCATCACTCACATGTGACAGCCAGTGCTCATCCCAACAAGTGCCCTCCTGAATGCCCCTCCCCCATTTAGCCCCTCCCCCCCTCCCCTCTGGCAACCCCCAGTTTGTTCTCTGTATTTAAGAGTCTCTTATGGGGGCGCCTGGGTGCCTCAGTCGGTGGGGCGGCCGACTTCGGCTCAGGTCATGATCTCACGGTTGGTGAGTTTGAGCCCCGCGTCGGGCTCTGTGCTGACAGCTCAGAGCCTGGAGCCTGCTTCGGATTCTGTGTCTTCCCCTCTCTCTGCCCCTCCCCTGTTCATGCTCAGTTTCTCTCTATCTCTCAATAATGAATAAACGTTAAAAAAAAAATTAAAAAAAAAAAAAGAGTCTCTTATGGTTTGTCCCCTTCCCTGTTTTTCTACTATTTTTACTTCCTTTCCCTTGTGTTCCTCTACTAAACAGAACTCTTAAAAAGCTTATTCTCATTGGTTAAGAGAATAACAGAGGGTTATACATAGCTTGATCGATTTGGGCTACTTTAAAATAAAAAGGACGTTTCCTTGGAAGTTGTACAATATTCAGAGATAATGAATATTCACCACTTCAGTAAATATATAAATATTGATTCTTCAACTCCTCCTTGGTTTATTTCCTTTAAGACTTTCCTTGTCATGATTTCTTGGCACTGTGCGTCCCGTAAAATGTGTTAGCTTCAAAATAAACTTCCACAGTGTAAATACTGAACTCAGCAGACCTGTATTTTTCTTTGAACTTAAAGACATAAAACCCACAAGTTTTCTTGGAGTAATAGGAACAAAAAGGAACGCCACGCTTTTTTCCCATTGTTTTGAAAGTTCAAGTCACGGAGGCATCACTCAAACGTTCCAACAACGGAGACAATATGTTGGCTCTAGTCCGGACGCCCGGGGCTGGGTGGATCAGGCAGTGACAGCAGCGTGGTCCTGTGACTCGGGGACAGCAGCGTGGGCCTGTGACTCAGCTGCTTGAGTCACGTTAGATTCCGCTCCACATCGTGGCAAAGACGGCCCCAGCAGCTCCAGGCTACATGAACCCTGGCATCCACGCTCCCAGAAAGATACTAATCCTCTCCTGTGCAATTAAACTCAAATATATTGGTTTTCTAAAATCATGCTCTCACTCCTGGACCGTGGAAGGGAAAAACTTATCATCGGTCTGGGTCATGCCCGCCCCGTGTTGAGTAAACTTGGATGCACTCGATTGGAGGCGGCGGGGTGGGGGTGGGGGGAAGATTTCTCAAAAGGAACAAAGGGCGAAGGGATGCCGGGTAAAATAAAACATATGATGACATTTTAGAGGCAAAATAATTTTGGAAAATGCTCTCTTCTGGCTGTCTCATTTGCCTGGAGAGTTCCTTGAGTCCCTAATCATTTTATAAGTAGTGGACTCAGCAGGCAAAGTGCCCTTCTTTCTAAAACCCTACAAACACTCCTGAAAATAATCATAGGTGGGACATTTTAAAGGGAAAGAGGGTTAACTGTATTAATTACCCCTCTGGTTTATCTTTACGTTTCTCTACATGATGTTTCTCTCTACCTCCTGTGCTCACCTTCCCCAAGCTTACATAGATCGATCCATATATAGCCATATGTATATGTGTGTGTACATAAATACATATCTTTCATATGTGTATATGTGCAGATAGGCTAATCTATACCGTGACTCAGTTCTTTAATGCTGTCATACAGAAAGCAATTATTAACATTTGCACCCAGAGCTTAAAGCTCATTGTCCTTGCAAAGGAGGCAAGAATATGCAATGGGGAAAAAAGGCAGTCAACGAATGGTTTTGGGGAAACTGGACAGCTACATGCAAAAGAGTGAAACTGGACCATTTCTTACACCATCCACAAAAATAACCTCAGACTGGATTGATCAAAAACCCAAATGTGAGACCCGAAACCATAAAAATCCCAGAAAAGGGTCAAGACAGTAATTCTGACGCTGGCCATAGCAACATTTTTCTGGATACGTCTCCTGAGGCAAGGAAACTGAACTATTGGGACCACATCAAAAGAAAAAGCTTCTGCACCATGAAGGAAACCATCAACAAAACTAAAAGGCAACCTATGGACTGGGAGAAGATATTTGCAAATAAAATGTCCATTAAAGGCTTAGTATCCAAAATACATTAAGAACTGGAGAATGCAAACTGGTGTCGCAACTGTAGAGGACAGTATGGAGGTTCCTCAGAAAGTGAAAAATAGAACTACTCTGTGGTCGAGCGATCTCACTACTGGGCAGTTACCCAAAGAATACAAAAGCACGAGTTCGAAGGGATACATGCACCCTTGTGTTTACCGCAGGATTCTTCACAATAGCCAAACTATGGAAGAAGCCCAAGTGTCCACCGACTGATGAGTGGATAAAGAAGATGTGTAATATACATACATGGGATACACCTGTACAACGGAATATTACTCAGCCATAACAAAATATGAAATCTTGCCATTTCCAATGATGTGGATGGAGCTAGAATGTATTACGCTAAGCAAAATAAGACAGAGAAAGACAAATACCCGATGATTTCACTCACATGTGGAATTTAAGAAACCAAACAAATGAGCAAAGGAGAAAAAAAGAGAGGGACACAAACCAAGAAACAGACTGTTAGCTATAGAGAGCAAACTGCTGGTCACCAGAGGGTAGGAGGTGGGGGGATGGGAGAAATAGATGATGGGGACGAAGGAGAGCACTTGTCGTGATGAACACCGGGTGATGTCTGAAAGTATTGAATCGCTATATTGTACACCTGCAATTAATACTACACTATATTAGCTAACCAACTGGGATTAAGATAAAAACATTTTTAAAGTTTATTTATTTATTTTGTGTGTGTGTGTGTGTGAGAGAGAGAGAGAGAGAGAGAGAGCATGAGTGAGTGGGGGAGGGGTAGGGAGAGAGGGAGAGAGAGAGAGAATCCCAAGCAGGCCCCGCAGGGTCAGCGTAGAGCCTGACACGGAGCTTGAACTCACAAACTGCAAGATTGTGACCTGAGCCAAGATCAAGAGTTGGATGCTTAACCGAACGAGCCACCAAGGTGCCCCTAAAATAAAAATAAATAAAAAAAAAACCCTTTTATTTAATTTTATTAATTAACTTATTTTTAAATATAACTTATTGCCAAATCGGTTAACCTACAGTGTATACGCTGTGCTCTTGGGTTTTGGGGTAGATTCCCATGGTTCATTGCTTCCATACGTCACCCAGTGCTCATCCCAACAAGTGCCCTCCTCAGTGCCCGTCACCCGTTTTCTCCTCTCCCCCACCCCCTCCTACACCCTCAGTTTGTTCTCTGTATTGAAGAGTCTCATAATTTCCCTGCCTCCCTCTCTGTTTGTTAACTATAAAATAAAAAACTTAAAAAAAAAAACTTTAAAACACGGTAATTGCCCTTGCTAGCAAATAATTATTTTCTTTTTCTAAATTATACTCCAGTGGCTTGCACACGACTATAGAAACATCTCTCATCCTGGAAGAAAGAGCTCCAACTAGTTCCTGATCCCCCCCAGCCCCCTCCTGTCCTGCCATTCATGCAAAGGCAGATGTGTATTAACCACCGGGGTCCACCAATAGGTCTTGAGGGGCCATGTGCGGAATGTCCGATTCCTCACATTGCTGGTATCCCCTTCAGCTCGAATCCTTCGGTCTTGTGAACCGATGGAGGCTCGTAAAACAACATGCACTTGGCCTTCAGTCTTTGCTCTGGGCCACTGCCTTCACTGGGGTGTGTAGGAAGACAAGTTCATGATGCTCGAGTCTGAAGAAATAAGCCCAGAGTAGCTCGAATCACTGAACGTTTTCCCAGAGCAGTCCCTGATCCTTTCAATACCAGACCCCAACGAACAGATTAAGGAACATTCCAACACTGAACTGTCAGTGTCTTATCTGTGTGCACGGAACAACACAGAAATTTCTGGTGCAGAAAGTTATCCTCCAGACGTCCAGCTGGAACGTTCTAGCCACCCAATGGCATCATTTGAGTTTGTTGTCACCACTTTGAAAATCTTTAGAGTTTTCCCACTCGTGCGGGTGTAACACATGTGTGCACATATACATTAGCTTACATGTGCGTACACATACGTATTTATATGCACATGACAAAGGGTATAAATAGGACATATGTCCAAAGCTGTTCTATCTCGTTGGACAACGCAGCAACGGACAGCAAACCAAAAGCGATGCCTTTGTGCTTCGGGGGCTCCTGGGACTCCACACGATGACGCCGATATGACGGTGGATGGGGCGCCCGCCTCCCTCCATCCGCGGCCAGGTAGGGAAGGATTACTTGCAAAGGGCCAAACAGAAGCGACAGTCAGAGCGGTAGTGACTTACGTCCTCATTCTGAGCGCGTGACCGTTTTTACGGTTCCATCCGTTTCCTGTTTAATATGCAGTTTGGACATTTTGAGGAAGGAATCTAATTTCAGAATTGTCTACATATGTTTAACGACAACCATCATGCTGTTTGAAAGCACTTCGCTCTGAGTGACATATGTCTTGTGCGCAACTTACAGTGGGCCCAGAAATTTTTTTTCCAAAACAGTTTTCTTTCAGCGGAAAATGTTGTACTGTTTCTGAATAGCTAGCAAAGTTATATACTCCAGAAGCTAACTGTATCACAAGGATGGGCCCCACACATTCATGCAAAATTAATAGGACTGACTAATTTTTTCCTATCCCTTTTACGGGGTAAAACCCCAAATACAGGGCACCTGGGTGGCTTAGTCGGTTAGGCATCCGACTCTTGGTTTCGCCGCAGGTCACGATCTCACAGTTCATGGGCTCAAGCCCCACATCGGGCTCTGGGCTGACAGTCTGGAGCCTGCTTGGGATTCTCTCTCTTCCTCTCTCTCTGCCCCTCCCCTGCTTGCCCTCTCTCTGTTCGTCTCAAAATAAATAAGCTTAAAAAACAAACCCAACATACAGAACAGTGTTTCTCCTGAGGTCTTCCCTCTCTGCATAAGCTCCAAACAAGCTTTAAAATGATCTCAGCAGCTTCAGATTCATGTGCAAAGGCACATGCCTACGGTCTACACTTACGCTATCCAAATCCTGTGTAACTTTTGGAGGAAAACCTCTCACTACTCTTCAGACAAGGAGAAGACCCCAAATAACTCGGTGTCATCGATCACTTGTGTGAGTTCTCAATACCAGATGCAACGCAGACGAGACTCAGGGAAGTTTCCGTGAAATCCCCTTGCTATGCCCATGTGCTCGGGCCATGGAGCTAAAGGGGAGGCACACCCAGGCACTTTGGGCCTCCCCACTGTTAGGACAGTGTTCACTCTGCTGACGGTTGGGGAAACTCGAAAAGAAAGAGAAGCAAACTCATCGTGTTGCAAACCCAGCACTGAACGGGAGTCCGGGTCAAATCCCTGCTGGAGGTTATCAGCGAAGTAGACTGTGCACCATCACACTGGTGGAACTTCATGTTTTTTCCTACCTCCCTCAGTCAATCCACAGTCATCTCATACCTGCTCTGCCAAAGTCACTGTGCTCGTCCAGACGGGAGACGCCAAGAGCGGTGGAAACAAGCCTGTCCTCGTGGAGTTTGTGAACTAAATCGGAAGATACGGGTACAGCCCCGGCGCTGTGTCGGGGTTTGCAAACGTCTTACCGGCCATTCCTGTCGCCCAGCACGCACCTGGAATGCTTACGGTACAGTTTCCAGCTGGCGTGAAGCTATATGTGATTGTAGACACCAAATAAATGACCTACGTATTTAGTTATATTATTTCAGAAGGTGTGATATCCGAATTAATTGATGTAAGTCATCAGACATGATCTAGGCGTCATGGGACAGATGTGTGGGACTGATTTAAATGTAAATCTCTCTCAAGCGTCTGCTCTCACCCGGCCATCTCTATCAACACCATTTACCGCTCGTATTTATATTTCTAGAGCACTCTGCCAGGTGTTATTCTAGAATGGTTTGTTTCGGGAAAGTAATAAGGGTGGGGTTTTGGTTTCATGCAACTGGTCAGTTTTATTTTTTTTATTTTTTATTTTTTTTAATTTTTTTTTTTTAACATTTTATTTTTGAGACAGAGGGAGACAGAGCATGAACAGGGGAGGGTCAGAGAGAGGGAGACACAGAATCTGAAACAGGCTCCAGGCTCTGAGCTGTCAGCACAGAGCCCGATGCGGGGCTCGAACTCACGGACCGCGAGATCATGACCTGAGCCGAAGTCGGCCGCTTAACCAACTGAGCCACCCAGGCGCCCCAGTTTTTTTTTTTTTAATTAAAAAAAATTTTTTTAATTTTTTTTTTTTTTTGGGGGGGGGGGCGAGAGAGAGAGAGAGAGAGAGGGACAGGGCAGAGACAGAGAGGGGGAGCTTGACATGGGGCTTGAACTCACGAACTGTGAGATCATGACCCGTGTGAAAGTCAGACACCCAACAGACTGAGCCACCCAGGTGCCCCAACTGGTCAGTTTTAATATCGACGACGGTGCTCTTCTGTGTGAGCTTATGCAACTTGATTATTTACTTAAGACAAGAAGGCCGAACAGAGACAGAGGGTTGCAGAATCCTAGCTCTTGAAGCCTTGCAAGGGCAAGTGTGACACAGTAAGAGACACGTAGAGCTACCCGTC
The DNA here is from genome assembly GCF_014898765.1 of Herpailurus yagouaroundi. Classification (NCBI taxonomy): domain Eukaryota; kingdom Metazoa; phylum Chordata; class Mammalia; order Carnivora; family Felidae; genus Herpailurus; species Herpailurus yagouaroundi. The sequence continues at coordinate 30,056,907 of NW_024412434.1, forward strand.
CTTGGTTCCTGACCCAGAACTCCTCAAACTCTTGACTTCCCTGACTACTGGGGCAGACAGGAGCGTCTCACCTAGAGCTCCGGGATCTCCTGGGTGATAGGAGCATCGTTTGTTCTCACAAAGCAACACTCGGCGACTTCCTGGATGAGGGCTGGTCACCAGAAAGGCCAAGCCATGATTAGCAGCTTGGAAATTTCAGCCCCACCCCATCCTCTGGAGAGTGGAGAAGGAGCTAGAGAGTGAGTCAATACTGGGTCATTACCTACGTGGCGAACCCTCTCTCAAAATCCCCAATCTATGGGGTTTGGAGAGCTTCAGGTTGCTAAACACACCCTAAGGGGTGGGATGAGACACGCCAACCCCACGGAGACAGACGCCCTTGCACCCAGGACCTTTCCAGAATTCACCCTCTGTACCTGTTCATCTGGCCATTCATCTGTATCCCTTATCGTATTCTTTATAAGCCAGTGAATGTAAGTACGTTGTTTCCTTGAGTTTGGTGAGCATTGATAGCAAATTACTGAACCTGAAAGGGGGATGTGTCGCTGACTCAGACAGAAGTGTGGGTATCCTGGGGACCCCTGACTTGAGACTGGCAATGTGCAATGGAGGCCATGTTCGGACTGAGCCCTTCACCTGTGCGGTCTAGGCTAACTTTGGGTGCTTTGTGGCATATTGGAGTCAAACTGTAGGGCAGTCAGTTGGTACCTACAGAGAACTTGCAAACTGCTTGGTGTGGAAAACCCACACGTTTGGTGTCAGAAGTAGCGACAGTGGGGCGCCTGGGGGGCTCAGTCGGTCAAGCGTCAGACTTTGGCTCAGGGGATGATCTCACGGTCTGTGAGTTCGAGCCCCGCGTCGGGCTCTCTGCTGACAGCTCGGAGCCTGCAGCCTGCTCCGGATTCTGTGTCACCCTCTCTCTCTGCCTCTCCCCCCACTTGTGCTCTGTCTCTCTCAAAAATAAACATTAAAAAAAAAAAAGACGTAGAGCAAGTGAATTTTCCAATGTTCAGTAAATCTAGAACTGTCCAGCCATTTGTCAGAGTTCCTAAGAGGATCTGCTGTGGGAGGTTCCCTGGAGGCCTCACCTGGCTCCCAGGGTCCACGGGACCGACCCCTCATCACACCGCTCTCAGCATTGTCCTCTCCCGACGACCTCTGCACCCTCCTCCTCCACCCGAGACTCTGTTCTTCTCTCCACCCTTCAAGGACAAGCTGGCCTCAGGGCCTTTGCACGGCAGCTCCCTCAGCCTGGACTCCTCTTCTCCAGGTGTCCTCAGTGCTCACCCCTCACTTCCCTCAGGCTTGGCTGAAAAATCACGTCCACAGAGTAAAAGTAGCAAAAAGTAGCAAATGCTTCCTCTGCCTTCCCCCTTCGCCTGACCGGACATTTTATCTCTAGTGTCTGTATGTTTATTCCTCCCTCGTCCCCTCCCCTTCCTCCACGCACGAAGCCTTCGCGGTCAGAGATGCATGTTCCTGGCGCTCTCTCTGCAGCACCCTGCGCATCGCCCGGCACGTAACGGGCTCTCAAAAATATCTGTGGAACGAGTGAACTACAGGCAAGGAGGATCACAAAGCACACCCATTGTGTGCTGTGTATTTTTCCAAAGCGGTTTTAAACTCTCACAGTCAGCCAACCAGGCAAACCATGCCCTTGCCATTCGCTCGTGGGGGAGCCACTTGACTGAAATCTGTGAGCAGTAGAGCAGGGTTCTTTGAGTTCTTCAGCTGGTTCATTCCGTGTGCACGGCTGTTCCCAGTGACGCTGCCACGAATCCCGGCATCTCTCCGAAAGGACACTAAGTCACGCTCTGTAACCCAGAGTTTGTTGCTGTTACTGTGAAATCCACGGACATGACTTTTCAACTGGATTGATCTGCTATTTAGGTGAAGAGACTGTTTTAAAATGCCTTTCCCTGCTCTGGTTTTCCTCCGAATTTATAAGTCTGTCTGCATATTTTATCATTTTTCGTTCTTTCCTCCAACTCCCTTGACCATCAGAGGTTATCCTTCCAGTGGGGGGAGGGGGGGCAGAAAAAAAGCACTCGATAAGGAGTTCTGCGAGATATTTCTCAGTGCACTATAAATAGTGACAGTTGGCTTGGATTCCTAATTCCTGCTCTTTTGTTTTCCTGCATTATTTTTGGGGACTGTAAAAAAAAAAATCTAGCACATCTAGACGTGTTATTGCTTACATTAAAAGAACATAAAATGTCTTTCTGGAATGTCAGGAAATCCTAAAATTAAAATTAGATGATTGTATTCATGCTTTTGTTCATTCTCCCAACAAGGATTCACTGTGTCCCTGACATGAGTCACACACTGGGGTGAGTGTCCCCTGCTTTCTGATGGATGCGTGCAATGCCCAACAGAAACAAGCCATTGTCCGAATGTGGGTGGCACCCTGTGTGTCCTCATTTTTCCTCTTTACCGGAATGGTGCAGACAGAATAGTCCCAGAGACAAACTGGCCATTGCGTCGGCCTTCTTTCCTTCCCTTGAGAACCCCTCAACCGAGGCATTCTGCCACGTGGCCTCAGTGTAACTTCACATTTTTGCCTTTGGTTTTCTTTCCCTGCTCATTACTGATCCACTCTCCTTCAAAGTCCCCCAGAACCTTCCTTTCAGCCATCCTCGAAGGTTCAGAAGCAATCTGAAAACTCACTCATGTAGTGCTGTTCAGAGAAGAGTGTGCTGTGTACCTGTGGGTTTGGCCGTCGCCATGGCTCCCCCCGCCCACCCCAAGTCCTACCCTCGGCCCCAAGAAGTGCATTTTTAGTGATGGAAAATGGGGGCTTCTGGAAGACTGTCACATAAAATAACTTGAGAGGAGGGGATCTCACCCTAAACACAGCTGATTTCTCAGGCCCATAGTGGTGATGTCTCTTTGTGAACCAAATAATTATTTTCTCATTGAAAACCTGAGATAGGGCGCCTGGGTGGCGCAGTCGGTTAAGCGTCCGACTTCAGCCAGGTCACGATCTCGCGAGATTTCGCGTGATCTCGCGTGAGTTCGAGCCCCGCGTCGGGCTCTGGGCTGATGGCTCGGAGCCTGGAGCCTGTTTCCGATTCTGTGTCTCCCTCTCTCTCTGCCCCTCCCCCGTTCATGCTCTGTCTCTCTCTGTCCCCAAAAAAATAAATAAACGTTGAAAAAAAATTTTTTTTAAAGAAAACCTGAGATAAATGGGTTTTATTGGGTTCCTAATTGCTATTCCCGAAGATACCGTCTTTCAACACCAAAGCGTCGTAGAGAGTCTCTCCTCCCTCAGTTTCCAGAAGGCACAAAGATTACCAAGATTGCTCTGACGTGCAGGGATAAACAGAAATGTAAGAATACATGAGTGGTTTCCCCGCTGAGGCAAAATCCACGTGGGATAAAGAAGAGATTAACGCTTTCAAAAAGAATATTCATGGCTTCTTATTTTCAAAAAGGGAGCTCGCTAGGAAACCTATGCTATAGGTCAGTATACAGCTAGACTCATGAGTCGAATAAGCAGGCCAGGGGTGGGAGATGGGGTGTAGACCCTCCAGAGTCCCCTCCGCGTCACCTCGGCCTCCCCATCTAGCTGAGACCGAACGGACATTCGTTCCGTTATCTCGATTATGCACCAGGAAGGCGTGACATAATGTAAGCAGCCCTTCATGCTTTAGTGTGAATTACAGCGCTGATAAAAATCTTAACAGAAGCAAGATTAAAATCTTTTTTTTTTTAATTTTTTAAATGTTTATTTATTTTTGAGAGAGTGAGAGAGTGAGAGAGCAATCAGGAGCAGGGAAGGGGCAGAGAGAGAGGGAGACACAGAATCCAAAGCAGCTCCGGGCTCTGAGCTGTCAGCACAGAGCCCGACGCGGGGCTCGAACCCGCCAGCCCGCGAGATCGTGACCTGAGCCGAAGTCGGACGCTGAACCGACTGAGCCCCCAGATGCCCTGCACGGACTGTTCTAATGCAGAGCTCACACTAAAGCTCCACCTCGCTCACTGCTGTGTAAGTGAGCAGAAAACAAGCGCAAACGTTTTGGACTCAGATTTTCTTTCGCGAATCAGTCCAAAGCGATTTCGTCATACCTTGATTGTTCTTACATCCTTGCTTCCCTGAAACAAACACTTCAAGAACTTTCTGAAATCCTTATTACGATCACGACTTAGATAATGCAAATAATGGAACCAGCCCCTAAATACTGCCTGACACCGAACGAATCCAGTCCATAGCAGCTATCTCCCTGTGACCTGCCCCGTGCTAGCCGTGGGAAGCCCCGTGACGGCCAGCATGGTGTGGCCCTGGGAGAGGTCGTGGCTCACCTGGCAGGCAGGTGCTGGGGTTTGTTGGGGGGGGGGGCGGTTTCTGTGATCGCATATGCCAATAGGCTTTCCGTCACGTGCTGCTGCTGGGGAAGGAAACGCAGGGTGTAGACATAGAGAAAAGCAACATACATATATTGCGGTGTAGACTTTATTCTCCTGCCCTCACGCCTGGCCACAGTGGCTCAGGAAATAGTATTTTACCAGGTAAAATTAGAAGCACTTGGAAACATGCTCATCGCACGCACATGCTTGGAATCAACTCGGCAGACTCAAGTAAGCTGATGCGTAGCTCCCGTAATCAACCAGTTATTTAAAACGATAGGGAAGGCAGGTAGTTTTGGCCGGGGTTAGCTATATGTTTATGTCATGATTTGCCACTTCTGTTTGTACTCAGAATGTTCTTAATACTCTTGCCTCTAAAATATAACGCGTTGGGGCGCCTGGGGGGCTCAGTCGGTTAAGCGTCCAACTTTGGTTCAGGTCATGATCTCGCGGTCCGTGAGTTCGAGCCTCGCGTCAGGTTCTGTGCAGACAGCTCGGAGCCTGGAGCCTGCTTCAGATTCTGTGTCTCCCTCTCTCTCTGCCCCTTCCCTGCTCATGCTCTGTCTCTCTGTCTCTCAAAAATGAATAAATGTTAAAAAAAATTTTTTAAAATATAATGTGTTGTTGTTGTTTGTTCTGGACATGAAATACATAAACAAAACATATCCTATACATCTCTGGATACCTCCCAGGTCCTGATTCAGTGGTCACTATTTTCTATCTTACGATATCGTTACTTTTTCATGCACCTTTTTACCGTGTTTCCTAGAGAAGGGTGCATGTTGAGTTCAGTTGGGACCCTGCTATCCCAAAGAACATAGCCTAGAGTCATTAAAACTACGCGCTGGGTTGTGAATGAGTTGACGAATATAAAATGCAAATTGTAAGCGTAATTGTGACATTCTTCAATTGCCTTGCTATGGTGCCCACACATAAAGAATTCGTCAGAAGATGCCAAGTGAGGGAGGGCCCGAGACACCAACTCAGAGGCTCTCCTTATCTGAGGTATTTCCCTCTGGAAAGTCACAGCATCTGCGCTATCCAAGCGTGTCACTTAGAGGCAAGATCCAAGTCACTGGAGACAGACACAATTACCTCTTTGTTAACTGTGACATGTGGTGACTACATATATCCTGATCCTGGTATTTTTGTGAAGTTAATTCATGTGACCTATGAGCCTTTTAGCAAAACCGCAAGGAGAGAGCCAGAATTAGATTCTAAAGGAAAAGTATATAAAACAAATCAGTTTAGAAATAGCTAACAACATGTATTCAGCTATCGCTTTAAAAATCAAACTTGAGCGGCACATGGGTGGCTCAGTCGGTTGAGCATCCGACTTCGGCTCAGGTCATGATCTCGCGGTTCGTGAGTTCGAGCCCCACGTCCGGCTCTGTGCTGACAGCTCGGAGCCTGGAGCCTGCTTCAGATTCTGTGTCTCCCTCTCTCTCTGCCCCTCTACCATTCACGCTCTGTCTTTTTGTCTCTCTCTCTCTCGAAAAAAAAAAAAGTTAAAAAAAAGCAAACTTGAAAAAAAAAACACCTCTTAAATGTTTTTAGTTCATCTATTCTAGGGGAGAAAAATGTCCATATAGTTAGCTGAAAACTCACATGATGTTTTGAGATGCCTTCATCTCATCATGAAAATATTCAAGAGAATCAATGTAGCCTAAGCCCTTTCTTTCTTCTTTTTCAAAGGTGCAGTCTTTTTGTTAAAGGTCAATGAGAAGCATTGGCCCCATTTCTCTGCAAGCCTCTGGTGTGCCCTCAGGACAAGACTAGCGATGAGCCTGTGGGGGCGGTGGGGACAGGAGAGGCTGGGGAGGACTGCTGGGGACAGGAGAGGCTGGGGAGGACAGGAGAGAAGGGTTTCACGCTTATTGAGTGCGTGTTTCCTGACGGTCCTGTCGCTGAGTGCTGGCAGTGCGCTAATCGAGTCCTTCCCACGGGTGGCAGGGGGTTTCTACTAGCCTCTACTGGCAGATGGGGACACGAGGCTGAGAGCACCCCAGGTCGTATGGCCCCTTCACCGGGACCCAAGCTCCTGATCCCCAACCTAACCGCACCCCCAGTTTCTCAGATGCTTGTATATTTGGAAAGATGTGGCATAATAAGTGACATGGAGGTGAAGGGCGGTCAGCAAGGCTGTCTTCCCTGGTGGAACTTTTGCCCCGAGGGATGAACCTTTGTGTCCGGGCTTCCGAGGACTTTCCTAACGATCAGTAATTTCGTTCTCCAGTAGCAACAGCCCAATTTTAACCTTTCATTGGCTGTTGGCAGAAAATACTACACAAGTTAAAGATGTGAAAGTTAAAAAAATAAGAAAACAACTTCTCCAACCCCCCGCCTCCAACCTTTACTGGCTTCATTATCATTTCCTGCTCTCTTAACTCTTCTTATCAACTTCCTCCCCCTATTTCTTTTCCTATGCGAGGTCTTCGATATCTGCTGATCACAGTGGCACCAGTGAAGTGAAGGATATTGATCCCTAGATGGACACATTGTGCTGCTTTTACCACCCAGAGCCGTGCGCTTCCCTTGTGATAAGTTACAATATTAAATTTGGCTACACTTCACTTTTACCCCTCTTCCGTTCCCAGTCCCACCGCCTTTCGTTTGTGTTTTTGTGAAACAACATAAAATTGGCTAAACAAAATGTTAACTCTGTTTGTGAAAAAGCCATTTAAATCTAGGCGATAAAACAAACAAAAAAAAAATCAGCTATTGAAATATTTCATACTTAACAGGATTTGGAGTGAGTACTTACATTTATGAATAATCTTCACATAAGGAAAGAGGACTTGGAAAACTAAGGGATTGTAATTTCACGGTCTCTAGAATTTATTGATACAGATGGATTAAGCAGCCTAACCAGAAAGCAAGTTACAGGCATTCAGGTTTTGGGAGGGAGTGTTAAAAATGATTCAAACTTTCTACTGGTTTCTTCTGCTTTACTGACTGGGGGAAGAGAAGGGGATGCCAGAATTCAAAAGTATAATCAGTCATTGGTTTCATTCTCCTATTTATCTTTTAGTTCTAGACAATGGAAACTAATTAAAAAAATCCGACTCCTGACTTTCACATGACACGGGCAAGTTTAAGGAAAAGGAGACAAACAAAACAGATCTGGTCTTCATCTGTGGCCATCTGGCAGGAGTCATTACAAGCGGTGGTGACAATTCCTTGTGGTTTCCTTGTCCAAGCAAACGCACGGCTCCAGGAGCTCTGGGCTCCTACACGTTCTCGGCCGGGAGTCAATGTGAAACGGTGAATCAGAAGCTTCATTTTTAGGTCCCCTCATCTGTAAACACTGAGCATCTATATCCCATCGAAGTAATTCAGACTCTATGTTCCTGAACAGTGGAAATGATGCCGGAGGATGAACCGCATCATATAGAAGCTTTTAAATATTATTTTTGCAAGTTGGGACAATATCAACATCATAATTACCTTGAGATGCATGGAGAATCTAAAAATGTGGTTGTTTTTGTTATTGAGGAGGAGTTTTGATTTGAAGGGCCTTTTGATTTGTTCTTCCAGGGTTGGTTCTATGCACAGGACAAATGGCCTCTCCAATTCGCCATGCACGTTCTGAAGAAGGAACGGACTTCAGTTACCTTAGCCTTGCCCAAGGAAAGCTTACGTCAGACACTTAAGGAAGTGTGGGGAACTTCTCAGAGCACCGTTCGATGTTACAGAGCCTGTATGTCTCAGGTGTTACAGAGCTCCAGACTGGTTTCTGATTTATTAATTCACACAGTTCCTTGGGCCTATAATAAACTCCTCACTAGCCTGTGATATTTTCCTCAGTCACCAAACACAAGGAATGATTAGGGAGCTTTACAAACAACACCATCCATTTAAGCTGGTTCTAAACAAGAATTCAAAAGAAGGTTGAATCATTTCCATGTCACGTAGGTGATCGAATCTACTGTGAACTACAAAACTATAGGTACTGTAGATATATGTTTTCCTATCTCTGTGATATTTTAAAGTTTTTATTTATTTATTTTTATTAGAGGGGTAGTTTCATTCAGTCCTAGGGAGACTTACAGTAATTCTTGACCTATGGAAGGGCAGATACCTTCTTCTTCAAATAATTTTGAGTTCCTTTTACTCTTGTAGACTGATTTTTATTTTTAATTTATTTTTATTTTTTAAATGTATTTATTTATTTTTGAGAGAGAGAGAGAGAGAGAGAGAGAGAGAGAGCAGGGGAAGAGCAGAGAGAGAGGGAGAGAGAAAACCCAAAGCAGGCTTCACGTCGTAAGAGCAGAGTCTCACGGGGGCCTCGAACCCACGAACCACTGAGATCATGACCTTAGCTGAAATCAAGAATCGTAAACTTAACTGACTGAGCCACCCAGGAGCTCCTAGGATGATTTTTAGATATGTGTGTATGTAATTCTCTGAAATCCGCTTAAGAAATTTTGATTAGAACTTTGAAAATGATGTATCTATTTGTCTTCTCTTTTTCCTTAAAATCTATCTATCATCTATCTATCTATCTATCTATCTATTATTATCTATCATCTTTTACCTATCTGTTATCCATCTATCTATTATCTATGTATCTATTATCTATCTATCCATTATCTATCTATTATCTATCTATTATTCATCTATTTATCTATTATCTATCTATTATCTATTTACTATCTATTATCCATCTATCTGTCTATATGTATTATCTATCTATCTATTATCTATTTATCTATTATCTATCTATCTATCTATCTATCTATCTATCGGTTTGAGTGTCTTAAAGCCTAATGTTCAGTGTAATGGTATTTGGGAATGGGGTCTTTGGGAGATAACTGGGTTTGCATGAGGATGGGGGTGGAGTCCCATGGTGGGATCGGTGGCCTTAATAAGGGATGTAGGGACCAGAGCATGCAATCTCTCTCTCTCTGTACCATGTGAGGACACATCAAGTCAGTATCTCCCTGCAAACCAGGAAGAGGTCCCAAACCAGGAACCAAATCAGCTGGCACTTTCATCGTGGACTTTCCAGTCTCCAGAACTGTGAGATATGTTTACTGTTTAAGCTACTTCATTTTGGATTCTGGCATAGCAGTGTCGACCAACTAAAACAAAGACTTCGAACATCGTATTATTAAAAAAAAACTTATTTATAGGGGTACCTGGGTGGCTCGGTCAGTAGAGCATCTGACTCTTGATTTTGGCTCAGTCATGATCTCATAGTCATGTGATTGGGCCCCAAGTTGGGTTCTGTGCTGACAGCATGGAGCCTGCTTGGGATTCTCTCTGTCCCTCTCTCTTTGCCCTTCCTCATTCACCCTCTTTCTCTTTCTTTCTCAAAATAAATAAATGTTTTAAAATATATTTTAAAAAACCCCCTTATTTATAGGCACTTTAGAGTTTGTAGTAGCTGTTGTGAAATACTTATTTATATTTATTAGATTATTATTATATTACAATTGAGTTTTTGTTGGTGTGTAGTAATATTACTTGAGTTCTGATTTGGAGCACAGAGAGTTTTTCAATGTTACTTTTCCTGTTAATTGCTTATCTATTCTCTTAAAAGTCCTATGAGGATGATCCTATAAGTCAATGGCAATAATAATTTTATTTCTTCTTAGATTAGTTATTTCACAAACGATGTTCTGTTTGTACTCCCGTTAATGCAAGCCATTCACTTCCATAAATTGGTCCCAGTTTCCCAGGGTGACTAGCACAGAGTAGGTAGATTAAAACAGAAATTTATCCTCTCGCAGTTCAGAAGGTCAGAAGTCTGAAACCCAGGTGTTGTCAGGTGTTAAACCTGGAAGGATTGTTCCCTGCCTCTTTGGTTTCTGGTGGTTGTTGGTAATCTTTGGTGTCTCTTAGTTTATGATAATATGACTCCAATCTCTGCCTCTGGCTTCACATGGCTTTATTCCCCATGCGTGTCCCTGTTCAAATTTCCTCCTTCCTGTAAGGACACTTGGGTCAGGGACTGCTCTAATCCAGTGTGACCTCATGTTAACTTCATCACACCTGCGAAGACCTTGTTTCCAAATAAGGTCATGTTCACAGGTTCCAGGTGGACACAGAAATTTTTTGAGGGGAGGGTACACTATTCAACCCAGTAGAGTCCAACCCCTGGCACCCCAAAATTCATGTTCTCTCATGTGCAAAATACATTCACCCCATCTCAGCATCCTCCAAAGTCTTAAACCATTCCAGCATTAACCCTACATCCAAACCTCATCTAAATATTACCCTTTGGAAAAAGTTCCAAATCTCATTATCCAAATGATCTAAATCAGGTATGAGTAGGACTCTTGGTCGAATCCATTCTGGGCCCAAATTTCTTTCCCTCCGCAGAACAGTGGGACCAGAAAACAAGTTATTTGCTTCCAGAGTACAATGGTGGGACAGCATAGGATCACCATTTCCATCCAAAAGGGATTAATGGAAAGAACAAGGGTGGGGGTGGAGAGTTGGGGAGGGGAATGGTCTAGAGAAAGTTCTTGACTCTCCCAGGAAAGCTCCACTAGGTTAAGGCTGAGAACGATCCTCTGTGGTTTGATGCTCTGTCCTTGGGGCCTTCCAGGATGGCAGCTTTGCCTTCTGTGGAGTCTGGCTCCACAGCCCTGCCCTGGAAGTCATTCTGTTCGTCTGTCCCTGTCATTCCATGCTGGCCGTGGTTCTGCCGATACAAAGTTCTCGAAAACCTTGTCAGTCTCCAGGGGACGTCAGAGACCAGCTCCTTTAAATGTGAGCATTCTACGCCGTGCCTTCCTGGATAACCAGCCAGAGAAGGTCGACTGTATCCACAAGTCCCACATCTAGTCTCTTTAACAAATGGTTTTCCAGTCACACCCTTGGCCCTATTTCTAGAGCAAGCTATCTGGAAAGACTGAGAATTTTCCAAATCATCGAGTGCTGGTTTCTTTTCTCTTAACAGCTCATTGCTCAGTTTCTCCCTTTCTGTAGCATTTAACTACAAAAAGCAAGGAGAAACCAGGTGACACCTTCCAGTTTTGCTCGGAAATCTCGGCTCAATACCCAAGTTCACTGATTACAAGTTGCACTTTCCACCCAGCAGTAGAACCCACAAGGTGGCCAAGTTTCTGCCGCTTTATAACAAGGTAGCCTTTCTTCCAGGCTCAGGTGGCGCGCTCCCTATTTCCAGCAGGGACCCCGTGTCTGTCGCTTCTGTTCGCTTTTCCTCGTGCTGATTTGTTTCCCGTGGTGTCATTTTTTTCAGTTCATATTCAGCCGCCTTTGTTGTTCGACGAGCTCTGTGTTGGGGCATCTGTACAACTTGTATATCCGTTTAATGCTTTATTTTGTTACAGTTCCCATTGTCTGCTGATTGTGCGCAGTAACGCAATTGATTTCTGATCTTTGTAAATTCAATTTTGGATTTCGGTAGTTGTTTTGTGGGTTTCCTAGGATACTTCGTGCAAACAGCCATGTCATTTTCTGTTGTGCTCCATTCTTCCCTGACGATGTGAATTTCTTCCTGGTCCAAGTCACTACTGTCCCCTGTCTTTGTCTTCTTATCTGAGATGGTCTTTACCTTCCTGAAGAATATGTTTGTTGGATGTAGAATTGTGGCTTGACAGGTTTTTTTTTTCCCCTCTCCTCCAACACTTATTATGTTGTGCCTCTGTCTTCTGACTCCAAAATCTCTGACAAGAAATCAGAAAATATTTGAATCAGTTTTTTTTTTTTTTTTGCATGTGGGTAATGTATCATTTTTCTCTGGCTTATTTTAAAACATTTTTTTCTTTGGTGTTCAGTATTTTGATTATGATGTGCTTACTCATTTTCGTGCACACCCACTCTCGGGATTCAGCAAGTCCCTTGATTCTCTAAATTAGAGCTTTCGCCAAACTGAGACTTTTTCAGCCTTATTTTGGTTTTTTTTTTTTTTTTTATTTTTTGAGAGCATATTTTCTTTTAGGCCACTGAGATGAGTTAAAACACATAAACCCAAACCCGGTCTGCTTATCCCAATACATGTTCATTTGGGAATCGGTGTGCATCGATGACTGTCTTTTCTCTTGAGAATGGGTTTGTTTGTCCTTTCTTCATCTGTTGGCTGAATCTATTGTTTCCCGAATACTCTGAAGGTTTAGAGACTCTGAATTCTGTTGTATTCCCAAATAGAGTGCTGATTTTCTAAGCTTCAGCAGGCAATTAATCATTTTGGACTGATAAACATTGCCTTTTTGGTGCAGCTCAAAATTCACTTTAAAATTCTGTGAGTTTGCACGATTCAAAATGAGCCAGTCAGTTGGCCAAACTTTTTACACGGAACTCCACCTCTCTCTGGCTCTGTTCTTTTCGGAATATCTTCCTCACTTTCCAGTGGCAATGGTTATTCCAAACCCTGTCCTGTGTTTCTGAAGGCCAGAAAAAGTATGGATTTCCATCAGTGTTTTACCCTGTCAGTGCTGAACCCAGCCTGACTCTCAGGCTTAAGTCATTAAAAAAACAGGAAAATCACTCCAGGCCATTCTTTCTTCCGAACTGATTCTCTGTTATAAACTTCCTGCTTTTGTTCACTCTCTGCTACCTCTAGGCAGGTTTTAAAAAATTTATCCGAGTGTATAGCTGTTATTTGTGGGAAAATTGGTCTGGCAGGAGCTTCCGTGGCCTTGCCTGACATGAAGCACAAAAGACATGGTTTTGCATTTTCCTTGGCTGGACTCACCAATTATTTCATGTACCCAAAATATATTTTCTCTTAATTTACCAGCTTGGGGGAGGGTCCATGACGCCCCCTTTTTTTAAGCTTATTTATTTTGAGAGAGAGCGAGAGCACACGTGAGTGGGGGGGAGGGCAGACAGAGCGAGAAAGAGTCCCAAGCAGGCTCTGAGCTGTCAGCGCAGAGCCTAACGTGGGGCTCAAAACCCACGCACTGTGAGATCATGACCTGAGCTGAAGTCAGACGCTTAACGACTGAGCCAACCCAGGTACCCCCACAACCTTTTGATAATATTTTTGTATTATGTCGCTGTGTGAAGATCAAACTAGGATTTAATTTTTCACAAAAAGTGTTTTCTTCCCCCAAACCAGAGTCCCATGAGAATGGCTAGTTCTTTTGTAGTATTTCTGGCCCTGTTTGGGGCACATTTCTATTTCTAGAACTCTTACTGTGAGCAGCATTCCTTCAAGAGTCTCGACATCAGGCAAATGTCTGTTTGAAGTTTCAAACCTTGTATACGTTTAAGACAATGTACTCTCTTCTCTTCTGGTGTGGGTATTAACACATACTTCTTTTCATACCTAGGAGATTATCATACACCTAGGAGATTTTCACAGCCTTTAACCGACTGAAAGAAATAGAAAAGTATTGAAAGAATTATAGTCCTTGATAAAAGACTCCTTGATCAACGAGCAGGAAAGATGGCCCCTGCTTGACGAAGCCACTTGGAATGTGATACGATGACTTATTTTCCGAGTCTACCAGAGCAAAATTTCTAGGTCCATTAGCGAGACAAACCATAATCACAGAGTTTACAGATCTTGCTAAAAATAAGGGGGACGTGCAGGACGGTGGAATCACTACCCTATGCATCAGTGACTCTGTGAGATGAAAGGGACAAGGGGCCACAATGGCCACCAAATGTGTGTTATGACTGCGCTTCGTGAGTGACAACCTTTGTTGTGGATATTCTGACGTTGTGTAAAGAGACCTGAAATATACTTTTTATGTAATAGTGAAAAACTCTTGAAAACCTCGATTGATGTAAAGTTGTTTGCAAAATCAAAAATCCCTACGAGAAAGTATTGTCACATTAAAAAGAAAGTTATTCTAAAACAATGACTCATGAAAGAGTGTTAAGAGCCATATGCTTAACTGCTGAATCATTCCAAGAAAATCTTAGTGGTTTGGAACGTTATTTTTATTACTGGGTTAGTGATATTTTTGAAAATCCAAATATGTAATTAAATATATTATATATATTATATGTAATATGTAATGCCTTTAGCAATGCATTAAAATAATAAGTAGCTAACTCTTTTACTGTAAACAGGCTATATTGTGATAAAAATGCCTATCAGTCTGTTATTTTCCTAAAAACTCTAAGCAATACCATTACTCACTTGTGATTCATGTTTTCCTAATAATATTATATTCTGTATTGAGTTATAGTCTGTGGTATTGAGAACAAAGATTTTGCCTCTGGCTGTTGTCTAAAAAGGCGAATAGAAAAACATTTTCTATATATTCTTATATAGAAAGAGAAATATAAGGAGAAATCCCTTCAACTATTTTGAATTTCGTGGAAGTTCGGATAATCGGGAGGTGAATTTATCATTACCATTATTTCCCAAACCAAAGCCCGGTGAAAAACAAAATAAACAGATTGCCTTTGAAGCTGGGTTCTATCCATCGCTGGTTGTGTCACTGTGGAAATATTATTTAAGATCCTCATTTTGTAATTTGTAAAATAGGAGTCTATTCTATTAACTTCTTCAAAAGATTGTTGGAAATAGTAAATTACACGATATGTGTGAAAATGCTAGGCATGGTATCCACAAATGAAAGATTTTTTTTTTACGCTTTTCCCTATATTCACAGTTTGTAAATTTCATTTTATTTATTTATTTTTTATTAAATTTTTTTAATGTTTATTTTATTTTTGAGAGAGAGAGAGAGAGCACAAGAAGGGGAGAGGCAGAGAGAAAGGGAGACACAGAATCTGAAGCAGTTTCCAGGATCTGGGTTGTCAGCACAGAGCCCGATGTGGGGCTCGAACTCACAAACCATGAGATCATGACCCGTGCCAAAGTTGGGTGCTTAACCGACTGAGCCACCCCGGCGCCCCAACGCAGTTTGCAAATTTTAAATACATTATATTTTCCAAAGCAAACCATGGAATTTTATAATACATTTGATTCCCCACTAAATGGATCTTAACCACAAGGTTGTTTAAACAGACCTTACAGTCTAGCAAGATCAATCATAATAAAAAACTAACAAAATACGAGTTTGAAATCTCGTAGTGAGATGCACTAGCGAGGAATTCGCAGATGGAGAAATCTATTGTGAGAAATGACCAATCTAAGTCATTTTGGTGCAAGTGTAATCTGCAAGGAGAGAAGAGCAGCCCACTCTAATATGCCTAGTAAATCATTATCCAGGGGATAAATTAGGCACTTACAGTGAAACCTGAGTGAGCTTGCTCTGCTTGTGGTCGATAGAGTAAAGACGGTGATTGCCAAAAATGCAGCTCTCCCAGTATGAAGAACGGGGCTTGCCTCTGTAGCGTATTTCCAGAAGGATGCTCCCACCACGTAGTCCAACTGAGGACTTCACATTTTAAGGCACTCTATTTCCTCTGAGTCTGGTAAGTTCAAAGTCATGAAATTACTTATGAGTCTGAAAAGATACGGCCACGGGAGGTCAGAGCGGGTGATGGAGGAACGACCCCTGAAGCTCCTCTGCTCTAGGAAAGCAATGAGAACATTAGCAACAGTGATCGGAATAGACTTTTTCAGAGCTCAGGAAACTAACCAAAGACAACAATCCAGGGAGTGTTTATTTAAAAACAGAAAAAGAAAAAGCAAACAAAAACCTGCTTAATCTTGGTAAGAACAGCAAGTTTTGTGGAGTTTTAACAGAACTTTTCCCATTCCCCTTCCGCGCTCTCAGCTCTGTGGTGGCCTTGGAAACACCATACGCTCCTGGGGAAGACGGGCAGCCTGGCAGCGACCCATGGCACAAACCCAGTTCCCAGACAACTGTTATTATTTTAACCGGCTGTGGTTCCCAGAAGACCCCGCTCGTCAGCCTTGTCTCGATCTGAACGGACTCAGAGATCACCGAGAGCAGCAGCTTTTTGGAAGGCATCTGTTGAAATTGATCAGGCAACATTTTCATTTTCCAGTGGCCCTAGGGTGGGTGACAATATGCCCAACAATAGGCCAACCAAACGGTTACAAGGAAAAAAAGCTGGAGGACGAAGATATCTTGTGTGTGTGTGTGTGGGGGGGGGGCGGTTAATAAAGCCCTGGCATATTCCTGGGCATCTGGAAGGCTCCGTGCACGTGCAGAACTGTGCTCATGCCCAGGGCTGTGCCCGTGCTTAGGGAAGATCTAAGTTGTGGAAGCTCTCACGGCTGGCTGACCCCGAGACTCTGCTCAAGTACAAAGTGAGGCTGAGGTAGAATTTTCAGACACCTGGCTGGGTCCTGAAGGCATTCGCGAACACCAGCACAGAGCCAACAGAGACTGAGAGCCTTCTTGCTTCCAGGCATTTAAGGAAATTCCTCTCGAATCATTAGCTGACCGCGAAGCTAACTGAGCACAAAGAACACAGACTTTCAGAACTGGTTCTGAACATTCATTAACAAAGAACAACACACACTGTGTGTCTGTATGGATCTGGTTTCCAGTGTTGACATTACATTATTTAAAACTCCCGTTTTAAACAAAAATCACTGTATGCGCAAAGGAAGAGGAAGGTAGGACCTATACAACAGAAGAAAAGCCGTCAACGGAGACCACTCCTGAGGAAGCCCAGATACTGTGTTAAGAAGGCAGGGATGCCATTCACGAAACTGCTTGTCCTGGGTTTGGCAATGCCCCCCACCCTCACATCCACACCCATCAAGAACTTCAGACGGTGAGCTTATTTGAAAATAGAGTTTTTACAGATGGAACTACCTAAGTCACAATGATGTCATCCTGGGTGAGGGTGGGGCCTAAGGGTGTCTGTAGGACTCGATTCAACATCAGCAGAATACACAGTTTTCTAAAGAGCATCTGGAACATTCTCCAGAATAGATCATAGGATAAGCAGCAAAGTGAGACCCCCCCCCCTTATAAACAAAAAAAAGTTTATTTATTTATTGAGAGAGCGAGAGAATCCCAAGCAGGCTCCACACTGTCAGCGCAGAGCCCGATGCATGGCTTGAACTCACAAACCATGAGATCGTGACCTGAGCTGAAATCAAGAGTCAGAGGCTTAACCAACTGAGCCACCCAAGAGCCTGAAATGAGACCCTTTTTACAGTTAAAAATACTGAAATGGTGAGATACCAACTCTGATCGTAGCGGAATGGTATTCGAAATCGGCCACAGAAGAACAATTAGGAAATTCACAAATCTGTAGAATGTGTCCAAGAGACAAATCCACAGAGATTTGTCTAGATCAGTGTTGTCCAGGGGCTGAGGGGAGGGGGGGAAGGGGCATCCTGCTAGTGGCTACGGTATTTCTGTTCTCTGGAGTGAAAATATTTGAGACGTATATAGTGGTGATGAATAAACCACTCTGTGAATAAGTACACTGAAAACCACTGATAGGCACACTTCAAAAATGTGAATTTCATGGTGTATTTTAATCTCATTTGTAAAAATGTATGCAGAAAAAGGCACAGTCATGGAATAGAGAAACAGACCTCTTGACACACACACACACACACACACACACACACACACACCATATATATATATTTAACAGGAGCACTTATGGCCAGAAATGGACTAGACACAGGAACTGTTTTCACAGGAAAATTACAAGCACTCATATCCTGTATTTCAAGCAATCTGGATTTGGTAACAAAACCCACGACGGCGTTCGTTATGTAACTGTTTGTTTTAAAATATACTGACTTAGTGGAGACAGTGAGTCTTTAATTCCCACTCATTTATGTGGTAGTCATAGCACCTCACCAAAACGTTCCAGTCTTAATCATAACAGGATTTGACATATTTGGGCAATTCTTTACATACTGTTCACATTACCTCATTTCATCCTTGCAACAACCTTTTCAGCTAGACTCAGCACTTTTGTTCTCATTTTATGTATGAGGAAACCAAAGAGCAGAGCATGTGAGGGTCCTATTCAAGATATCATAATACACCATTGATGGAGGCAGTCCCCAGCTCCTGATACCCATTCTTAAATTACTTCCCAAACACACAGAAGGGAGAAAGAACTCCAGCTAAGAAAAGTGTCCATTAATTTAAACACTTGGCGAGAACATTTCTCCTACTGGCTTAAAAAAAAAAAAATCAAGCCAATATGTGGTTTCATCGTAGTGAATGAAATGTTCCCTCAGCTTTATTTTTAATGCCTCCCTCTTTTGAATGGGTTGAAGAACCTTTCATATGTAGCAGTTTTTACATTGCGAGACAGACTGTATCATCATGTTACTCTTTTATTTATTGATTTATTAAAAAATTTTTTAATGTTTATTTTTGAGAGAGAGGGAGAGACAGAGAGAGAGAATGTGAGCAGGGGAGGGGCAGAGAGAGAGGGAGACACAGAATCCGAAGCAGGGTCCGGGCTCTGAGCCATCAGCACAGAGCCTGACACGGGGCTGGAACCCACGAACCGTGAGATCATGACCTGAGCCGAAGTAGGACACTCAACCGACTGAACCACCCAGGTGCCCCATCACGTTACTCTTTTAAAAAGACATTTTGATTCTGGGTAGTTCACGGATACAAATATGTTAACATGCTGGAACTTCATCTCTGTTTGTAGAAAATCCCAAGACGCGTGGAGAAGTTATTATGAATAGAAACAGGTCTACGCCTCAGGAAGATTCCTGAAGGGGCATTCAAAAACCCACCAGGAGGCTGCAAACACCCCGTGAAACCTGGCCCAGGGAGGTGATGCTCTGTCCTGCAGACAGAATACTGACAGGGAAAACTCTCTGAAAGCTGGGAGCCCCGTTGACACGGGGCTTCCAGGAGTTTCTATCTCGGTGCTTTTTTCCACGCCACCTAGATTCGCTTGGCTGTGCCATCGGAATCTCTGACTGGAAACTGAATGGACCCAGCGTGTGTTTGAGGACTTCTGGGACCCGATCAGCTGACATCACCCAGGGCCCGAAACCGAACTCCACCCGGAGTCGGAGGTGGGGAATCCCTGGGGACTCGTTCCCATGACTCACCCCTGCTGTCTGCAAACAGCCGCTGGGAGACATGCCTGCTGAGTGTTTACTTACCGCGGTGACCGTGCCCTTGCCACTCCTGAGTGATTTTAAGTTGGACTGAAACAAAAGGAAACTCAAATGAGAACACAGTGTGACAAAGACTTTGCCCTTTCTCCAGAAACTCCGGATCTCGGGAGAGCCCTGTGCGGTAGCTGCCCTCGGCTGGGCTGGAGATTTGTGTTTACAGGGAACGTGAAAATCCAGGAAACTCGGACAGGGCTGGTAAATGTGAAGCAGGAAGAAATAGAAGCCAGGCTAGTTGGGCATGTGTGTGAGGCGGTTAACGTCATTGTAGTAAAAACATGTTTATTTGTGCCATTCTTAAATAGAGAGGTGTTTTCAAGGATGCTGAATGAGTTCATTCAAGCTTTTCCTGAAAAAGACTGCTTTAGGTTAACCTTTTTTAAAAAAGGACTTTGTTTTTTAAATTTTATTTATTTATTTTTTTACTGTTTATTTTTGAGAGAGAGACAGAGCGTGAGCTGGGGGGGGGGGGGCAGAGAGAGAGGGAGACACAGGATCTGAAGCAGGCTCCGGGCTCTGAGCTGTCAGCACAGAGCCCGACGTGGGGCTCGAACTCAGAGACTGTGAGATCATGACCTGAGCCGAAGCCAGATGCTTAACTGACTGAGCCACCCAGGGGCCCCAAGGCTTTATTTTTTTAAGAGCAGTTTTAGAGTCACAGCAAAATGGGGCAAAATGTATGGAGATTTCCCATATACCTCCTGTCCCCCGCATCCCCCTCCAGCCCCACCCCCCGCCCCATCAACACCCCTACTTGATGGCACATTTGTTACCAAGGATGAATCTGCACAGACTTGTCATCATCACCCTGAGTCCACAGTTTACATTAATGGTCACATTCTATGGGTCAGGACACCTGTATAATGGCACATATGTACCATTATGATCCCATGCGGAGTATTTTCACTGCCCTAAAAAGTCCTTTGTGCTCTGCCTGTTCATCCCTCCCTCCCCCAAACCCTGGAAACCACTGATCTTTTTACTGTCTCCCTAGTCGTGCCTTTTTCCAGAATGTCATACAGTTGGATCACACATGTGTAATCTTTTCAGATTGTGTTCTCAGGTCACCTTCAGAAGGTTTTGGCTATTAAAAATTCAAGAGTGACAAATTTAGGAACTATTGCTATGAAAGAATAATTAAGACTTGCCATACTTTAGCACGTTATTATTGTAAAATGATGTTTTTTTTCCCCCCTGGATGACACAGTTTTCTAAGGCACAGTGGGAATTAAAGAAAGCTGTCCACACCGACTCTGTTCTCAGAGAAGGACAGGAGCGAGAATGTACATGTCGGCCAGAGACAGACAAGAGGGATAGAGCTGTCTGGCTGTAAAGGGGGCACTGGGGGGCCCAGAGCCCGGGCCGGAGGGAGGTGCTCTGCAAACAGTGTTAGGGGAGGAGCCTTTATAGGCTGGACCATTCGGCGTCTTCGAGTCACAAGCTCACAGTTAAAACGGGACATGGGACACATGTAATCCCGTAGGCCGTTCATGCAGTCGGTGTCCTTTGTGGCCAACGGGGCTCCTGGGAGAGGAGCCCACGGAGGCGACACGTAGGACGAAGCCCCCAAAGCGCCCTTGGAGCTGAGCTGTGGCGTTGCCCTGAGACGCATGCCGAAGACTAGTTCTTCCTGAGAAGCGAGAGAACAGAAAAGGAGAAAGACAGAGTAGAAGGAGGCAGTGCAGACCTGGGTTGATCACCTCTGCTGCAGGGTCCGCTTATCTGCGCGCTGGCCACAGAGTAGGACACGTTTACGCCAGGGTGACTGATTCCTGTTAAGGTTACAGTGAACTGTGTCACCACCTCCAGATACAGAGTATGAAGTGACTTCCTAAGTCTATCTGGCATACACCTTTGGTTAAGTCACTGCAAAGGAGATATTGCATAAATGCTTCCTTGGCTACTTTTGCAAAACTGTGTTCTCTCAAGAGTAACAGAAACAAAATCTGCCTGTTTTTCATCACGTAAAGCAGTGCAGTTGCCATAATATGGCTTTTGTATGTTGAGTCACTTAGCCTACTCTGCCATTTGGTGCCCCAGTTTGGCTCCTGGACGGGCCCACAGCTCGTAGGCTTGAGTAACGCCCCACCCCCACCCGATCTTTCCTTTCTGTTAATAGGGTCTGGTGCGACCACGTGCCTGCTCGTTGTCGGTGGTCACCCAGGGTCAGTGGGGTTAGAGGAGGTGGGAGGGAAAGAAGGGAAAGGGTGAGGAGGAAGAGGAGGAGGAGGTCAGCGGGGAGAGGGCACAGAGAAGGGGACCCATGGAGGAATCTGCACAATGCAAGGTGCACAGGCTCCATTTACTCCTGACTGTTCGTGCAGCTTCATAACACCCATCGTGGGCAGGCTGCATTCTCTGTCACCTGTCCTCTGGCACCACCGATCACCGTCCACCCTTTCCTACTGATCTGCGATTGGTGACGCTGATCTCTGCCTACTGTGTTGCCCAGGGGCCTGTGCCCTCTGGCTCCTATAGGGTCAGCCACGGAGGCAGGGACGGCGATGGGAAGGGGGGATGTTGGGGTGTTTATTCCCTCCCGACGCCCTGTGGCACCATGTTCCAGAAGTGGCTACCATCCCCTCGAGGCACATCTTGTCCGCTCAGGCCCTGGGGTGGCTGTGGCTTCCTGTGGCTGCTGGTCCCTGGTCACGTCACCACCTGCGGGAAGGGCATTTAGATCCCTTCACAGCTGGCACACTGCACCCCCACTGCTATGCAGGCCACTGTCACTTCTGCTGTGAAAAAGTGTCACAGCCAACAGCTCCTGGCCCACAAGGTTATGCCACTCTCTCCTCCTCGGGAACAGCTGGTGGCCAGCAACAGACTGAAGAGGGTATAAACAAGCCCCCTTTTAAAAAATACTTATTTTTGAGAGAGAAAGAGAGAGAGAGAGAGAGAGTGGGGTAGTGGAAGAGAGAGAGGGAGACACAGAATCCAAAGCAGGCTCCAAGATCTGAGCTGTCCGCACAGAGCTCGATGCGGGTCTCCAACTCACGGACCACGAGATCATGACCTGAGCCGAAGTAGGACACTTAACTGATTGAGCCACCCAGGTGCCCCACAAACAGGCCCCTTCCTGCAGAGTGAGTCCCCCGCTGAACTCTCTTTGGCAAAACCCTTTGCGAGTGTTGTCTACTTCCTGAATTTATCTGGCTGTCTATTATCTGTTTAGCTTGAGAGCAGAGACTGCCTGACTATGGCTCATAGATTACAAAAATCGAAGTTATTGTCCAAGTGAAAGTAAACATTCTACTGTTTTGTTCAGAAACAAAACCACGTTTTTGGTCTCCTAGAACGTATTCTTCCCCACTGACATGATAGAAAAGTTGGCAGACTGTGAGTTAATACATAGAAAAAGATGCATTAAATAAGGACACGTTTTCGGTCAAGTTCACCGTGAAGTCCATTGCGTGGAGGGAAAATCAATGCAGAGCTTGTGAAACTTTCTCCGTTAATATGTGCACAATATCAATATTGTCACCAGACGATTCTGCAAAATTTAATTGGCCAGGGCTCAAGAAAGGATGCTGAAATCCGCATATCGTTCTTAATTCCTTCATTTTAATAGCAGTGAGGCATTATTAGCCCCGCATGTTTATACAGAGCTTTGCTCATTTCACGGCCTTTCACATAATTATCTCATTTGATCCTCACATCGCCCCACGAGTGACAGAGCACCAACCATGGCAAATATGACTTGCTGGTCCATCTTGCAGGATCCTGAAGGGACTTCCCACAGTAGCTTACATGCTCTGCGGGGACGGACAGATTCAACATCGGTGGGGGGAGGCATTCCATGAAAAAGAATCAATGTTTATGATTGGAAATGACAAATCCCTGCTTCTAAGTATCACAAGCCCTAATCTAGTATATTCCTGAGTCATATATGATATATCTGGACTCGTTTTTAAAGCAATTAACCCAAGTTTTTAGAGCAAATTTGAGGGGCGCCTGGGTGGCTCAGTTGGTTCGGCATCTGACTTTGGCTCAGGTCATGATCTCATGGTTTGTGGGTCTGAACCCCATGTGGGGCTCTGCTGACAGCTCAGAGCCTGGAGCCTGGAGCCTGTTTTGGATTCTGTGTCTCCCTCTCTCTCTCTGTCGCTCCCCCACTTGCGCTCTGTCTCTTTCTGCCTCTCGTAAGTAAATAAATGTTTAAAAAATTTTAAAGCAGATTTGAGACTATGGTATAAAAAAGCCTGAACCAAATTTCAATATTTAACAGATAAAATCACACACCATAATGCGACAGGCACCGAGGCATTAAGACTTGACTTAGGTGCGTCCCATAGACTAGAATCTTCCATCAGGAAATACAGTAAAAGTAGATTTGCTTTCAAACAGATTTCCCCTTTGTTTTTTTTCTCGATCTCTTTGGATCCGCCACTGTGACTACTGATGTGGCTATTTTAACTTGGTTATGGCTAAGCCAGGACTGTATTTACCACATTGTCTATGTTTTCCCTCCAAACCAGCACGTGTATCTGAATTTGGTGGCAACAGTTGAGAAAGACATTTGCCTTCGATGTCTTTTGCTGACTGTAAATAAATTGCCTGTAGATGTGGAGACTTCATCATATCAAACCCAGCTCTGAGGAAATGCTGAATTTCGCAAAAGATAACAACAACAAAAACCCCCCTTGGCTGAGTCAACTTCCAAAACAAATTAGAACTTCAGATAACTTCAAAATGAGGAAAGGCTTTTACCAGCTGTAGAGTTAAAATGCAGACGGTTGTCACAGTTTAGGCTCTTTATAAAAAATCACTCACAAAAACCTGGGAAATTCAAAAAAAATTATTAAAGTCTCTCTCTCTGTGCGTATACTCTCTGTATACTGTATTATATATATATATATATATATATATATATATATACACACACAGTACTATATATTATATGTATATAACACTACATGCATATAAATATACACACAAACATATACATACATTTAAAATAGAATACTATAAAATATATGTAGGAAGTATATAGAGTATATGAAAGTGTATTAAAGTACATAAGATACTCTCAAAACTGTAAAACACTGAATAAAGAAATTAAAGACGACACAAAGAAACGGAAAGACATTCCATGCTCGTGGACTGGAAGAACAGATATTGTTAAAGTGTCCATACTACCCAAAGCAATCTACAGATTTAATGCAACCCCTATCAAAATACCAACAGCATTTTCCACAGAACTAGAACAGACAGTCCTAAAATGTCTATGGAACTGCAAAAGACCCCAAATACCCAAAACCATCCTGAAAACGCAAAACAGAGCTGGAGGCATCAAGATTCCAGATTTCAAGTTATATTATAAAACTGTGGTAATCAAAACAGCATGGTACTGGAATAAAAACGGATGCATAGATCAATAGAACATACTAAAAAGTCCAGGGGAAAAAAAAATCACAATCATATGGCCAACTAATCTTTGACAAAGGAGACAAGAATATGCAATGGGAAAAAGACAGTCTCTTCAACAAAGGGTGTTGGGAAAACTGAACAGCTACATGCAACAGAATGAAACAAGACCGCTTTCTTACATCCTAAACAAAAATAAACTCAAAGTGGATTAAAAACCTAAATCTGAGACCTGAAATCATGCAAATCCTAGAAGAGAGCACAGGCAGTAACCTGACAACATTCTTAACATCTTTCTAGAGATGTCTTCTAAGGCAAGAGAAACAAAAGCAAAAATCAACTATTGGGACTTCATCAAAATGAAAAGCTTCTGCACAGTGATGGAAACAATCAACAAAACTAAAAGACAACCTGTGGAATGGGAGAAGATATTTGCAAATGACATATCTGATAAAGGGTTAGAATCCAAGATATATAAAGAACTTAAAAGTTTCAATGGCAAAAAAATGAATAATCCAATTAAAAATGGGCGGAAGACCTGAACAGACATTTTTCCAAAGGCATACACACGGCAGACAGATACATGAAAAGGTGCTCAACATCACTCATCATCAGGGAAATACAAATCCAAACTGCAGTGAGATATTGCCACGTATCTGTCAGAATGGCTAAAATCAAAAACACAAGAAACAACACGTGTTGGCCCGGATGTGGAGAAAAAGGAACCATCGTGCACTGTTGGTGGGAATGCAAACTGGTGCAGCCGTCGTGGAAGATAGTATGAACGTTCTTCAAAAAGTTAAAAATAGAATTACCCTATGATCCAGCAATCACACTACTAGGTATTTACCCAAAGAATGCAAAGACACTAATTCAAAGGGATGCGTGCACCCCTATGTTTATTGTAGCATTATTTGCGATGGACAAATTATGGAAGTAACCCAAGCGTCCACGGATGAATGGATAAAGAAGATGTGGTATATATATAATGGCGTATTATTCAGCCGTAAAAAGAATGAAATCCTGCCATTTGCAATGACGTGCATGGATCTAGAGGGTTTTATGCTAAGCCAAATAAGTCAGTCAGAGAAAGACAAATACCAAATGATTTCACGCATTTGTGGAATTCGAGAAACAAAACAAATGAAAGAGGAGAAAAAGAGACAAGCCAAAACACAGACACTTAGTTCACTACAGAGAAGAAACCGCCAGTTACCAGAGGGGTGGTGGGTAGGCGATGGGTAAAGTAGGTGAAGGGGGTTGAGAGCACACTTCTCTTGACAAGCACTGAGCAGTTTATGCAAGTGCTGAATCACTGCATTGTCCACCTGAAAGTAATATAACACTATGTGAACTAGGCTGGAATTAAAAAAAAAAAAAAAGAAAAGAAAACCTCAAGGTATACAGAATCTATAAAAGTGCATAAAAATATAGAAAGTCGTATTTACCATAAAAGTATATATGTAATACATGAACATTACTAACCTGTTCAATGTGTTCACATACTAATATTAGTCATATATATGAAGCATTAAGTAGCATATTAAAATATATGCTATTCTAATATATACTCTTTTAAAATATCCTAATGTATTTTTAGAAATGGAAAGAGATTTGGTTTCATTTTTTGTCTGTGTTTCTACATGTGAGGCCCACATTTTGCTCGATTATTCCATCAGCAGTGGTCAAGTTGGTCCCTGATTCTAAGCCCACTTCCCCACAGTGTATGTGTGAGTTTGTCCCCTCGCAGGCTTTCTGAAGAATTAGCTCAGGGTTTGTAATTTCACACACAACAGTCTCCGCCTCAAGAGATGCTTGCTAACAGCGGGTTGAGGACCCCTGGACAACTTACTAACGGCGGACAGTAGGGGGCAGAGGTGTCCACGTTTCTCTGATTTGGGGAGCTCGGCTTCTGTGTGGAGTCCCGGAAACCGTTTGACTTCAGACATTTGCTACGGTCACAACTTTCCTAAGAAGATTTCTGGTCTGTTCTCTTACTTTCCAGCCTCCAAACAGGTAACTTTTTACCATTGTAAAAGTAATACAAATTTATAGAACAAAATTTGGAAAATACCAAAGGTACAGCAGCAGAAAAAAAAACCAAACAAACCACTCAAATTCCCATTGTTGAGGAACAAATATTCGACAATATTTTGTCTTATTTGCCTTTATACTTTTGCGTGTGCATGTGCATATATACAAAATATTATAATGCGTGAATACAATAAATACAAAAGAGCATTGTATATATCGTTTTCATTTACACATGTACAGTTTTTAAAAATGCAGATCACTCTGTAATATTCAATTATAATTTCTGTTTCTTTTGCTGAGTTTTGGTTGTGAACAGATAAAATTCATTACAGAATACACCAGGCTTAAGCACTTTGCAAAAGGGATTAAATATTGCATGACCGCGGGCTGTGTGACGGAAATAGAAGGGGTCTCTCCTCTTCAGCATATCTGGGTCACAGAGACCCAGGCATGATGAGCTCATTACAAACCCACATTCTACAGTATTGTTGCAAAGAGTCTTAACTAGCTCAGGAATGTCAAAGTCTCAGCATATCTCACGGTCTATAAACTCTCACTTTATATGCATGTAAGTGTTTTATATTTTGTGCCCGTGGGATTTCCTTTTTGAGATTGTTCTAGCCTTTTTCCTACATGTGCCCCACAGTATTTACTTAGAATAGTTTTCAACCATTTTAGTTCTCTGTCCTGTAACTTGGAAAGCTTGACTAATACAATCTTTCAGGCTGTCAAGAACTAATAGTCAGAAATTAAATCAGTTCAGTTTACTCTTTGAATAAAAATGTGTGAGGAGCTATGATAATCTAATTCATGGAAAAATGGTAAACAATGCAGACTATCAACTTTCTAGCCTGTGTGTGAAATGCCACTCTCAGAAAATGATGGCTAGGAAATGATGATTTTCTCTGTAACTTGTATGTTCACTAAAAAATAAATAAAGACTTGTTTCTCATTCAATAAATGTTGCTGGAAATCAGATATCCATGTGCAAAAAGTAGATAATATTAAAAAATAAATTCCACCTAATGTGGGACTAAATATGAAAAGCAAAACTTAAAAAATGTAGAAGAAAATATAGAGAAAGTCTCTTTCCATCCATAAGGAAGAAAAGAATTATTATTATTATTAAAAAATTTTTTTTAACATTTATTTATTTTTGAAAGACAGAGAGAGACAGAGTGCAAGCCAGGGAGGGGACAGAGAGAGAGGGGGAGACACAGAATCCGAAGCAGGCTCTAGGCTCTGAGCTGTCAGCACAGAACCTGACCTGGGGCTCAAACCCACAAACCATGAGACCATGACTTGAGCCGAAGCCAGATGCTTAACGGACTGAGCCACCCAGGCACCCCGGAAGAAAAGAATTATTTAAAGCAAATCCTGAATCATGAAGGCAATCCATCAATCAATAAAATACGTAATATGTTAAATATTAGACCAAATGTTCCACAGTAAAGATAACGAGCCACAGATAGGAAGAATAAATACACTGATAGTGTGTATAACCCATAAAAAATTAGTAATCAAACCATTTAAAGTTGTCTAACAAGTCCCCCAGGAAGAGACCTAAAAAGGGGAACAAAAAGTGAAGGAGAAGAAGAAGAAATTCACGGAAGATGAAATTTTCATGGCCAACCGAGAGGTGCCGTGGTGTTAAAAGAGTGGGGGTGGGCTGGGAAATAAATGGACTGCCCCTTAGCAGAACAGCTGAGTATAGTTTTGTGTAGTTACCAACTAGAATACGTGCTTGGATTTTTGTATTCTTAAAATTGTTGAAATGGTCTCGGTCTCTCTTTCCAACAATTTACACAAAGCTACGAAACAGGATTCAGTGCTATGTATGTAAGTTACAATTTACGCGCCAACGGAGAGAACTGCACGGAGTATGATTTTGTTCGCATATTCTCAAAGCAATGTGTTCTTTAACAACAGAAGAACCGAGAGCTAAAACAAACTAAATTTATATCAAAGAAAATGGCTGTTCTTGCCATGAGAAAGAAAATGGCTGAAATCTTAGGTGTCTTTGGATGAGATGGGAACAATCGAAATGGAAATAAAGTTGCTTTCTGATTGCAAATTGTGTTGGAGTAAAAGATAATCTCAGAATAGTGGAGAGTTCATGGAGTACTAAGAGCTGATGAGATGTAATTCCTAGAACAAAAAACACAGGCTAGAACGAATGGGCCAAACGATATTGTCTTGCTTTGGGAGGCTAGGAAGGTGGTCAGGTTAAGGTCTATAAGGAATTGTCATGGAGGGAAGGCTGCAGAGTGCAGAAAAAATAAAGAAAAAATCCAGCCACTTGATGATAGCACCATCTTCTGAAAATAAGGCTCTGATCTTATTTCCATTTAATAACATTTGATAGCTCCCAATTTCCCATAGTTTTGGGCTCGTACTCTTTCAGTAGCAAGTTTGGTAGCATTGAAAAACCATCAGTGTGATTCCAAAAACCTTTGCAAAGACCATTCCTAAGAATCTGTCCCTCACCTCACCTCAGGACACTTTGCATGTTACTCCAGGTGTCCACTGAGCACCCTGGGCAAGAGATATCACCAACGACTCTAAGATTTAGTTTCAATTTAAAATAAGTCCTGGAGTGCCTGGGTGGCTCAGTCGCGTCTGACTTCAGCTCAGGTCATGATCTCGTGGTTCATGAGTTCGAGCCCCGTGTTAGGCTCTGTGCTGACAGCTCGGAGCCTGGAGCCTCCTTCAGAATCTGTGACTCCCCCCACCTCTCTGTCCCCTCCCCAGCTCATGCTCTGTCTCTGTCTCTCAAAAAATAAATAAACGTTAAAAAATTTTTTTTAAAATAAGTCCTTGCAATGAACTCATTGGTAAATCCTTTAATGCCTTAAGATTCAGAGAGAAGATTCGGATCCTGGGTCCTGCAGATGACTCAGTGTTATACAAAGCCTAAAACCTCCGGGTGGGGCCAGGGAGGCATCCCACATCAGTACAATATGGAATTACCTAATCTTTTAATTATTGGTTAGGAAACCAACCAGTTGCGAAAACAGCAAGTCTTTTATGACTTTATGATGCCATTGTGTCTGTGAGCTCTCACCATTGGCTTTGTAGAATTTGTGTTAGTGAAATTGTTGAGATTGCTGGTCAAGATTATTTTGTAAATTTTATTAATTTGTTGTTAAAATAACACAGGCCACGTGGAAAGGATTATGTGGTGCCATTTAGCAATGGGTTGTGTCCCATTTAAATGCTTTTGCATTGTATACAAGTAATATTAAGATGGGGCGACTCATCCATCTGATCACCTACGAAATGAGTGAGGTTCTACCCTGATAACAGACCAAATTTGGAAGTAAAATCTATTAAATCTGCTTGAAGACACATATGCGTGTATTAAACCAAGCGTGAGATAGTTAATTTCCCCGCTATCTAGCTGCAAATTTTTTTCATTTTCCTTATTTACTTTTTATTAATGAAAACCTCTTAACCATCAATTTTAGGTCCACATTTTTACATAGTACCTGACGGGAAATTAGTAAATAAACACCGATAACAGCAATACCCTGACTTCTCCCCTGCAACCTCTTCCCTCTGGGGAGTAGCTGGCCTCTGATATGTCACAAAGACTGAGCTCGAGGCTTCACGCTGCACTTGGATGGGAGGCCACCAGTCTCTCGAGCCCAGCTGATTATTTTGTTTCCTGACCTTCATCAGTATGGGAACAGAAGAGTAGCCAGGGGAAGTCAGGAAAGTAGACCCTGGCTGTACAAAGTCGCCGAAGGTGGAAGCCCATAGGAAGAGGGCAGAAGGGTGCAGCTAGAATAGCTAAATAGCCAGTGAGAGGGAGGTGGGCATTTGCAGTGGATTAAACTGGACAGTTGTGATGCCTCACTGAGCACTAGTCATGCCCAAGTTCTGCTCCCGGGGTACCTTAACACTCATAAGTAGCCTCCCACCCTCATGACGAATGAAGACTTGCTCTGATTGACGTCCCGTTTGTGTTATTCACGTCTACACGTTCCGCTACCAGATCTGTGTTCAAAGGTTTCAGCACTGACCTAAACCTTGACTGTTTACACTCCAGACAGTCTTTTCGATAAACTGGTGGTTTGAAGCCTGGGTGGTGGTAATGGGGGATCGGAAGGTGTGTAGGGCAGTGGGCAACACAGAGCAGACCAACTCACCAATAAAATTGACCATGAAACCTGGACAGACAATTTTCTCTGGAACACCCCAGAGCATTGGGCTACAATCTCAATCCTAAAATAAGGCCAACGTTAGCCTCATATGCGACGGTACAGTCATTTTTCTCCAAAGCGGTTTTAGGCTCACAGCAAATTTGAGGAAAAGGTACAGAGGTGTCCCATATACCCCCTGACTCGATGTATACACAGCCTCCCCAGTATCCACATTCCCACCAAGAGTGACACGTTTGTTACAAGTGACTGATGAGCCCACACTGGCACATCATCATCATCCAAGGTCCACAGCTGACATTAAGGGTCACTCTTGGTGTTGTGCGTTCTGTGGGTTTGGAGAAATGCACAATGACATATATCCACCATTATAGTATCATACAGGGCATTTTCACTGCCCTAAAAATCCTCTGTACTCTACCTGTTCATCCCTCTTTCTCCCTAGTCCCTGGCAACCACTAATATTTTTACTCTACATAGTTTTGCCTTTTCTAGAAAGTTATACAGTTGGAATCATACACTGTGTAAGCTTTTCAGATTTTTTTTCCCACTTAGTAATATGTGTTTACGTTTTCTCCACGTCTTTTCATGGCTTGATAGCTCATTTCTTTTTATTTCTTTTTATTTTTTATATTTTTTAGCTCATCTCTTTTTAGTGCTGAATAGTATTCTATTGTCTGGGTGGACCGTGGTCTATTTTCTCATTCACCTATTGAAGGTGATTGCTTCCAGGTTTTGGCAATGATGAATAAACCTGCTGGAAACACCCGTGTGCAGGTTTTTGCGTGAACGTTAAGTTTTCAGCTTCTTTCAGTAAATAAATGCCAAGCAGCAATCACGACAGTTTTAAGAAAAGAATGACACATGTCCTGGAAAATCAGAGAAGCAGAAGAAAAGAAAATGAAAACGTAATCTGAGATGGAGTTCTTGGGTTGTGCAATCTGTGTTCGAATCACTGGAAAGTAGGCCAGAGTGGGATCCAGGGAGCTTCTCACCCATGAAATGAGTGTTTTGTGAGCAGGTAGTCTCTCCATCTATTGGGTCAGAGTCTGGATTAGTCACACACTTCAGCACTTCAGGTGACAGACTTGTGAAAACGTCGTCAAGGTTAATCAAAGGGTAAGAGACATCTTTCCATTATGCACCTATTCACTTCCTGTCCACTGACTACCCTTCTGCATTGTATCATCAGCCACAGCATTATGCTTGGCATGGAAACAGACACTGTATAAGTGGCGGTATTATTTTCACATCAGGGGCCGCTTACGGCGATAGAGAGGTTTCTAAGGTGTCACACTTTCCAGCATAAAAGTCACACGTTTCCCCTAAAGTCATTTAATATTTCAATCCTGGAATACTCCACGATGTCAAACAATCTGAATCCTTTTACTTGTTGTTGTAGAAGTAGGTAAAGAAAACATCAACGTACATAAAAATCCCACAGAGGTCCCTTGAAATCAAGCAGTAGATAATACTGCCTGGCAGTCCGTCACAGTGCTGAGGATTTTCATGATTCAGAAAACATCACAGTCGGGTGAAACCAATAGGACTTTTTATTAAATGTCACTCAGTCCCAGGGCTCGTTATGTGTCTGCGTTCCACTCATGGACTCCAACACTGGGGTTGCAGTCAAAAGACACCTTGAGTTGAACTTACAAATCCTGTCAGTTAGTCTTCCTCTGGAAGTAAAGAGACAAGCAAGCACCACCCCACCCAGCTCCAAGCTCCAATCACACACACACACACACACACACACACACACACACACACACGAAAAAGAAAGAAAAAAAAGAAAAAGAAAGGAAGCCATGTCTCATTTAGGACAAAGATGCACACTTCTCTGTGTTGTGCATTTTTTTAAAATTTCTTTTAACATTTATTCATTTTTGAGAAACAGAGCATGAGTTGGGGAGGGGCAGAGAGGGAGGGAGACATAGGATCCGAAGCAGGCTCCCGGCTCTGAGCTGTCAGCACAGAGCCCGACGTGGGGCTTGAACCCACAAACTGTGAGATAGTGACCTGACCCAAAGTCGGGCGCTCAACTGACTGAGCCACCCAGGCGCCCCCTTCTGTGCTGTGCATTTAAGTAAAACATGCACTTCTGAAGCCTAAAATTAGCGGCAAAGGAAATTTACAAGTCCCATTTACAAGTCCCCTTCATTTTCAGAATCGGTGCATTTTCTTCATGTGCACGGCACACATGTTTCATGGTGGCATTGCTGTGTGTGGTCTCATGGCAGTTGTGCACATAAACACACAAACGGAAAGGCAGGTAAGAGTCCTATCGTTCAGTGAGAAGGATCACAGGGTAAACAATGGTGACAGCGAGCGGTATTGCCCGTCAGCACAGACGGACTTCTCCCCAAACCAGCAGCTGCTCCCAGGCGACCTGGCTGTGCTGTGCTCCCCCCACCACCTGCCAGCACCTGGCTGTCGACAGTCGCCGGACCCGGCTGTGCCTCTCCAGTCTGGTGGTGCACATGTGAAGTGTAGACGCTAAGCTCCTCGACCCACAGACACGCACCCTTTATCACGCCATCGGCATATCATGTTGCAATGATCAGCTTGCTTGTCGCCACCACTAGGCTGCATGCTTCCTGAAGGTTGACCCTGGGTTTGATGTCCAGTGGTGGTGCTCCATACGTAGTCCTGGAATGAGTATGTTGCTACGGCAGCATGAAATCAACGTAATTTTGTGGTTGTCGTTAATGTGAAGGATGTAAATAATACAGTTAAATCTACACAACTGCTGCCCTGTAGGCCATGACTAATATTAATTGGTATCTCCATTCCTAATTGCACATTCGTGTTCCTGTTGATGTTTCTACAATGAACAAAACGCTGGCTCTGGGAAAATCCCCATTCTTTGGAAACAATGGCAGGAGAACACATGTGTATTCCCACTTCATGCAAGAGACTTCCATGGGTAAAAATAAGTTGTGCATGTTTGATGATGAACTCTGGAAAAAGAAAAGAAAAGAAATGTCTGTTGTTCCGGGCCCTGAGCTGTTGTTTGAAAGTGTTTAATGGAGACGGATGTTGTTGCCATCACTTAGGGATCGTATATATATTTCAACATTTTCATTCTGTTCCGTTTTCACACTTTCGTGTTTGGCAATATTGGGCAGCTGTATGCACACACTGAATTTTGAGCCACAAAAGTAGGGTAAGTCACCTAAAAACGCCTACTGCGTTTGCCTTCCAGGATAGATAAATCATAGTAATTTCTACCTTAGATTCTTTTCTCAGACCTCCAATAATTATTTCTAATATAATTCTTAATTTCTAGTATTATTATTTATTTTACTTCTATATGGTTTCCTATGAATATCAAATGGCTCAAAACTATCATTAGTTGTCATAACCAAATTTTGGTCATTTTGATAAAATCCAACATACTACTTAAAACTCTTCCTTCAAAATAACACAAATTGCAGAAATATTCTTAATTCAGTGCAGGATATTTTATTTATATTTACATGGTTTACATTGCTAGGTGTGTAGTCAGGAAATTTAAATGATCATAGTTGTGGCATGATTTCCCCCAAAGATACCGACAGAGAGGTAAAGGAAGGTGGGTTGCAGATCACTGAGCGATTACGAGGTTTTCCTCCTAATAAAGATTCGGCTGATGCCTGTTTTTTTCAAAGTCTGGCAGAGTATTTCACGGTAGTAACAGGCATCTGGTTTTGGATTTCTGTATTTGAAAATTTGCAGTATTTTCAGATCAAACTTGTTGTAAGGGATCTGAATGTGTAAAGTTCGTTATAACCGTAAAACGAGAGACGAGTGGTTCTGGATTCTCCCTGGGCCTGATCTCTGGCTGACCAAGGGATTTGCTGACTGTGTCCTTCTCTGGGCTCCGAGGGGTGGGGGAGGCTGGCTGCCATTCACCCCCCGCTGAGAGCTGCATCCACCATCTGCCCGCTCTCGGCTTTGCTTCCAGAACAGCTGACCGGGTCACTTATTTTGACTAAGATGTATCAGAATTGGAAAGTTTGAAAAATGGATGGAAAATGTTCATCCTACCAAGTCTTAGATGGTCATGATTCGACCACTTCAGAAGCTCCAGGAAAACAATCTTTGGTGGTATGAAATCCCGTGAAGTGTCTGCACGACAATATTTGTGTGTTTGGATTTTGTTCCAGTTTCCAATGTTCTTCCTGTCTTCAAGGGACGCTTCATCTCTGCAGCACTGGATTTAAAACACGTCTGCAAATTTTTGGACCATCAGGAGGTGGAAACTAACCCTTCCCCTTGAAGATGGTCTGGACTTCGAGACGAACAGAATGAGGTAAAAGTGAACTAGCCCTTAGAAAGCCATCGCATCTTGGCACCCCGACCCCCGGCCCCAATCTCTCTCTGTCTTCTGGGGTGTTTGCTCTTGGAGATGTGCCACCATACTCTGAGGGAGCCCCCACCGTTCGGGGAGGCCAAGAGTAATACTGCAGCTAGTAATGATATGAGTGCTACGTGATTAACCCTGGCAGTGAAATATAAGCAGGGTGGGTGTATTTCCTTTCCAAGCAAAACAATGAACACCCCATGTTTCTCTTTTCCTACAACAAATCAGAGGTGCATCTGGGGTGTATTTACATGGCGCAGCTATCTGATGGCGGTGTTTTCATCTGTCTGGGTTCCTGAATGAGTAACAAGCAAACACATATGCAAGTCCTTGACTCACGGACCCTTAATTATTAGGCTTTTAAAGGAAATATGTGGAAACATATAGGAATGCATAAAAATAAAAAGTGTAGTCAAAATAAAAAATCCAGAGCCTTTCTTCCTGCTGGTTCGTCTGGCCATACCCTTCTTATTGTCTCCGAGACAACAACCTTGTGTGTTTGCTGAAAAAAATGCAGGGCACTTAAAGCCATTGAGGAAATGGATTTTTCTTCATGAGCCAAATTTTTCTTTTTATATTTTATTTTCATTTTTAAGTCTACAGAGAAGATGAATTACATGTTAGACAGGTTTTCCATCTTTTGGTACATCTAAGTCGAGGATAAAAAAAAAAAATGAAGAATTGGAATGTCTTTCCATTGCCAGGAATGGAATTCATTAACATTTGAGATTCACTAATTCTATTGATCGGTTGCTGGAGGACTTGGTTTAAATTGGTCCACTTCTACCTCTGATGCGTAGGCAAGTGGGAAGCCACCAAAGCAGGAAGGAATGTGTGACACTCTTTATGTTTAGGGTGGAGGAAAGAATGGGCAGGGCCAGTGTCGCCTCTTTATTCCAATTTCTTCTTTTTCCTTTGTTCTTCCTTTTTTTTTTTTTTTTTTTTTTTTTTTGGTCTTTGCTGAGAAACCAGTTATTTGAATCCCCCTCACCGCACTCGCGTGGAACATGTGATTAGCAGGAGACCGTACATTTGCCCTCAACCGCATGCCTTCCAGGAGCATCCAAACGAGCTTTGGCATTGCTTCCAATTTCTATGGGACTGACTTTTCAGCTCCATTAAGACTGATGACAAAGGAACTATTTTTGGTGCCTCTATGAAAGAAACACTCCGGAGCCTGTTAGTTTTCAGCCATCCTGCTGTTCGAAGAGAAAAGTGCCAACAAAGCCACTGTTCTCAAACAGCACTGAATTCTCTTACCGCTGTGGGTTTGCCCTTTAGTCTTGCCCACTTGGCCAAAGGTGCGGCTCATCAAGGTGAAAGAGCCCTGCTGGTTGCCTCTCCAAACCAAGGGACCAAGGTGTGCTGCTCCTTTTGTTATGTGCAGATTATGTATCTTCAAAACGATTTTTTGTCTTCAAGTGTTAAACAGGGGTGACATTTTGGTAGCTCATCATGGGAGATAGTTTGGAAATGCTCCCTCCTCTACTCTCAATCTCTGCTCCCACAAATACACACCGGTGCATATTCAAATTGAGGTTTGCCTAACTTCCCAGAGCAAGTGGAGAAAAATCCTTATGACCGCAGACTAGTAAGACTTCTCACGCTCTCTCTGTATACCCATAATTCAACAGCATGCGCTTAATAACAGTGGGCAAAACTGTATCAGCTATTAATGAGGAATATGCAAGAGAGAGAATGCATGGGCCCAGAAACCCGGCGAGAAAAGCATAAAGTTGGTGAGAACTGTCAGTGAGAGCAGAATGGATGCATACGAAATCTCTAGCGTGATTCCACAGGATGATGTGAGAGGCACAATGGAGATATAACCTGGAGAATACGTCAGTTGGAGAACAGAAGTTGAGGTAACGCATGGTTTAAAATTTGGATGACTAATAGAAGGTACTGTCTCAGATAAAAAAAAAAAAAAGACTAATGGAAAGAGATTAGAAAGACACGGTACAGGCGAAGAAACCTGGGATCCATTAGGTTAGAGAAAAGAATACCGGTGGTACAGAACGATAACTCTGCTCAAATGATCTGAGTAGTGTTGTGGAGAAGATGGTGGAGCTCAGTAGACTTTCTCTGTGTTTCTACGGAGGGAATTCTTTTTTTTTTTTTTTTTAACGTTCTTTCAACAAATATTTATTTACTTATTTATTTTTTTTTTCAATATATGAAATTTATTGTCAAAATGGTTTCCATACAACACCCAGTGCTCATCCCAAAAGGTGCCCTCCTCAATACCCATCACCCACCCTCCCCTTACGGAGGGAATTCTTTAAGAAGAATCATAAACATTGAAATATATGGGCCAATAAAATTTTTTAAAAGTATCTGTTGGAGAAAAACAAGGAATTAGGAAGCCTTGGTAAGTGGTGAACACGGGTGGTGGTCGAGCTGAAAGGATGGTCAGTGAACAGTCTCGTGCAGGGCAGAAAGTGCAATCCCGCCTTCGCTCCTTGCTGTGCCTTGTCCTGTGGCTCAGCTCCCACATCTAGTATCCGACGATGTCCTGTTAATTCCATGCATTTTTGTGTTAAACGAACAGCTTACTATGTGTTGTACACCAAGGAAGTACAGGAAGACCTTGGATTGCGAGGAACTTGCTCTGCGAGTGTTCCACAAGACGCGCAAACGTTTCTAATAAATTGTAACTTGATAGATGAGCGACGTCTTACCATACACGTGGCATGTGATGCCGAATGTCACACGATCACAAGTGAGACAACGGTTCTTGAAATTCACTTTGATATATGAGTGCTTTGGACGACAAGCATGTTTCCAGAACGAATTATGCTTGCAAACCAAGGTTTTACTCTACTTAAGGGTCATTCTGGTGAGAAACACAAAGCAGTTTCATGTTGCTATGGGTCTTACACTCAGTGGCAAAGTAGAGAAAGATTGACAAAGAACATCATTTCATGCAGGTATGAGTGCCATGGAGACAAAGGAAAAAGCCGGCTAATGAGGTGGGTGGACAAGGTTAGTTGTTTCATTTTTCTTCCAGCTTTAGTGAGGAATGATTGACAAGTATAAGTGTATAGTTAAGGTATACAACGTGATGATTTGATATATGGGCACACTGTGAAATGATCACCACAATCGAGCTAATTAACACACCCACCTCTCCACATAGCGGAGTGTGTGGCTGAGAACATGAAAGCTCTACTTTCTTAGAAAACTTCGAGTACACAATACAGTATTATAAACTCTAGCCATCACGCCATGACTTAATCATCTTATAACTGGATGTCTGTACCCTCTCACCAGCATGTCCCCATCTCTCCCTCCCCCCCAGCCGCTGGCAACCACTGTTCCACTCTGTTTCCAGTTTCCACAGATAACCCTATTTGTCTCTCTGTGTTGGGCTTATTTCATTTCGCAGAATGTCCTCCAGGTTCATCCATGATGTCACCAATGGCAGGATTTCCTTTTCTGCACGGCTGAATACATTTCATTGTGTGTGTGTGTGTATATATATATATATATATATATATATATATGCCATTGTTTCTCTATCCATTTACCCAATGGTGGACACTCAGTTTGATTCCATGTCTCTGCTATTGTGAAAATTGATGCAATGAACATGGGTGTAGGTAGCCCTTTGAGGAACTGATTTCATTTCCTTGGGTATATACTCAGAAGTGGGATTGCTGGATCATATGGTAATTCTATTTTTTTTTTAATGTTTTATTTAGTTTGAGAAAGAGAGCATGAGTGGAGGAGGGGCACAGAGAGGGAGAAAGAGAATCCTGAGCAGGCATTATGCTGTCAGTGCAGAGCCCGGTGTGGGGCTTGATCTCACCAACTGTGAGGTCATGACCTGAGCCAAAATCAAGAGTTGGACCTTTACCTGGTTGAGACATCCAGGTGCCCCAGTAGTTCTATTTTTAGTAGATGGGACATGCATACGTTTCGGCAGTACGGCCAACATGCCTTGTCGCTTGATGGGCTGTTTGTGGGTGGGGGTGTGGCCAGAGAAGGGTGGTGAGGGAAAGAGAAGAACACAGAGTGATTTTAGGTTTTGTCTTGAGTGACTGAGTGATACTGACAGAGATGAGGACAAATGTGGAATGAGCAGGTTGTGAGTGTGGCAGGGACAGTGCAGAAGGAGTGAAGGGAGATCCTGTCAAGAGGGTTGTTGTGAAAGATGCTTATAAGATATCCATGCGGATATCTTCCACGGTGTACCTACGTGGATGTCATTATCCATATCATCTGGAACCATAAGTATACTTTACATACACATGCATTTCATATATTTGATATTTAGGACATTAAGTTACCAGGTACATATTTGGTATCATCAGGGTACAGAAGGAAAAGAATGAAAACCGCAAAAGAAAGACAGACTGTATCTTTACACATAGAATTAAAGGTCCGTAAACTCCTGTCTATTCAACAATTTTGCTCCGATGCTTTTCCGTTTTCATCACCGGCATCATCAGTTTCTCCCTTGTCTCTGCCTATTGACATCATGTCCTCTCATTTTCTCTCCCTTTTTTTTTTTAATCTCACTTTGAATTCGAAACAAATTCTTAGGCCTTCTCTTTCCCTCCAGCTACTGGCCTACGCCTCTGCCCCGCCCTTTATAGGAAAACTCCATTTTAGAGTGGTCCACCTTCTTGTTGTTCTTTCCTTCACACTCTGACCAGTCGCCCCACCAACCACTCCAATGCACCTGCTGCTGGTCAGTAATGTCCTTGACCTCCATTTTGCCAGGCCCAACAGTCAACTGTCCGTTTTCATCTTATTTAACTCCCTGTTGCTACAGTAAAACAGTTTCCCTTTCCTCTATCCTACTTCCTGCTCCTTCTCAGTCCCCTTTCTGGGGTCCTCCTATCCGTCTAACTGCCTGCATTTCTCTCTTCCTTTATATACATTTTTTTTAATATGTGAAAGATATCTCAAGGAAGTTGTTTTAAATAAAGCTGTAATAATTTGTTACATAGCAATAGAAAACTAATGGGAGGGCCAGTAGATTGCCTATGTTATTGGAGTAGAACTGTCAGAAAGTTACAGAGGAAGGACTCAAAGAATCAAATTCTTGCAATTTAAATTTTGGAGGTGATACAGCTATCCATGATAACACAAGCCTAGGGTGAACATAAAAGAGAGATGCTGAGGAAATCTGCAGGGAAAAATTTAGAATATGGGAGACTGAAAGAACTCTGGTTCTTCCAAGAAAGAGAGTGTGGTATCAGATGTTGGGCCTTTCTCTTCCAACGCTCGCCTGCACCGTCTACACCCTGCCTGGCTTCCTGGTCCCTATAACCCTTCACGGTCTTCGCAGGGCAGCATTTTGTTTTCCTGTCCCTCCTATAATGTTCAGATTAACTTAATAATTGTAACATTTTATGTACTTATTTGCTTTTTCAAACACCTTGGAAGCGGCACTGTGCATTGTTTACTCCCGCACATCCGGAGCTCAACTAGGCTTTGCCAGATGGCAAATTCTCCTTCTAATACTAAGCCAATGTTTATTAAAATTATAACACACTAACACAATTCTAAACTCTTTTTTTTTTAATTTTTTAATGTTTATTTATTTTTGAGAGTGAGGGAGACACAGAGCATGAGTGGGAGAGGGGCAGAGAGAGAGAGGAAGACACAGAATCCAAAGCAGGCTCCAGGCTCCGAGCTGTCAGCCCAGAGCCTGACGTGGGGCCTGAACTCATGAACTGTGAGATCATGACCTGAG
The DNA here is from genome assembly GCF_014898765.1 of Herpailurus yagouaroundi. Taxonomy (NCBI): domain Eukaryota; kingdom Metazoa; phylum Chordata; class Mammalia; order Carnivora; family Felidae; genus Herpailurus; species Herpailurus yagouaroundi. The sequence goes on from NW_024412434.1 coordinate 30,097,805, forward strand.
CCGAAGTCGGACGCTTCACCGACTGAGCCACCCAGGGGCCCCGATACGATTCTAAACTCTTAATGTTGTATGCTATTTTTCCTCTTTAAATTTAGCCTATTTGTATTAGTTAAGTAATTTACCTTACTTTAAGACTCATTTTGTCAGTTTTGTCATGGTGCACGGAGCTTGATGGCAAGCTGAGATGCACTTTCTGTGTCTATATTCTGTTTGTTGCCCTAACTAGCACATTCTCGACATCATATCATTACCTGCATTACCTTAATTTGGAGAAACAGTGGTCTGGCCAGAGTGACTCATCCTCCACTTTCATAAAAATCAAACATATTACATGCTGTTCAGCAAAAAATGGAGGCACATTTTGAATTTTTTTTTTTTAAGAGCACACCAAGCATATATTTTTGTGGCTTTTAAAAAAATACTAAGTGAAATTTGATCATAGAAATTTAAATCATACTAAAAGCAAAGCACTTAAACTTTAGATAAATTTGAGTTTCACTACATTACCATTACAACTTTTCTAACCACTTTGGCAACAATTGGTAGAAAAGTCTAGAAATAGACTATACAAAAAATGAAAGCAAATTCATTTTTGTCATGCGGCGAATTTATAATCCAAAGTTTCTATCTATAATTTTCTGTGCTGTTAGTACATTGATCTCAACAGGATTATTGTCTGTGAAATGATAACAGGGTATAAAACGGAATTTCCCACTGAGACAAAGAAATCTCATTGAATACCTCTGAAAGGTGATATCTACCCTGAAGTTTATTGTAAATATATATAACCATTGGATTTTTTCTCCCTTTCTCTGTAAGCCCTGCTTTTCATGGGGTCACGTATCTGAAGCCCTGAGGCATTCTTTCTGTATCACCAGCACAGAGGTTCAAGTGTATTAGAAATTCAAGGCCTTGGACCATAGTGTGGTGCACACAGCAGGAGCTTAATAAATAGATATACACATATCTCATTCTATATTTATATAGACATTTCTTTCTCCCTTTTGTATCCCAATTGGGTGACTTCAGTCTTTTAAAAATATAAACTCTGATTTACCCAAAAAGAATCTGTGTTTGCTTTACTCTGTTACTCTGTCTTTAGTATTTATAATTAGATGCATTAAAAATTTTTTTAGATCAGTTTTAGGTCCACAGTATAACTGAGAAGAAGGTACAGAGATTTCTCATATACTCCCTACTCCTAAAGGTGCACAGTCTCCCCCACTATCAACATCCCCACTAGAGTGGCATGTTTGTTACAACTGATGGACCTACACTGACCCATCATCATCACCCTGAGTCCATGGTTTACCTTAGAGTTCACTCTTGGTGTTGTACATTCTATGGATTTGCAGAAATGGATAATGACATGTATCCACCATTATAATTTAATTCAGGATGTTTTCACTGTCCTAAAAATCCTCTGTGTTCTGCCTGTTTATTCCTCCCCAGTCCCAAACTCTGGCAGCCACTGACCTTTTTGTTATTGTCTACATAGTTCTGCCTTTCCTAGAATGTCGTGTAGTTGGAATCATATGGTATGTAGATTTTTCAGAGTGGCTTCTCCCACTTAGTAATATGCATTTTAAGTTTCCTCCACATCTTTTCACGGCTTGATGGCTCATTCTTTGTAGTGCTTAATTATATTCCATTGTCTGGATGGACCACAGTTTATTGATCCCCCACCTACTGAAGGACCTCTTGGTTGCTTCTCAGTTTTGGCAATTATGAATAAAGCTGGAGACATCCGTGTGCAGGTTTTTGTGTGGACGTATGTTTTCAACTGTTTTGGGTCAACCGGTAATTTTCAGAGCTGTCCTGCTTCCCTTCCTCTCTGAGGTTGGTTTTGACTTTTTCTCACTAACTTGAGGTACACCAAGTGCTTCCAAAGCATTTCATTTTTCCTTGTTATAGCCACGTTTCTTTATGTTTCCTGCCAGCAGAGAACTCTGCTTTCAATGAACCAGACCCCACCAGCATGACTTCCAAAGAATTCTGTAGATAAATAACTCCAGTTGTGCAATTACAACCTCAGAACTTTACTTGGGCCATGCTATATCAGCCTGGGAGACTGACAGTGATCAATGAGAAGTCTATTCTTATTCGAGCGTATGAACTCTGTGTATTTTTAAATACTCTGTACAATTATCATGTAGTGTGAGTATACATTAATGACCTACAACTGGTTTCAATAAAGAGCTCCCCAACATATACCCATATGACAAGTTTGCATGAAGAGCTAACTGCCCAGATTTGATATGCATTTTATACTTCATATGGATTGGAAAGGAGAGAGTTGATCTAGAAGATCTCAGACCTTATCATAATGAATCACGATGCAATTCCTGGTGATGAGTTTTGGGTCTGGAAGCTTGAACTTCTGTTGTAGATGAATACTTACTATTCTATCTGTTGTGCATGCTGACTTTGCTGACTTCCTTCTGTATCCTTGGGATAAGGACACCCTTTCTGGTTTACCCAAGTGCTATCTGTATGTGGATCTTTTCGTCAGTCTGAGCCAATTAGTAATGTGACAATCCAGTGATTGAGTGTTCATATACTTGATTTTTATATATTGCTCTAATTCTTTTAAAAATTTATTTTAATGTTTATTTATTTTTAAGAGAGAGAGAGAGACATAGAGACAGAGCATGAGCAGGGGAGGGGCAGAGAGAGAGGGAGACACAGATTCTAAAGTGGGCTCCAGGCTCTGGGCTGTCAGCACAGAGCCCAACACGGGGCTCGAACTCACGGACTGCGAGATCATGACCTGAGCCGAAGTCACATGCTTGACCAACTGAGCCACCCAGGCACCCTGTATTGCTCTAATTCTAAGGGTTCTTGCCATAATTTTGTGTTCTGCGCTATTTCCTACATCCGCACATAGCAGTCTGCTTATTGGAAGAAGATAAGTCAAAGGTTTATATGTTAAAAGTTGCTCTTCCCAGGTCTGTTGTTGCTTATTTTTGTTTTTAAATAGAGTTGGCTACCTAGAAGACCTAGCTTCTAAATACAGCCTTTTACGTGGCCTTGTGGACCTTTAATATTCAAGCTCAAATGTTATTGTTTCAATCTACACTAAAAAGATCTGTTGTGTTAACTTGTGGGACTGTTGTGAAAATTGAGTGATACAGAGTAAATTATTTCCATACATGGAAGAAAATTTTTATTATCGCAGTCCAAACCTTGCCGTTGAATGGATATAAACTTGAGGCCCGTATAATGTGAGCAAATTGCCAAGACTGTATACCTAATTAGAGCCCTTTGTAAGGATAAAACATATTTTTTAAATGTGATGTGAAATACGAAGCCTCAGAAAGGGTAATGTGATATAAAATGGAAGACAACATGTTTAGTTTTATTTCTCAGAATACTTTTCTTCCCAGTGTTGTACATGGGATGATGTACAAGATGATAAGTAAAATGTTAGATGTTATTTGTATGCAGTAAGATACCCCAATGCCAGGAATCCGTGTCAACAGTGTTGTACAGACTGGAAGGAAACCTCTCAGAAAGCTACTCACACCTGCCACCCAACATTTACTTTCGTATCTGTATCTTCCCCATCATGGAAGAGCATCTGTTGAAGTTGGAGTAGTGGCAAAGAAAAGGGACTTCTGGATAAACTGGGAAGTTTTCACCCTTGTATTTATCTTCATTCCCTCCCGAGAGGGAAAATATGAAATAGATAGATTGCCTAGTGTGTTTGACCTTATTAGGAGGTGTTTTGCATTTATATTGGAGAGTTTGAAAAGGATTAGAGATCGATGCTTAGAAAGCTAAGGACATCCATTCATATTTTAGACTTTCTCCTCAATAGATGTTGACGAAGCTTCTGCACCAAGCACCGCTCGAGATGCTGCAGACACCATGTGGACGAGAAAGACAAAGGCGGGTGGGATGGTGCAGAATATAGCTGGTATCTTGAAGGAACAGCCAGGAGGCCAGAGGCCAGGGCAGAGGCACGTAAGGGGATGGGGTTGAGAGGAGGCTTGGAGGAAACAGACAGGCAGATGGGACTCAGGCTTAGGCCATTGCAGGAAGCTGGCTTTCACTCTGAAGGAGATGGGAAGGCCTTGCAAGGCTTTGAGCAAAGAGTCATAGGTTAACAGGATCACCCTGGCTGTGTGTTGAGAATAGAATCTAGGGGAAGTGACAGAGGTAAGTGATTAGTTGGGAGGATTATTTGGGAAGCACAGGCAAGGACTGTGTGTGATTTGCATATACCCGGAAGCAAAGGGTGTGGTGAGGCAAGGCTGGCTTGTGAACATATCCCGAAGGTAGACCTGGCAGGACCCGCACTTGAGCTGGATGTTGGATAAAGGAAGGAGGGAAAGAAGAATTCTTGTGTTTTGGCAAGAACAACAGGGAGGATGGAGTCCCATTTACAGATACGGGAAATTTTGTATGAGGAGACGTTTTAGGGCCAGAGCTAGGGTCATGGAGGAGGTATAAAATCAGGAGATTTGTTTGGGGCATTGTCATCGTAAGTACCTGTTGGACATCCAGGAGGAACTGCAGACGGTCTGATATGCAAGTGAGGAGTCAGAGAGAGATGTCTGGGTTAAATGCGGATGTGGTATCATTGGCATGTAGATCGTATTTAGAGCCATGCATGTAATAGAGGTCAGGAGGGGAGTGGATTTGGTAGGTGGAGAAGAGCACAGATCCAAGGACCAAGCCCCATTTTGTCCCCACATTGAGCAGGTGCAGAGAGAAGAAGTAACCAGTAAAGGAATGAAGGGAGCAGTCAGTGAGGCCCTGGGAACATGAGCGCTGTGTGCCATTTTTGAAACCAAATGAAGTGGGTTTCCATGAGGGGCAACTGACCCACTGTGCTGAGTGCTATTGTTATTTCATGTAAAATGAGAATAAAAAGTGACCACAGGATTTTGTAACCGTGGGGAAAAACTTATCTGATAGAATGGGAAGACAGGCTTTGGAGACAGCAATATATATACTTGTATAAAGGAGATTTTCACCCATATGTGTAATTTAAGAGACAAAAGAGATGGACATAGGGGAAGGGAAGGAAAAATAAGATAAAAACAGAGAGCGAGGCAAACTCTAAGAGGCTCGTAAATACAGAGAACAAACTGAGGGTTGCTAGAGGGGAGGTGGGCGGGGATTGGCTAAATGAGGGATGGGCATTAAGGAGGACACTTGTTGGGGTTGTTGGGATGTGTACTGGGTGTTGTATGTAAGTGATGAATTACTAAATTCTACTCCTGAAACCATTGATACGCTATGTGTTAACTAACTTGAATTCAAATAAATAAATTTAAAAAAAATAAAGGAGATTATCTGTAGAAAGGAGCAGAAAGTGGAATGATAGAAGGCAAATCGGGATCAGGAGAGGTTTGTTTATTTGTTCAGTTATTTATTTTTAGTATGCTCGTACACTGATTGGGATGATTTCATAAGAAGAAAGCAGAGAAAGAGAAGACTTAAAAAAAAACCCATTGCACCTAATTGGTTTCCCAACTTGTTTTCTACAAGTTAATTTTAATTTATGACAGGGAAGGATAGAAGTGTTTCCAGGGCCCAATCACTTGTTAGACAAAATGACATCTCTACAGGAAGTTGGATGATCATAAGGTGGGTGTGTCAGAAATGCTTGAGCGTGGTACTAAAAGTCACTTCCTCCCTTATCTCAAAGCTGGGAATAATTACCCTGAATAGCGATACTTTCGGGATTTAGTGCACACTTGTAAGCGCACAGAGTTCAATGGTTCAGAGAAGAAGAGTGGAATGGTGTGGACGTTGACATTGGTCTGGGTGAACTTATTAACTTCTCATTCAAAGAAGACAGGCTGCCAGAATGAAGTGGTAAGCATGAAAAATTAGCACAGGTGACCCTTAAAATATGCGGGGGTTAGGGAACACCAGGCCCTCTACACACGCTGAGAATCCACAAGTAACTTTGACTCCCCCCAAAACTTAACTACTAATAATTACTGTTGACTGGAAGCCTTACCAATAACACAGTCAATTAACACATATTTTGTATGTTGTATGTATTATATATTGTCTTCTGATAATAAAGTAAGCTAGAGAAAGAAAATGTTACTAAGAAAATCATAAGGAAATCACAAGGAAGAGAAAATCTATTTGCAGTATATACTGTATTTATCAAAAGAAAAAAAAATCTGCACGGAAGTGGACCCATGCAGTTCAAGGGTCAAGTGTAGTTACTCAACAGTGAGAAACAACTAGGTAGCTCAGTACTTCATTTATGAGAACTGGGACCCGACCACTGGGCAGATAAACATGAACCCCCTCTTTTCTTCATCCTTGGATCCCCCAAGTGATGCTCACGAGGAAGGGCTCCCAAAGCCGTGGTAGCCACTGTGGGTCTCATGCTACCCCCACATACACAAAAGTGTGGTGGCGGGTTAGAGGCAAGTTGTTCTCAGGACTTTGCACAAACTCCTCTTCCTCGGGGAGGGCGCACTTTAAATCTCAACCGACGGTGGCCAGACACCAAAGGATGTGAAATCCCCTTGCAGCAACCGCCCCCAGCCATGTGATCTGGGATTTGCCGTTTCAGCTGGTGGGTTCCATTACCAAACTCTTTATTAACATGAATAATTAACTTTCGTGGAATTTCTTCTATTTAAATACAGGAAAACATTTTCCCCTCCTCCCAATTCCGCCCCCCCCCCCCCCCGCCCCCGTCAAAAGAACATTAAAATTTAAATCAACTTTTGTTCTTTTCTCTGAACTCCAAAATTTAGGTCACAGTCTTTTTTGGGGTGGGTTGGGAGGTGAAGGAAGGAAACAGGTTTCACAGTAAACTACCACCATAACCTTCAAGGAAGTGTATTATTCTTTGTGACTACATTTTTTTTTTTTTAACTGACACAATTATGCCAACGTGCATTCCTAACATCTAGGTTTGTGAGATGTTACTGAATACCTACAGGCTCGCTACAGGAGAAATGAAACCTTAAATTTTATTACTTACAAACTACCTTCTTTCTTATAGATTTCTTTTAACACAATATATTTAGCGCTAGAAATTTGTTACTGAGCTGGAAAGTAAAGGAAAATGCATGTGTGGGTTTTTAAATAATACTAAGTTCGCTTCCACTTCCCTACTTATTTACGTTTTCATGTTGAAGGTTAAACAGAGTAACAAATTATATGCAAAACGTGTGCCTGGGACAGTTAACTTTAGGTCATTTATAATTAGCATGTATTTGAAATCTTCAGAGAGCATGTTCTCTATGATTTAGGACCTAGATCGTTTTTTTTTTTTTTTTAATCACAGGCTTAAAAAATTCTAAAAGAGACATGAATAACAATTATAAGCTTAGCTTCTCAGATATGTTAAGAATTTGGTCATTAATCTAATAAAGCCCTTGAATTGTGGGGGTCAATCTTTCTATTGCTTTTCGCATTAAATGGTGTCAAAACAATCAGGTGCTGTGGCCTTCAAAATGCATTAGCCAGGCATTCTGCATCAAAGTGGAAACATCCATAGACTGGAGCCATTAAAGAAAAGGACACTCTCAGTTTCCATGTGCTTGGGTGTAAACCTGCCTGGAGTCACTGTGTATCCGGTAAACCTACGTGCAGGTATGGGAAGCATCAGACTTCACAGCCCCATGATGACGGAAAGAAGGGAAGGCATTCACACTGGAGAACGCAAATAAAGAATGTATTGCTTTCAAACACTACAGAAGCTCATTGTTTCTTCTTCTTTAAATTAAAGGTTTTGTGTGCATGGAGAGTATGGCCACTGGTTGGGGAGAAGTAGTTAGTGTGCTAGCTGGCTTGCGACAGTTAAACATGGAAAAGATAAAGCTTCTAGACAACTGTGCCACACGTGTCTAAGAGAAATCAGATGAGGACGTTGTTTATGTAAGGGGCTCAGCAAAAACAAAAAGAAAAAAAGGAAGAAAAAAGTTACTGTCTATTTTGGAGTCAATATAAAGACTAAATTCTTATAACATGTAACTTCTACATCTTTTCTTGTAATAATGAAATTTTAAAAAGCTAACAGCCACAATGAGTGCTCTGAAGAACTAGAAAATCATCTGGGATGAGCGTGGCAAAAACTAGCAAAAATTATCCAAAACATTTTTGGAAATGCTCAGTTGCTCAGTGAATCGAATTAACCTACCATCGAAAGACTGAATGAAGCTCTGTCTCAGAGGACTGGTCTTGGGGACTCCTCTCCCACCCAGACTTCAGGGTGTATCATGGGGTAAACGGCCAGGGAATTTCTGAAGACGCTTCCTGGAGAGAAGCACTGTCCCCTCCTCTGAATCGACCACAGTAATTTATCTCTTTCTTATGCCAGAGATCATTACCTCCATGTTTTTTTTGTTACGACTTAACATATAGTATTTTTCTCTTTCTTTCTTTCTTTCTTTCTTTCTTTCTTTCTTTCTTTCTTTCTTTCTTTCT
>NW_024412434.1:30106229-30109161 GCF_014898765.1 Herpailurus yagouaroundi
TCTTTCTTTCTTTCTTTCTTTCTTTCTTTCTTTCTTTCTTTCTTTCTAGAAAGAGAGAACATGAGCAGGGAGGGGCAGAGAAAGAAGGAGAGACAGAATCCCAAGCCGGCTCTGTGCTGTCAGCACAGAGCCTGATGTGGGGCTTGATCTCATGACCATGAGGTCATGACCTGAGCCAAAGTCAAGAATCAGATGCTGCCCCCACTGAGCCACCCAGGCACCCCTCTGCTTGCCACTTCTATGATCCAATGGCACTTTGTACTGTCCTGTGCCGGTGGTAACTTGTTTTCTTCTGTCTGTACAGATAATTTAAAATAGTTGAAGTGTTTACCAGAGAAAAGTCTTCTAGAGAAAAGAAGGACTCCAGGTAATTTAGGACCAGGATGTCCCCAATGATCCACTGCTACTCTTCTTTTTAATTTGATCTAATTAATACAACTTTAAAGACAGGTGTTGCACCCAGATTTTGTGTATGTACAACTGGACAAGAAAATGTTCAAGAGCAAATTTTGGAGAAAAGAATGGAATGTTCTTAACTTCGTGTTTTTTCCAAGTAAGGACTTTGAAGACACATATATAGCATTTTCTTACACAGCTATATCAAAAAAGGGTTAATGTAGTAATACCTACAAAGTAGGAAGCGCATGATTTCTGAAAACGTTTTTGTCTTTTAAGTGTAAGAAATGCAAATTTATTAAGAACCTCACGACGGTGCTGTCATTCTGCCCATTTCTCTTTTGATCTGTGAACACAACCTCCCAGGACTGAACTAGTCCAGTGGCAGAAACACGTGTGCCAGAGAGGTAGGAGGGGGGAAGAAAAATAGGGGTGTATTCTCTCCTTTCTACTTGGAACTGTTAACTTAGCTAATCATAAAGACAGTAAATATTTACTTCTTCATCCTTTTTATTGCTACTCTACTTGCAGAGTATCGTGATACCAAGTTTTACTGTAGAGGGTAATAAACAGAGAGCTGTGTCTACTGATTTCTTACCTCTACAAATAATAGTGGGATACCAGTCAATGTCCTATGTTCTGGAAAAAGGAAAAAAAGGCCACATGGCAGCCTGAGTAAGGAGAGCTGATAACATGGAGGAGAGGTATATTAAAGCCGTGTCTACAGTAGAGAACAATAGTAGGTCCCTCATCCTGGTGGGAAAGCCAAGGGGCGCCTGGGTGGCTCGGTCAGTTGAGTGTCCAACTTCGGTTCAGGTCATGACCTTGAGGTTTGTGGGTTTGAGCCCCGCGTCGGGCTCTGTGCTGACCGCTCGGGGCCCGGAGCCTGCTTCGGATTCTGTGTCTCCCTCTCTCTGCTCCTCTCCTGCTCATGCTCTGTCTCTGTCTCTCAAAAATAAGTAGACATTTTAAAAAACTTGACGAAATAAAGCCAAGTATTCGGGCGTGTGGTTTCACGTCGGGTGAGTCCGGTGTGCAAGGAGCTGAGAGGGGCCATCGTGTGCCGACGTGGCCCATGACCTGGAAGACCTGGACGTGAGGCATGGTATTGCTGAGAGCCATGGAGTCAGGCCGCGGTATCAGAGACACCGGATGGGGCCACACTACAATAGCGGTAACAACAAAGCCACAGCTTTCAGTTGTCACGACATGCCTGGCGTCTGCTGAGCTCTGGACCTTACCCCATTTCGTCCTCACAACATACTATAGACTGAAGGTGTGTGTCTCCCCCAAATGCATATCTTGAAGCCTAACCCCCGTGTGATTGTCTTAGGAGGTAAGCCCTTAGGGAGGTGACGCAGTCATGAGAGTGGAGCCCCCATGACAGGATTGGTGTCCTTGTGAAAGAGGTCCCAGGGAGCCCCCCACCCCCACCCGTCCCAGCGTGTGAGGACACAGGAGAAGATGCTGTCTGTGGACCAGGAGGCTGGATCTCACCAGACACCGACCCTGCTGGAGCCCTGATTTCGGACTCCAGCCTCCGGACCGAGAGGAAGAAACACCTGTTGTTGATGAGCCATCCAGCCTGTGGTGTTCCGTGAGAGCTGCCCAAACGAACTCTTCAAGAGAGTTATAATTATTCTTTATTAAATAATTTTGGACTTTTTGACTAAGCTGAAGAGTCATCTACCAGAGACCTGTCCCAAAGCTTTGCACTGTTTCTAACAGCAGGAGCTGGGTGACACCACCATTGAGCTGGCCACCTGCTTCCACTGTCCCCTGACAACGAGGGGCCACCCCCAGGCTCAGAGCTGTTCTCACTCCCTACTCCTCACTTCCAATACATGAATCTCCTCAGGAAAACAAACTTCCAGAGAACTTCTTATTTACAATGGCCTCAAAAGCAGGCCATTAAGAACAGCGTGGAGCTTTGAGGCAGATGCTAACTGATGAACTCTGCAGCCTAATCAGAGTTCCAGAATGGGCAATCATCCTTGTGTGTGAGATGTCAAAATGCTGGTCATGCTGCCTGGTCCGAAGAATAACCGCATCGGCCAGTAGGTGTTTGAGCTAAACCAACGCTTAACAAATGGCAGGCCTGACAGGAGGTGTGCATTTGTGCGTTTACTCACGTAATGATAACAAGAATGAGTGTCTTACTGGACTTATCTACAGTTTGCAGATAGGAAAGCTGAGGCTCAGAGAAGTTACCGATATCCAGGATTTCAACTAGAAAGTTAAAGAGGTTCAAAGTCTTCAGTATATCTGCTGGTTTTGTCAAGACTACATATCACCCACGATGGCAATTTCAAGAATTTGCCCCATCGGATGAGGAACCCGTAGAAGTCCTTGCTGGTCTCTTTCCTACCATGTTTCTACTTAGCACTTAGCACTCAGCTCCGTCCTCTGGGCCAGCCATGTCCTATAAAGTGACCTGGGGCCGGTGTTAGGTCTCAAAACCACACAAGTTTCCACTATTTCCTCCTCCCCAACTTTTCCAAGGCCCTGTGCAGTACTCCTGTTCCGTAAATGACCA